>NW_027468774.1:10347989-11005489 GCF_046254945.1 Alosa pseudoharengus
GCCCCATCTCTCTCTCCCTCCATCTCTCTCTCTCCTGCTCCATCTCTCTCTCCCTCCATCTCTCTCCCCTCCCTCTCTCTTCCTCCCTCTCACTCTCCCTCCTGCTCCATCTCTCTTTCCCTATCTCTCCCTCCCCTTGCTCTATCTCTCCCTCCCTCCATCTCTATCTCTCCCTCCCCTTGCTCTATCTCTCCCTCCCTCCGTCTCTTTCTCTCCCTCTCTCGTGACATGGAGTCTTGCAGACGGACCCTCAATAATAAACAAGGGAAATTAATTAGATTCCAGGGTGTCACAAGCACTTATGCAATTTCATTATGCCCCACCCTGAGCAGTCAGACACATACACACACACACACACACACAGAGAGAGAGAGAGAGAGAGAGAGAGAGAGAGAGAGAGAAAGTGTCATGTTGAATAAATGAAAGAGTTTAACACCACAACAAGAAGAATGGGATCCCTGAACAGAGACAGGGTTGACACTGCTGACTAATTTCTAAACACACACCCTCCCACCCACATACACACACACACAGAGAGAGCTTTTCACTCTTCTTCCCTGCCACACACACACACACACACACACACAGAGCTTTTCACTCTTCTTCCCTGCCACACACACACACACACACACACACACAGCCATTCTCTATTTTTCTCTGCCACTCACACACACAGACAAGACATGGTAGACCCACAATTCTTCTCTTCACCCCCCACCCACCCCCTCTGATACAAACACACACTTCACCTACACCTCTAAGCAGAATGACAATATTCCACTAACTGTATTTCAGGGTAATACACTCACACTATGTGCAACACAACAGTACACAATCACCCAAATACCAAAAATAATTTAAAGCAAATAGCAATATTGCGACAATTTTGGGGTTGTTCCATGCTGATAATGTTGGGGTTGTTCCATGCTGATAATGTAGGGGTTGTTCCATGCTGATAATGTTGGAACGTTGTGGTTGTTCCATGCTGATAATGTTGGGGTTGTTCCATGCTGATAATGTTGGAACGTTGTATGTCAAGTTGTGAACAAGCAATATCCTACAGTACAAATAATTTAAAGTTCTAAAACTAGTTTTATGAAGTGCTGGCAAAAACATCTGAAAAAAACTTCTGAAATGACCACCATTCTAACTTTCACTTAGCTGATGAGAACTTTGTGAACTCTGTATGAACATTTCTACGAGTGAATAAAAAATAGAAATAATGGTAACACTTTATTTGTTTCATGAGACATGACTCAACATTCATACCAAACCTTTCATGAATGTGGAAGACAGAACGACGAGAACTTGTCAAAATAAAAGTCCAAAGTCTCAAAGCAGCATTGCCATTTTTGTTCCAAACCTCTTACCTGATCACGTCACATCTGAGTCAATGGGCTACTCCAGGGCCAAAAAGACAGAACATGGTCAAGATAATAATTTTTGTTTCATAAAAATGTATTTGTTTTATGATGTAACCTTTGCAGATGATTTCTCATCTTTTGCTACTGGGAATGTCTAACCGTTCCAGGTTACACAAATACGGGTCAGCTGAATGTAGGCTAGTTTACCTTCCAGTGTTAAACTCAGTGATTACGAATACTTCACAACTTGTATAGTAAAGTGACATTCGATTTAAACTTCATAAGATATTCATGAAGTATTTACAAAGGCTGGAGAGATTGAATTAATGGTATCCAGGTTACACATATATGATGTTGGACTTTTATTTTGACAAGTTGTCGTTGTTCTGTCTTCCACATTCATGAAAGGTTTGGTATGAATGTTGAGTCATGTCTCATGAAACAGTCATGAATGCTTTATGTGCAGTTTATAACAGCTGCTATGAATGTGTTATGAACTCAACCGTCAAGTAAAGTGTTACCGAAATAATTATCCCAGAAAGTCCCAGAAATATGACTTGAATAGAAGTTAGTTAGTTATTAACAATTAATTGATAAACTTTTAGAATACTTCTGCAGTCAGCATAGGCCTCTTGCATTGTTTGCAGGTAGGCCTACTTCATTCCGTTTTCTATGGCAAACGCGAAACAGCGCCAAAACAACCAGCAGTGGACAAAAAGAGTATTACATGTGTACTGTTAAGACTCGCCATAGAGAATGAATGGGGGAAATTACGGAGGTTATAGTTTGACCATGTTGTACCTCCGTGCGGGCCGGATGCTATATACCACGGACATGTTTTGGGGGCCCACCCAAAATGAGGTGGCGGGCCGTATCCGGCCGTAGTTTGGGGACCACTGGTTTAGTGTTCTGAGTTTGGAGTATACGAGGGTCATGTAGGGATTGCTGAATGATTTAGCATAGAATGAGCCTGTTGCTCCTGTCAGTGTGTGTGTGTGTGTGTGTGTGTTTGTGTGTGTGTGTGTTTTGGGGGCCCACCCAAAATGAGGTGGCGGGCCGTATCCGGCCGTAGTTTGGGGACCACTGGTTTAGTGTTCTGAGTTTGGAGTATACGAGGGTCATGTAGGGATTGCTGAATGATTTAGCATAGAATGAGCCTGTTGCTCCTGTCAGTGTGTGTGTGTGTGTGTGTGTGTGTTTGTGTGTGTGTGTGTTTTGGGGGCCCACCCAAAATGAGGTGGCGGGCCGTATCCGGCCGTAGTTTGGGGACCACTGGTTTAGTGTTCTGAGTTTGGAGTATACGAGGGTCATGTAGGGATTGCTGAATGATTTAGCATAGAATGAGCCTGTTGCTCCTGTCAGTGTGTGTGTGTGTGTGTGTGTGTTTGTGTGTGTGTGTGTTTGTGTGTATAAGTGGGTGTGTGTCTGAAAGACAGAGAATGACTCATGCATGCATGATTAAAAAGGTGTGACAGCCAAGTGTGTGTGTGTACGTGCGTGTCACATTGCAGCATGGTGCAGATGTTAATTGCAGGGTTGAGGTCGCTGTAGCAGTTTGAGTCATTTGACTGTGCCGGGAGTTACGAGTGCTAACCTGTGACAGGCTGGCTAAATAATGATGCATGCCTATGACAAATACCAGCCCTTCCACAACAACAACAGCAACCAGAGGAAATACACTACTAACGGCATCCATTAGCCATCAGAAATACCTCATCTTTATCTTCATATTTGGAAGAAACACACACACACACACACACAGAAGGAGATAAATAGAGAGAGAGAGAGAGAGAGATAGAGAGAGAGTGAGTGAGTAGAGGGCTGTAATGGTCTCAAAGCTCTGAAGTCGGGCACAGCAGGCTGGTCAGAGCAGAATGGAGGCTGGCTTCACTGTATTGATTTTAATAGAAAACTAATTTAGCTCAACACCATTTCCATCTTCTCCGTGGGCCATTAGCACGGCTCTGTGGGCGCCAGCCGTAGCATTAGCCCTAGCATTAGCATTAGCATCACTATAATCCCGTGGGCCATTAGCACGGCTCTGTGGGCGCCAGCTGTAACATTAGCCCTAGCATTAGCATTAGCGCCACTATAATCCTGCTGTTACAGATTACAGCTCCTTTCCTGCAGAAGCTCAATGCTAAAACAAAACTAGCGTCCACTGCATTCCCGTGACCTTGGGATGCCCTTAATGCACTGCTGCTACAGGGCTAGGCCAAGTGCAATCCCCATCCCATACAAATTAAACAAGGCTACAAGTGCTGATGCTAATATATTGCAATCCCAATCCCATGCAACTCAAACAAGGCTACAAGTGCAGATGCTAATGTATTGCAATCAAAATCCCATGCAAATCAAACAAGGCTACACGTGCTGATGCTAACGTATTCATGCTCATAGTTAGCCAAGCTGATCTTTGATAACGTGTACAAATTGATGATTTAAACACATGATGAGGGTGTCTGTGTGCATGTTTTTCAAGAGACAATTAGGCTGGAAATCAGTGCTCTGGGTCTTAGGAGTGTCTCCACACACTAAACACACACACACATGTGTAGGCACTCCCTCTCACATACACACACACGTGTAGGCACTCTCAAACACACATGTAGGCACTCTCTCTCTTACATACACATGTAGGCACTCTCTCACACACACACACACACACATGTAGGCACTCTCTCACACACACTCTCACACACACACATGTAGGCACTCTCACACACACACGTAGGCACTCTCTCACACACACACACACACATGTAGGCACTCTCACACACACACACACACATGTAGGCATTCTCTCACACACACTCTCACACACACACATGTAGGCACTCTTTCTCACACACACACACATGTAGGCACTCTCACACACACACACACGTAGGCACTCTCACACATATGAAGCTAAATTTGTCTCAATAATATTTGTATATGCGCAGAGGGGGATCCACAAATATTTCTTGATTTGCATGTGTGTTTTGATATCTACACATAAAAAAATCATATTTGTAACTCGTATATTGATTTTCACATATATAGATGTGCATTTGTAAATAAAATGCCATTTGTAAAACTGAAAATTTCATTTGTGAAATGTGATTCTGCATTTGTGGATCACCAGCACACGCATTCTTCGCTTTCCAAAGTTAGGTGTTTTTGAGACGTTCTTTACATGAAAGTCACACAAATCCACACGTAAATAGGCCTACTTTAAAGGGACACCAGGCAATGTTTTCGTGTTAATTACTCATCTTCGTAAGTCGGTATATGGTTAAATGACTCATTACAGGGCGCAAGACTCTCTCGCCCGCCCCTACTGCCTGTAGGAAGAATATCCCGATTGCAAGTTCAGTGTATCGTACCCGGCGACCAAAGCAGTTTCAGTTTCCATCCTGCATCCACAGCACAGAGGGAGGCTAACGAAACGCTAGCGATTGTTGCAAACGTGTGTATAATGGCAGAGCCGGCGAAGAAGCAGCGAAAACCCTTGACGGAAGATGCAAAGAAAAGGAAAAGAGCTTCAGACCGAGCGAGGGGGAGTTTTGTAGAGAAAAAGCATCAGGCTTGCCTGGTGTCCCTTTAATTCACAGGCACACAGAAATCGCAATCCAGTAGATGGCGACATCCACAAATATTTCTTGACTTGCATTCGTGTTTTGACATCCAAAAAAAAAATCATACTTGTAACTTGTAAATTGGTTTTCACAATTGTAGATGTGTATTTGTAAATGAAATGGCATTTGTAAAACTGAAAATTGCCTCTGTGAAATTTTGCATTTGTGGATCACCAGCACACACAGTTTTCGTTTTCGCATTTGTGGATCAGCATTTGTGGATCAGCATTTGTGGATCATTTGTGGATCACATATTTTTGAGACAAACTGCGCAGAAAAGCCACCCAGATCCACAAGTAGCCTGCTGACACTTTCTAATCCAGCAGATGGCAGTGTTGTTCTATGGGACTCATAACCAAAGATTATTTGCTCATAACACACAGAGATAGCGAACCTAGTTCTTAAATCTAACAAGTTATGCCTTTTACAACAAGCTTTTTGATGGAAAAGTGGTGTTTGATTTCCATAATCTTTGTTTAGTGAACGCATAAAACCATCAGTTTGCAAGCGAAATCAAGAATTACGATCTTTGAGTTTGTTTATAGTTACCTAGCAACCAAGGCTTGTTAAAACCACAGATTCTAGAACAGAGTTATGAACATCAGACGCTTGAGTGAAATCTCGACCTTATTAGTGATTGATAGCCTATCTTATGCGCTGTGTTTAAGCAGGCCGTGAACAAAGGGTTAACTTATAGCCTACAGGTAGAAAAAATAAAAAATGGTGATAATATAACGTTAGCTAAGTTAGTTTGCCTGCTAGCTAGCTTATCAGTAGGCTATACAGTAGTGATGGGTAAATGAAGCCTCGAGCGCTACTCGACAGATTTCCCTAATGTGCCGAGTAATGTGCCGAAGCTTCGAAACATGGAAGACAAGGAAAACACAGCGACATCTGGTGGTTTGCATAAATTATCGCAACCACGAACTATTGAAAAGAATGCCTACAACGTTCAACTAATGCCAAAGCTTCGAAATGTTCTCGTTCATTACATTAAAAGTGTTGCAAGAAATTTGCATTTCTGTTTGTCTCAATTCAATACAATAAAATACAATTAGGCAACATAATGCCGTCACTCGTTATCACGTGAAGATTGGTGTTTCCGTGGAGGCGTGAAATCATGTTATCCCAGTCAATGATCCAATCGGTCTATCATCCACTTAACGCCCGCAGTAGACACTACTTAGCTTCTGAACCAGTACGAAGTATTATCAACCTCAACACGCTATGGACGAGAGTGAAAAGGAAACGACCAGGCACCTAATTAAACCAAACCCTATATGGCCCGACATTGACGTTTCATGAATCAAACTTTCAATAAAAGGAAAATATTATGTCAGCCATTATTGTTAAGCCTACATAGAAATTATTAGCCTGTATTGCTTTTAAATTACATGATTGAAGTTGAGACAAGATTGCAACACAGACACGTTTTAATGTCATTGTTCTAAATGGCAAAGCTTTAGGCTAGGCCTAGGCTATTTCTTCTTTATTTCTATGTGCATGATATTATGGATTATGGACATTTTCCGGAAAGAAAAGAAAAGAATAAAGCATCCTATATAAAACAGGGCTACCCACAAATTTCGCCTGACTCTTGCAATAGGACCTACAACACAACTCATTCCGACACTAGAGCGGGTGCCCTGGTTCGCGCAATTCAAAGCCTTTGACTCAGATTCCGAAGCAGTCACGTGGGTGTGTGTCCCAAACGAAGCTTCAGACGTCACACTCACAAACCGAGGCCTCGTTTGTCATCAGTCACGTGATTTTTATGGAAACGACACAAGCCTCGAACCGGGGCTTCATCTGGCACGCCCCTTTCTGCTCGACACAAGCTCCGAAGCCTCGCTTCATTGGGCACATCACTACTATACAGTCTCTCAATGGGAATTTATGTGATCTATTTACCAGTGCAATAGCTACTTCTGTCTAAATAATAGGCCTACCTCTCCTTATTCAGTGTAAACTTGGAAAAACATCATTTGGGCCTTTCACACGGTCAGTTCTTGCAGTTCATTACCGAGTAAAAAAACCCGCATAAAACCGTCAGTTTGTAATGTAGGCCTACAAGAAATGTGGTAGCACAGTGGTTAGGGGAGTGAGCTCTGACCCCAAGGATTGTTGGTTCAAATCCAGGCCAGAGAATGTCTAATAAGGGGAGAACTGCCACTCTTGGAAAACTTCCGGTTTCTGAACTGGTTGCAGTTCCTTCTGTGGTTCCACATGAGGGCGCTCGTCCACGGGTGCAGAATGCATTGAGGACTATGGAGCTGTACCCCTCAAAATCCACTTTTCTCGGAATATCATTTTTTTTTTCAAGTAATTTGAGTATTGTATTCGAAAGGGGAGGCAAAGAAAATACACTTGGTTGAGTATTATATTTTTTAAAGTCACTTAATTGTTCTAAAAAGCCTTTCAAATGTGATCCACAAATGCGAAAACGAAAAATTTGTGTGCTGGTGATCCACAAAATTAGATTTCACAAAGGCGATTTTCAGTTTTACAAATGCCATTTCATTTACAAATACACATCTACAATTGTGAAAACCAATTTACAAGTTACAAATATGATTTTTTTTATTTGTGGATGTCAAAACACGAATGCAAGTCAAGAAATATTTGTGGATGTCGCCATCTACTGCAGACATGTCAAAGTCAAGGCCCGCGAATGAATTATCTACGGCCCCCGGGATGATATTTGATTAGTATTAGAACCGGCCCGCAGGCCACAGCCACCGGCTGCTGTTTTGCACGCACCAATAACTCCATTTCCCACAATGCAACGATAGCCCACGAACTCACTACAGCGCCGCAAGTGGGCCTCGGCTTCATTATTCATCAGTATTCAGTCAGGGCAGATGTCAACTTTTTAGCTACCCCCCTCCCCAGTGTTGTGCCTGAACGTGTTCATTGAACGAAAGTTCATGAACTCGTTCATATTTTGAGCGAACATGAACTGAACGTATTGTATTACTACTGCCTGATGAACGTTACTGTGAACTCGTTCATTCTGGTGTCTGTGAACGGCACGCTCTTTCAGTTTAACTTCGTTGAATAGGGTGCCAGATTTATACAGGCCAAGATAGTTAAAGATCTCCAGATCAGTGATTTACGCATTATCTGATCTGCCATTTACCATTCACAAAAGCTGGTATTGTGTTTCCTGAATCCTTACATTCAGGCATTCAAATTAAATGTAATTAAATAGCATATAAATATTCTATCAGTGTATGATGCTTGCATGAGGGAAACATCCCAAAACAACGGCACCCATATAACTGCTGTTGTTTTGAGTATTTTGAGTATTTCTGTTTTGAGTATTTCTCATGCAAGCATTATGCAACAATGCAAAAACAATGAAACTATTGTAGGCCTAATTATATTTTACATTAGTAAAGCAGTACTCTGATGTGCTAGCCTAGAAATCTAGACGCGCCCCTAGCGGCAGCGAATTACATTTGCTGCCAGGGCTAGTCTAGCAACTCTCCGTTGGCTTGTGAGCTCCAGAAATCGAAACTTAATCAGGCCAATGAAATCGTGTATAGAGTCGTTAGGTGGGCTTAACATAATGATTGATGGCAGAGTTGCAACGGTTTGGCTTGAATTCCCTGCTACTTGAAAACAAATAAGATGGATGTTGCTGCTGGCGAACAGTGTGACACGAGTTAAGCTTTTATTAAGTTGGCAAACGTTTGAACTAGCCAACTAGCTCCGCTGGTGGGAAACGCATGGGACTCATAGCGCTGCCGCTGTCCTATTGCGTGCAGAGGGAATTTGAAAGACAACTGATTATCTCGCCCCTCGGACTGAGCACTGCGAACGGTTAGTGTCCAGACCCTACATTTTAATGTGGGTCTGGCTCGTCAGGCTACTGATGTGCATGTTTTCACAAACTTTTGTGAACAATCTTAGCACTTTAAACATTGACTGTTTTGAAGTGCATGTATAGCAATATAGTATAAAAAAAATAATAATTGTGATATCATTATGATAATTTGATGGGGGGTGGGAGGAGGGGTTTATGGGTTCATGTAGGTGGGCCCTATGACCCCAAAGTATGCCTTGACTGGGCCTCAGGTCAAAGAAGTTTGAGAAAGGCTGAAGTAGACGACAAAGCAGCAAGGAGGCATCGTATGATCATTTAAACAAGTTTTATGACAAGGTCGGTGAGGATGGGAAAAATCGTACATTTCTGTGCAAACTTTGCCCGCACTTCAGTCACAGTCATTATTCATTTAATCATTAAATAAAATACAGTACACGTCTTGGTTCAATAGGTTACGTGCAGTCATTTTAATATGTTTTAATAAACATTGAACCAATCCGGCCCTCGGCTTGTAGCAAATTTGGTTTTTTGGCCCTCTAATGTATTTGACTTTGACATCCCTGATCTACTGGATTGCGATTTCTGTGTGCCGGTGAATTAAAGTAGGCCTATTTACGTGTGGATTTGTGTGACTTTCATGTGAAGAACGTCTCAAAAACACGGAACTTTGGAAAGCGAAGAATGCGTGTGGTGGTGATCCACAAATGCAGAATCACATTTCACAAATGAAATTTTTGGTTTTACAAATGGCATTTTATTTACAAATGCACATATTATTTTTTTATTTGTAGATATCAAAACACACATGCAAATCAAGAAATATTTGTGGATCCCCCTCTGCGCATATACAAATATTATTGAGACAAATTTAGCTCCATACTCACACACACTCTCACACACACACATGTAGGCACTCTCTCACACACACTCACACACACACACATGTAGGCACTCTCACACACACTCTCACACACACATGTAGGCACTCTCTCACACACACACATATAGGCACTCTCTCATACACACACACACACACACGTAGGCACTCTCACACACACACATGTATAAGTATAAGTATATACTGTATACTCTTTTGATCCCGTGAGGGAAATTTGGTCTCTGCATTTATCCCAATCCGTGAATTAGTGAAACACACACAGCACACAGTGTGGTGAAGCACATACTAATCCCGGCGCAGTGAGCTGTCTGCATCAACAGCGGCGCTCAGGGAGCAGTGAGGGGTTAGGTGCCTTGCTCAAGGGCACTTCAGCCGTGCCTACTGGTCGGGGTTCAAACCGGCAACCCTCCGGTTACGGGTCCGAAGTCCTAACCAGTAGGCCACGGCTGCCCAAATGTATCGTAACACCCCCAATAATCACCATTTGTATCACCAAATTCTAAAACAACAATGTTTTTTAACACTTCAAAATAACATTTACTAAATGAACCTTACATTTTTCAGTAGCCATAGATTTGAACAAAATCTGGTTTGGTTCTTAACGGGAGCATTTACTGCCTGAAATATCCGATTTTGTTTACCACGCTCGGAGTTATAGTGCTGGCCTGATGGGTCGCCTATTTACGCCGTTTCAATGGCACATGAACGGTTAGACCGAGAATTCTCTGTCCACTGGAGCTCCAAGAGGATGTGTACACGCAGCCTTACAACACTGTTTACAGCTCTTCGAGTCACGGTAAAATGTCCTTTTTGGTAAATAGCTAATTAAGATACACCTATGGTGTGGGTGCTTGCGTGTCTTTAGGAATCTGCCGTCTTGGTTTGTATAGAAATGGATATTAAGTGACACATACACGCAAGACGGTCTGTCTCACACACACACACATGTAGGCACTCTCTCACACACACACACACACATGTAGGCACTCTCTCTCACACACACACACATGTAGGCACTCTCTCACACACACTCTCACACACACACATGTAGGCACTCTCTCACACACACACACACACATGTAGGCACTCTCTCACACACACACACACATGTAGACACTCACACACACAGTATCCATCTGGTTCTGAGGAATGGACATTAGAATGATGTTGTGCTGTTGTGTCCCTCCTACCACACCTCAGTCCAAAGGTTTGGAGTTGAAAGTGTGTGTGTGTGAGAGAGAGAGAGAGTGTGTGTGTGTGTGTGTGTGTGTGTGTGTGTGTGAGAGGGCCAGTGTGGTTGTGAGGCATAAGGCAACTCTGTTGGCAATCTCTGATTGGTCCATGGTTGGAAAGTTTCTAGTTAATAGTGTGTTGGCAATCTCTGATCGGTCCATGGATGGAAAGTTTTGAGTTCAAAGTGTGTTGACAATCTCTGATTGGTCCATGCATGGAGACTGTAGTCAGGAGATGACCTCTCTCCTCTCCTCTTCTTCTCTTCCTTTCATTTAATTCCTCCTCTTTCTCTCTCCACTCTCTCCACTTCTCTCCTGCACTGATGTTTGCCTTGAGATATTTATTTGTAATTGTCCCCTCTTTCCCCCTCTTTATCCTGTAGTGTCTCTCTCATCACTTTCTCTCTCTCTCAGATACACACACACACACACACACACAGCAACCTCCACCTCTCTCTCTCTCTCTCAGATACACACACACACACACACACACAGCAACCTCCATCTCTCTCTCTCTCTCAGATACACACACACACACAGCAACCTCCATCTCTCTCTCAGATACACACACACACACACAGCAACCTCCATCTCTCTCTCTCTCTCTCAGATACACACACACACACACAGCAACCTCCATCTCTCTCTCTCTCTCTCTCAGATACACACACACACACACACACACAGAGCAACCTCCATCTCTCTCAGATACACACACACACACACACACACACACACATAAAGAGCAACCACAATCTCTTCTCTCTCTCTCAGATACACACACACACACACACTCCATCTCTCTCTCTCTCTGCAGCCTTTTGTCTTGTGTTGGTACTCGGGGCTTCCTCGCTGTTTGAGTATGAATTAAACATCACCAGCTGACTCTTCTGTACACAGGGGCTCTTAACACAAAGGCTGTGTGTGTGTGTGTGTGTGTGTGTGTGTGTGTGTGTGTGTGTGTGTGCACGTGCATATGTTTGTGTGTGTGTGTTTGTGTGTGTGAATATTAGAGTGAGAGCCAAGTTTTGGCAGGAATCATAATGACAGCTTTACTACCTGCTCCAGGGTGCTGTAGTTGTGAATATGTATGCACTCCTTTCAGTGGGCCTGTGGTGCTCGTGTGTGTGTGTGTGTGTGGTGCTCGTGTGTGTGTTTGTGTGGTGCTCGTGTGTGTGTGTGTGTTTGTGCGGTGCTTGTGTTTGTGTGGTGCTCGTGTGTGTGTGTGTGTTTGTGCGGTGCTTGTGTTTGTGTGGTGCTCGTGTGTGTGTGTGTGTTTGTGCGGTGCTTGTGTTTGTGTGGTGCTGGTGTGTGTGTGTGTTTGTGTGGTGCTCGTGTGTGTGTGTGTTTGTGCGGTGCTTGTGTTTGTGTGGTGCTGGTGTGTGTGTGTGTTTGTGTGGTGCTCGTGTGTGTGTGTGTTTGTGCGGTGCTTGTGTTTGTGTGGTGCTCGTGTGTGTGTGTGTTTGTGTTTGTGTGGTGCTCGTGTGTGTGTGTGTTTGTGTTTGTGTGGTGCTTGCGTGTGTGTTTGTGTGGTGCTCGTGTGTGTGTGTTTGTGCGGTGCTCATGTGTGTGTGTGTGTGTTTGTGCGGTGCTTGTGTTTGTGTGGTGCTTGCGTGTGTGTTTGTGTGGTGCTCGTGTGTGTGTGTTTGTGCGGTGCTCATGTGTGTGTGTGTGTGTTTGTGTGGTGCTTGTGTTTGTGTGGTGCTTGTGTGTGTGTTTGTGTGGTGCTCGTGTGTGTGTTTGTGTGGTGCTCGTGTGTGTGTTTGTGCGGTGCTCGTGTGTGTGTGTGTTTGTGTGGTGCTTGTGTGTGTGTTTGTGTGGTGCTCGTGTGTGTGTTTGTGTGGTGCTCGTGTGTGTGTTTGTGCGGTGCTCGTGTGTGTGTGTGTTTGTGTGGTGCTCGTGTGTGTGTTTGTGCGGTGCTTGTGTGTGTGTGTTTGTGTGGTGCTCGTGTGTGTGTGTGTTTGTGCGGTGCTTGTGTTTGTGTGGTGCTGGTGTGTGTGTGTGTTTGTGTGGTGCTCGTGTGTGTGTGTGTTTGTGCGGTGCTTGTGTTTGTGTGGTGCTCGTGTGTGTGTGTGTTTGTGTTTGTGTGGTGCTCGTGTGTGTGTGTGTTTGTGTTTGTGTGGTGCTTGCGTGTGTGTTTGTGTGGTGCTCGTGTGTGTGTGTTTGTGCGGTGCTCATGTGTGTGTGTGTGTGTTTGTGCGGTGCTTGTGTTTGTGTGGTGCTTGCGTGTGTGTTTCAAAGTCAAAGTCAAAGTCAGCTTTATTGTCAATTTCTTCACATGTTCCAGACATACAAAGAGATCGAAATTACGTTTCTCACTATCCCACGGTGGAGACAAGACATATTTTACCAATTTTAAGTCCACAGACAAACATAACATTCAAGTAAACAAAAAAGTAAGTAAATAAGTAAATAAGAGGGCACATATAATGAAAAAATAAGAGCAGCAAAATTTGGTTGAAATTGTGCATAGACAGTCAATAAAATAAAATACTAGTGCAAAGTCAGGCCAATAAGAGGCTGAGGTAGTTCTGTTTGACCTAAGTAAGAAATAAAGTGGCATAGTGGTGCAAGTTATGTAAGAGCAGCAGAAGTGTTGTGTTTTCAGGACAACAGCAACAAGTTGCAAAGTGTACAAGTGTGCAAGTGGAGTGGTGCAGGCGGCCATTGTGGGTCCAATGTCCAGGATGTTATGTAGCTGAGGGTGGAGGGGGGAGAGGAGGGAGAGAGTTCAGCATCCTAACAGCTTGGTGTATGAAGCTGTTGGTGAGTCTGGTAGTGCGGGAGCGCAGGCTTCTGTACCTCTTCCCAGAGGGCAGTAGATCAAACAGATTGTGAGCGGGGTGACTTGCATCACTCACAATTTTGGTCGCCTTGCGGGTGAGGTGGGTGGTGTAAATGTCCTTCAGGGAGGGGAGTGAAGCACCAATAATCCTTCCAGCTGTGTTCACTATGCGCTGCAGGGCTTTCCTGTTGTATTCAGTGCAGCTTCCGCCCCACACAGCGATACAGCTGGAGAGGATGCTCTCAATGGTGCCTCGGTAGAATGTGGTCATGATGGCTGGTGGAGCACTTGCTCGCCTGAGTTTCCGCAGGAAGTACAGGCGGCGCTGAGCTCTCTTCACCAGTGATGCTGTGTTGGTGGTCCAGGAGAGGTCTTCACTGATGTGCACCCCCAGGAATTTGGTGCTGCTCGCTCTCTCCACCACAGCACCGTCGATGGTCAGTGGCAGGTGTTGGGTGTGACCTCTCCGGAAGTCAACAACAATCTCTTTGGTCTTGCTGACGTTCAGCAGGAGGTTGTTGTCCCTGCACCACGTGGTCAGATGGTCGACCTCCAACCTGTATTGAGTCTCGTCGCCCTTGGTGATGAGACCCACCAGAGTTGTGTCGTCAGCAAATTTCACTATGTGATTGTTGCTGTAGGTTGCAGTGCAGTCATGCGTCAGCAGGGTGAAGAGCAGCGGACTGAGCACGCAGCCTTGGGGGGCCCCTGTGCTCAGTGTGATGCTGCTTGAGGTATTGTTGCCAACACGTACTACTTGAGGCCTCTGACAGAGGAAGTCCAGTAGCCAGTTGCAGAGGTAGGTACTGAGTCCCAGTTTGTCAAGTTTGCAGATGAGTTGTTGTGGTATTATGGTGTTGAATGCAGAACTGAAGTCTATAAACAGCAATCTCACATATGAGTCTCTTTTTTCCAGGTGGGTGAGGGCTGGGTGGAGGGCAGAGCAGATTGCATCCTCTGTAGACCGTTTGGCTCGGTATGCAAACTGGAAGGGGTCCAGGGTGGGGGGGAGAATGGATTTGATATGTGACATGACAAGCCGCTCAAAGCACTTCATGATGATGGGTGTCAGTGCCACAGGGCGGTAGTCATTGAAGCAGGATGGAGCAGTTTTCTTCGGCACAGGTATGATGGTGGCAGCTTTGAAACAAGATGGGACGATGGCTTGCTTCAGGGAAGTGTTAAAGATGTCTGTGAAGACATCCTTAAGCTCCCCTGCGCAGTCCTTCAGCGCACGGCCAGGGATGTTGTCTGGACCTGTTGCCTTACGGGTGTTGATAGCAGCAAGTGTCCTCTTCACGCTGTCGGCAGAGAGGCACAGGGGCTGCTCATGTAGAGGGGGATGGGTCTTCTGTGGGCAGGTGCTGTTTTGTGCTTCAAAGCGAGCAAAGAAGCGGTTCAGGTTGTTGAGCAGAGGGATGTTGCTCTCGCAGCTCTGTGGCGTGGGCTTGTAGTCCGTGAGGGCCTGAATGCCCTGCCATAGGCTTTGTGCGTTCCTGCTGTCTTTGAAGTGGGTGGTTATCTTGTGAGTGTATTCCTTTTTTGCTTCCTTGATGCCACGGGACAGGTTGGCTCTCGCTGTTCTCATGCCAGCTTCATCCCCAGCTCTGTAGGCTTTGTCTCTGGCCCTCAGCAGCCTGAGGACATCCCCTGTCAGCCATGGCTTCCAGTTAGCCCGAGTGATTATGTCTTTTGTGTGGGTCACATCATCAATGCACTTGGTGATGTAAGAGGTTACAGTGTCTGTATACTCCTCTATGTCTGTCTGGTTGTTGTAAGTGGCTGCCTGCTTAAACATTTCCCAGTCTGTTGTGTCAAAGCAGTCTTGAAGAGCATCGGAGGCTCCCTCAGGCCACACTTTTACCTGCTTACGAACCGGTTTGTTCACTTTTACCCTTTGTCTGTATGCGGGCATTAGCATAACAGTGATATGGTCTGAAAGTCCAATGTGGGGGAGGGGGGTGGCTTTGTATGCTCCTTTGTGTGTAGTGTAGACCAGGTCCAGGATGTTATCTCCTCTTGTTGGAAAATCAACATGCTGGTGTAGCTTTGGAAGTACAGTTTTAAGGTTAGCATGGTTAAAATCTCCAGTGAAGATGGTGAAACCGTCTGGGTGTGCCGTCTGTTGTTCACTGACAGCCTGGTACAGTTCACTAAGAGCCGCGTTCTTATCGTTGTTGTTGTTGGTAGGCGGGATGTATACTGCGACTAGCAGAATCGCAGTAATTTCCCTTGGCAGGTAAAAAGGACGGCACTTTATGATCATAAACTCTGCCAGTGGTGAGCAGTGTTTGCATACTACTACAGTGTCCCGGCACCATTCCTCACGGATGTAAACACAGATTCCTCCTCCTCGTGATTTACCTCCCTTTACAATGGCCCGGTCTGCTCGATAGCATGCTAGCTGCTCCAGTTGTACAGCAGAGTCCGGAATGTTGTCATTTAACCAAGTCTCAGTGAAGACAAGCACACAGCAGTTACTTACTGTCCGGTTCGTTGATCTCAGCAGTCGTATGTGATCCATTTTGTTGTCCAGTGATCGTACATTTGCCAGGAGAATGGATGGTATGGCTGGGCGAGTTGGGCTGGCGCTGGGTTTGTGTGGTGCTCGTGTGTGTGTGTTTGTGCGGTGCTCATGTGTGTGTGTGTGTGTTTGTGTGGTGCTTGTGTTTGTGTGGTGCTTGTGTGTGTGTTTGTGTGGTGCTCGTGTGTGTGTTTGTGTGGTGCTCGTGTGTGTGTTTGTGCGGTGCTCGTGTGTGTGTGTGTTTGTGTGGTGCTTGTGTGTGTGTTTGTGTGGTGCTCGTGTGTGTGTTTGTGTGGTGCTCGTGTGTGTGTTTGTGCGGTGCTTGTGTGTGTGTGTTTGTGTGGTGCTCGTGTGTGTGTGTGTTTGTGCGGTGCTTGTGTGTGTGTGTTTGTGCGGTGTTTGTGTTTGTGTGGTGCTCGTGTGTGTGTGTTTGTGCGGTGCTTGTGTTTGTGTGGTGCTCGTGTGTGTGTGTTTACATGGCACATGCGTGTCTGCAATTGCAAGGTCACTTGTGTGTGAATTTTGGTGCCAAAAGTGTGTGATGTGTGGTTGTGTATGTGTGGAACACGAGCCTGTGTGTGTGTGTGTGTGTGTGTTGATAGCTCTACTAGCTGGCTGTGTCAGGGGCAGTGTAGTGACTGCCCATCATGCCAGGCTGCAGGGAATTCAAATCCTTTTTCTTTACAATTGAATTCTTCAAGGTATGTGTGTGTGTTTGTGTGTGTGTGTGTGTGTGTGTGGTGTGTGTGTGTGTGTGTGTGTGTGTGTGAGAGTGTGTGTGTGTGTGAGAGTGTGTGTGGTGTGTGTGTGTGTGTGTGTGAGAGTGTGTGTGTGTGTGTGTGTGGTGTGTGTGTGTGTGTGTGTGTGTGTGAGTGTGTGTGTGTGTGTGTGTGTTGAGCCCCTCCACGTTAATCTGCTCCAGCTGCAGCCTTCTCTGTGATGAATGAGACGCTTTCACAAGGTGTCATCGGCCAAGAGCAAAGGACATGCTTCTCTCATACACACACACACACACACACAGACACACACACGCGCACACACACACACACACACACACGCACGCACATACACACACATAGACACACACACACACATACACACGCACACACATGCAATATTTATTTCTCCTTCATCTCACTCCTCTCCTCATCAACATTCCCACTCCCCTCCCTCTCCTTCTTTTCCTCTTCTCTCCTCTCTCCCCTCTCCTCCTCTCCTCTCTCCCCTCTCCTCCTCTCCTCTCTCCTCCTCTCCTCTCTCTCATAGCCCATAGCTCATAGCACATAGCGCATAATCCATAGCACATAAATGCATAGCTCATAGCGCATGCATAGCACATAGCTCATAGCACATAATGCATAGCTCATAACACATAGCACATAGCCCCTAGCACATAGCTCATAGCACATAATGCATAGCTCATAACACATATCCCCTAGCACATAGCCCATAGTGCATAGCTCATAATGCATAGCTCATAACACATAGCACATAGATCATAGCACATATCATAGCTCATAACACATAGCACATAGATCATAGCACATATCATAGCACATAATGCATAGCACATAGCTCATAGCACATATCATAGCGCATAGCTCATAGCACATAATGCATAGCTCATAGCGCATGCATAGCTCATAGCACATAATGCATAGCACATAGCACATAGCACATAGCACATATCATAGCGCATAGCTCATAGCACATAATGCATAGCTCATAGCGCATGCATAGCTCATAGCACATAATGCATAGCACATAGCACATAGCGGGGCAGTTTCTTACTTTCTTAAATCAACCACTTTCAGACACCAACTCAAGTTATCACAACAGTTAATATTGATAGTTAATACTGAGATGCAAAGACTGCCCCATAAGATTAAAGGACAACTGCTGGACGATGCTGGGATATGGAGAAGTTTAACAGTCCTTCAGTAAAACAGGATCTCAGTCTACACTTCTATGAGCACAGGGATCACAACCTCATATTACAGAGAGAGAGAGAGAGAGGGAGAGAGAGAGAGATAGGGCACATTGTCTGTGTGATTGTTAGGAGGATGCTGAGAGAAAGAGAGTGTAAGACATACAGAGATAAAGAGAGAGAGCGAGAGAGAGATACAGCGTTGTGTGCGTGATGATGTCAGTAGGAAGCTGAGAGACGGTGACAGTCTCACAAATTACTCTGACAGCTTAGACAGAAGAGGGGGTAGGAGAAAGAGAAAGAAAGAAGAGAGTGAATGAAGGAGAGCGAGAGAATTATATATGGTGTAAAAGGACTGTGTGTGTGTGTGTGTGAATTATATAGGGTGTAAAAGGACTCTGTGTGTGTGTGTGTGTGTGAATTATATAGGGTGTAAAAGGACTGCCTGTTTTTGGGCTCCTCTGACACACTGGTGCACTCTCGGTGAGAGCTCCCCTGTGCCATCATTCTCTCCCCCCATCCTCTCTCACACACACACACACACACACACAAACTGACAGCAGGAATTACAGTCAGTGTCAACCAGGGTGTGTGGGTGTGTGTCGCTTGTCCTCACCTACCTCCTGAGATCTCTCCTGACATACACCTGCTACTACAGCACGCCAGCCAGTTGTGTGTGTGTGTGTGTGTGTGTGAGAGGGTGAAGTGCACACGGTTAGGTCACACATTGGTGGCAGCACAGCAGGTCCACACGTCATGTCAGGACACACTCCAGCGCTGTATGGTGCAGTCAGCTGATGCGGTAGAACGTGGTGGACTCCGTATGGCAGTAATGTGCGGTGTGGTGTGGTGTGCAGTCCGGTCATCTAACTGGCCTCCCTGATGCGGTACAATGTGGTGGACTCCGTATAGCAGTAATGTGCAGTGTGGTGTGGTGACATAAGTTTAAGTATAAGTATATATACTCTTTTGATCCCGTGAGGGAAATTTGGTCTCTGCATTTATCCCAATCCATGAATTAGTGAAACACTGCACACAGTGAACACACAGTGAGGTGAAGCACACACTAATCCCGACGCAGTGAGCTGCCTGCACCAACAGCGACGCTCGGGGAGCAGTGAGGGGTTAGGTGCCTTGCTCAAGGGCACTTCAGCTGTGGCCTACCGGTCGGGGTTCGAACAGTCAACCCTCCGGTTACAAGTCCGAAGCGCTAACCAGTAGGCCCCGGCTGCCCCAATGATGACATGCGGTCATCTAACTGGCCTCCCTGATGCGGTAGAACGTGGTGGACTCCGTATGGCAGTAATGTGCGGTGTGGTACCCTGTTTGTACAGAGTTGGATGGTTCAGGCCTGTTCCCCCTGTTTGCTTGGCCTGTCAAAGCTGAATGAGGGCTTCAGCCATCGCAAGGAAACATCTTGTGTCTACAGTCTGATAGATTGCTGCTCAGAAGCCATTTCAAGCAGAGAAGATTAAAATGAAGGTGTCAGTCTGTATTAATTACTTAATTAAAGTGTTTGGCGTGAGATTGTGTGCACCCCGCCCTGTCAGTGAGTGTGTGTGTGAATGAGTGTGTGTGTGTGTGTGTATACACCCCGCCGTTCCTGTTTTATTCACATACCACAGAGGGGAATTTGTCTGGCCTGACTGGAATGTGATGTATGTGTGTGTGTGAGTGTGTGTGAGTCAGTGAGTGTGTGTGTTTGTCCCACTGACACTCGACATCTGTCGACATTTTAACAAACCTCATTATCCATCAGCTCTGGTTAACTCAGTGGTTCTCTTTATAGAGAAACACACACACACACACGTACGCACACACCCACAAACCCATGTGTACACATACAGAAATGCATGCACACACACAGATTTATGTAAAGAAATAAATAATAAAACAGACCAAATTATGTTTGAGTTTACTCATGTTTAGCTTTTCTGTTTACCATGTGTCAGGAGATGACAGAAGCCATTTGGTGTGAACAGGGCCTCAGAGATAGCCAGCTAATGGCCCACCTCCTGGAGAAGCAGAGACACTTAACTGTTACACACACACACACACACACACACATGCCCCTGTAAACAGTCTCTGCAGCCAAAGCTGGGCCATAAAGTGTGTGATGGTGTCCCTGTGTTGTGTGCCTGCTTGCACAGACACACACAAACAGCCAAAGCTGGGCCATAAAGTGTGTGATGGTGTCCCTGTGTTGGGTGCTTGTTTTTACAACACATACACACACACACCGCACCCTCGGTCTGTGAGTAGGCCATAACGAGTGTGTTAGTGTCCCTGTGTTGGGTGCTTGTTTTTACAACACATACACACCAGAGGAGGCTCCTTCATTGAGGAAAGGGAGGAACACCCTCCCTAAAATTTCAGAGAAAAATAAAAAATATATAAAGTTAATTACTAATCTGATAAATTACTGTTAATATGACTATTTTTAACACTTTAAATGAACAAAATCGTTCCCCTAGGTCAAAATGCCAACAGCACCCCTTACCGCAATTGAAAATTACTGTATGGAGGAGCTTCCTCCTCAAGCCCCTCATTGAAGTCCATTATAAACGCCTCGGACCCCAGCGGCTCGTGAATCACGTCGTTTTCAATGGCCAAGGGAGGAAGCTCCTCCGTACAGTAATTTTCAATTGCGATAGGGGGTGCTGTTTTTAGCGGCAACGGTTCAAGAATGTTATCTGCAGTCAAACTACGAATCTTATGTTGAACGGAAAGCTTGTTTTTTGCTCGTGAAATAAACAGTACAATGGAATCAGAGGACAATCTCAAATCTTTTATACATTCAAATACACTGATAATGTTTATCAAAGCAGGAAGACCAGCTCCAAAAATTCATATTCCAAAAAAACAAGATGATAAGTGTAGGCTACTGAATGCTACATAGTCAGACAAATAGGCTACTCGTGGCTAACTGGTAACGTTAGCACAGAAGACAATCAGCCATAGCCTACTGCTGGCCTGTCACATATGTGGACAGTTCACTTGGTGATAAAACATTTTTGGATAGTTATGCGTTGTTATAATCATCCAAGTTATGCCTTAACTAAACAATTGTTAAATAAGGTTCTTGTTGTTATGTTCTTGTTTTCACCGTTCTAAATGTATCTTTGGATGGTAACATTGTTAATGACGTCTTCAATAACATTTGCCTTTCGAGTATGCTTTCATAAATTCCCACTTAGCTATTACAACCTGTCTTTAAATTATAGCGATTTGGCTTTAAAAACAATAGCATGTTACAAATAACCACATTTAAGGTCTATTTTTAATGGTAAATAGTTACATGGTTTTATAAAACAAGTGTCTATTTTTATTATTATAGACTTTTCTGCCAATGTATTACACTGAGCAAAACAGTATTTCATAACTACACCTACATATCTTCCCTGACTTCCCAGACCTAAATTTACATTTATTTACATTTACATTTATTAATTTAGCACTATTATCCAAAGTGACTTATATATTTAAATTATATTACAAAGTCCATTGTCCCTGGACGAATTGTCCCCCCCCCCCTCCCCCCGTAGAATGTCAGAACAGCATTTATTGCACAACATTGCCAGTTAAAATGCTACATAGTACATACTGCTGCTATAAATGTGTCTGGGTAGGCGGCCTACATACTCTATTGTTCACATATGCCACCAACGCCATCACAACCTCACATTTGCCACTAACGCCAATCAGGCAGACATTCCTTCCTCCGTTATTTTTTTAACCACCAGCCGCCACTGATACACACACACACACACCGCACCCTCAGTCTGTGAGTAGGCCATAACGAGTGTGTTAGTGTCCCTGTGTTGGGTGCTTGTTTTTACAACACATACACACACACACCGCACCCTCAGTCTGTGAGTAGGCCATAACGAGTGTGTTAGTGTCCCTGTGTTGGCCGCTTGTGTTTAATGTGGCTCTTATGACAGCGCATAGCATCGCCACAACAGGTCAGCATTCCTCAGAGTTGGTCTTTGTATTACTGAAGGCAGGGATGGTGTGTGTGTGTGTAAGAGAGATGTTATTTGACCTCGGCTCTATCAGATCAGTCCTTCAGTTCAGTTGGACCTGATAGCATCAGCTATTGACCAGAGCCAAGCGCTCAGTGTTTATTTGTGTGGAGGGGTGTGTACACTGTGTGTGTGTGTGTGTGTGTGTGCTGTAGGCTGCATTGCGTGTGTATGCTATATGAGTGTGTAGGTTTGAATGTTCATGGTTGGTGTTTGTGTGATGAATGTGCGTCTGTGAGTGTTTGTGGGCATACATCCGTCCGTCTGTGTGTGTGTGTGTGTGTGTGCCTTGTCTATGCAGCTTAAGCATCTCTGATAAGAGCGATTGATCAGGGCAATGCAGTTGCCCCTTTGCTCAACACCAATCCAGTGAAATATCTGCAATCTGTCTCTCGCAGCGGTTCCACACACACACACACACACACACACACACAAACACACACACCAGTGAAATATCTGCAATCCGCTCCGAGTCTCTCAGAGCAGCTTCATCTGTTGTAGCATATACCACACACATGCTAATGCAGAGCCTTTCATTACGGCAAAAACAAGATCAGAGGTCAGCCCCCGTAAACACACACACACACACACACAGGCCTCAGTGGGTCATGGCAGTTTCATTTAAGTTTCACTTGTCCCTCAAATGCTGTCTTTTCCATTAGCACTGCAGGTGTGACCAAAAGAAGTAACACTTTTTTTTTTCACATCACAAAGGGTGTGCGTGTGTGTCCCATCACAAAGGCATGTTATAGTGTGTACGAGCAGCAGCAAAACACTAATTGGAGCATGATTAACAATGTTAAACATAGACCGGCGGATACATGGCTATAACACTCACTACAGACCAGCGGGTACACGGCTATAACACTCGATCAGTACAGACCAGCGGGTACACAGCTATAGCACTCCTCACTACAGACCAGCAGGTACACAGCTATAACACTCACTACAGACCGGTGGGTACACAGCTATAGCACTCCTCACTACAGACCAGCGGGTACACAGCTATAAAACTCAATCAGTACAGACCGGTGGGTACACAGCTATAACACTCGATCACTACAGACTGGTGGGTACACGGCTATAACACTCCTCACTACAGACCAGCGGGTACACGGCTATAACACTCACTACAGACCGGTGGGTACACGGCTAGGTGTGGAAGGTGTGTGTGAGACGAGGACAGTGGCAGTGCTGAGTGCTGAGGCAGGTGTGTTTGAGTTAGCATGTGAAATGAAGTGTGTGTGTGTGTTTGCATGTCATGCTATAGATGTCTGTATGTGTGTGTGTGTGTTTGCATGTCATGCTATAGATGTCTGTATGTGTGTGTGTGTGTGTGTTATTCTAAACATGTGAATTTGCATGCTTGTTGCTGCATGTTTGTTTGTTTGCACATGTGTTAGCCTGTCGTGTCAAGTGTGTGAGTGTGTGTTGTAGTTGTACTACCTGAAGGGTAGAGGCCCCCATTGATCTAGTGTGTGTCTGGGAGCCCGAGCTGATCGATGGCGGGAGAGAAAGTGCTGGCGCATGACTGATGCACAGCCCTGTGCTGACCTGATGCGTGGTCGTTACCGCAGACTTGTGCGACCCGATCTATGGTCGTCAGGGTGACCTGACATAGGGAAGTCGTGGCATCCGGATCTATGGTGGTCAGGGTGACCTGATATAGGGTCGTCGTGGTAACCTGATGTATGGTGGTCAGGGTGACCTGATATACAGTAAGGTCGTCGTGGTAACCTGATGTATGGTGGTCAGGGTGATCTCTCCTCCCTCCTGCAGAGATCTAACACCTCCTCTACGCGGCACTGAACTGAGACCAGAGACGGCGCGAGTGTGGTGTGGTGTGTGTGTGTGTGCATTAGAGTGCGGTTCGGCCCGCAAATTTCTGCCCGAACCCGGCCCGCGTCCGACAGAGTTGCATCCGAACCCGACAGGCATTTTCATTTTTATGTCCGAACCCGACACAGATGATGCTAGTAAACAAATCTTGCACACAGGAAGAAAGCTGTCTTTTTTACATTTTACTTTATTCTCAAAAAACAAACGTTTGCATCATGTAAAGCAGACCTGTTGGTTACCCAACATAATAAGCCATTTTAAATCCAAAGCTTCCAATGCATATCGCCCCCATGCGTCTGAACCCGAACTGAACCCGACTATAATTTCTAAATATTTGTAGCCACACTCTAGTGTGTATTACACTGAACTGAGACCAAAGACTACGCGTGTGTGTGTGCATTACACTGAACTGAGACCAGAGACGGTGTGTGTGTGTGCATTACACTGAACTGAGACCAGAGACTACGCGTGTGTGTGGTGTGTGTGTGTGTGTGTGCATTACACTGAACTGAGACCAGAGACTACGCGTGTGTCTGCATTACACTGAACTGAGACCAGAGACGGCGAGTGTGTGTGTGTGCATTACACTGAACTGAGCACACCGAAGAAAAGAAGGGTGTGCAGGGATGTGCACAGACATTTTGAGGGTCTTTCCTGAAAAAAGACAAGACAAAAGACAAATTTAGGTTATCTTCTATCATAATAGACTACAGATAATGGTTTGCATATTCATATGCACTGCTAGTTATAGCAGCCTTTGACACTTTTAGCACAGACCAGTCTTTGTTGGACCAATCCATAAAGAAACGTGTATGAGACAAACAATATTTCACATTATTAAATTCAATATAATGTTTAGTTTGTCTAAACCAACAGGCTAATGGTGTGGGAACAGTCTTCACATTAGCCTACATGTTACACGCTGCCCTGTAGGGATACTTCAGATGAGGCCTTTTAGAAAGTTTTTTTCATTATTTTTTAGACAGCAACAGCATCATGTCAGTCATTGTAGCTTTCGTTTTTGAACACCCCAGCTGGTGTAGCAGAAGCTACTTTCTGTTTCTAAGAGAATGACATGAATGAAAAATAAAAGCGATAGTTCCTTTTTTGTACAACAAGACACATTTTCCCCTTGGGAATCTCAAATGATACCATGTCCTCTACAGAAATAAGCAAGGGATAACTTTAAACTTAATTTTTTGGAAGGGGCATCTCAGTCAAAGAGGGCAGATGGGCAGTTGCCCGGGCAAGCCCTGCCCTGTGCACGTCCCTGTGTGTGTGTGTGAGAAGCTTTTGGGGAAGGTTTATGTGCAGATGACAGCAGTGTTGGGGAATAATTATCAACAACCTTAACACAAAGCCTAAAGACACCTACCTTAACACGAAGCCTAAAGATACCTACCTACCTTAGTCAAATATTGCTGAAGGGCTCCAGGTAGGTGCCATAGAGGGCATGCTGTGCCATAAAGGGCATTCTGTGCCACAGAGGGCATTCTGTTCCAGTTTCAAAGTTGAAGTTGAAAGAATGAAACTAATTCCACCCTTTCTGAATATAAAAGCAGCGGATTGGCTGGTAGTTCGGGCATAACTTTGCATTTTTTTATGCTATTGGTGCGAGTTGCAGTCGGGTTGAATTGAAGCACTGGGCGAGCTGGAGTCACTCAGGCCCCTGAACCACTGATAATTACTGACATACACACACACACACACATAAACACACTCAGGCCCCTGAACCACTGATATGCACTGACATACACACACATACATGTAAACACACTCAGGCCCCTGCATCACTGATATGCACTGACATACACACACACACACACTCAGACCCCTGCACCACTGATATACACTGACATACACACACACACACGCACACATAAACACACTCAGGCCCCTGCATCACTGTTATGCACTGACATACACACACACACACTCAGGACTCAGGCCCCTGCATCACTGATATGCACTGACATACAGTAAACACACACACACAAAGTTTAGTTCTGTCTCTCCTCTTGGCCTTGTCTCTGACTTTGAGAATGCATAACAAAAGAAGCCTCTCCTGAGTCTCCCTTCACTCACGCCAGCCATGACACCTGCACACACTGATGGGCTGTTTGTTTGTTTGTTTGTTCTTTGCTGTCAAATATACTGTAAATCTTTCTGTTTCTTCAGAGGCAAACACACACACACACACACGGGTATATTTGTTGTTCAGTGAGTGCATTTTCGCGACATGTACGAGTGGGAACACGTGTGCATGTGTGTGTTTCTGATGTGTGATTGTGTATTGTGTGTGTGTGTTTCACTCACGCCTTGTTCTCTGACAGGGACAACATATAGCCTGCTGTGGGACACACTCTTTGGGAGACACACCACTCCATCTTACCGCAGCAACCATCAAAGCACACACACACACACACTCCTCCATATCCCCCTGGATAAAGCATCAGAAGCTGTAGGCGTGCACAGCCAATATCCTTCATCTGGGTTGCTCATATGTGTGTGTGTGTGTGTGTGTGTGTGTATTAGCGTACACACACCTGTTCTCCTCTTCCACTCCTTCCCTATGGGAACACACACGCAAGCTGTTGGGAGTGCATCTGTGTGTTATGGATCTGTGTGTCCCATCATATGGATTCTGATCTGCAGAAGTAACACTTGTTTCTGTGCATCTCTCTTTGAGGATGCACATGAGCTAGTTTTTACTTTAATCGTAGATGGTTTGTATCCCATGCAGGTGTCCCATGTTAGATTTAATCTTTTTTTAATGAGTTTACTTTCCTTCATTTCACGCTGATTTAATGATTGCATAAGTAATATCATTTACATTTTTATTTTGTGGAATTACATTTTTTGGTAACACTTATAACTACACAAAATTCATCAATTATTAAGCATTTGTAAACTATTAGTAAATGGTTTGTTTATCATTTGTAACATATTGCTCATACATTATTTCTCATTAGTAAAGCATTTGTACACACAGTTATAAATGGTTTGTTCATACTAAATACACCTATATCTAAAATGTGTTTCTAAATTATTTTTCATACTTAATAAATTATGCAATAATGAGAAAATGGAAAGCCTTGATTTATGGAAATGTAAAAGGCAGGCTGAATGAATTTGATTTATTTCACTCAAATAGAGCACAAGTTGCTGAGGACCCACAGGGTATATTAAGTTGTGATTCCAACATTTTATTCCAATTAGTGTGTGTCTGTGTGTGTGTGTGTGTGTGTGTGTGTGTGTAGGTTCATACACCATACCTGTCAACCCTCCAAATTTAAATATTTCTATTTTAGATTTTAGTACACACACACACACACACATCCACGGATTGGTGTTGAGAAAAAGGGCACTGCCATTGCTCTGATCAATCTCTATCGGAGACGCTTTAGTAGCACAGATGAGACACACACACTCTGTGATGGAGAGCTGAAAAAGCCATCTGCCATCTATGGTGATGTTGTTCCTGCATTGGTCTGTATGAAAGTGTAAGTGTAGCTATGAGATAATGTAATGTGTATATTTCTATGAATGTATGTGTGATGTATGTATAATGTAAGTGTGTGTACGGTGTGTGTTGGTTGTGTATGGTGTGTATTCTACAAAAACACACATATATTGCGCGGGTGGCATGTGTCAGAACCATAGGGTCAGAACACATGCAGTATACACATAACTGCACACACACACACACATGCAGTATACACATATAAATACACACACACACACACATGCAGTATACACATATAAATACACACACACACACATGCAGCATACACATATAAATACACACACACACACACACATGCAGTATACACATATATAAATACACACACATGCAGCATACACATATAAATACACACACACACACACACATGCAGCATACACATATAAATACACACACACACATGCAGCATACACATATAAATACACACACACACATGCAGCATACACATATAAATACACACACACACACACACATGCAGCATACACATATAAATACACACACACACATGCAGCATACACATATAAATACACACACACACATGCAGTATACACATATAAATACACACACACATGCAGTATATAAATACACACACACACACACACATGCAGTATATAAATACACACACACAGGTCCAAATCCTGCTGCAATGTGATGCATGTCTGAACACAGGCATGCATACAAACACACACTCACATACCCAATTTCACCTGCAGTAGAACACATTCATGCCTCTTATATCAGTCCATCTGCTCTCTCTCTTTCTCTCTCCCCAACTATCTCTCTCCATTCTCTCTTTCTCTCTCCCCCCCTCCCCTCTCTTTCTCTCTCTCCCCCTCTCTTTCTGCTCCCATTCTTTCTCTCTCTCTGTTTTCATTGGATCTGGTCGGTTAGAACTGTCAACTTTCTCTGGGCCCTATCATAACATTCTAAAGTGCATCGTCACTCGTCAAAAGTCTATTCAAATTTAGTAGGATGTCCAGTTCACATTGGGAGGGGTTTCGTTCTCAAAAGTGGAGCGTATGGCGTAACAAGGTGTTCCTAGGTCTTTTAATCAGTCATATGGGTGTGTTTGGGGCGTAACATCATTTTAAACCAATGAGAATGACATCTGTCATTCCCTTTAACGGCGCAACGCGCGATATGTCAAATAAATGCATCGGTATTTTGGCATTCAACGGCGCATTTGAAGGAGGCTGCTTGCGAGACCGTGGAATAGTCATTCTTAAACATTCTCTCATGCTTTACTAAAACCTAGCATAGCCTTCACGCATTTGCACTCGTCTATTATTTGAACTCATTGGCAAAGTGAAACTAACTTCACCAAGGAGTCAGTCAACGACAAGACAGTTATATGCAGTTACTTTCACTATTGACTGACAATGGGTTACCATCGAAAACATAGGCTGGAAAAAGCAACACTTACCCTAATGTTGCTCAAATGACTGAATAAAACAACATTTATCCTGCAGAGGAGTTGCTTATATCTCGTGACAGTGCGTCTTCAGCTGTGCTCCATACGTGTCTCTCGCCTCTCCCCTAATCACTTTTAACCGTCATTACCAATTTGCAAATGATGGTGAATAACTACTCATCATGAGATGTACAGTATTTCGTAATATCTTTATTCTAATTATGTTTACCATTGTAATCGTGCAATTTGTAATGCTTTGCATGGATGTGCGCTGGTGTGCGTTCATGAATGATAGAAGGATGGTGCGTGCACCTGCCAATATGACTGTTGATGCGCTCTTAAAATAGCATATGAACAACTCGCCATTGACTTCTGACCAGGTTTAGGTGGTGTATGATAGCGATTTTTAGACAACGCGCCAGGTCCCTCCCTAGGTTGTTAATTGCCACACCCCTGGGCGCAATGCTTAAAAAATAAAGGTGCAAAATAATGAATTCAACTTCGCGCCGGTGAATAACAAACTTTACGCCATGCGCTGGTGACCCAAAATACAGCCCTCTGTAACAAAATTATGAACATGGACCGAAGCTGTATGGATCTCTCTCTCTCTTACACACACACACACACACACAGCTAGCTGCTATATCAAGTCGTTCAACTGTGCAGTCAAGACTTGGCAGGACTACGAAATGACTGGTGCTGAATAAAATGCACACAGGTACACACACAAACACACACTGGATGACTGGTTAGTAGTGCTAGTGATGAGAGAGCATATTAATCATAAATTCTATATGGACAATGGCATGAACATTGATCGGTTTGTGTGTGTGTGAGAGAGATGTGGGAGTTCCACACAGACGTGAATGTCCCTGTACACATACACACACACAGAGGATATGTGTGCTGTTTGCCAGCTTAAAGCAACACCAAATAACTTTTCCTCTGTCGCATGCACTATTTGTTTATCCAGCACCAACTTTGCAAATAACAATGTCCACAGACAAGATAGAATATGTTGCATGATTTTATGAAAGTACGATGTATTGCGACATCAGATGCAAGTCAAATTTGTAGTTTCTCATGTCTCATTCCATCGAACTACAGAACCGCTACCCGATCCGGCAAACTTACATAGTGCGGTTATAGCCAGAGGGCCGCGAAGCGAATGCAGAAAGTGCCGTTCACCCTGTTACGAGTTGATGAACCACTGAAACGATTTTGGAAACATTATTTTAAGGTACAAAAAACTCTTTGGTGTTGCTTTAAGTAAGATTACATCAGTAGTCCTGTTTATGAGTTCAGCCAATGTGTTCATCCCATCAGCGCAAACTCATCCCTGCCCTCTATCTCTCAGTCTCTCTCCCTCTCTATCTTTCACTCTGTCCCTCTATTTCTGACTACATTTCTATCTACCACTCCATGACTCTCCCTCCTGCTGATTCTTCTCTCTCTCGTTACTAAAGCAGTATAGCACGAGTGAGAGTGGGGTTGGTCATGGATCTTCCCACGGGTGTTGTTCGGCCTTAGGTCGAGTGGCACAGGCAACAACAGCCGTGCGAAATATCCATGACCAATCCCACTCATGCTATATGGCTTTTATACAACAATTCTACCACAAACTAAATAATCTGAAAACACACCATTATTGTTTAAAAAACGTTTATTTCGACTTTGTTTTTACGCATCAAAAAGTAGTTCCATTTTCAATAGACAGCGTCTTGGTTGCCACGTAACCAACATTTCAGATCCCTCTCCAACGGGTCTTTGTGGGTTTTCCATATCTTCGTTGAAAGACATTGTGAAATAAGGATAGCCGTTTTCATCCTGTTTTAAAATGTCTCTCTTGGTGTCAGATAGCCAGGTGGGCCCATGACGTTTGCTTAATGGTGTTGCTTTCGTGCAGGTGTTGTGTCCAACTGGGCTACCTGTCGAGTCATGCTACCACGCTAGCGCAGTGGAAAAGGCAACTCACAATCCACTGTTAGAAGTAGGCTACATAAACTATAATTTTCGACAGAACTCAGTCCAGTTCGTCTGCGCTGATGGAGACGCACCTGGATGAAGATGCACTCTCCTCCCACTTGACCGTCTGTTCCTCATCGTCATCCGACATGTCATATATTAACTCAAAAGTTATTTTGGGGAAATCCATTTTTTTTCCAATTGCCAAGGCTACTCGCTTTTTTAATTTATGAGAGCTTTAATATAATTTTAATTTAACGGTTATTGCTACATTGTGTCAAAGCATTATAGAATCTTCGCATTGTATAGCAGAGTGATTTATTATTAGCTGTGCAAAGTCTGAGTTGAAATGTCCAGGGATATTCCACCTCATATTATTATGAGATAATATTTCAACGTCTCTCGGCCAATCAGAAACAAATAAATAGTTCCATAGAACCCAATTGCTGTATAATCTCCAACAACTATTTACTCTTTACATCTCTCCCTGATTCTCTCTATCCCTCTCTCCAGCTCTCATTCTCTGCTGTATCTCTCCCTATCTTTTTGATTCTGCTTCCCCGTCCACTCTCCCTCCATTTCTCTCTAATTCTTTTCTCTCTCTTCATCCCTCCCTCTCTCCATCCCTGCCTCTCTCTGGTCTATTTAAAGCGCCTGTTGTAAGTTGTGTAATGTTTTGGCTGCTGGTATCTCCTCTCCCTTTTTTTCTCACCTTTGTTCTCAGTCGTCCTCTCTGTCCATCTGTCCACCACCTCTCCCTCTTTATCCATCTCTCCCTCCCTCCACCTCTCCCTCTTTATCCATCTCTCCCTCCCTCCACCTCTCCCTCTTTCTCCATCTCTGCCTCACTCCATCTCTCCCTTGCTCTCCCTCTCTGTCTATTGCTTTCTCTATCTCCACCTCTCCCTCTCTGTCCATCTCTCTCTCCACCTCTCCCTCACTCTGTCCATCTCTTTCTACGGTAACTCCAGCTGTTTAGTCTCTCTCTTTGTCTCTCTTCCGGCAACTCCAACAGACTTCCCTCCCTTTCTCGTGTCCCACCCCCTCCTCCCTATCTCTCTTTCTCTGGCTATATCCACACTACTCCCACTGATTTTCGGATCAAATCCAATCCACGTGCACAAACACCTTATCAGGGGCTCGTTTCTAGAAAAGTTGGAACGACGTTGCTCAACCACCGTGGTACGACCCAACTTGCGATCAAACAACGACTTTGTAACACCTGTTTCCAGAAAGCATCGTACCTGTGTCGCAGTTCGCTACATCCGGCGTTTGAACACCGTAGTTCCAACAACGTTGTTGATGATGCAGCTATACATATCATAGGTGGAAACAGTGGCAACGTGTAATACCCCACCCCCTAGAAATTCTTACTTTTGCAAGCATATAAAACAGTTTACTTAAGCCGGCCAATATGTGACCCTGCCTGTGATAACCCAGCTGAATTCTGAGCTCTGAATTTTAGGTTTTTGAGAAATTCCAATTTGAAAATAAGTAAGCAGTGGCACTGCCTATGGTCAGACAGTGTCCAAACACCGAATTGTTTCAAGAGGTAGCATGCAAGACACGTCCTTAAAATAGGTTGGTTAGATTCACAACAAGTTCATCTTTAAGAAAAAAAAACAGTACTCCTGAAATGTCCGTTGTGATATGAAGCAATCCATTGAGAAATCCATATCCGGCTTAAATCGCAACACTCCTGCCATACATACGGAAGCAGTGGCGCTGCATACGGTCAGTCAGTGTCCAAACACCGAATTGTTTCAAGAGGTAGCATGCATGACAGGTCCTTAAAATAGATTGGTTAGATTCACAACAAGTTAATCTTCAACTAGATGTACCGCAGAGCGGTACACAATATGACTGCGGCCCCCCATGAACGAAAGTCCACGAAACTTGGCATGCATTCGGAGGGTGTCATAATGATCCTACACTTTCAATTTCGTGCAGTTTTGACCATGTCAGCCAGAGATATTGTGATTAAAACACCTAATTGTTTGCTTTTTAACTTTTAACTAGGTGGCTCTATACATGAAATAAGTGGTAATGGGATGGGTTGACATGGCCCCTTAAGACCAACATACAAAAAAAGTGGTCCTCCTAGGCCCTACGGTTCTCGAGTTATTCACAGAAAACTGTGTCCGGCCACTTACAGGCCAGTTGGTGTACAGTAACATAAATTAATTTATTGTGTGGCCCCCCCATGAACGGAATTCCACTAATCTTGGCGTGCATTCAGAGGGTGTCATAATGATCCTACACTTCCAATTTCGTGCAGTTTTGACCATGTTAGGTCACAGATACCTGCGATTACAACACCTCATTTTTACTTTTTTGTTTTTAACTAGGCGGCGCTATACATGAAGTGAGTGGTTATGGAATGGGTTGACATGGCCCCCTAAGATCAACATACAAAAAAAAGGTGGTCCTCCTAAACCCTACGGTTCTCTGTGTCTGCCCTACCCTCCTTTCGGGGGGTCCAGTCCAGCGGGGGGGCTACAAATCAAAACGATGGTTCCATGCTATCCATGTGGGGCTACATGCCCACCAAGTTTCGTGTACCCCGGTCTTTCAGTGTCCCAGGAATCCTTGACGGAAAATTGGCCATGCGAAAAATTAAAAAAAAAAATCTGACTAAACCTATATGACCGACGCTTCACTGCGCGGCGGTCGTTATAAAAAAATCAGTTCTCCTGAAATGTCCGTTGTGATATGAAGCAATTAATTGAGAAATCCATACTCGGCTTAAGTCGAAACTTTCCTGCCATACTGAAAACAGAGCTAGGTGACGGTACTGCTCATTGATATTATGGTCTGTATTAACTTTCTTATGGGAAAAAATAAGTTCCTGAACAGAATGACACCCAAATTATAGGGTGTTTATCCGCCAACATTAAACTCACAGCCGATTGAAAATGTGACATTGTGGAACTAACTTCCGGTATTTCTCGGGAAAAAATGTAACGTAACGTCAATAAAAGCGTTAATTATAATATTGATCATGTCAGAAAAGATCATTCAAACACTACATTTTGAAACATTAGTATCTAAGCTATCATTTACAAGTATAAAAAAAATATCCCATATTTTTGTCATTTTTTATGACTAGGACTACTTAACGCTCTTTATCTCAAAATAAGACCTGGCGACTTTAGCCGGGTTCTCATGGGCGGGGTCACATATGTGACATTATTTGTGTTAAAGATGTTAAAAAAATATATAGCCTGGACGAATTTCAGGGTATCACAGGTTTTATTGTCTGTCTCGTGGCTTAACGGCAAATCGTCGGTAGTCTGCGCGCTCGACCAGAGTTAGTATCCTCTCTCTCCTTTTCACTTCTGAGTAAGAGTAGGCCTACGAGACACAACAATAGGTTTTGACCCTAAATATTTATGCATTTAGTTACACTACATCGAGAGACCATTAGGAACATGCCATCAGTCAAAAACAATTATTTAAAATATAGTTGCACTGCTTTTTTGGGACTATTTGGTATTTCCACGTGTCACACTAGTTCTCCTGCACATACTGTAGTCAGAAGCAAGAGGACAATCTCACTTCATAAGAGAATCGAACGTTGTAGGTTCAACAAGTCACCTGCTTTAGCCACTACACCATTAATCTCTACCATTGTTTCTACACATAAACTCGAGCATTGAGAACATTGTTCGTGTACACATAGTTTACTAAAAAGAAAGGTTTTGGACAACTCACTCCTTGACTGGCAAAATTGCTGTTGTTCAAAATTGCAGTTGTTCAAAACCTTTCTTTTAGTAAACTCTGTGTACACAAGCAATGTTCTCAATGCTCAAGTTCATGTGTAAAGACAGCTTCGATCAAAGTCTCATGTTGTGTCGAGCCTTCTTAGTGTTTTAAAAATAGCGATTTTGACGCGATCATGTATCAAAATAGGAGTGCCCCTACGATTCCCATTCAAAAGGCCATTTGACTCGAAAACGACAACGGGAGCGTACCTATGTTCCCCGGGTCCTATGTTCCCCGCTTTGTATGGGACCGGGGAACATAGGACCCTTTTTTAAAACCATAACCATAATCCTAACCCTAACCACGAGCGGGGAACATAGGACCCGGGGAACATAGGGATGACCCCACGACAACACGGACAAGCTTAAAAGTGGCGCTTCGTACGTAATTATGCTTTTAAACAAAAGTTTGGCTTGGGTATATTCACAATAGCACCCTAGGATGCATTTTGGCGAAAGTTAAGCTTTAAAGAAGCCCTATGCAGGTCTGGTTATTCCTTCGCTGTTTCTGGGTTTACGCCAGGATTTGGGCTTGCATTTTTTACGACATAGCTCCCCCTGCAGCTTCGGTAGCAAGTGACTGCTACGCTAAACCCCCACTAGCTAGCAAGCTAGCCATCAAGAAACCAAGCTAAACACATACAGGGCTCACAATAAAACGGTCGAGCAAACACATTGTTCAAGAGACTATCAAACCACATTACAAAAAGGAAATTCACCCAAGGGTAGGCTACTTACAATTTCAACAGAAACAAAGCCAAGTTGGCGTCCGTTTTGCAGTCTTCTTAGGGACCGTTCGGTATTTATGGAATGGACCACCGGAAGAAAATAGGGGAGGGTCATGTCTTTTTATTTTTTGTTGAGGGGAGGGTCACCCAACATTTTTTAGTCTAGGAGGGGGGGTCACCCAATTTTTGTAATAATGAAGACAGCAACATTTCAAAGTGCCTTGTTTGGTGCATATTTTCCATGTATCTCTCAGTCTCAGTCTTCACACTTCCGGCACCCCTCTCTGCACACACTAAACAACGTTTACCCCTCATTTCCTTTTTTCTTGCAGCCTAGGGAGTAAAATAAAGGCCTTGCGCTGTGGCTCTCCTAGAAACTCAGTGAGACTGAGGGTCATCTAGGCACTAAGATTCTAGAGCAGGGGTGTCAAACATACGGCCCGCTAGATGGTTTAATCCGGCCCAGACTTGTAGAGAATACATTTCTGACGATGTCAAAAAAAAATTACAAATCTCTAGCCCATTCCTGTGAGGAGTTATGAATTTTCAAAAAAATAACCGAAATGCTCAATTCAGCCGCTAGGCGCAGCCAAAAAACAAAAAAAAAGTGTTGACTGGTCCTGTGCTGTCAGTTTGGCTACATTGTCGGGAGAAAAGCAGGCGTTGCGACAAAATTCAGAGACAAAGTGCAGCCTGCAAACGGAGGACAAGATGTTTGGGCATTTTATTGTATTTTGCACCAGGAAGTGTTGTGTTGTAAAACACTAAACTTGGATCATGTTAAAGTGTGGTTGTGCAAACTGTAAATTTAATCAGGTTGCGAGGTCTGACTCACCGTCAGTTTGACTGTTTTCTTAGTGATAATGGCATTCTGTCTGGCTTACCATACCACGCTGTAGTACGGTGGTTAAGCCGAGGTGCCATACTCAAGCGTTTCTTTGAACTACGAGAGGAAATTGGACAGTTCTTGGAGAAAAAAGGCAGACCAGTAGCAATTTAAATGCCCGGAATGGGTGCAGGATCTGGCCTTTATGGTGGATAGCCTATTACACAGCACCACCACCTAGCCTACAAAATTATTTGATCTGATGTAACCTAATCGTATCAGTTGATCGTATTGCTCATGCACTGCTAACTTATGTTTGTTAAATTAATTTTATTTTTCATACATTTGCACATTTACATTTATAAGGCAGGATGTTAACTTTCTTCATAGCTCCCACTTGAGTTTAGTGTGGTGAGTTGGTTCAGGTGGTCAGATGTAAAAATGTAGGCCTATCCACTCAACTATAAAAATAAACCAGTTGTTTATGAGTGAAATGCATTTTATTTCAATTTCATTGGCCTCTCTGAATAAATGTGTAATAATCTAATATATCCCTTGTGATTATGTAGGCTACAAATGTAGGCTGAAGGGTAAAGCATAGCCTACTGAAAAAAACTAAGCTGGAGATTTGGAGTTGTCAAAGAATGTTTTGCAATTATTTCACTGGTCCGGCCCACTTGAGATCAGATGGGCTGTATGTGGCCCCTGAACCAAAATGAGTTTGACACCCCTGTTCTAGAGTGAGTGTGATTTCTGGTGCCATACTACGTTCTCTTTCGTTCCATAGCTGTCAACATTGAACACTGAAAATAAGGGAGATTTCCCAGGTTTCTCACCCAAAATACGGGATAATGGCAACATTCGTCCCCATAACGTTGGGTTGCAGTAGTATAGCAACAGAGTAGCCTACTTTATTCATGCCTAACAGCCTACTGGTATATTCATTTGGTCAACAGCCCTAAAAAAGCTAAATTTACCTTTGGTTTACTTGTAGTTTTACCGTGTAACTTTAAACAGTGTGCATGCTTTACATTAGTAAAGCATACTTGTGCTTCATTCATCCAGACATCCAGCTCCTAACGTTGTGACAAGCATGTCCACCAATTGACCTTGTTCCTGCCCATCTCTAGCTTTGCTGTCTCCGTCCTGTTCTGTTTTTCTGTTTAGGATATTCTACGGGAAAATATTAAAATGGCAAGACAGCGGGGGGAAAGTAAAATACGTGATGAACAAGTTGGCATACTAGGTATGTTTCGTTCCCTGTAATTATTTGTGAAATTGTGCAAACAGACTTTTCAAGGCATTTGAGGAGGAAGGAGTGGTAGCGTGCAAGCTCACAAATTGACACTCGTCTGAGAAATGGAGTTTTGGATAATTGCTGCTTCAGCAGCTTTACCTATATGCTAAAATATACACTGACAGAGGGAGCCTAGAGAGGAGTCCATAGCAATCAGTTCATGTGTTGAATTTGTTATTACCCAGTGTGCTTTGTTGAATGGTCTCAATGTTTTATTTTTGTATTTCATGTGAATACTAGAGGATAACTTAGTATCTGAAGTAATGTACAGGAAGTGTGCATTTAGTTTCCATGCTTATTGTGTTTCCACAACAATGTTAGTGAGTAAATCTACTGAAATGGCCACCATGTTGGTGGAGTGTGATGTGTAAGATCAGAAAGCAGAGGTTGGTGAAAGAAAATTATCACAGTATGTCTTCATTGCGCACAGCAGCGCGGGCGGAAGACTTCGACAATTGGCAGGGGACGGTCATGTCTTTTTTGCAAATTCTGTTGGAGGGTCATTGATAAAAAATTTGCAGGCAAGGGAGGGTCATGTAACTTTTGACTGAAGCACTCAAAATCCCTCCGGTGGCCCCTTAAATAAATAACGAACAGTCCCTTAGAAACTACAATCTGACTACATTTTCGAGGCGCGATTGGATACTTCCGCTGAGTTACATTACGGGAGGGCCCATCGTTCAATTTGCGTCAGTGCCCTTCCATTGAAATTCAAATCGTATTAAGTATGTCAGATGCAAACCTATCCAACGTAGTGTGGAAATAGCCTTTCTCTCTCTCTTTCAGAAAGTACGTTTCTGGAGGGAGCTGTGGTTTGGATGAGAAGCAGATGACTCCGCCTGGCCTATCGACATCTACAAAAATCATACGCTACCACAGACATGCTGCATATTAATGCTAACACAATATCTCACAAATCATATAAATACAAACATGACTACATATAAATTACTTTGACAATTAACTGAAGAATAGAGGGGTGGGAACACACACACACACACAGGGTCTGTACGAAAAAATGCTGCCTTTGAAGATATCTAACAGGAGAGCAAGGCATCGAGGCATGTCCGAATCAAATATTTCTGTGAAATGCTGCCTTCTAAGATACCTTCGTTTTGACACATTTTGAAGGCAGCATTGATGTATCCTTAATGCTGCATACAACGTCAAAAATTCTATTTAATTATTATATAGTGAGCAACTATAGCTGCAGTCGAACGTTACGTTATTCTTCTTTCTGGTATCCTGACAACGGCGTTCTGTGTTGTTATCTTACTAGACTGTCCGAAACAAAGTTCGTAGCTGGTACCTTGATGCCTGCTACGGCAAGTGACTCGGTAGAGAGCTGAAGGCAGCGAGACAGCAGACAGCTCCCTTCCGTTACGTACAGACCCACAGAGACATACTTGTCTATGTGTGTATGCTCACAGATGCCCTATTTCCTGCTGGTCCCCCTGCACCCACCCCAAATTTAGATTTAAATTCTCCCTCTCTTTTCCTCTCCTTCCTTTTCTCTTTCTCTGTCTCTCTCTGTCCCTCTCGCTCTCTTTCTCTTCCTCCTCCTCTCTGCGCCTTTCTCCTCCCTCCAGACGTTTCTATTCAATCTGCCTATCTTCCAGCCACAGCCCCATGAAAACCCCCAACTGCAGCAGAGCAGATCAGGCCGTGGAGAAACAACCTACACACACACGCATACACACACACACGTGCATGCACGCACACACACACACACACACGTACATGCATGCACACCCACACACACACAAGTGTATGCATGCATGGACTTACACACTCTCTCTCTCACACACACACACATACACCATGTGAGCACACACATTTGCAAAGACACTTGCTCATTTATAGTATACACACACACACTCAGACACACATGCAGTAGCACATATGTACAATAGGCGTATTAACCCATCAGCTAAACAGGGTTATATAAACTCATAGTCAGACAAACACACACACACACACACACACACGTGCACACACACATCCCTCTCTGTACAGCTGTGCTGGACCCTGTGCAATCACGGTGCCCAGACCTGGGTTCTAATGGCCGTTACCGTGGCGCCGGGTTGCAGTGTTAACCAGCTTTTACGCTTGGGTCCAGGGATTTGGGTATATTTGGAGACCCCCCACGGGTGACACACACACACACACTCACACACACACACACACACACTCACACACACACAGGGGTGATGTGCAGTCCACTACCCCCCTCTTGTGTCAATGAGACTGTCTCAATGATAAACAACTCTTTCTCTCAAACTCTCTCTCATACGCAGACACAATGTTTGAGAGAGACAGAAAGACATGAGCATCATGCAAGACACACACACACTCACTCCATGGGAACACGTGTCTGCACCCACCCACACACACCACAGCCCAGCGCATACACACACACACACACACACACAAACAACCCAGCACACACACAAACACACCACAGCCCAGCGCATACACACACACACACACAAACAGCCCAGCACGCGCACACACAACCACACAAACAAACACTGTTATTTGGACTGAGAGCAGAAGACGACACTAGACACTAAGCCATCTTTTGTCTATGTGCTTTTGGTGAGTGTGTGTGTGTGCTTTGGTGTGTGTGTGTGTGAGAGAGAGTGAACTCTATGGGCCAGATCTACGCACATTTGCAAACGTAGCATTATCAGCGCCATGTCCAGCCCGCACAAACCGCACGCTGTGACACTCACATCATATTGATCAAACCAGCAGTTCATTGGGTAATCGGCGTTTTTCTCCGGGAAACTCCGCAAAACTCCCACTTTCCCCTGACCCTCCTATGAATGCATATGCGTGAGATGGAAAAGTGCAATTTCTCAGCTCCTCCCACAGGCAGTCTGCGCTTTTACCTCAGTGTCGCCATGTTTTTACGTGCATGTTGCAAATACGCCTGAAGTGGGCACTCATCTGGCCCCATATTCTCATGTCCACATAGTGTGTGTGTGTGCACTACACACTCAGAATCACCCTCATACAGTGGTGTGGATATCAACCAGTGGGTCAGGGAAGGGATTGCATCACACACAGATGAGGTGTAGGTGGCCATCACACACTCACACACAGACTCACACGCACACACACACACTCTGAACCACACTAAAACATACAGAGACACAGTGCTATCTTCATATTACTGTAAGTAAATATTTCAACAATAAATGATAACGGAATTGTGCTATAGAAATCTGAATGAACACAGACTACAATCCTACTTGAAAGCCATATGGTATAGAAAGCTGAGTGTGTATAGATAGAAGCCTACTTTAAGGAGATATGGTATACAGTATACTGTATGTGGGAGTGTGTATTAAGTGTGTATTAAGTGTACTTTTTCTCAGGGGCTGCTGTAGTGTTGCTCTATCTGAACAGTATAAGTATACTTATACTGTATATGGGAGTGTGTATTAAGTGTGCTTTTTCTCAGTGGATGCTGTAGTGTAGTAGCTCTATCTGATTGTGTTCCTATAAATCCCCAAGCGGGACCCACCGACAGCCATCTACCTCAAGTGTGCATGATTCAGTGTTAGTTTTAGTGAGTACTCATAAAGGGCAGAGATGTGTGTGTGTATGTGTGTGTGTGTGTGTGTGTGTGTGTTATATTCTACTACACCTATTTCAAAAAGTGTTTCGTCTAAAGAGTGTGTGCAAAGTGAAAGCTATCTGCTTTGTCCCATCTCCGAATGAGAGGTGTGTGACGCTGCCAGCAGCTTTACTCTGCTAAAAGAGAAAGGCAAGCAGTGTGTGTGTGTGTGTGTGCATGCACGCGCGTGCATCTGTGTGTGTGTGTGCATGCACGCGCCAGCATCTGTCTGTGTGTGTTTTTGAGTAAGTGTCTGTGTCCCCGTGTGAGTGTGTGTGTGTGTGTGTGAGGACAGATTTATTTCCACCTGCTGGTGGTGGATGAGAGCCCCATAAATAAATGTAGCATGGAGAGCAGAGAAAGCTCTATGTGTGTGTGTGTGTGTGTGTGTGTGTGTGTGTGTGTGTGTGTGTGTGTGTGGGTGTGTGTGTGGGTGTGTGTGTGGGTGTGTTTGTGTGTGTGTCTGTGTGTGTGTGTGTGTGTGTGTGAAAGCTCCATTGAAGAAGGAGGGAGAGGGAGTTCACGAGAAAAAAATAAAAATGCAGAGAAATAGTAGAGGTGAATTCAGAAGAGAGGAGATAAAGAAAGAAGAGATGAATGGAGAGAAGAGATGAACGGAGAGACAGGAGAAGAGAAAGAGGGAGAGAGAGAAAGGAGGCTGGAAAAAAGAAGTGAGGAAAGAGAGAGAGATGGAGAGAGAGACCAAGTCTGAGAGATGTCCACTGAGTGCAAATACAGGGTGTAGGGACAGGAGAGGTCCAGATCCTCGACAGCGTGTGCGCGCGCGTGTGTTTGGGAATGCTGCTAGTCTCTCGTTTGTGTATGTGAGTGTATATGTGAATGCGTGTGTGTGTGTGTTGGAGACAGAGAGAGGCTTAATAACTGCACAAACCACCATCCTCTGATCTGCTGCCACAGAAACCTTTGGTGAGGACACACACACATTCTTAGATGGTCAGGGTGTGTGTGTGTGTGCATGTGTGTGTGTGTGTGAGGGAGTGAGTGCATCACTACCACTGATACCCTCATAGTACCCCTTCTGATGCGTCCACAGAGGAGTTTCTTCAGGCGTTTTGTAATCTCCTCATCAGGATAACATAGCAAATCACAACACAACACGTATACATACATTCAGAAAATACATTTCAGTCTTCTGGAACATACACTGCGTGAATGATAGAAGACTATGAAACACACACACACACATTCACACACACACACACACATCCATCACTATAAAACCAGACTAAACCACACACACATATGACCTCACATATACACACTTACTGTTCAGACTGAACCATACACACATATGACCTCACATATACACACTTACTGTTCAGACTAAACCATGCACACATGACCTCACATATGACACACACATATGACACAAAGGCACATATGCATGTGAACACACACACACAGGCACACATGTACACAGACATTAGGGGCATACATATATTAGTGGCCTACTGGTTAGCGCTTCAGACTTGTAACCGGAGGGAAGTAGGCACGGCTGAAGTGCCCTTGAGCAAGGCACCTAACCCCTCACTGCTCCCCGAGCGCCGCTGTAGCAGGCAGCTTACTGCGTCGGGATTAGTGTGAGCTTCACCTCACTGTGTGTTCACTGTGTGCTGTGTATGTTTCACTAATTCACAGATTGGGATAAATGCAGAGACCAAATTTCCCTCACAGGATCAAAAGAGTATATATACTTATATATACCTATACTTATACTTAGACATACAGATCAGAATAACTCATATGTCATATGTATGTCACTCTCTAGGAAACATTCTACCAGTAATGGTATATGACGTATATGACTTATTCTGATCTGAGTGAATCTACAGTGATGACAGAAAGCAGCGGTGATACGTCTGGAGTATAACATAATCTAAAGGTACGTCTGGAGTGTAAAATAATCTAAAGGTACGTCTGGAGTATAAAATAATCTAAATGTACGTCTGGAATATAAAACAACCTAAATGTACAGTACGTCTGGAGTCTATAACAGAGTAATGACAGAATCTTCTGCAGCAAAATCTTTTCAGTCGTGCCATTTTAGTGACGTATTTCAGTCGTGCCATTTCAGTAAGGCATTTCATTTTAGTGAGGTATTCCATTTTAGTGAGGTATTTCATTTTAGTGAGGTATTCCATTTTAGTGAGGTATTTATTTTAGTGAGGTATTTCATTCTAGTGAGGTATTTCATTCACACTCAGATTGATTACTAGACATGACTGTGCACATAGAGAAAATAAGAATGTGTAAACCTGTGCAGTAATCAAGTGTATTAAATATAACGTGTAACGTGTGTGTGTGTGTGTGTGTGTGTGTGATTGTCCAGTTAAGCTCTGTCAGATCAGAAGCAGAACCCACTGGCCATCCAGTTGAAAAGCCTCGCACATATACAACACACACCACATACACGCACACACACAGAGCACTCACTGGACTTGAAACCATACCTATTCATGTGTGTGTGTGTGTTTTCTACAAATGCAAACCCTGAGGTAGATTAACACCTGACAGCTGAGCACCTGTGAGACTGAAGCTGTTTTTGGGCCAGGGGGGCTCGTCAGGCATGAGAGGGACACACACACACACACACACACACTGATGCCTAGAAGGAGACCATGAAAGGTGCCAACCAGCAGCACGATCTCCAGTGGCGCTCACCCTAACGGAGCCATCAAGGCTGATCCAGTGGCGCTCACCCTAACGGATCCATCAAGACTGATCCAGTGGCGCTCATCCTAACTGAACCCTAACAGAACCATCAAGACTGATCCAGTGGCGTTCACCCTACCGGAACCATCAAGACTGATCCATTTGCGCTCACCCTAACGGAACCATCAAGGCTGATCCAGTGGCGATCATCCTAACTGAACCCTAACGGAACCATCAAGACTGATCCAGTGGCGTTCACCCTACCGGAACCATCAAGACTGATCCATTTGCGCTCACCCTAACGGAACCATCAAGGCTGATCCAGTGGCGCTCACTCTAACGGAACCATCAGGACTGATCCAGTGGCGCTCACCCTAAAGGAACCATCACGGCAGATCCGCTTGAAAAACACATTCTCTTCCTCTCTGGCTTGCGTGCCATAGCACATCTAGTTATCTGATTAAAAAATGTCCACATTCGTGTCTGGATCAGAGTAGTGGACTCTCAGTCCGCAGAGTCGCGCGCGTCTACCTCGAGGACAAAAGCAACGGGCAGCAAACTAAGGAAGGAACAGCCGTGCAAACAAAGGCAAACGGATGTGACCTGTGAAACTGATGTAAAGAGGCACGCTGGCCACACGGCCAGGAAGTGACAGATGGAGAGGAGGGGAGGGGAGAGGAAAGTAGAGAGGAGAGGAGGAGAGAGGGGAAGAGAGAGGAGAGGAGGAGAGAGGAGAAGAGAGGTGAGGAGGGGAGAGGAGAAGAGAGGAGAGAGGAGAAGAGAGAGGAGAGGAGAAGAAAAGATCAAAGTAGTGAGGAGATTCTGTTGCAGTGTAAACACTAAACCCATAGGAGTCCAAAAGCCACCAAAATCTCAGTAAGCACACACACACACAAATACAAACACTGACACATCACATGAACCAGACATTTCTGCCAAATTGGCAAAAATTTGTTTTCCTCTGGTTGCAAACTTTCCTCTTTTTTTTACTTCAAAATTAGAATGTATGGTTTGAGAGAAGTTGGTGTGAGAAGGTGTGTCTACGTCCAGTCAAATGTTGCCGATCGCTGTGGAAAACACTCCAATGCACAGTCCACACTCAAACGCACAGTCCAACTCCAATGAAGTGAGCGCATTAAAAAGGCTTATACATTCATGAAGAGAGTTTGTGATAGTGTGTTTAAAAGTGATTTTCTGTGTTTGTTAAACCTCTGTGTCTATGTCAGCGTATGTGCATGTGTGTGTGTGTGTGTGTTAAAACAGAAGTAAGACTCACTGTTGCCGGTATCTGTGTGTATGTTTGTGTGTTAAAACAGAAGTAAGACTCACGGTTGCCGGTGTCTTGCTCTGATTCAGGGTGTCATGCTGCTGACTGGTATCCCAGCGTCGCTACGGGAACAGGAACTCGTTCTCTCTCTTACACACACACACACACACACACTCGCTTGCTTTCCCTCCGTAGGACTGCCTCTCCACAGCGAGTGCACACGACTGGTACAGGAGGAGAGAGGAGGAGGATGGAGAGAGAGAGGAGGAGTGAGAGAGGAGGATGGAGAGAGAGGAAAGGAGATGGACTGATAGAGTGTGAGAGTGAAAAACAGAGAAGGGGAGAGAGAGAGAGAAAGAGAGAGAGAGAGGAGGGGGAGGACAGTTAGCGAGATGGGCAGAGGAACGAAGGGAGAGAAGAGCAAAAAGCGAAAGAGCAGAGAGGAGGGAGAGAGGAGGAAAGGAGGAGGAAGAGCAGGCAAGCTTTGGGACTTGGCTGGGTTGCACAGAGCTCTTCTGACAATCCCCCGAGAGAGGGAGGGAGGGAGAGAGAAAGAGAGCGACCAAAAGAGTGAGAGAGAGTGAGAGCGAGCGAAAGAGTGAGTGTGTTGGAGGATTGAGAGGCTGCTGCTGTTGCTGTGTGGTCGTCTTTGCTGTGCCGTGCATATCTTTACACATCACAGAGTGCTCCCACAAGCACACACACACACACACATACATATACACATATATACATACACACACATACATATACACACACACAGGCAGGCAGAAGTGAATATACACACATACACACACATGTGCGCACCACACACACACACACACTCAGAGCAGAAAAGAATGAGTACAAAAGAGAATATGACATAATATGATAGGACAGAGGGAAGTAAACATACACACACATGTGCACACCACACACACACACACACACACTCTGACAGAGGGAGTAAAATAATGAAGGATAATACTGAGATGGAGGAGGACAGGAATGAGAGATGGAGAGAAAGAAAGAGGGGATGAAGGAGGGATGAAGAGAGAGGGAGGGAGGGAAAGAGAGAGAGGATGAAGGAGGGATAGAGAGGGAGAAAGGAGAAGGGACAGCAACAGAAGACTGAGAGACGGAAGCATTCACACACACACACACACACAGTGTCCAGGAGTGCTGCAGCTGCATACATGGGACAGTAGATGCAGACTGGAATCAGACGCATGGGAAACCCCTCCTGCTGTACTCACACACACACACACACTCCTCTTGGGACACAGTGTGTGTGTGTGTAGGCATGACTGAATGAGAGTGTGTGACTATGTGTGTGAGTAAGTGAGCGTGTGTGACTGTGTGTGTGTGTGGGCTATCAGGTTGCTGTGGAGGTGTAAGAGCCTCGTTTCATCTTTATTAGGGCAGATCCCACTTCAGTGGATTCAATTAGGTCCTAAAGGAGAGCTCACAGCAACACACTGGACTTACTGTAACACATCACAGTAACACACATCGCAGTAACACACTGGACTTACTGTAACACATCGCAGTAACACAGGGAGAGCAGTGAGGAAGCCTGTGCACTAATCTTCATCATCATTACCATCACGTTCATCTGATTGCAGCCCCTTAGGGAGCACAGACACATCACCACCATCATCATCACCACTATCATCATCACCATCATCATCACCACCACCACTATCATCATCATCATCACCACCACCACTATCATCATCATCATCACCACCACTATCATCATCGCTGTAATCTCATATTTCCTTTTGTGGTCCTGACTAGATGACCTTGGTCCTCGCTGATGACCTTGGGCTGGAGTTGGACCAGATGTAGGCTATTGCTTAGCATGATCCCTTTCCAGGCCAACATTCCTGTGTTGTAGTTCTGACATGTGTGTGTTTCTGTGTTGTAGCTGTGATGTGTGTGTGTGTGTGTTTCTGTGTTGTCTTTCTGATGTGTGTGTGTTCCTGTGTTGTAGCTGTGATGTGTGTGTGTGTGTTCCTGTGTTGTCTTTCTGACGTGTGTGTGTTCCTGTGTTGTCTTTCTGATGTGTGTGTGTTCCTGTGATGTATGTGTGTGTGTGTTCCTGTGTTGTCTTTCTGATGTGTGTGTTCCTGTGTTGGAGCTGTGATGTGTGTATCTTGTGTTGGAGCTGTGATGTGTGTGTTATTTTGTAGCTGTGATGTGTGTGTGTGTGATGTGTTTATCATGTGTTGTAGCTGTGATGTGTGTATCTTGTGTTGGAGCTGTGATGTGTGTGTGATGTGTTTATCATGTGTTGTAGCTGTGATGTGTGTATCTTGTGTTGGAGCTGTGATGTGTGTGTGATGTGTTTATCGTGTGTTGTAGCTGTGATGTGTGTGCTATTTTGTAGCTGTGATGTGTGTGTGTTATTTTATAGCTGTGATGTGTGTATCTTGTGTTGTAGCTGTGATGTGTGTATCTTGGGTTGTAGCTGTGATGTGTGTGTTATTTTGTAGCTGTGATGTATGTGTGTGTGTGATGTGTTTATCATGTGTTGTAGCTGTGATGTGTGTATCTTGTGTTGGAGCTGTGATGTGTGTGTGATGTGTTTATCGTGTGTTGTAGCTGTGATGTGTGTCTTGTGTTATAGCTGTGATGTGTGTGTGATGTGTTTATCGTGTGTTGTAGCTGTGATGTGTGTGTTATTTTATAGCTGTGATGTGTGTATCTTGGGTTGTAGCTGTGATGTGTGTGTGTGATGTGTGTATCTTGTGCTGTAGCTGTGATGTGTGTGTGTGATGTGTGTATCTTGTTCTGTAGCTGTGATGTGTGTGTGTGTGTGTGATGTGTGTATCTTGTGCTGTAGCTGTGTTGTGTGTGTGATGTGTGTATCTTGTGCTGTAGCTGTGATGTGTGTATCTTGGGTTGTAACTGTGATGTGTGTATCTTGTAACTTGTAAAGCAGTTTGCACCATGATTATTTGTCTCCGCGACAGACATGGTGCGTTTGCTTAGCGCCACACGCTTCTTCCTCCCAACACCCACTTCCTAGACGCCAAGAACTCTCGAGGGACTCGTCTGGATCACTCCTTAATTAGATTTCACCTCGTTAGCGTGGTGTGTGTGTGAGAGAGACAGCGACAGTGGAGATCTAAATCACATCAAATCAGCTTTATTTGTGAAGTACCTCACTAGCCCAGAGACTCGGAGAGACACCGCCATGGTGCCAGCGGAGAAGATCTTCAGAAGATAAATAAATAAATTAATTAATAAATAAATAAACACAGAGGATAAGACGGATAATAAACAGCTCTTTTAGACTAAGAATGTTGGCAGAGAACATGACAGAAGTGAGATAGAGGGACAGATGGAGTCCTATGCAGAAAGAGGAAGAATAGAGGGGAGGGGGATGAGAGAAGAAAGAAGAGTATTAATCTTATATTAATAAGCATTAATCTGTACCACCAATTACTTACACTGCACAGAAACACCGTGACAACACAATATCACTGATTACTTACACTGCACAACAACACCAATGACAACACAATACCACTGCTTAGTTACACTGCACAACACCATGACAACACAATCCCACTGCTTAGTTTAGACTTGTAGTCAAGACCGCCTAAACCGAGACCAAGACACTACCAAGACCAGAGGGTATCAAGACCGAGACCAAGACGAGACCAAGGCCAAGACAGACTGAGTCAAGACCAAGACAAAGTCAAGACGAGACCGAGACAAAGACCGAGACCAAAAAAAAAATTAAAAAAAAGCTAGCGAGCTAGTGTTACCAAAGTCCTTTTAGGCATGTCCCTCCACTCGGCGGCCATATTGTAACGCTTTTTGGGTACTCATCGGGCATCCTATTCAGCAGAAATGCGCGTGCGCAAGGCTTCACCACACCAACCGTGCTCCAGTGTCGAGTTCACAACACATGATTGGCACAATGTCTGCACAACACAGCACATAATTGGCTCAAAGTAGTCAACTCACACCACATGATTCGCTCAATGTATACACATGTCGACATTTTGGCGAGGAAGGGGTGGGATATGTGTAGACAACGGCCATATTGGCGTTGCAAACTATCCCCATGCATTTCTATGGAGGATTTTTTGAGTGCTGTGTCTCCACATTAGAAAGTCTCTGGTGTTACACCATAACTTGCATCAATTGAAAAAGAGCAGCATACTGGGGCAGGGTTCTCAAGTTTTGAGCTCAGCTTGGAGTGAGATTGGGAGGGGGGGGGGTGCACTCACTCACTAATTATAAAAAAAAATGGAAAGAAGCATTAACCCTTTGAGACCTTGAATTTGTCATTGTAATCTATACATCCTATATCTTGTTTTTGTCTGGGAAAGTATAATGCATAGCCTATGTCTCTTTTTTGTTTTTTTATGTCACCAGGAAGCATGCCAGTAGAAATAACTTTTCATATTTAGGTGGGATAGATTGGAATCTTGAAATATAATAATCGTGACGCTGGGATATTCTATGGCTCACCAATTTACGAGATGTAGGCCTATATGTACTGAGTGAGACAAATATTTTATTTATTAGGCTAATTGCTTTATTCACTTGAGTAGCCTATATTGTCACTGAATCATTAGACTAAGCATGTGCATGCCGAAACCGAGGACAGCAAGTTCATTATACATTATGGTGGTTGGCAGGTCATTGTCTGCAGCAGTCATATGTTTAGAAAAAAATGTAGGCCTATGTGTAGCATACTCGCTCAAATTGATAACACTCGTTAATAATAAGCTAATTTTCATTCATTGTTGACATGGTCCATGGAGGATCAGATGGGTGTCCCGGGACCTGATGAACACGGCGCTAAAAAGCACAAACGAGTGCGAAAGTTGCAGCCGTGACGACAGGGAAAGTGCAGGCAGCCACGAGAGTGATTGGTCGTGTAAAATGAACGTTGCTGATGTCTGGCTTACACAAAGCTATAACGACACAATCATTAGGTTTTCTTAATGACCGACAGTTTAGTTTAGTTTGTAGATAAGAAATAATTTTGCCATAAAGTAGGCTAGGCCAAATGTTCGTGAAAAGGCTTGATTTACACACCCTGTAAAGTACCATAAGTAGGCTGGTTTACCAAATGACAGACAGTTGAATTTCTGAATAAAAAGAATGTTGGTGCAGTTTTGAAATCTTAAACGTGTAACCCCACACAAGCATAACGTGGTTGTAGGGAGGGGATGTGCTATTTTGGAATTTTACCCGGATACAACGAATAGCCTACTATTTTTTGATTGGATGTCGGTGGCTATTTATTTTTTTGATTTTGCTGGTGAGTGGTGCGCTAGTTCTGAACCCTGCGAGAAATCCTCTCGTATCCCTGCGCCTCCTCTAATAATTATGCAGATACCTTGACATCCCTAGTAATATTTCTGCGTGAGAAATGCAAGGTGTGGTGTGTGAGCGTGTGAACTTGTTGAATTGCGTGTGTCTCACGCCCATTGCGTGAGACTTGAGAACCCTGCTGGGGTAAGAGGTTCAGTCCCAGTTTAAATTAAATTTAAGAAGGTATTATTTCAACTACAGACAGAACAATGCAGAGACAGAGCATGTCATGAATGTGTGTGACTGTGAGCTCACTCACTGTAATGTTTCGTAGACTGGGTGAGATAAACTATGTAGGCTATAGCAATTGCATGACAATGATGAGAGAGAGAGACTTTGCAAAACTTGCATTTTGCAGAATGCTTCTTTCTTGCCCCTGGACTGCAAATTTCTTTATGTTCCGTGAATGCAAATTTAATGATGGCGGAATTCGCTGACATTATTATTACTAGGTCTGACTGGGACTAGCTACGACGTAAACCTAACGTTTCGCGCTGGCTACACTTGCGTCTTTTGATTGAATGAGCGCCAGTTTCTTAATCACAACAAAATACATGTATGTCATTGATTGGTTGCATTTGAAAGGTTGCATTTGAAGGGCGTGAAAGGCGAAATAATTTAATGTTGCATTATCGAATGTTATGTTTTGTATCATGGACATATTTTTTGCAAATCTCCCGACCACTATGTCGACCCGAGACCGCAAGACCAAGACAATGAGACCAAGACAAGACCGAGGGATCCGAGACCAAGACAAGACCAAGACCAAACACGGTCGAGACTGTGACAAGACCGAGACCACGTAAAAGTGGTCTCGAGACCGGTCTCGAGACATCCAACTCTAGCTTAGTTACACTGCAAAACACACCACTGATTATATGGCACAGCAATACCATGATAACACATCACTGATTGCATTGCACAACAATGCCATGACAACACACCACTGATTACGTACACTGCACACCATGACGACACACCACCACTGATTACACTGCACAGCAGCAACACCATGACGACACACCACCACTGATTACACTGCACAGCAACACCATGACGACACACCACCACTGATTACACGGCACAGCAACACCATGATGACACACCACCACTGATTACACTGCACAGCAGCAACACCATGATGACACACCACCACTGATTACACTGCACAGCAGCAACACCATGACGACACACCACCAACGATTACACTCCACAGCATCACCATGACGACACCACTCGGCCTGCTCTGCCATGGATTTGACTGGTGAGAAACTGAGTGGGCAGGAGATCCTGCCACCATGAGGCTCAGGCCAGGTATGTGGACGCCATCTGCAAACACTCCAAACACACCACACACCCACAGCCACTGAAATACACATCTCCTTCCCAACTACCCATATAGAATAAGATCATTTAATAATACAACTAAAAAAAGGAGATCAGCTCCCAAGAGGAGGAGACCAAGGGCTGAAGAGAGGAGAGACCAAGGGCTGAAGAGGGGAGGAGATGGAGGACAAAGACAGTGAAAGGCAAGAGGGGAAGACATTTGTTTGTGTCTGTGTGTGTGTTGTTTGTGTTGGTGTGTGTGTATGTATGTATGTGTGTGTGTGTATGTATGTGTGTTTATTCCACTGCTTGGTTAAATTTGCCATTGTCCTACGTAATTTAGAACGACCATTAACCTAATGTTATTTGCACACCTATGAAGTAGATCCATTTTTTTGGCCGTATCACACTTGTATATTAATTCGCCGAACTTGTTGTGAAGTTTAAATTACCTGTCACGTTGCATCCGAGCTGTAAAATGCAGATGTTCAGAAAATGGCGACATTGTAGCATATGACGGAGGTGGCTTTTAGCTAGATGGATGACAGCAGGCTAAGTAAAATAGCGATGTTTCAAAGCTAAAGTTCATCAGAATCTTGGGATACACCCACTTGACAACGGGAGAGATAGAACTAACGACTGGCCTTTGGCCGTAGCAACCATCCATTTAGAACTAGTAACTGCAGTTTGTCCTGCAAGTTGAGAAATTAGTTGATATGTGTCGGAAGAAAGTAGTTCTACAAACAAGACAGTTTTAGCGATTAAAACGTTTAAATTGTAACAGGAAATGAACACAACACAAGTAGCAACAGTGGAATAAGCAGGATAATGGACTCCATGGTGGTCTGTTCACAGAAATAAATGCACTTCCGCTTCGCGTCGGGGCCGCTTTACAACCTCGACAGTGCATTCATTTCTGTGAACACACCACCGCGTCGTCCATTATCCCTTACATATTTGTGTAGAAACCCAGTTGTGTAGGGAGATATACACTGGAGAACATGGATGGCTCTGAGCACTCTCCTCTTTTCCAGCGAATCCTCATTCTCACACAGATGTGGCTAGGGTGTGTGCGTGTGCATGCGTCTTCCATTCTTCTTGCATGTCCATTCTGTCTTCATTCTGAGGGAGATCTTATGTGTGTAGGTGGGTTGTGCAGAATATGTCTACCATTCTGCTTGTGTGTGTGTGTGTCTACCATTCAGTATGCGTGTTCGGTGTGTCCCCGTTTGTGTGTGTGTGGGTGTCTACCATTCACCATTCAGTATGCATGTCCAGTGTGTCCTCATTCTGCTTGTGTGCGTGTGTGTCCACATTCTATGCGTGTGTGTGTGTCCAGCCTGTCCTCATTCTGCTTGTGTGCGTGTGTGTCCACATTCTATGCGTGTGTGTGTGTGTCCAGCCTGTCCTCATTCTGCTTGTGTGCGTGTGTGTCCACATTCTATGCGTGTGTGTGTGTGTCCAGCCTGTCCTCATTCTAAGTGGTAGTGGGCAGAGAGGTCGGTAGCATTGGGATAAAACAAGCTAATTGAATTGAGTGTGATCACTACCCAGTGAATTATTTAGGAGCTCAGACTCCAGGCCTGTTTGATTGCCATCTGCCTCTCTTTCTCCCTCTCTCATCTCAAACTCTATCATTTACCTCTCTCTCTCATATCTGTCTCTCTCTGTCTTAAACTATCATCTGTCTCTCTCTCTGTTTCTCATCTGTATCTCTCTGTCTTAAACTCTATCATCTCTCTATCTCTTAAAATGGCATTCCTTCTGGCAGTCTCCTTCCTTCTCTCAATCTCTCTGCCTGTCTTTCCTGAGACCCTGTTGTCTGTCTTCCTCTCGGCCTTTCTTTTTTTGTAACATTTTTCCACCGACAGAGAACCGGTTCCGTTCCTGTTCGTGAACTAGCATTTAAACCGCATTTCGATCAAACGAAAAACGGCACCTCGGAGATTGAACAAGCAAATAGTTGTTTTTTGCTGTGAACCGGAGTGAGCGTGCCATTGTACCATTCAGAGGGGAGATGAGTTTTCTGTCTATATCAACTGTTGCCATGACTAACTAAAACTAGTCAACTACTACTACACTGCAGATGGTAACTAGCATTTTACACAGCTAATTTCTACGGGACAACTGTTCACATCATTCTCCCGTTTATGCATCTCATTAACTTTTGTTTTGCATGCCCCATTGTGTTCTGGTTCACCAGAAAGCACCAAGGTTAAAAGAATTCTGAACGGAACCCACTCTGACGCTCGAAAAACGCCATTTGTGATGCCTTCGTCCTCATGTCTTCTTTCTCTCTCTCTCTATCCAAACCTACATCTTATATTAACTGCATGTGAGGTTCGACAGTAGTATAGCACGGACATCTTTTCTTAACGGCATGTGAGGTCCGACTGTAGTGTAGCACTGAATGCTCACTTTCCACACAAAATCAGTTCTATTTGTCCTCTACTGTTGCGTCATGTTTCTCATTCAAAACAGCAGAACAACGCAGGCAACAGAAGGGAAATAGAAGTCATGTGCATCCTGTTCGGACATTCCATTAAAAACAATATAATGTGACTGATTTTGAACACTTGCTCGCCTTGCTTGCAGTTAGGAAACAGTGTTACCTGTGTGTCTCTTCTTCTTTCTCTAGGCCCAGGAACTCTACCTCACGCACACACAGGCCCAGGAACTCTACCTCACACACACAGGCCCAGGAACTCTACCTCACACACACACAGGCCCAGGAACTCTACCTCACACACACACAGGCCCAGGGTCTCTACCTCACACACACAGGCCTAGGGTCTCTACCTCACACACTCTCACATGCAACCACACACACAGTTGTATTCCTCTTCTGTAAGTTCACGTTGTGTTGGTGTGTCTGTGCATGTCTGTGTGTGTGTGTGTGTGTTGTAATGTGACCCTGACCTGTTGCAGATTGAATAAAGGGAGAAACTCATTCAGCACAGAGCCTTCTTCTAAGCAGAATAATATGCCTGCGATGGACACATATAATCTTGTTGGTGAGCACGTTGGGATCGGTATTGTATTAGCATGATGGCGCTGGGTGGGATCGGTATTGTATTAGCATAGTGCCGCTGGGTGGGATCAGTCCATAATTACAGTGATTCCGCATTACTCCTCCACTTGCATTTGGCTCCAGCGCTCGCCAAACTCTTCCCATCTCATTCAAAGGTCAACTTTAATCAGCAGCGGAAAAAAAGAAGACAAAAACAGATGTTTTATTACAACTTAGCTCATTAAAGTCACAGCCCAATTAGTGAGGAGTGATCAGGGAGAGAGAGATGTAGTTGGGCCAGACCCTCCAGCAGGACCCAGGGAGAGAGATGTAGTTGGGCCAGACCCTCCCGCAGGACCCAAAGAGAGAGATGTAGTTGGGCCAGACCAGGGGTGGGCAAACTGCGGCCCGCGGGCCGGATCCGGCCCGCCATGCACTTTCATCCGGCCCACCGAGCATTTCATTTAGTATCAGGCTGCTCGCTATTTTTTTCCTGCGATAGAGACGACGTTGGTTAGCTTTACTGCAAACTGCTTTTCACTCTCCTTAGATAACGTTTACAATGTCAATGTCAAAACATCATGTTAAATAGAGATAACATCATGTTAAACTAAGTTAACTCTTAGTTATCTCCTTTGCAGCAGATCTAACGTGAACATTATGCAATCCATTTAATTGGGAACACGTCTGCACTCACGAGAGGGAGAGAGAGCCGCAGGTTCCAGCTGGCTTGTGATTGTTGATAATTGATATCTCCTTCTTATAAGAACGTTTTAAAAGGAAATCATGAAGGCAACAGTAGTTCCCACTACTGACCATTTAAAAACTGTGAGAGGGCCCAGCCGTAGGTACAGCACTAGCCATAGCGGAGCAGGCAGAAGATAATTGAGAAATAAACGTGAATTAAAGCGACTGTCTTAAAGCGACAGTGCACAATTTATACATTGTTAAACCGCATAAAATTAGCAATATTTTTAAGCAATTCATATTTTAAAGCAAATACTTTTCATACTAAATTATGTGTCGTGGGGGGGGGGGGGGGTTGCTGTGCGGCCCGCCGGCCAATTTTCAAAACCCAATGTGGCCCTTGAGCCAAAAAGTTTGCCCACCCCTGGGCCAGACCCTCCCGCAGGACCCAGGGAGAGAGATGTAGTTGGGCCAGACCCTCCCGCAGGACCCAGGGAGAGAGATGTAGTTGGGCCAGACCCTCCCCATCAGAGTGATGAGATTCTTCAGTGGTGACCAGTGCTACTACAGGTGTCTAGTGTCAGTGGGATGAATCCAACTCTACAGGTGTCTTGTGTCAACACACAGAGACACCTCACACACCATTCCCATCATAGACATACACACACACACACACACACACCACTCACATCATAGACATACACACACACCTCACACACCACTCCCATCATAGACATACACACACACCTCACACACCACTCCCATCATAGACATACACACACACACACATCATAGACATACACACACACACACACATCACACACCACTCACATCATAGACATACACACACACAGAGACACCTCACAGACCACACACATCATAGACATACACACACACACCACTCACATCATATATATACACACACACATCACACACCACTCCCATCATAGACATACACACACTACACACACATCATAGATGTACATAGCCACATGCCAATGACACGTCGGGGGGGGGGGGGGCGGGCGGGCGTTGTTTTCTCTTCTGAATCTTAAAGGACAAGAGTTAAAGGATGACTACATGTTCAAATGTTTAAGTTTAAAGCAACACCAAAGAACTTTCCCTCTGTCGCACGCACGCTATTTGTTTATCCAGCACCAGCTTTGCAAATAACGATGTCCACAGACAAGGTAGAATATTTTGCATGACTTATAAAAGTACGATGTATTGCGACATCAGATGCAAGTCAAATTTGTAGTTTCTTACGTCTCATTCCATCGAACTACAGATCCGCTACCCAATCTGGCAAACTTATATAGTGTGGTTATAGCTGATAGAGGGCCGCGAAACGAATGCAGAATTGTCGTTCACCCTGTTACGAGTTGATTTTGGAAATATTATTTGGAAACATTATTTTAAGGTACAAGGTTTTAAGGTACAAAAAACTCTTTGGTGTTGCTTTAAGATGCGCTCCTTCACTCATATAGGCCAGAAGCCCAAACCAAGCGATCAGGAGCCGAAGCAGGAGCGATGCTGTTTTAGAGTCTGCTGTTCTAACTAGTGACATTAATCTTTCTGAGTTTGACACTTCAAGAAAGTGAAAGTTTCTCCTAACTGAAGTTATGAGCAGCTTCTCAGCAGCGACCTCTCTCTCTCTCTGATATTCCCAAAGTCGGAGAGTTACACACATTTCACTGCCAGACACTGTATGTGTGTGTATGTGTGGGTGAGAGAGAGAGAAGGAAAGAGCGAGAGCAAGCACCACACAAAACATTTGCCACCCACTTCAGACATATGTGCGTGAGCAAATGATACACACCGTATCCAACTTTCCCAGCTCCTTCAGCAGAGAGGCGTGGCAGCAGCGTCCGTGGAGACGCGGTCCCAAACCTCGGCACTAGTCATTTTCATTATGACCTCCCCGCTTTAATTAAACATTGATTAGCCGCTAATTAGTGTAATGACACGCCCCAGAAGAGCACGGGCAGGTAGCGACGCTGACAGCGCGGAGAGATGAAGGATCGGAGGCGGGCGAAGATTGCGTTTGCGAGCCCTCGGGGCGGTGTGCGCCGTGATTATTCTTCCCGTTATAAACGAGGCCTTCGCCGCGCATTTCTCTAATTCATGTTCCTCCGATGGCTCCCGGATGACTGATGCACACAAGATTGAGTGTGTGCACATTTTCATCAAATTTGGGCAATTCTCTGCCACTGGAAGGCAATAAATAAATGTAAAAAAGCCTGCTGGCGGCATGCTTTCAGATTAATCTCACGTGGGATAATAACAGAACAGGCTTGTTTGAGGGAGACGACTCCACGTCTGCTTCTCCCAAGTGAGCTGTATTTATTCCTGCTGCGGCTAGACACCAGTTCCGCAGTCTGCAGACACGCAGAGCTGCTGAGAGCTCTCGGCCTGTGTGTCTTCGTCTCTCCTGCACTGAGAAACATTAGCTTTTCAAAACATTAGCTTTTCAAAACATTAGCTTTTCAAAACAATACCTTTTCAAAACATTAGCTTTTCAAAACAATACCTTTTCAAAACATTAGCTTTTCAAATCATTAGCATCTAGCCATTTAGTTGACGCTTTTATCCAAGTCATCATCAGAAACATCATCAGTAGGGTAAAACTAACCTGTCTCATGATGGTGTGCACCTGCTTGAAATGGCAGCCAGCGTGTGTTGTGTGTGTGAAGGAAGCACCTTTAAAATGATTAATTTCACACAGCAGCATCTCCACTGGTACTGACAAACTCTCTGGGGAATGACTCTAGTGGAGATGCTGATAGCGTTTTGAATATGGAGATTTCATATGGCAGATATAGTGCGGTAAAAAAAATCAATCAATATATGAATGTGTGTGTGCTGAAAGCTGAATGATGAATTATAGATGTGTCCTTACCCAGATGATTAGTCCTGTTTGCTGTGATCCAAGCATCTCCCTCTCTCCTTTTCCCATCTCTCTCTTTCTCCTGTTTTTCTCCCAGTCTCAGTCCTTCCTCAATCCTGTATTCTGTCCATCTTTTTTGATTCACCCCTTTTCCTCCATCTCTCTCTCCTCCTCTTTCCCTCCATCTCATCTCTCTCCTCTTTCCCTCCATCATCTCTCTCCTCTTTCCCTCCATCTCTCTCTCCTCCTCTTTCCCTCCATCTCATCTCTCTCCTCTTTCCCTCTGTAGCCAGTTCACCTTGTTTCTCTGTCTTTTCCCCATGTCTGTCTGTTTTCCCTACATGTCCCACACTGGCCTGCTCCTGCTAACTAGGGGGGGGGGCGTGGTGATTAGTTACACACCGGAGTTTGATTCACACTGATTACTGGCCGGACAGTATAAAACCACCCAGGTACGAAGAAGCGTTGTAAGCTCTGCCTGCTTGTCGGATCCAGTCATCAGGTATGTTGCAATACTCCCGTTTGCTGCCGGACTAATCATGGTTTAATCAATGTTTGTCTTCACCTGTAGCTTCGCGGTCACTGGCTAGTCTACTCCTGCTGCCCGTGTTTAGACACCATCCCTTATTCATCCTACAGGTATACATTTATGTTTGTCTTAAATCTCTCGTAGTTTATTTTCTGTTTTGAGTCGTAACATTTTCTCTTGTATGCCTGTAGCTGAACGTGGGTGAGTGCTCTCCATACGGCGCTTTGTGCACTAATCGTAGTTACGAACATAGGTATGTACGATGCTTGCTTTAATGGGTAACTTTCTAGGCTGCAGTAGAAGGCTTTATGTTCAATGTCTTTTCTGTCTTGTCCAGTTAGCGCTGCCCTTTCCATCTACGTGGGGTGCATAGCGTGGGTCGTGCTGCTGTCTTGTCTGTAGTTAGTTTTATTTTGGTGTAGCCTAATTGTGTGCCGTTTTCGAGTAAAGTCCGTGTCTGTTTTGTTTCTTTTTGTGGGCATTAACTTAATGTCTACGTCTGCCTGTATTCTTTGGGTTTATTTGGCGTTTATATGTCAGCCTACATGTTGCTTGCCGCATTAGTAGAGGAGCGGGGCATAAGTGGCATATGCTTCAACCTGGTAACTGCTTAGTGTCGGTCTGGTGCTGGCTGTCATTTGTGTGTGTTTGTATTTCTTTTGTCCTGGTGTGCCTGCATTATCTACCATAACGTCTGTATAGGCTTACTGTATTTTTACTCCCTTGTGGTGCTGTTTTATTTGTTTGTTTAGCAGATGTGGGGCCCTCTTTGAGGGAGGCTAGTCACCTGGTGGTGGGACCCTGTAGCTGCACATTTGTGGTGTCATTGTTGCTTGCGGTGGGCTGCTGTGTCACTGGTAAGTCACTTTCTTGCAGTGTGTATGCACTTGTGATGGCTGGAACTTAGAACACACCTCCAGTTGGCCTGTCTCCCTCAGGTAAGCCCCCATCTGCTGTATCTTTTTAGCTCTAGTGGAGCCTTCGCCCCACTTAGAAATCACCTGTTCATATTGTATCATAATAAAAGATAACAATAATAAATATTTTTGTACTTTCATAACCCCTGACTCAGGTATTATTGCAGGACGCTCCTCCCTTCCCCCCTTTGGTTACTTAATAAACGTTTATGATTTGACTGGAATTCACGTTGTCTGCTTGGTGCTTTCGGACCTGTGTCAAACCTTCCTTAGCAAATTCTCTTAAAGAAGTCCCTGGGTACTAAGCCCAGGGTGGCGTAGTCAGGCTACTGGGAGTGGCTTATAGCCTCTGTCTCTCTCCCTCCTTACTGCTCTGGTCACAATCCATCTCATCTCTCTCCTCTTTTCCTCCATCTCATCTCCTCTTTCCCTCCATCTCATCTCTCTCTCCTCCTCCAACCTTGCACAGGTCACCAGCTGTTTGATTTGGCCCAACAGGGTAGTCCTTATGAAAACCAGTTTAACAGCTCACAGCTGTGTGTGTGTGTTTGTATTCCGTGTGTGTGTTTGTATGCTATGTGTGTGTGTGTGTGTGTGTGTGTGTGTTTGTATGCCATGTGTGTGTGACATGGTTTATTGGGTCCTTCCACACTGACATGTTTAGGTAGAGATGACTTCTTGCAGCGGACGGCTGAGAAGCATGTTGTGGTCAGTACGATAAAATGTCTAATCTTGTATGTGGTGGTCAGTAGGATAAGCTGTCTAATCTATAAGATTAGAATTCTTGGAATTCTCTCCCATCACTACTGAAAATGTCTCTCCATACTGAAAAAGAACTTTCACATATACATGTATGGGTGCCAAAACACACTGGAACACTTGACCGCTTGCCTCCTTTATTTGTCCCCACACTGTGGAAATGTACAGAGGAGCACAAGTAGAGGGGATGGAAGACAGGAGGGGGGGGGGGGTGTAGTATGGGGGCTGAGAAAGAGAGAGAGAGATTTTTGTCAGTGCAACAGGAAGGCATAGACCTCTGAAGTTCGCTTACAAAAAAGCTGCCATCTTTGACATCCGGTATCTGGCGATTTTTCCTATGGGAAAATAACATTGGGATTTTGAATTATCGCACCTGTTAAACTCTCGCGGGGATGAAAAAGTCTGAAATGCAGGCGTTTTCCTCAACACACTTTTGTCCTCGGCCTTCGAGTGGATACTTTGATCTCTGGTACGTGAAGGCGGCACACTTAGATTTTTGCTACCCCAGAGCTAACTTGCAATGCAACTTGTCATAGGTAGCTAGCTTCTCCTTATATAGGCAAAGATATATAAGATTTATATGGCCGTCTTGGGTCTTTTTTGTAGGCGAACTTCAGAGGTCTATTCCAGTGGACCCGGAAGTCTCCATGCAGGTTCATTGTACATGGATGAAGTCTCCATGCAGGTTCATTGTACATGGATGAAGCCTCCATGCAGGTTCATTGTACATGGATGTTTACAGCCGAAGGTCCGACCAAAGTTTAACAACATGCACAAACTGCTAATTCTAATCATTTTCATCACATGCCACCGATCACTAGTTAGTTCAAACCGCGAAGATGTTGTTGATACATTTTTGCACGTTCTACGCTGTCTGAGTTACACATATTTGCACTACACTACATTTATGTACCACGAATACAACGGGCGGCGAGGGAATTCCGTCATCAATGGAATAATCATTCTTTGTCCACTGAAAGGTACAGGACAGCACTCCAGCGGTGGTTCACAGGTATCATCAGGCATGTAGGCCAGGATAGCACAAGGCTTAATGGTGTCTTTGCACCTCTCGAATCCCAAAGTACTGCCTACCGTGAAACACCTCCTGAACTTCAATTCAACAGCGTCGTAGAAGTTCCTGATAACTTTCATGTAAATTTCATGTGAATGACACTACTATGGAAGAGATCCGTCACACAATTGATCCTTTGGGGGATGATGGAAACTATGGAATAAATCTGTTTGTGACCCTTGTCCATTTCTTGGAAAGTAGACAATAAAAACATCAGTTTGAATTCAGTTCACTTTATTGTCCAAAAAATCTACCCCTGTCGTAATAGTAAAAGTAAGGTGTTAAGAGTACACACAAAAAGGTCTCCAATGACAAGCTTTGCAAAAATTAACATCGGTATAAAACACCATGACTCATAACCATGTTTGACAAACCATCAACCTGGCCAAATACTGCCATTACATGTAAGTGCATTAAATCATGAAGTTAGACTCAAAACCAGACACAACCCACTTAGGCCATGCTAAAACCCTGTTTGTTTCGGATAGCGAAGTCCATCGCTTCCTTAAAGGCCTCGTAGTGTCTGTACAGTGGCAGGCGCAAGCAATTTATGCAGATACAGTATTTGCAACAGGATATTTGCAGTGTTGCCAACTCCTCAGTGAGAAAAGTAGCTAAAGGCTGTCCTAAAAGTCGCCAGAAGTCGCTAAATGACGTAATCACATGATTCACATGTTTAGCTCTCCTCCTTTACCCGTCAGACGGGAATTAAAAGACAGGCTGGCAGAGTTACTTTTTTTGTTTTTTATGGTTTTGTGTTTTTTTGTAATGTTTTTTGTTGTATTGTTTTTGTTTATTTTATTTTTTGTATTGGTTTTTAACCCACTTTTATGAACATTTGCATTTCTAAATGTATTGATTTACAACTCCTCCGCTCCCAACACACACACACGAACTAAAGAAAGAGTAGGTCATCCTCATTTTCACCCTCTATGGCAGGTTCAGCAGCTGAGGGAGCTGACTTGAAAGAGTAAAACGTTATCAGGTAGCTGGTGTTCATAGCGAGCCTCACCAGACAGCTTCAGGCCATAACGAATGTACAGGATGGGAGTTCAGGGTCTGCAAGGACATCCGATTTCGAAGTTTGGTTTTTAACACACTCATCTGACTGAGTACTCTTTCGACCTCAGCATTTGAATGTGGCAAAGACAACACAGCCATGGCCAGTTCTTTAAATTTTAAAAAACATTAATAATCTAATAATAATAATCTATTATTAATAATATTAGATTATTAATGATTTTGAAGGCACTGTATGTGATTGTGTGACACTGACATTGACAACTAAATTTCACTCACCTTCAGCATCCTGGAGAAAATCCCTCCAGAACCCCACAACCCTGTTCTCATCAGATCTGTTGCTTCCGGTCTCTGACCAGTTAATTCGAAACAGTTCGTCCGGCTGTGAGATGAAAGGGACTGTAACAGAGCAGGGAACGAAAAGCTTCTGGATGTAGCAGGATCTTGTGGAGGACACCAAGGGTTTTCAGCCCATCTCTGAATCTAAACACAAGACTCTGCATAGAAAAAAAACACTTTAATGCTAAACAAGTCCCTATGCCCTATTCCTGTAGTTCTTCCTTCCAGTGTCAGCAAAGTACTTGCAGCCAGCAGGGGCAGAAAAGGTCCAGAAACATAATTCGCCTTATTCACCCGGCGGCCAGAACGAGGCTAAAGGGTACACTTGCCATTACACATAAGTCCAGCAGATGGTGTTGGTAATGCAATCTGTTTGCAAACTGCCAGAAAAACTCACTAAAGAAGTAAAACAGGCCAGTGAACCCTTCTTCTTTTTCGGTAAGCTTTTTTTTTTGGCAGTTTGCAAACGGAGTGTATTACCACCACCATCTGCTGGACTGAGGTGTAATGGCAAGTGTACCCTTTAGTCTCATTTTAGCCTCCGGGTGAATAAGGCGAATTGGCCTTCACTTTCCCACCGTGTGTTATTACCAAATGCAGCAAAATTACCTTTCAAGAGGTCGTTCCCTGACACGGTGAACAACTTGGAACCTGAGAATGTCTTCAAGTAGTTGATACTTGACGGTCAAAGAAACTCAGTTGACACCTTCAGCTCCTGTAGATTCCTGGCTTCAGAGACCTGTGGAATAGGGCATAAACAAACCTACAATTCTGAAGTAGCGCGTCAACATCTATCATCACAACCCTAGTGCTTGGCTTGATTGTGCAGGAAGTGTGTGTAATTGAATAAGGTGTGTGTGTGTTTAAATGATCTGCGTGTGTGTGATAGGCCTGCAGTAAGAAATGTATGGGATATATGTGGAAGAAATTAGAGTAGTGTAGACGTTTCTGTGTGTGTGTGTATGTGTGTGACAAAAGAAAGTGTTTGTGAGACAGGCATGTGCATGTAAGAATAAGCGTGTGGGTATTAGGGTGTGGGGGGTGGCATAGTGTGTGCAGCAACTGATAGAGAACAACAGACCTGTCTTAGCTTTTCACGCAGATCACCACCTGTAATGTCGTCAAGCTCTGGTTTGCACATTTCTGGTCCCTCTGCAATGCATGTGAAGAGTGTCTTTGATAGGAGACAAGGTGGCGGGCCTCCATGTACCAAACTGACAGCAATGGCTGTACCAGCATAAAAGTACCTGTCCTCACATACAGCTAAAGGAAGAAAAGCAAGTACAGTAGATCACTTACAAAGTATGGCCATTCTAGCAGTAGCTTAAACAGTTACATTTTTTCTACAAATAATGGTATATAAACCAGTAAAATTCAGAGCTAAGTGAAGATGACCTTCGTGTCCCTCAAACATTTCAGATTGTGAAAGTGCTTCCATGAGCAGCTGAAGAAACTCTCTCCTTGGCCCCCTGAGGTCTATGGCTTCTTCTCTTGTCCCCTTGTCATCAGAGAATTTTACACTCAGTGTATTACAGGGGTTGAATGTCAGCCTTCTAAACCCCCGTATAGCTCCATCAAGGACACAGGAACGATTTATGTTAAACCTCCAACTGTTCTTGTTGTTGATTTTTTCAGCCAATTCTTTCGAAATCTGGCTAACTGGGACATCTTCTTTGGGGCGACAAATGAGAGGAAACAAATCATCTACAACCAGTTGATTCAGCTGTACAATGGCATGTAATACAACACTTCATTCATGAAAAAAAACCCTGGTTACATTACTTGGAATTTGTTCAGTTCAGAAACAAAGATACAAGTTTAGGGTACTGATACACTTACGTCTGGTCTTCAAAGCTGGCTAAAATAGCACTAAACAAATCATCCTCTTTCTCAGAATCTTCAATTATATTTATATATGTCCCATAGTCACTTTCTGGGCGGAATCCAGCCTGGCCACTTGTCGATGGTTGTTCAGATGGTGCTTCATGATGGCTGCTAGCAGAATGTTCTGCAGTAATAGTGCAGGACGAGGTCTCAGTGGCACTGCAGGATGGGGTCTCAGTGGCACTGCAGGATGGGATCAGGACGAGGTCTCAGTGGCACTGCAGGACGGGTTTTCAGTGACACTGCAGGATGGGGTCTCAGTGGCACTGCAGGACGAGGTCTCAGTGGCACTGCAGGATGGGGTCTCAGTGGCACTCATATCCATCACAGTGTCCTATTCAATGAGGCGGTCCTCTGATTCTGAGCTCTCACTTCTCATACAATTGAGGACAAACAATAATTAATTTAGTTTGAAAGCATAAAGACAAACAACAGGGTTATAAGAACAGAACCAAAATGAGTCGAGGACAGCATGCTTACTTCAGGTGATACAGATGGCCTCAGATATAAATATGCCTTCTTGAAAACTTTCTGAATGAGGTTGGCATCCATCTGGCCATTCAGTGATGGAGCAACCAGCTTATATAAAGAAAGTTTTGTGATACAACACGTAATTAACATGAAGGGGAACAATGAATGACATTGTTAGGAAACATTTATTTTAACTTTTTTCAACACAACTAGCTAAGTGAATTAGCCTGAAAAAGGGTCAAAGGTGGAAGTAAATAGAGCGAAAGCATATTTGGCATCGTTGGAACCGTCTTTTTCTGTAGATTAAGAACTGCATGTGCTTACAATGCCAATCCTTACCGGGGGAAAATATAGAGCTTTCACCTTACTTCCACCTTCAAACCTAATTCGCTCAGACTAAATACCCTGGACTCTTATCCACTACGGTACTTACCTGACATCATCAGGAAGAAATATTCTGGACCTGAATGCCTGCCGTAGTTTGTTTGTTACAGCTGTGCAGTCCCACGATTTGTCAAACTCAAACGCATTTAGAATGTATCCCTTCTGCTAAAGTCTTATTTTCGTGCCTTGTCTCACAACGCAACTGTTGTCAGCAGATGGCAGCAAAATAACATCCTTGTTGAAGGTCTTATTTGACGGCATTGATCTTTAAATATATATAAAAATAAAATAGAACGTCAACATACTTAAGACAGCATGACAAAAACGAACATTAAAGAAGCACTATGCAGGTCTGGTTATTCCTTCGCTGTTTCTGGGTTTTCGCCGAATTTGGGCTCGCATTTTTCACTACACAGCTCCTATTGCAGCTTCGGTAGCAAGTGACCATAGATGTCGCCTTCTGCTTCTCAGCATGCGTCAACACCGCCGCCATCTTGGTACAGGGATCTGAAGCGCTAAACTAGTTCTCCTGTATTGTCAGCGTTACCTATTGAGCGACGTTTGGCCATCCCCAGCGATAGAAAACCTTTTTAGCGATTAGAGACAAATTTGGGAACTTCTCACAATGATGGCAGATCGGCTTCTTTGTTGTTGAAACGTAAGAAAATCACCTTTCTCATGGCTTTGTCATTTATGAATTCAGCTACATCTCGTTTGCCCATGACACTGACCCATGATTATAAAAGTAACGACTGGCGTAGCCAATGTAGTAGCAGAGGTAAATGTTCTACAGATCTACAGCAACTTCTGGTGAGATTACAACTTACATGAGTAAACGAGACGAGGGGTATGTGGCCTCAACCAGAGCCTGTCTACGAAGAGCCTGTTTATTTTCATTGTATCGAACCTGGTTGCAGTTTACTCATTGTTCCTCTAGGGGCCGCCGCTAGCTAGTGCAGAATGAATGGGAGTCTATGGGGCTAGACGGGTAAAAGGTATCTTTATTATCGTCTTAAGCTTAGTTTTCTCTAGACTCAACCATAAATACATGCCTGTCAGTTGGAACAACCCAAAAAACTAGATAATTGCTTGAGATTTTGACGATTTATGGTGATTTAATTTTCGCTAGATCTTTGCCCAGATTGACGCTAATGCATTATAGAGGAGTGGATCACTGAAGCAAGATGGCGTCTCGATTGACGCATTCGTTCCAATGAACAACAGTAGTCAAGGCGACATCTAGTGTATATATCTATTGCAAGTGACTGCTATGCTAAACCCCCACTAGCTAGCGAGCTAGCCATCAAGAAACCAAGCTAAACACATAAAGGGCTCACAATAAAACGGTCGAACAAACACATTGTTCAAGAGACTATCAAACCACATTACAAAGACGAAGTTCACCCAAGGGTAGGCTACTTACAATTTCAACAGCAACAAAGCCAAGTCGGCGTCCGTTTTGCAGTCTTCTTCGAAACAACAATCAAACTACATTTTCGACGCGCGATTGGATACTTCCGCTGAGTCACATCCAGATTTATTCGGACTGGGTTCAGAAAGTTGCATATTCGTTTTTTCCGCGGAGAAGTGATAGGGGGAGATGAAGCACCCACCAAACGACCCAGAAAGTGTTGTAGAACCATCAGAACGACTCTCAACCTGCATAATTAAGGTAATTTTTGCTAAATGTGTTGCATAGTGCTTCTTTAAAGAGTGCCCTGAGCAGCAAACATAGAAATGCATTATATGCTACATGATGATATACTGTACTTTTGCGATTTGATAGCTAACAATGCTAGCTAAGTGTAACCAAATTGAGACTGCCCACTTTTTTCAGCGGCACTTCTGAGTTTTTTATGTTTCAAAACGTAATATTTAAAATCAACGAGTTCCGCTCAATTACTCTTTTCCTAGACAACATTTAACCTGAATATTAATGGCAGAGAGACTGAGTTATCATCCAGTTATTATGAATAGACTTCTGGAGGCAATGGAAATTACAATGAACCCGCATCCAGACTTCTGGGTCCACTGAAATGCCTTCCTGTTGCACTGAAAAAATCTCTCTCCCTCTCTGACACTCTACTCATCCCCCACCCCTCTCTCTCTTTCTCAGACACTCTATGCCCCCTCTCTCTGTCTTCTTAGCCACTCTACTCCCTCCACTCTCTCTTTCTTTCTCACAACATAAACTAAAGGAGCATGTGTCCATGGAGATAGTGCAGTGGAATGTTACGGTATATATCAGCATGTGTGCAGTGGAATGCTACGGTATATATCGGTATGTGTCCATGGAGATAGTGCAGTGGAATGTTACGGTATATATCAGTATGTGTCCATGGAGATAGTGCAGTGGAATGTTACAGTATAGACCCTTTCAAGAGAGTTCCATTATCAGCATCATAGTTGGCCCCACAAGACTTCCGTTTTAACATTCCATATGTTATCGTAATGCAGAGGAAGTAGATTGGGGCCCAAATAGAATGTTCAAGCATTGTTTTTGTTTACCTTGTTGAAAGGGTCCATATTGATGTGAGCGACCGAAGCAGCCAGCCCACCAATTGGGATGTGAGCTTGGGGTTGTTGGTTGGAAAAGGAGGTGCAGGAAAGGTTTTCAGCAGTGCAAGACTATTTATTAAATAACCAAAAAAAAAAAAACACTTTTAAACAAACAAACCAAAAATAAGTTCAGTATTCCAGTTCAGTAATCCAGATTTACACAAGAGCATAAAGCTAAATCTCTGCCTCACTACAGGAGAGCTGCTCTCTCTTTGCTCTCTAAGGGAACTGAGCTACCCCTCTTAAATAAGCCTACCAATTGGCCTAAATTAGCCCAAATGAGGATATTGGCTCAAACCACCCAAATAGGTAACCACTTTCACTGAACATTCACTATTAATAAAATAACTAACTATTACAAATATATACAAAATGACAATGGTGCATATTACTACAAAAATACATGTTAATTACCATAACCAATATTCCCATACAATATTCACATACATAATAACAAGAAGGCAAACACCCCTGTATCATAATGCCCCACTCCCTCCCCCTGTGGGATGTTGGTAAAAGCACTGTCCCAACGCGAAGCGCGCTTCCGCAATGGGACAGTAGCCGGGAAGCCGGAGCACCAGGAAGTGTTGTGAGTATGGTGAATGTTAACCGGTTTACAGGCGTTGTACAGCGAATGCAAATGGTAAATGGAATGACAGTGGGTACCTCACTATGTGTTTAAGTTACCGGGGACAAAGAAAGACATTATTATAATTAACGCCGCTTTGGGCAAAACTAAAGAAAAATCGCGCCAGACCAAACATTTGGTCTGACGCAAACTGGCGGCAAAACTCCCGACACCAACGATTAGACAAACTGTACACCAAACATACTTTACACAACATGAAACAATACTTCAAACAAACACAAACATCGTTTATAATCCCGGGAGATGTGGCGGGTGACTGTGTGCGTATGTGTGCATGTATGTGTGTGTGCGCAACCGAGTGGAGTCTCCCTCTCTCGCATTTCAAGTGTCGCACCGAAATGTCTTTAAAGTCCGATATAGGGAGAAGGGGGAAAGTTCAACTTCTCACATTTCCCTCCCCCTCTGAAGTCTCACCATCAGGGTGGCGAGACAAGAAATCAGCAACCACATTTTGCTTTCCAGAGGGCCGTTTCTAGAAAAGTTAGCAACGACGTTGCTCAATCACCATGGTACGACGCAACTTGCGACCAAACAACGACACTGTTACACCTGTTTCCAGAAAGCATCGTACCTGTGTCGCAATTCGCTACCTCCGACGTTCGAACACCGTAGTTCCAACAACGTTGTTGATGATGCAGCGATACATATCATTGGTGGAAACAGTGGAAACGTGTAATACCCCACCCCATAGAAATGTTCTGTCACGGCCTATGTCGACATTTTTCTAATCTAAATCGAGTGATTAATGCTGGCATTGTCATTACATCAGCCAAAACCTAAACCTATTGCAAGCATATAAAACAGTTAACTTAAGCAGACCAATATGAGTCATTATTTGTGTTAAATATCTATGTTGGAAAAAAAATATAGCCTGGACAAATGTCTGGGTATCCCATAGTTTATCAACTGTCCCGTGGCTTAACGGCAGCGCGTCAGTGCACTGCGCGCTCGGCCGGAGTTCGCATCCTATCTCTTCTTTTCATCTCTGAGTAGAGTAGGCCTACGAGACACAACAATAGGTTTTGACCATACATATTTATGTATATAGTTACTCTACATCGAGAGACCATAGGTACAATACTGTACATCAGTCAAAAACAATTGAATTTACGTGTCACACTAGTTCACCTGCAGGTAGCAAGAAGCAAATCTCACATCATAAGAAAATCGAACCTACAACGCTGGGATAACAAGTCACCTGCTTTAGCCACTACACCATTTATCACTGTGCTGATTTTAAGAGTCTGTGAAGATTATAATACTAACTTATCAAAAAGCAAGGCAATACTCGAATTAACATAAATGAGCCAAGTAGGGGAGTCAGTCTGTTAATCAAAATAAAGCTACAGGATAGATCAATCATTGAGTCCCGAGATAAACATCCACTTCGTAATTTTTGGTTAGGCGGTTGTGATTTTTGGTTAGGCGCTCCGGACACCAACAGGAACTACCAGGAACGACACAAGTGCGACTGCCTAGGGGCAGTAGTTCAAACGACCAAACTTTGCGTCCTTGTTTGCGATTGAGAGTTCAAACTACCCTTTCTAGAAACACCAAATCCAAGAACGATGGAGCGAACTACCAAGGTTGCGACGCAAGTTAGCAAACAACGCTTTCTAGAAACAACCCCCTGGCCGATACTCAACCTGGAACCTGTATGGCTGCAGAGCCAGGAACCTAGGAATGGGCATCGTTAAGAAATTATCGATATCTATGCCATTGTCGAGTCTGCTTATCGATGCGATTCCTTATCGATTCCTGTACCATTTTCTGAACACTTATAGGATGGCTTTGAGAGTTGTTGGCTTTAAATGTCTAATTTAAAGTGGTTTTAGAGAATGAATACCAAGTGTGCAATATCAATACAGAAGTTGAATGCTTTGAAATTTCTAAAAAGCCATTTTTACAACAAAGCTTTGTATTGTAATCACATTTAGTCGTGTGTGCTAAACTATAAAAGAGTAAACAATGCATCATGGTTTACATTCAGGCTCTTTAAAACGGTCAACTTTTATTGTGTTCCCACAATCTTCATTTTACAGTTAAAAAGTACAATTGTATTCATCAAAAACTCATCAAACAATTCATGGAATTCAACAAACAATTAATAATCACTTCATCAATTAATCACAAAACTCATCAATAAACATTTAAAAGTGTTTACAATTGTATTACTTTAAAATTGTAAATACAGAAGCTAACATTTCTAGCAGTTCTTGTGCAGAAAAATAAGCATGTCTGCTTTTTCTGGGTGGATCCTGGATCTCTCCAGGCTGACGGTGTCTGCAGCTGTGGAGAACACCCTGAACACACAGATACTTGTCTGCTAAAGCAGACACTAGGGGCAGATTGCCACTCTTTTCCCACCACCAGCGTACAGGGTCACCTGACATAGGAATGGCAGGAAGGCTGCTGTAGATTTGAACTTCCAAATCTACTTGCTCCCTGATGGTTTGGCGGGCCTGCTTCGGGACAGTCGAAAGCGACATTTGGTCCTCCTCTTCAAACAGCTCCTCCAATGCTGTCTTGCGGCGTTTTGCAGGTGGGGACTAAAATAAAATAAAAAAAACCCAATTACAAACCTGCTTTTAGAGGACCGTTAGTAGTACACTCTTTGTAATGAACTAACAGAGAACAGAGCTTACATAGTCTTCCTCTTCTACCTCTTCCTGGTCTTCTTCCTCCAGTGTTTGAGCTTCTTCTTGCTCCTGCTTAAAAACAAATTGTGAGTCCCATATATGAAATTGGTGTAAAATGATAACAATAGCAGACAGTCAAATACCTCTTCTGTGACGGCCATAACCACTGCTGCTGTTCTTAGCCTTTCCCAGATGGCATCACTCTCAATTTTCATTTTGAACCTTGGGTCCATTACTGTTGCCTCTTCCAAGAAGATCTGCACCTCTTCATTCTTTGAATTTAGAAAGAAAGATTCATGTTCAGTTCAACATAGACAAATGTTAAATTCCCGTCCACATCAGCATATCATTTTTCTTGAGCAGTCAACATTTGTCCTCCATGAATATGTCAGTCACAGAGTACCTGGTAGCGTGCAGAGAGGTCAGTCCAAATCTTCCCCTTTATATTCCTTGTGAAGGCAGAGTCCTGTGCTTGGGTGGCATAGTGTTTCTCCAACTTTTTTAAAATTGGCAGGATTTGACCACATGTTGGACTTCTTTCACTGGAGATGCAGAGGGTGGATGTGTATAGCACACCCATCAGATGAAGGAACTCCTCTGCCCTCCTCATGTCTGCAGTCTGTAAATTCTCCACCAATCTATAAAAGATAATGATTATTGTTCATAACAGGCAAATCAGTAATTTCCCCATACTGCCCCTCCGTTCTCAAGATGAACTGTAAAAATTCAGAAAGTCAATTTACCCTACCCTTGCATTTTACCCTTACCCTTTAGTCTCGCAAAATACTCAATGATCAAGATATATAATCAGCCATAATTTAATAGGTCATAAAAGCTTACTTTTCCTTATCTGCTTGTTTCCTCAATCTGGGGTCCATAACTGCGGCCTGTATTGCGGGGAATTGTTCATAGAACCTTTTAATCATTAGATATGAAGAATTCCACCTTGTCTTCACATCCAAAATCATCATGTGCTGAGGCAGGTCTGATAGAAAGGAACATATATTGTTAGCACATCAGCTAATCCACATTATAGAACCATCAATTTGTTTGTTGCATATATTTATTAGTTATATATCTCACCAAAATGTTCTATTAGCATGCAATGGAAATATCAAAATTCTTACTCAGGAGTTTCTGCTTCTCTTTGAGGACGACCTTTGCCATGTTCACGCTCTTCATCCACACAATGACACCCCTCACTCTTGCTGCCCAGTTGGAGATGTTTTGGCATTTTATAATCTTCTGAGCAGCTAAATTCAGAGTATGGGCGAAGCAGCCAATTCTCACAATAGCGAGGGTCCTCAGAGCGACAGCCATGTTGGCAGCATTGTCAACCGTTGCTGCCACCACTTTCTCCCTAACCCTGTATTCTTGAAGAATTTCTTCAATCTCCTCAGCTACATGTATTCCTGTCTGTGCCTGATAAACTGCCTTTGTACAAAGCACTTTGCCTTCAATTTTCCCCTGCCAGACGTAGTGCAAAGTGACTGTCAGGTAGTGGTCCACCCATCTGCCGTAATGGCCATCTTGCTGATGCCAGTTAACATTGAAATTAAGTTTGCCTTTTCCACTTCATACCAGGTAGGTATGAGGTGGTTGGACAAGCTATCCCTTGACGGTGGCTTGTATTTTGGGTTAAGAGCCTCAGTCATCTCCCTAGAGATTATAATAAATAAATTATTATCAATAATTCAACATTCTATATAATAATACTATTTAAAATTAGCCACCAAACAAAATTAACTGTAGTTTGTAATGACACTAGTAATTATTATTAACTCATGATTTTAGACTAGCTAACATAGGCCTAAGTAATGACAATGAGCTATAGAGCTAAATAAGTTATTATGGCTCATTGTGTAACCACATTCTGTAGGGTGACCGGGTGGGGATGGGTGAAATTGGGGGGGGGGGGGGGGGCATGACGTGACGTGAGTGGCTGACATTACACTGAATGGTACTGTAGGCCAGGCCTAATTTCAAAATAGGCCTATTCAAATGTTCCAAAACTTGCAGATAAACAAATAAATTTATGGAAAGTGTATTTTATATCAAGCCATTAGAGTTTTGGAAAATCTGAATTAGTTTTGCAATTACAGTTCATTCCGTGTAATATTTTGATCACATCCGTTAAAAGACGCAATGCCCGCTGGGATTGGAAATGTAAGGTCATGTCAAAGGTCTAGGAAGCTATGTGAAAGAAGTTGTACATGTCCGCATGCTGCTGCTGACATAGGGAAAGCCAAAAGACACAAATCAAGGCATCAAACGACACAATGGGTCGGAGGCCAAGAGAGAAAAAACACAAAGGAACTACTGTTTGCGGAAACTAACAGATTTATACAATTAACGGATTTGTTTTGAAAACGAGTAAGCCTAGCCTAGAGACGGCGCGACTTCAGCTAGGTCGGATAGCGTTGGCGACAACAGCATTTGGAGACGATGTTGATGGCGACAAAGAAAGAAGTCAAGCTCATGAATTTTGGATTCGGATTACGTGTTATGGATTAGGCTACGTGTTTGGTTTAAAGGATTGCAGAGAAGATGCTACTTCTTGGGCTACCTTGTTAACTACGTGAAGGTAATACACATGGGGCTTTTTTACATCATGGAGCGGCTGGCTCTGATCTCTTCACTTTGTTGTGCACTGCTATTTCCAGGTCCAGATGTTTATATTTACTGTAGCAAGCTGTTGGATACTAATAATTTGTAAACATGTCAATGATTTTGGTGAGACTAGTCTATTTCATGACACTGATAGCCTGCATAATAGCCCATATGGCACTCATTGGCACTCATTGCTGTCGGCATAGGCTATGTCACTCACTGATAGAACTATCAAAAGTGCGAATTTGCGTGGGAGCTGATGGGCTGCACATTAAGCGTTTTAGAATGTCCCAATGCTAGGGTCGTCTCAATGATTCAACAGGTGTTTTATTCGTCTCTCCATAGACTAGTAGCCTAGCCTAGTGTGTCTTGTAAACAAGCGTTAAGTCGAACCTATGAAAAACACTGATAGGCTATTACAAAACAATAAAACCGCAATGAAATTTACTTCATTAAAAAAGAAAAAAATGTAGGCTAGGCTATCGCCTGCAACTCCGTGATGACAGGAAGAATATTTGACTGACAGAAGGGCTGTGTGTTTCAAGGAGGCTTGTTTAACAACCGGCGTGAACATTGGATCTGGGGGGGGGCTGTCCGATTTTTGTCAGGACGTAGGCTACGGTCACCGTACATAACATAGGCTACTTGATAACAATATCGTAAGCATTTCCCCACCTACCGAAATTCGACCTGCTCGACTGTCATGAAAGAGCGTAAACCTTTCACAACAAACCTCACAACCTTGCGATGACATTCATTAATCTTTTCCTCTGTCATCCTTGCTACCTGAGCGGCTAGTGTGAAAGGGGTCTCTCTCTCGCTACTCTCACCAACAGAGGCTGTCTGTCACTGTCACCATCTACAGTAATAAATGAAACGAGCTAATATTTGCACATAATTTGACTATTTAGTTAAAAAATATCATTGGTTACTTACATCTAGCAATAATGTTTTGATATAACTGATAAGGCTACCTACCATTGTTTGTGGAACGCAGGCTGTCAAATATTGTGCACTCCTGGTATTTAATGCCATGGATGTTGTTTAGATGTTTAAGCATATTTGTTGTGCCCCCCCCCCCACAAGCTAGAACCGCTTTACAAAGATTACATTTTGAATGCTGATCGTCTGTTTTTGTGAAATGAAGCCACACTTGATCGTTTACGTCTTGTACTCGTAGTAGTAGCCATCGCGCTTTTGGGGGATTTAAAAATCCAGACATGCGTGAGGTTGCGACGCTGGAATGGACGGAACGTTCGGAGTCCATTTAAAATTCCAGACGCGTGTGAGGTCGTGCCGCGACGCGGGAATGGACGGAACGTTCGGAATCCATTTAAAAATCCAAACGCATAGCGTAACGTCGGCCGCGACGCATGAATGAATGGGATGGAATGTTCGGAATCGTTCGTGTAATCATTAACGCGTGGACGTGTACGATTCCGATGGATCGGAACATTTCAAACCGGTTCCAAACCGGAACCTGGAACCGATGCCCATCCCTACAGGAACCATCTGGTAATCCTGGCGTTAAGAGTCTTTCATCCGGCCAAGCCACTGAAGAGCCCGGTGGTCAGTTTGTAGCAAAAAGTCTCTGCCGAGCAAGTCATATTTGAAAGTGTCTAGGGCCCATTTAATGGCCAAACATTCCAGTTCGACAGCAGCATACCGTGTTTCACGGGGTAACAGTTTACGGCTAATGTAAGCCACAGGCCACTGGTCCGATCCTTCCCCTTGGAGCAAAACCGCTCCCAGTCCAATGCCAGAGGCGTCAGTCTGTACTGTGAATGGCTGGTCAAAGTCTGGGCTCTGCAAGACTGGGCCCTGACACAGAGCCCCCTTCAGGTCATTAAAGGCCCTCTCCTGCTCTGCACCCCACTGCAGTTGACCAGACCCAGATTTCCTAGTTAGGTCCGAAAGGGGTGCAGCGCGAGAGGCAAAGTCTGGCACAAACCTGCGGTACCAGCCCGCCAGACCCAGGAAGGACCGTACCTCCTTTTTAGTCTTCGGCTGGGGACAGTCCCGTATGGCTTGTACCTTGTTGGTCTGGGGCCTAATCAGCCCCCTACCCAGCACATGGCCCAGGTAACGGACCTCTGCTTTGGCAAAGTCACATGTCTTTGGATGCACTGTAAGTCCAGCTCTTTGGATGCGCTGCAGCACATCGGAGAGATGGCGTAGGTGGTCCGTCCAGCTGGTACTATAAATTACAATGTCATCCAAATATGCTGCGGCGAAGGATTCGGTACCTTCAAGAACACTGTCTCTGGAATGTGGCTGGCGCCCCCTGCAGGCCAAATGGCATAACCATGAAGTGGAACAACCATTGCGGAGTTCTGAAAGCCATGTAGGGTCTGTCCTGCTTAGCGAGGGGCACCTGCCAGTAACCCTTGCACAAATGGTAGAAGGGTGGTAATAAAGCTGGCCTTACCCAGCCATTCAATTAGATCCTCTAGCCGTGGCATGGGGTAGGCATCAAAATGGGACTGGGAATTTACTTTGCCGAAATCAATGCAGAATCTGATCGTCCTATCCTTTTTAGGCACCAGGACGACTGGATTGCTCCACTCACTATAGGACCTCTCGATGACCCCTAGGGACAGCATCTCCTCCACCTCTTCTTTAAGCAGAGGCAGTAGACGCTCGGGGATTCGATACATCCTTTGCCGCACCGGAGTGGTGTCCTTCAGTGGGATGGAGTGCTCCACCACCGTGGTGAAACCCGGTTTGTCTTAGCACAGTCCTGAGGGAACGATGGCCTCTAGCTCCCTCTGCTGTTGTGGAGTGAGGTGCGCCAGATCAAGAGCAGCGGGTGGTTGAATAGCTGGAAAAAAACTGCTCTGGACTGTCGCTGTCTTCCTCTCCAACGGTTTGCACCAGGAGCTGCAGGCTACCTTGGGTGACCCGCTCTCGCCACTCCTTCAACAGGTTCACGTGGAATACCTGCTTTGTCCTCCTCTGGCCTGGCATGTTGATTTCATATGTGGCAGGGCCCATCTTGCGGGTAACAGTGAACGGCCCCTTCCACTGTGCAAGCAACTTGTTCTCCGACGTGGGAAGGAGCAAAAGGACCTTCTGCCCCAGCTCGAGAGTCCGTTGTCTGGCAGTCTTGTCATACCAGACCTTCTGGCGATGTTGCACCTGTTTCATGTTGTTCCGGACCAGCTCCGTCATCTCCTCCATTTTCTCCCTCATTTGAAGGACATGGGAGAGGATACTGTTGGTCTGGGGTGCTTTTGGCCCCTCCCAGGCTTCTTTTAGTAAATCCAAGGGCCCTCTCACTGGTCTTCCATAAAGCAGTTCAAATGGTGCAAAGCCAGTGGAAGCTTGGGGCACCTCACAGTATGCAAATAGCAAATATGGCAGCCAGCGGTCCCAGTCTTTCCCATTGGCTGACACATACTTTCAGAGCATACTCTTGAGTGTCTGATTGTATCTCTCAACCAGACCGTCAGTCTGGGGATGATAGGGTGTGGTCCTGATCCCCTTAATCCCCAGTAAACTATAGACCTGTCTCATCTTTTTGGCTAAAAAGGCTGTTCCCTGGTCAGTGATGATCTCTTGGGGTATCCCTACCCTAGAGAACAGCTGTAGAATAGCTTGGGAGATGGTGGTAGCTGTCACTTTACGAAGGGGAAAGGCCTCTGGATAACGGGTGGCGTAATCACACACTACTAAGATGTACTGGTGCCCTCTCTGGGTTCTCTCGAGTGGCCCAACAATATCCATTCCTATCCGTGTAAAGGGGACTTCAATAATGGGAAGTGGCTGGAGGGGAAATGGACTAGTCTTCCGCTTACTAGTCAGCTGGCACACAGGACAGGATTTACAAAGGTCTTGGATCTCTTTATACATTCCTGGCCAATAGAACCTGGCAGCAACCCTCTCAAAATACCTACTTAGGAAGCTGAAGTCATTTGGGATTAACAAAGACATTCTCACCACATTCTACTATGCTTTCATTGAAAATGTAATAACCTTCTCTTTCACTAGCTGGTTCCACTCCATCACCCTTCAAAACAGAAACCGTCTGTTGAATGTGGTTAAGGTCTGCTCAAAAATCATTGAGCAGCCTGTCCCAACTCTCACTGCCCTATGTGACCAACAGACTGTTAAGGTAGCACGCAGGATTATTCAGGACCCTTCTCACATCCTGTTTCCTGAGTTTGAGTGGCTCCCCTCAGGACGCAGACTCCGCTGTCCGCTTTGCCGGACACAGAGAAGGCAACCTTCATCCCGAGGGCTGTCCAGCTTATGAATGAGAACTGATGGACATGGGTGTAATAGCCTCTATATGCACTTTTTTTAATTGTAGCACTAAGGAAGCACTTTAAGAACTTAAAAATGTTTACAACTACTACTTGTGATGAATGATGGCATGTGGTGTGTATTGTGTGACTGTCCAGTGTGCCGGTGAAATATGTGTGTTGCTTGATCGTACAGTATGCGTGCTGGTCATGTTGCTGATTGTGTCCCTTGTTTCTTGAATCACTGAATAAGCTACTGTAATGCGCCCTTTTAAATTGCCCCTTGGGGACAAATAAAGTGCTTTGAATTGAATTGAAAAGTTTTGGCAGTACTGAGATGTCCTGCCCAGGGGATGCTATGACCCAGGGACAGCACTCGTTCTCTCAGCACCGTAGGCAGCACTAGCTGTTCTGGCATATTCCCCTCTGACTGGTGGTACAATAAGCCATCTCGCAACACATAGCTTTCTCCAGACAGGCTAGCTGAAACACCAGTTGCCACACCATCCATACTGCTAACTTTGCCAAAGGCCTCCTGCAATGTAGGGTCCTGGTTCTGTAGCTGTTCCATGTCCTCAGTAATGTCTTCCCAAGCTCCACCCCCTATTTGAATGTCCTCCCCATCCTGCTCATTCTGAAGTGTCCCCACTATTCTCTCCCTTCGCCTTTGCCTGTGACTTTTCCTAGTCTTTAGCTTGGGAGGGGGTACTACCTCACTTCCAAAAAAGGGCATCTCTCTCAGGGAACCTGGTTCTAGGGGCTCTTCTGCTTGGGCTTTTGTCCGAGACCTAGTGACTACCACATTGACAGGCTTATTGGCTTGCACCAACTCTGGCAGTACCAAAATATCCTGTCCTAAGACTACTGGATGACTTAGTCTCTCCACAATTCCAACAGTTAGTCTATAGGTCTGACCATGCATGCACTTCCACATATACTTTGGCCACGGGGTATTTGTGTTCATCCCCATTGACACAAATTACTTTTAGGGTTCTACCAGATATACAGTCCTTTTTGTCCACTAAGTGGGGCTGAACTAAGAGCTCTCTGTATCAATCAGAGCCCTCGTCACCTTACCACTCACTAGCACTGGGACAGTCTGTAACCTACCCATAACCCCCTGTTCTTGCTCCTCGCACCCTGGGAGACAACAGTGGCTACTACCTATGGGCTTTCTCGCAGGGCAGTCAGGCTTAATGTGACCTTCTTGGCCGCAGTGGTGACATATGACACGTGTGCGCTTCTTTGGGGAAAGTGGCATGTCTAGGGGGCATGTAAGAACTTTTATCACCCATCCTAACTCGTTCACTAGGTCTAGGACCACCCTCACCACTAAACCCATCTGACCTACCACGGGTCAGGGGCCTGGAACTGGTCCGCTCATACTAGCCGCCGGAACGCCATCCTCTGCCAAGTATGGCTTTGCCTGACACCGCGTCCACGTTTTCCACCTCGTCCTCGTTTTCCACCTCTCTTATCCAGTTTCTCAGGCGGCGCTACACATCCCACCGCTGCCACCAAATGTGAGCGACCGAGGCAGCCAGCCCACCAACTGGGATGTGAGCTTGGGGTTGTAGGTGGAAAAGGAGGTGCAGGAGAGGTTTTCAGCAGTGCAAGACTATTTATTAAATAACCAAAAGAAAACTTGCAGGAATAGCAATAGGATATTATTTAACAAAAAAAAACACTTTTAAACAAACAAACCAAAAATAAATTCAGTATTCCAGTCCAGTAATCCAGATTTACACAAGAGCATAAAGCTAAATCTCTGCCTCACTACAGGAGAGCTGCTCTCTCTTTGCTCTCTAGGGGAACTGAGCTACCCTTCTTAAATAAGCCTACCAATTGGCCTAAATTAGCCCAAATGAGGATATTGGCTCAAACCACCCAAATAGGTAACCACTTTCACTGAACATTCACTATTAATAAAATAACTAACTATTACAAATATATACAAAATGACAATGGTGCATATTACTACAAAAATACATGTTAATTACCATAACCAATATTCCCCACATACATAATAATAACAAGAAGACAAACAGACAAGGCAAACACCCCTGTATCATAATGCCCCACTCCCTCCCCCTGTGGGATGTTGGTAAAAGCACTGTCCCAACGCGAAGCGCGCTTCCGCAATGGGACAGTAGCCGGGAAGCCGGAGCACCAGGAAGTGTTGTGAGTATGGTGAATGTTAACCGGTTTACAGGCGTTGTACAGCGAATGCAAATGGTAAATGGAATGACAGTGGGTACCTCACTATGTGTTTAAGTTACCGGGGACAAAGAAAGACATTATTATAATTAACGCCTGCTTTGGGCAAAACTAAAGAAAAATCGCGGCAGACCAAACATTTGTTTTGAGTTTTAGACGCGTGTGGTGTATGCGTCTCCCTCTCCTTCGAGCGGGGCGGAGTTGCCATCGCAGTGATATCAGAGCTTTAATAATGAGAGAAGTGTAGTTGAATATTAATTCGTGTTAACGTTTATCATGTACAAGACATACCGTACACGTACCGTGTATGCCTTACTTGTTTAGAGCCGTTTGCTAACGTTATCATTATCAATCCAGTTCAATGGTGGTTCGTCAGCTACCAAACAGAAGTTTGTGTGTGCGTCTGGTCTGTCTCACTCAGTGGGACACACGCATCACAGCGATTTGAGAGTGCTGCGCTACCTGAAGGAGAGATTTTAAAACTTTGAGAGATACGTTTTTATACCTTTTGACGTTGATGCCGTTTAGAACAGAAACATCTGACACCACGTTATTTTCCTCTGCTGATTTATGTTCTGTGGTTGACAAATCTGGCAGCTTTTTTTTAGAAAAATATAGACACAGAAAAATTGAAACCATGCAGTCTAAAATGACAAATCAAGCACTTTATTTCAATAGCTACTTTTCAGGCTTATTGTTTTCTTAAATTATTTAAATGTGTTGACAAAGGACATTTTGTGATGACTTGAATTATGTCTTATAATATGTCAGCAAGCATTATAAGGCGGGGTTCACTCTTTATTACGACATCCCGTTATTACGACATGCCTCTATTTAGACATGCCCCTACTCCGATTTTTTTTAGTACCGCTATTCCGACATTAGGCTACCAATCCTAATTTTCAATTTATCTCTGCAGTTCCTGTATCCTATCAAATTCCAACATCCTAGATGCATGGATGAGCTTTAGTCATGTCATCTGCACCTGCAGCTACATCAACAATCCACCCGCCATCCACTAAACAATGTTTTTCCCAATAATTGATATCGCCACACATTTCAGTCAAAACCTTAGGTGATTTTGAACTGGCCATGTGAATAAATGTTACACATTATGTAAAACAGCGGTCCCCAACCACCGGGCCGCGGCCCGGTACCGGGCCGCAGGACATTCCTAACCGGGCCGTAGCTTACGACATGAGTTTTAAAAAAAAATGCATGCAAACTAAACTAAATTTAATATGCAATAATGTCACGTTTGTACATGGCATAGGCCTATATGCAGTTGTTTGATTGCACGCATGTTTGCATTATGCAAGGTCTATTTTCTTACGTCTGTCTGTCCCGCCTTCAACACTTTTACATACAGTAATTGCCTTCAGCGCTGCGCAGCCTCAGGTCAGCTCACTTCACTTGATCAGTTCTTGGCGAACGGTAGTGTCACACGAAGTTAGCTAAACTGCTAGAATGAACAACAAAAAACAAGCATCTTTAGCAGGTCACTGGCCAGAGTTGCGAGAGCCGCTGCAGAGATTTCTTACAGAAAAAAGTCACCGTTAGCTGCACATTTTAGTGATGAGGATTACCTGTGTGACATATTCGGGTTGCTTAATGACCTCAACCTGTCACTCCAGGGGAGAATGACGACTGTCTTTAAACTGGCAGATAAAGTCGCTGCATTTAAAGTTAAGCTTGATTTGTGGGGACGACGAGTGGACCGGGGTGTATTTGATATGTTCCAGACAGTAGTGGGGGTTTTGGCAAACCAATGAGTGGGTCCGCAAACCATGTCAATATCCCGAATAGTCCTAACATGTCAGCGCAGGAGGAAGAGCATTTGATCGAAATTGCAAATGACGGTGGTCTTAAGAGTGTGTATAAGGAAACCTCTCTGGCGGGTTTTTGGATCAAAACCAAAGCAGAATATCCCGAGATAGCCGTAAAAGCGCTGAAAACGTTTCCCACCACGTATCTATGCGAGGCCGGGTTTTCGGCAATGACTGCAACTAAGACCAAATTGTGCAATCGACTGGACATTTCAAACACACTGAGGGTGTCACTGTCTTCTATCACCCCAGATGGAAGCTTCTTGTTGCAGGGAAACAAGCACAGGGCTCCCACTGATTATATTCATAATGCACGTTTAGTCCCCATCTTTTTCCCGCTGTTGTTGCAGGTAGTGTGTGCTTCACCTCACTATGTGCCGAGTGTCTTTCACTAATTCACGGATTGGGATAAATGCAGAGACCAAATTTCCCTCACGGGATCAAAAGAGCATATATACTTATACCTATACTTATTTTGCGAGAGAGACGCTCATGGCTTTCTCCAATGCTTCATAAGACGCATTCAAAGTTTTGACTTTCAATCCAAGGGCGACATATCGGATGCTTTCAGGACAATTTGCTTTTGTTTTAAATTATACACCTTCATTTAAACGTGAATATGTGCTTGGTAGGCCTAATCAAAAAGACAATAATATGTGACATGCCCATGCCATTTATTGCCTGCTTAGAGGAGTTTATTGGCCGTTTTCAACACCTTTATCGTGCGAGAGGGACGCTCATGGCTTTCTCCAATGCGCCCACAGGCGTTTCACATGACTCATTTGGTACGTGTCCATAATCGCGGCAAAGCCCACCGCGGCGTTCATAGCCCATGTTTTGTTCCCATATTTTGTTAAGCATGTTCACACTTATAGATGTAGCTTCAAGTTGTTCAATATTCATAGTTCATATTGTTCAATTTTCACTTCTTCAAGTTCACGTTTTTCACAAGAGATCGTTACCTTCACTGTTCATATATAACTGGAGCTAGTTCTTTTCAAGTTATGCATACACAACACATATGGAACATGGAACCCCCGACCCCCCCCCGGTCCGTGAAAAAAAAATAGGAATCAAACAGGTCCATGGTACATAAAAGGTTGGGGACCCCTGATGTAAAACACAGGTAGCTCTCCTCATTTTATTCTCTAAGTTCTCAGGGGAAAACGGTCGGAAACTCCATGCATCAAACAAACTCTGTGCATGCAGGCCACCTATATTAATTAATTAATGGCCGTCAATCAATGGCCAATTGCGCAGACGGGCGGAATTCTTACGCTCCAGTAGCCTAAACCACTTCAGTGAACGTTCAAATAACCCCCAGAGTTCAGTGTCCATCAGGGTGTTCAAACTGGATGTGCGATATAGTTGCTTATATTGCATTTTAGAAGACAATGATAAAGCCATGTGCAACGCATTTTGGCTTGCCAGCAGGTTGGATAAACTCAATTTACTACACAATAATGTAGGCTAGGCCTATATATTTTATATGTCAGGCGTGCAGTTGTTGAATTGCACATAACATGTCTGCATATTTATTTAGGCTTTCTCTCGACTTTAGGCTAGCGCATGCATTATCATGGCCCTATAATTGTGCAAAGACAGGCGGCTCCTTTTACAGTCAACCACTTCACAACGAACGTTCAAATAACCCCCAGAGTTCAGTGTCCATCAGTCCCAACATTTAGAAACATAATTGTAAAGTCCAAGCGAGAATTGGGTGTGTTTTGATTTTGAGAGAGACTGGAAAAGGGCCATGTCTCACAGCAACTGCGATAACCTTGTTTCTTGAAGGCTATCCTTACCTCCAAATATCCACATCTAATGAGGGTCGGCGACTATATCCAACACCCAATACTATTTGCAATACCCTCGATATATATTGTTGGAAAGCTTAGTTTATGGCCGTCCGTGTGAGTAGCCTACAATAACTTAATTTTGTAAATTTTACCAAAACGACTGGACGCCTTGCAGGGTCACATTTCATTTGTTGTCTTATCTTTTTTTATTCAAAACAATTCGTAGGTATCCATACTCAAGTCTAATTACCACCAGACACAAATAATCATCACCTAGGTTAAATCCTCTCTCTCTCTCCAAAATCTCTCCTCTGAGATGCACGCGCTATATAATTTAGGCTACCCAACATTTCAAATGTGACTCTCTAATCAACTTTTTTTTAGCTCTTAAACACGAAAAATACACTGTTCAACGGAGCTGTTTTGTGTGAGGCGCACTCTTGGACTCCTTGAGACGCGACTAACCTTTCGGTTGAAGTTCTTGTGCGTAGGCTATTATAGAATCCAATCCTGTTGCCCCTGCTATTTTATTGTTTTTTTTTGCCATGAATCGTCTGAGCTGTGATGAAATCGTGTGTTGTTTAAAGTTGGGACGATTACTGTAGGCCTAGGCTATACTACCCATATTGGAATAAAAAAAAAATCCTGGCCACTGTTAATGACCTCGTGTCGGAATGGCAGGACGTTTGAAAAAAGGTCAAGTGTCGCTACTCCGACAATGGAAAAAAAAATGTTGCAGTAGTGGGACGCTTGAAAATTAATGTTAATGCCGCCACTTCGACAATTAGACGCCAATGTCTAAGTAGCGGCATGTCGGAATAGCAGCATGTAACCCATCAATGCTGTGTTGTAAGATTTTGCACAGTTAACCATATCCAGTGCACCCATCAATAAGTTTGATAAATGTTCCTTTTTTAAATTGAGACTTATAACATTTGTTATCATCATTTGTGTAATTATGTGTCATTTGTATGAAATTGTCAAATTACAATTACAAATTGTCATTTGTAAATTGAGGGAGCAAAATAAAAGCAGTATCGGCTCCAGAAAATCGGCAGCCTGTATCGGTCATCGGCTAAGGCTGATGGAAAAAAATCGGTATCGGCACTAAAAAATCCATATCGGTCGATCCCTACAGTGGAATGCTATGGTATATATCAGCAGGGTGCGATTTGTGTAAAAACCAGAGGGGGGGATGATTTTGAATAAGTTTGTAACCCCCCCCCCCCCCCCAAAAAAAAAAAAAAAATGAACGAACGATTCATAGCCTAGTAATGTCATGGCTAATACCTATATTGTTTTTGCCACCTTTGTAACATTTTAGTTTTAGTTTACCGTGGTGTATGACTTTAAACAGCGAGTGTGCTTGGTATGATCAGCTCCTCTAATGTAGGGTAGGACTACGTTTTGACAAGCATACAAATTCACCTTGTTCTTGCCCCATCTGAAATGACTTCTCTACTTTTGCTGCCTCCATCCTTTCTGTATTTGTTGTGTAAAAAAACGTTGTATATGATGGCACCGAAGTCTTAAGTTAGTGAATTGGCTAACAGTGTTATTTGGTAACCAAATAGCCTACACATTGCACTACACGCTGCGTAGACTACGTGCATTCTCTCTCCTGCTGATTTGCGTTCAGTAGCCAAGTGCGTAATATTGCAAAAGTTGAAAAAATAAATGTGTTTATTGTAGCCTACAGAAAATAAATAGTCTATCATACTGTCAGTTAATTGCCTACAGTGCAGTGAAGAGTTTGGAGAGTAAAGTTATAGGGCAACTTGAAGTTTTATGAAAATAATTTACGAACCAGAACATAAAGACCATGAAGCTTCTATTTCTTGCAGCTGTTAAAACACCCGCTAGATAGTTTAAATACCCACCAACATTCGTTTTTGCAGTACAGATTATTTCTAAAAGTTATTTGTCTACTACTGGCTGATTTATCAAACGAGTGCTTTCTCGTTTGTCCTCCGCAAACTACAGGTGTTTCGGTAGAGAGCCATTGAATAAGCGATGCCAAGCAATTTCTGTAACACTTTTTGTGACATTCAGCAAATATCTCCTCATTTAATGTAAGTTCCTTCGGACAATAGGCCTACGTTCTACTCTACGTGCAGTTGTCCTCCATCTCAGTTGCATCAGTTTTCTAATTTTGAAGGTTCTAAAACATTATTATACTTCACTTCTTTCATTTGTCCAGCTAACTTTTCCATTGAACCTAGCCATTTATGATGGATTACACACTCGACATTCTGAAATGTCCTGCACGATCAAGGCCAAATTAAGTTATCACGCAGCCACTGTGTCAGCAGCATCAGTGCTGACGGTGACGGTGCGTTTCTGATGTCAGATTATTATGTAGGCTAGCCTACTAGACTGTTCTCACGTTGCAGCGCTTTACTAATATGAAGTAGCATTAATCAATATGAGGGGCAGAGGGGGATAAATGTTGTCCCCCCCGACGATAAAAATAATTTAGCAGACGTAGGGATAGGAAAACCAGAGGGGGGGAAATCCTCACCATCCCCCCCTACAAATCGCACCCTGTATATCAGTATGTGTCCATGGGGGTCATGCAAATGCTGAGCTGTTCAAGTGATTAACAGTGCAAAGGGTAAGAATTACTGTACAGTAAGTATTACAAAACATTATAAAACGTACTACACTATACAACTCACAGCGATCAAAACAGTGTGCAGCGAGACTTCTGTATCTGCAGAGGAAGAGTGTAGGAGGATCATAGGAGCAGCAGCTTTTGATAACAATATTTCCACCACACAGACACATTAATGCTACTATATTGGAATAGTGGAAGCTGTTGAAGACGCACACACACACACATATGGCAGGAGAGGGTAAAACCATTGAAACACACACACACACACACATATGGCAGGAGAGGGTGAAACCATTGAAACCCACACACACACTCGTAAGGGGGTAATTACTGTAAATGGCTTGTCATTGATTAGTCAATATTCTGAAAGATCATGTTGTTGTGTTCCCATCTGAAAGCCTCTACACGTCTCTGACGATTAAAGTTGTCACCTTCTCAAGAGGCCTGTAAAACAGCTAAGGATTTTTACACCAGAGATAAAACATTAATATGAAATTAAGATGAGCTATTTATTTCATTACACACAATGTCATAAATTACAGCAAATTAACAACTTCATTTTAAGTGCCATTAAATAGGTTGCTCTCTTTCATAAAAACACCAGTTCTCAACCGTCCGTAAATAGAATGCCATCTTTTATAAAAACACCTCGTAGAGTCTACCGTAGAGTCTTTAAACACTACTTCTCCCCAGAGCATGTAACATGTAATTACCATTGTATAACAGAGCTATTCTTCCTCTATAAACCACCTCACACAGACGGCAGATGTGTGGATGTGCGCTCTGTTGGAAACCGTCATACTGTCATGGCAACAGACTGGAGATTCTGGACTGAATTTGTTCATTGAGTGAAATTGAAATGAACAAAGATCAGAGTCTAACACAAACAAACAAAAATGCTCCCAGACACTGCACACACACATGCTGGATACAGAACGCTCCCAGACACACCTGTATTCCCATACACACACACACTCATGCAGGACACAGAACCCTTGCAGACACATTAGCATACAGAAATACAAGCATCAGCAATGCCTCGAATTTCTTGAATTTCTCCTTGGGGATCAATAAAGTATCTATCTATCTATCTATCTATCTAAATCAACAACAATTATCAGGCATCAGCAATGCGTCAAATCAACACCAATTATCAAGCATCAGCAATGCCTCAAATCAACACCAATTATCAAGCATCAGCAATGCCTCAAATCAACACCAATAATCTTGCATCTGTTCACGGTAACCAGTAGAGTTTCACAAACCATTACTAGAGAGGAATATAGTCCTTATACTGAACTCACTCACTAATTATAAAAAAAGTATAATGCATAGCCTATGTCTCTTATGTCAGCCTTATCAAGGGAAACCATTTGTTTTTTTATGTCACCAGGAAGCATGTCAGTAGAAATAACTTTTCATATTTAGGTGGGATAGATTGGAATCTTGAAATATAATAATCGTGACGCTGGGATATTCTATGGCTCACCAATTTACGAGATGTAGGCCTATATGTACTGAGTGAGACAAATATTTTATTTATTAGGCTAATTGCTTTATTCACTTGAGTAGCCTATATTGTCACTGAATCATTAGACTAAGCATGTGCATGCCGAAACCGAGGACAGCAAGTTCATTATACATTATGGTGGTTGGCAGGTCATTGTCTGCAGCAGTCCTGTATGTTTAGAAAAAAATGTATGTGTAGCATACTCGCTCAAATTGATAACACTTGTTAATAATAAGATAATTTTCATTCATTGTTGACATGGTCCATGGAGGCTCAGATGGGTGTCCCGGGACCTGATGAACACGGCGCTAAAAAGCACAAACGAGTGCGAAAGTTGCAGACGTGACGACAGGGAAAGTGCAGGCAGCCACGAGAGTGATTGGTCGTGTAAAATGAACGTTGCTGATGTCTGGCTTACACAAAGCTATAACGACACAATCATTAGGTTTTCTGAATGACCGACAGTTTAGTTTAGTTTATAGATAAGAAATAATTTTGCCATAAAGTAGGCTAGGCCAAATGTTCGTGAAAAGGCTTGATTTACACACCCTGTAAAGTACCATAGGCTGGTTTACCAAATAACAGACAGTTGAATTTCTGAATAAAAAGAATGTTGGTGCAGTTTTGAAATCTTAAACGTGTAACCCCACACAAGCATAACGTGGTTGTAGGGAGGGGATGTGCTATTTTGGAATTTTACCCGGATACAACGAATAGCCTACTATTTTTTGATTGGATTTCGGTGGCTATTTTTTTATTTTTTTATTTTGCTGGTGAGTGGTGCGCTAGTTCTGAACCCTGCGAGAAATCCTCTCGTATCCCTGAGCCTTCTCTAATAATTATGCAGATACCTTGACATCCCTAGAAATATTTCTGCGTGAGAAATGCAAGGTGTGGCGTGTGAACTTGTTGAATTGCGTGTGTCTCACGCCCATTGCGTGAGACTTGAGAACCCTGCTGGGGTAAGAGGTGCAGTCCCAGTTTAAATTAAATTTAAGAAGGTATTATTTCAACTACAGACAGAACAATGCAGAGACAGAGCATGTCATGAATGTGTGTGACTGTGAGCTCACTCACTGTAAATGTTTTCGTAGACTGGGTGAGATAAACTATGTAGGCTATAGCAATTGCATGACAATGATGAGAGAGAGAGACTTTGCAAAACTTGCATTTTGCAGAATGCTTCTTTCTTGCCCCTGGACCGCAAATTTCTTGATGTTCCGTGAATGCAAATTTAATGATGGCGGAATACGCTGACATTATTATTACTAGGTCTGACTGAGACTGACAGCTACGACGTAAACCTCACGTTTCGCGCTGGCTACACGTGCGTCTTTTGATTGGATGAGCGCCAGTTTCTTAATCACAACAAAATACATGTATGTCATTGATTGGTTGCATTTGAAAGGTTGCATTTGAAGGGCGTGAAAGGCGAAATAATTTAATGTTGCATTATCGAATGTTATGTTTTGTATCATGGACATATTTGTTGCAAATCTCCCGACCACTATGTCGACCCGAGACCGCAAGACCAAGACAATGAGACCAAGACAAGACCGAGGGATCCGAGACCAAGACAAGACCAAGACCAAAGACGGTCGAGACTGTGACAAGACCGAGACCAGGTAAAAGTGGTCTCGAGACCGGTCTCGAGACCAAGACCGGTCTCGAGACATCCAACTCTAGCTCACACACAGTAACGTAAGCACAAAAACTGAACTAATCACTGGATCAATGTGTAGCAGTAGTAATAGTATGTTTAAATTTGGTTACATTGTTTTTACACGGTAACAACTTTACAGAAGGGACTTCGAAATGAATGTATTAAATCATTTTTACACAGCGATTTTGGACATGAAAGACTTTGTTTTATCTAAAGCACCACAACCCTCTCAAGATGAAACTCTGGCCTTGAAGTTCACGTGTGTGTGTGTGTTGATGAAGAACTACCCTATTGCTCCACTGCTTAACATGAAGGTCACACAGTTCACCTCCTCCAGAGGCCCTCCAGATTGGGAACAGAGGAGTCTATTACCCCCCACACACACACACACACACACACACACACACACACACCAGTCATAATCCCACTCATTGCTATTCATATTATGCAGATTATTATTCCAAAGTCCTTCACGTCTCTGATCGTAGGGGTGGGAATGTGTGTGTGTTTGGGGGGATGGTAGTGAGGGTCACTTGGCAGAGTGTCTTAACCTGACAAGGAAGTCCCTGACCTACATAAAGTCCCTCGACCCCGCACATGCAAATTGGAAGCCACTTATCCCCTTGCTCAGCTGAGGCTGTGTGTGTGTAGGCTACTGATGCACAGGCCATGTCATGCATGTGTGTAAACGCTACAGGCCGTATGTGTACGCATGCACATGTGTGTGGTGTATGTATGTGTGTGTGTGTGTGTGTGTTAAGGCGTGTTATCTGCACACAGCAGAGACACAATACAACCAAAGTGAAGCGTATGAGGGGCTGTGCAAGATATTATTCATACTGCTTCTCTCACATACATACATGCTCCTCTCACATACATACATGCTCCTCTCACATACATACATTTTTGTGTTCTTACATACATACATTCTCCTCCAACGTACATACATTCTAGTTTCAGATACACACATTCTCTTCTCACAAAGATACATTCCCCTCTCACGTACATATATTGTCCTTTCATTTAACTACATATTGTCACTCACCTTAGAAGTTAACCAGGAAGTGACATTAATATTGAAGGAAGTGACATGTCAGGAAATACTTTGCAGGACATTATTCCTATTGTTCCTACTTTTCCTAATTTGTTGCTCAGTATGATGTTATTCAAAGCCTTCAGGTGTACTTTTCAAGTGCCGTTTTTGTGGAGTTTTATTGTGTTGGTAAGTGCCAATGAAGATGACATTAGGCATTTGTTTGGTGGTGTTTTACGATGTGCTCAGGACTAGGGCTGCACGATATTAGGAAAACATGCGATATGCGATACCATTATTGAGTACTGCGATAACGATATAATTTGCGATATTTAAATATACTGCTCAATAAAGGTTTTCCACACATATTTTGAAACCTTCCACCCTTTTCTCCATTCTCAAACTACATTCACAGAATGTCTGACAGTTCTTGCAAAATAAAACACTCGCCTCAAAAGTTTTACTTGTGCTCAGAACCAAACAGTGACAGAGTGATTCAGTGTATGATTGAAGTGTTCCCTTAATTTTTTTGAGCAGTATATTTAATGTTTTTTTTTTCATTCTGCTTGCTGCAAACATACACTGTAGGGTTGGGGGGGGGGGGGTAAATGTATAATTACAGAAATAAATGTATAATTTTTAAATAATATAAAATATCATGTAGCCTATATGGCCTGATGAAAGTGGACAGCTAAGAGACCTACTGACTAGGCTATCGAAGTTGTGTGGAAGATCTGCTCCTAATCCTCATAAAAGACGGGTGGACAGCCAATCTGAACACTTGTGCACCAACCAGCGGAATATTCCACATTGCCAGCCTTCGATGGGCCTAGCAAAGAAGCTAGGCCTACTTAAGCTATATCGCGGCAATCATCTCAGTCTGTAACCTCATACAGTACGCTGCGCATCCCACGTTATTAGGCTACCGGCATGCCGACTACGAGGGCAGCGGAAAGTGAAAGTAATTGGGCTGCAATCGCACAGTCCAGAAGTAGGTTAAACAACTTTTACAAATAACGAATCCTGATTACCTCTGTGCTGCTGTCTGGGGCTTTTGCTAAATGCAAATCATGAAATACAAGTCTTACAGACAGTGAAAGACAACTTCTGATATAACGATAACGAAAGAAATTGTTTATTTTAACACGGTGGAGAAGGACGCATTTGCGCTGTGTTTGTAACACGGCATCCTTCATAAAACCAAAATATTCCCATATAACAGACGTGCTTTTCCTTTTAGTCACTAATTCCTCTTCACCCAAGTGTAGCCTACCTCGCTCGACTCACTATTTTCAGCCATCACGACTTAGCTCCCGCTTTAACACCTAAAACACCACACACCTAAACTGGTAGGGGACGGGCTTCTTGGGCTGCATGACCGCATCAGTTTGGTCAAATATGTTGACATTCAGAATGTGAATACACCATAGACTGTATGGAATGCGCACGGCACAGAAAATGTATCGAATTTATCGAAAATTAAGTAATCTTTGCGGTATGTCCATCGCAAGTGTTGATATCGCGATAACGATAGATTTTAGATATATCTTGCAGCCCTACTCAGGACATACAAAGGGGGGGTGTGGATTCTTCTGTGCACGAGAGGTTGTATGGGGAACTCTGTGATCACGTGCACACTTTATCAGGATTGTTGTCAGTTTTAAGATCTGCTGAAGACAGAGAAGCAATCAGGGCTGTGGAGTCCTTGTATGGATTTCTTAATTTTCTGGTTACTGCTCATGAAAATAGACAGAGAACAGAGTATGAAAATATACACATACTGATGCCACCTACTCTATTGAGACTCTAGAGAGACTCTAATAACAAATTCTTCACTTACTATCACTTGGAATGAACTGGCGGTCCATTGCCACCTGCTTTGAGATGAGCTCTCGCACCCTGTACAGGCACAGGCAACAGCTTGGTGTTCAGTCTCTAACATACTGTATACAACACTCTCAAATGAGAACTTAACCAGAGTTGTTCAAGATGTTCTTCAGTCTACCACAAATGCAGGTGAGCAGTATGTGCATGGGAGCTTGAGGTCACGTGGATTACACATTCAAAGGTGGCGCGTTAGACAAAGTCTGCAGGAAATTGACCCAATTGGACGTTCCTTCAGAAGACGCCGCACAAATACGCCGAAGAATTTACAGTGTTCCAAGCCCCAATCAGTTATGGTAATTTCCGACTTCAATTGGTATAAATATGCACTTTATCGTTAGTGTCCTGATACTTGTATTGCATTCTCAATTTTTATAGGTAGAGCTCAACAAATTAAAATATTATTCAAAAGTTCATTCAGAATTCTGAAAAATATGATCACGTAGGCCTATATGGCCTGATCGAGGCATGTGTTTTTGAGCCCTGCTTGCTGTTATTAGCCTAGTAGTCTTGTAATCATAACTATTGATTATGATTTGGATTTGTTAGTTTTCTCCCTCATAAATCACATGTCTTTTAGGCACATTGATGGAAATCATAAGCTTGTGAGATGGAGGATGGTGTTCCATTGCTGTGTAGATGGTTTCAGTCGAGCCATCATATACCTTGCTTGCCTGGATAACAACAGGGCTTCCAGTGTTTTTTCACTCTTCATTGGAGAGATACAGACTTTCGGAATGCCATCTTGGGTCAGATGTGATCACGGAATGGAAAACACTGCTGTTGCCCGTTCATGCTTTACAGGAGAGGCTTAAATAGTGTTATTACCGGCAGGTCTGACGGTACATAACCAAAGAATAGAAAGAATATGGACAGAGCTAAATAGAGTGGTGTCTTTTCATTTTGCCAATCTTTTCAACTTTATGGAGGAGCACGGTAGATTCACTTAATGAGCTCCATTTATTTTGCCTTCATTATATTTATTTGCCACAAATTCAAAGGTCTGCCACAGAATTTCAAAACCAGTGCACTGTAAAACCCAGGAAGTTAACTTAACTCGAATTATTTGAGGAAACCGGATGCCTTGAACCATTTGAGTTTGGTAACTCATTTAAAATAAGTGTAAATAAGTCATTCAACTGAGTTATGAGTACATGTGTATTTTGTGTTGGGATTACTTACAGGAGTCAAGTAAACTATACTAATTTTATTCACCTAATTTGAACTCGAGTAAAATATTTGCTTTCCACTTATTTCAATTAGGTCATTATGATAAGTAAGAATTACATAAGAATGACAGAAATTAACTATCTGAACACTACCATTTCTGTTTGAGCAGTGACTAATATCAATAGAGTGAATGTACTACTCAATCCATTTAACAAAACTGATTGCCTTAAACCATTTAATTTACTGTAACCCATTAAAAATATGTATCAGGAGAAAAAAATACATGAAATCCATTTATTATTTGGATAATAAATTTGAATTTAAAGTATGTATTCACAAATCTCAGTTTTCCTCTTTAAAAAAAAAAAAACCTGGTCTCAACCAGTTGATTCAATGACTGTAATTTCGCCTTCAGCTCATTCCTCCCATCATCTAAATTCAGCAGCACAATCTGAATGAATTCAAAGAATCCCCACAATTGGCTGGGTACTGCAGGTGAAGTGCATAGATAAGGCCAAACAAATTGACAAGGGCATCTGCCCAAAATCTATGGGTTTATACAAACAACCTTATCCTCGAAGGTAATGGCTACCTGTTGAGCACGGAAAGGAACAAGCCCTGGTGTGTCCTCATCCGTGATTGCCAACAGCGCGACTGCTCCTCCTTGGTTCTCATTAAAGTCTTCTTCCTGAAAATGTTGCAAATACACATATTATACATGATTATCAAATACAAATACACTATTATTCATACAAGTGTGAATGTGTGTGTGTGAGAGAATGAATTTGTATGTGAGAGGAGGAGGTAGACACTGTACGTGTTCGTGTTATGTGGCTTTAGGAGAGTGGCAGGAAAGGAATGCACAGGTGAAAATTATAGTGGAAAGCAAGTGAGGTCTGAGGCCTTTGTAAAATCAGAGCTGAGGGATATAGGCTATACCTTGCAACTTCTGAATATCTCGGAGAGTCTTCCCGCAGGTAGAGCGACAAACCGAATAGTACTGCTGTTCTTGCTGCCTGAATATCATTTTTATCCTGTTGGACAGAAAAGGTATTTTGTGAATTTGTAGACAGTATGTAGTACATAAAAAATAACAGTGTAGATTAGTGCTTACATATTCCCTCAATTACAATTAAAGTGATGGTTCGGAGTAATTTCACCCTAGGGTCCTTTGCACCATGACCTCGAGCCAAACACCCTCCCAGAAGCTGTTTTCCCTTGGTCGAATACAGAAACGAATGGCTTCTGCAGGCGCTTATGGAACCAATAGAGTATCTCGTAAATTGCCCCACTAATAATGCCCTGAATGGTACGAAACTTCTACAGTAGTACAAATATGTTCTGTACTCATAAAACGAGGCATTGGAAAGTTTGTAAGTACACCAGGAGTTTATTTAAATAACACTTGCCTGATGGCTTCTCCTCTGCTGCTATCTACCGCTGTGTCGAAGTTACTTCCGTGATTTGGGAAAAGCCCATAAAAGTCCTGGCAGGAAGCGATGCATAAGGATGTAGATCCAGGAATGCACTAATATTTTGTTCTTAGTACCAGTTTGCAACAATTATTAGTTAACACTAAGTTGTAAACACTTGAGAAAAAATATTAAAAACTGGATATTCCAAAAAACATTTATGTATTCACAGTACACAAGATTCACCAAATGATAACAACGCAGTGTCTTGTATAGCCTACTTATGTTTCCTACTTATGTTTCTTATGTAAAATCCTGCTGAATGCTACAAAAAGATAACGTTCAGTTTTCTCGCCACATTCTCAAAATACCATGCTGTGCAAATCAAATTTTCCTATCTTTCCACAATGTGCTGTCGTCTGTTACAGACTAGTCAAAACAAACTGTCTACATCGAGACACGTGTCATAGCACTCACATGTTCACGTTAAAGTTGCTAGCTAGCTATCCGACCAACTATTGCTAGTCAGCTAAGGTTGGCAAGACAAAAAAGAAAGCATGCAGCGGTAAAAAAAAAAGTTAAGACATAACACAAGTACTATTGTTTGTTTTATTCACCTTTTCCTGCCTCTGGTGGCCCAGTGCCCAAAATGCTGGGCAGTTTCATATCTCATTGATCTCGGTTCTTGGCGAGAGTTGCTTGCAATGGAACAATGGAGCGACTGGTCTTAGGTATGCTCAGACCCCAGGTACTCCATGCACTAGACCCGTTACAGTTTGCATACCAGGAGAAAGTGGGCGTGGACGATGCCATTACTTTGATTTCTCAATCAACCCTTTTAACACCATCCAACCCCTCAGACTGGGAGACAACCTCTTGCAGATGGGTGTGGACGCTCACCTGGTAACCTGGATTACAGATTACCTGACCGAGCGACCACAGTTCGTCAGACTGAAGAACTGCCTCTCTGACACTGTGATCAGCAGCACCGGAGCGCCACAGGGAACTGTGCTCTCTCCAGTCCTGTTCACCCTGTACACATCTGACTTCTGCTACAACACCGAGTCATGCCACAGGCAGAAGTTTTCTGATGAAACTGCAATTGTGGGGTGTATCAGGGACGAGCAAGAGGAGTACAGGAGCCTGGTGGAGGACTTTGTGCAGTGGTGCAAACCCAATCACCTTCAACTAAACACTTCAAAGACCAAGGAGATGGTGGTGGATTTCCGCAGGTCTAAGCCCGCTCTGCTACCAGTCTCCATTGATGGGGTCAATGTGGAGGTGGTAAGCACCTACAAGTATCTGGGTCTCCACCTGGACAATAAACTGGACTGGTCAGCCAACACTGATGCACTCTACAAGAAAGGACAGAGCAGGCTGTACTTCCTGAGGAGGCTGCGGTCCTTCAATGTGTGCAGAAAGCTCCTCAGGATGTTCTATCAGTCTGTTGTGGCCAGCGCCCTCTTCTATGCAGTGGTATGCTGGGGAGGAAGCACAAAGAAGAAGGATGCTGGGCGACTTGACAGGCTGGTAAGGAAGGCTGGCTCTGTAGTGGGAGCTGAACTGGAGTGCATCACTTCAATATCTGACAAAAGGACCCTAAACAAACTGATAAACATCTTGGACAATGAATGTCATGTCATGTCAAAAACCAAAAGAGCTTGATCAGCTGGAGACTTCGCTCACTGCCATGCACAACTTAAAGGCTGAGGAAGTCATTTGTTCCTAGGGCCATTGAACTGTTCAATGCCTCACTAAAGGGAAGAGGAGAGATAGACTTCTCTGCTTAGTCTGTCTGCCTCTCCACCCTCTCCATGTTTGAGTACTGACTGCCCACTACTGCTTTACTACTGTTTTACTAATGTACACAGCCTAATGTTTTCACTACTGTTTTACTGCTACACTGTTTTTCATGCTATATTAGCACACATGATCAATGGCTGCGGTCAGGCTTCTGCTACAATACTGAATGAATAAATGGCTATAACCCTATTACCCCAACCTGTTCTTGCACTGAAATAGTTTTTTATTTTACCTTGTCTACATTATACTTTACTCTCCTATTTGTCTATATTATTTATGCTGGTCTCTAGACCTTACTCTTGCACTGTTGGACTAATGTTGGACTACTTTTTGCACCTTCACCATGACACTCACTCTCTTGAGCACCTTGCCATGCACACATAACTAAGGACTATGGTTGGACTTCTGTTTGCACCTACACCATGACACTCACTCCCTTTAGCACCTTACCAGTCCCGGCCCTGTCACTACAAGCGTCTTATGCTTGATCACCCTCAAGCACATTGGACTTTCTTAATTTAATTTATATAGTGTATTTAGTATTTAGTTTTGTTAGTTTTCTTATCTTTCTTATCTTCTACTGTCTTTATTGTACAGTGGAGTTTAGTTATATGTTTATACTTATACTTATGTTTACCATTTCTGCTGTAAGTGCATGTTGTGTGTGATGTCTGTATGCTACTGAGACCCTTGAATTTCCCCTTGGGGATCAATAAAGTATCTAACTATCTATCTATCTTCGGAAAAGGCTGTCCATGCATCTTTCGACTGGTGTTTCTGTAGATCCTGTTCTTCTCGTCTGCTGAGCAGCTCATATGCTAAAAACTACTTGGGGTGACGCTAAAATAGTTTGCAAAACGCCGATCGCCTGTTGCAGTGCAGTGGCCTCCCCAGTTCCCTCCATTATGTAGAAAAATTAGACAGGTAGTCAGAACACATCAGGACCTTTTCAGCGTTGTGTTAAATGGCTGGCCATCCGTTTCCACTATACTACTTCTGTTTCCCCTATACTTTCTCACACATACATTCTTCTCACACATACCTACATTCTTCTCTCATAGGCACATCTTCTCTTTAAAGTTAAAACTATGAATGTATATGAAAGGAAAATATGTGTATGTGAAAGTAATATATATGTATGTGGGACGTATACATGTATGTAAGAGTGCAATTACATGTATTTGAGAGGATAATGTATGTATGTGAGAGTAAAACATATGAATGTGAAAGGTGTAGAATATATGGATGTAAGAGTGAAAATACATGTATGTGAGAGGAGAATGTATGTATGTGAGAATGAGAATACATGTATGTGAGAGGAGAATGTATGTATGTGAGAGGAGAATGTACGTATGTGAGAGGGCCAGAGTGTGTGTGTGCACATATGTGTGTGTGTGTCTGCGTGTGTGTGTGTGTTTCTAAGAGGAGGCGGCAGGGCGCCCACTGATCAGGCAATATGAGGGGCCGTGCAAGACATTATTCATTCTGGCCCTCTCACATACATACATTCTCCTCTCACATACATACGTTCTCCTCTCACATACATGTATTCTCATTCTTACATACATACGTTCTCCTCTCACATACATGTATTCTCATTCTTACATACATACGTTCTCCTCTCACATACATGTATTCTCATTCTCACATACATACATTCTCCTCTCACATACATGTATTCTACACCTTTCACATTGATATGTTTTACTCTCACATATATACATTCTCCTCTCACATACACATATTTTCCTTTCATATACATTCATAGTTTTAACTCTAAAGAGAATATATGCATATGTGAGAAGAATGTATGTATGTGTGTGTGAGAAAGTATAGTGGAAACGGAAGGAGTATAGTGGAAACGGATGGCCAGCCATTTAGCACGACGTGATTGGCTGAAAAGGCCCGATGTGTTCTGACTACCTGTCTAATAATGGAGGGAACCACATAATGGAGGGAACTGGAGAAGCCACCGCACTGCAACAGGCGATCGGCGCCTTGCAAACCATTTTAGCGTCACCCCCAGTCGTTTCAATTATCTCAGCTGCTCAGCAGACGACAAGGACAGGATCTACAGAAACAGTCGAAAGACGCATGGGCAGCCTTTTCCGAAGCAACTCTCGCCAAGAACCAAGATCAATGAGGTACGAAACTGCCCAGCATTTTGGACATTGGGGCACCAGAGGCAGAAAAAGGTTAGTAAAACAAACATGTAATTTTAGATTGTTATCTGATTTAATAGTACTTGTGTTATGTCTGAACTTTTTTTTTCTTTACCGCTGCATGCTTTCTTTTTCGTCTTGCCAACCTTAGCTGACTAGCAATATTTGGTCGGATAGCTAGCTAGCAACTTTAACGTGAACATGTGAGTGCTATCTCTGGTGCTATGACACCTCCATGTAGACAGTTTGTTTTTGGCTAGTCTGTAACAGACGACAGGGCATTGTGGAAAGATCGGAAAAGTTGATTTGCACAACATGGTATTTTGAGAATGTGGTGAGAGAACTGAACGTTATCATTTTGTAGCATTCAGCAGGATTTTACATAGTGAGAAACATAAGTAGGCTACAAGACACTGCGTTGTTAACATTTGGTGAATCTTCACAGGCGTAATTGGACAAAGTGTGTACTTTGCTATTATCTGTAACCTTTTTCTGAAGCTATTGCAAAACGCAACAAATCGTACTAGGGTGGCCACACATCTGGATTTACAGTGCCCAGTCCGGCGTCCGGCCTGAGGACGCTACTTCCACTAAAATGTTGGCCTTATTTCGTCCACGCTCCCTCCTGCGTTCTCACATCTTTCGGCCGCACCACCCAGGGGCTCTCAATTCAGACTTGAGACACACATGACTTCTCACGCAAACTTTTCATCTCTAGGTTCGCCTTTAGCCAAGATTATGAAGAATTTGTGTTTTGTAGGCTTAGGCCTACACGTCGTCTGTATAAGTACTCTTTTGATCCCGTGAGGGAAATTTGGTCTCTGCATTTATCCCAATCCGTGAATTAGTGAAACACACTCAGCACACAGTGAACACACAGAGGTGAAGCACACACTAATCCCGGCACAGTGAGCTGCCTGCAACAACAGCGGCGCTCTGGGAGCAGTGAGGGGTTAGGTGCCTTGCTCAAGGGCACTTCAGCCGTGCCTACTGGTCGGGGTTTGAACCGGCAACACAAGTCCGAAGCGCTAACCAGTAGGCCACAGCTGCCCCTCACACATAATCTGACAATCGCAGAATTGTGAGCAATAAATTAAAGATTTGCTTTATTTAGAATGTGCAAAATGTGTGCAGATGGCCTGTTTCATTAGGCAATTGCTGCCAAAATACAGTGGCAAACATCCTCATGGTTTTGATGCCACATAAACTCGGCAAGATCTGGTAAGCGTCAAGGTGCTGGCTGGCGAGCCGTTCCTCTGTGGACCTTGTTTCTCCCCATTAGCCTACTTTGCCCTACTTTTATTTAAATAAAACTTACAATTATGGATCTTAATGACATGTCATGTAATGTCTATTTTTAGGGTCAAGACACAACATCATGAAACCTTCATTAAAGATGTAATTTTGCTGCCAAAACCTACAAGCTCTGTTGTGGTCAAGCATCGTTCAAAACAAAAGCTACATGAACAAGGGCACATATTAAATGGATTCGAATTCCAGAAGTCCTGGAGTCAGAAGACTGTCATTGATCAACTGATGCAAGCATTTGCAGAAAAACTCTCCGCAGATGTGAGGTAAGCACTTTTTAGACCTGTCAAACAAGGCTTAGTCAGTGCCATTATCATTAACAACTTTGATGGAATACCCCCCTGGACATTCCAGGCCTATTTGTCTGGAATTTCCTTCTGTATGAATGAAGTACTATCTTATCTTATTTACATGTGATTCAGAATTTAAGTACAAGGAATACAATCCATTTTATTTGTCACATTCATATAGTTACTGGGTGTTAGAAATACAGTGAAATTATATCTGGTGTCAGCCTATTTTGCATTAATTTGGGGTAAAGAGGTGGTATAAAGTGCTATGTGCAGTAGGAGAGGGGATGGTTGGGGAAGTGGCTAGGGGATGCATAGGGTGGGTGGGGAGCACCAACAGGGGCAAGGAAAAACTCCCTTACCCAAGGAAGAAACATGATATACATGAGTAGCCCTGTAATGTCCAGAGAATTCACATTTGACCATCCGTTTTAATGTGCCTTGTGCATTTTATCCTCTGTCTTTTTGTGCTTTTTCCATTTATGCTGTTTTTCAGCATAGAGCTACTGATGGCATGTGGAAACCGATTAATCGCACCAAAACTCCGTGCTGGCCAGGAGTTGAGTGCAGAACTCATACATAAAGTCTACAAATCGAAAGCCCTGTATATCAGACCTTCAAGGACAATTCTGGTATGCTTTGATTTGTATGAATTGATGTGTTCTTTACATTTTTTTTTCTCGGATTGATAAAGATTAACGCCTCCCACATACAAAACCAAACATATTTATTTGTAGATGTCAAAAATATATTTACAAATACATGCATATTTGTACAAATTGCTTAGATTTGTGTTTTTGTATTTACAAATACACATATATTTGTGCATACCTCTGCGAGTGATAATAGTTTAAGAGATTGTGCCAAAAGAATCATTATTACTGTTTATTACACAGCTCTTCACAAGGCAAGTAGAACGCTCCATTGACTTGAATGGAATTTCCCAAAGTTCTAGCGGTCATTATTTTCGAGGAAAGGACCTCTCAAAAAAATTGACAGTTTACCCTGTCGGGACTTATTTTCCCAATAATGTCCGGCGTTCTATACATTATCCCTTACTTAAGCATTCAGAAAAAACTGTAAAAACAAGGCAGTGGGTAGTGTTGCGCTTAAGAATTCACATTTAATTTCTGAATTTCTTACATTTCTTTTAAAGGATGATTATATAGGTTCTGGCCATGGGGACAGCAGTTCTGAAGAAAATTCCACAAGGCTACTGCGTTCTACAACAACTTCAGGTTCAGCCCCCCTGATCAGCCCTCCAGATCAGCCCCCCAGTTCAGCCATCCAGATCAGCTCAGACTCAGACCCCCAGAACAGCACTACAGAAAGTTATTGCCCTGTGCCTTCTACCTCAACAAACCAACCGTCTACTAATTACAACAACTACCTTTCAGTAGTGGCTGCACTGTCTGATGTATCAACTGATGAGGAGGAACTGAACCATGCAATATTTGCAAGCCTCCAGAGTGAAAGGTTTGTACACAATTAAAATGTCTCACATACAGTATGGTTTTGTGAGATGCTGTATTTTTTTTTGCTTTCAAGAAGTGTTGCACAGAGCTAAACTAACCGTGAGCTACAAACTTATAGGGTATTGTAACTGTGGCTGTAAATTGAAATTAATCTTGTTCTACAGTAGATCCACTGGATGTCCTCCTCCAGCAGTGAAGGACATTCTGGAAGAGCTTGCTTCAAAAATCGACTTCAAAATGAAGTCGAAGTTCAACATTAGCAGATCAAATGTGCTTGATGGAGCCATAAGAGGATTCAAAAGGGTGTCATATGATCCACATTATAACATCATGGTCAGATTTTCTGACGATATGGGTTTCCCTGAGGAAGCTATTGATTTGGGAGGACCAAAAAGAGAGTTTTTGAGGCTTCTAATGGATGCTTTGTCACAATCATCTATGTTTGAGGGGGAGGAAGGCAAAACAAATTTGGCCCTTGACAGTATTGGTAGGTTATGTCTTGATTGTATTGATCAAAAAATGTTAAATGTTGATCCCTAGACGTTTTTCACATATCTGAATTTATTTGAATTTATTTAATTAGTTGTGCTGATGTTGACTTGCACAGGGGTGGGGCTAAGGGCTGGGTGGTGGCTGTGGGTAGGGGATAGCGCGTGTGTGTATGTGAGTGCAGTCTGTGTGTTGATATGTTGACAATAATTGTAATAATATGCAGTACTGTTTCTATCTTAGTGCTTACTGGAGAGAGGAAAGCATTTCATTGTAACATTCTGCTGCTTTATTTTCTTTTGTAACACAATTTTGTTGTTTGCTTCTTTTTGGAAGATTGCAGAGAGTAAAACCATTGAGGACATCCGAGCAGCTACCATTCCACTAGAGGAATATTTGGCCAGTGCTGGTTGCTTGAGACCACTGCGAAGGTTGGCAGACAAGGCTGTGCTTGTTGATGACATCTTGATGTTTCATGTCGTACACAGAGTTCGTGGTCCTTTTGAAAGGTACGGTTCTATCTTTTATTTGCCAATGTTAGTTTGCTTTGACAGGGAAGTAAGTGTCCTTTTTTTTTTTTTTTAAACAGGTTTCGGGATGGTCTGAGAAGCCTTGGGGTGTTGGACAAAATCCAGGCTTATCCTGAAAGTTTTCGTCCCCTTCTTTGTTGGGTGCCTTCTACCCTGAATGCAGACCTGCTTGACGAGCTTTTTATCATTCGCCGATCTGAAGAGGGTACCAATAAATTGACTGCCGAAGATGCTGTCATTCCTTTATGGCGTGACTATCTAAGTGATGCAGAAAGTTAGTACATGTATTTTAAGTGCTTTTTAAGTTTATTGGGACAAGGGAGAATGGAACTGGCATGTACAGTAGGTCTGAAGCTGTGGGTACACTGTATAGTGTCATATTGCTTCTTATATAACAATTTAAATCAAATCATGTTTGAAGAAACCAAATTATTCTGGTTTGTTAGTTTATTTGTTTCTTCTTCCTGTGTTGTTTTACCAATCAGTCTTTATTTATCAAACCATATTTGGAACTAATACAACTTGCCTCTTATCCAGTTAGAATGAATTGAATGAATAACTCGGGCAATGATTAATGCACTTATCTTGTCATGATATATACTGAAGGCCAACTAGTGATGTATGTGTGTTTTTCATTTTGGTCTGATGTAATCTTCTCTCTTTAAATTCTAGCACAGGGAACTGAAAAACTGGCGTCCATCTTGATCTTTGCCACAGGAGCCAGTAGGATCCCACCACTTGGCTTCTCACCACGACCCTCAGTTGAATTTCTGCATAAAGAGCATGGCACAGACACAACATACAAGCTACCCACTGCAAACACATGCATCAATTGTTTAAAGTTACCTCTACACACAACATACAATGATTTTCAAGAAAACATGGACTTTGCCTTGGATAATACCCATGGCTTTGGTGTTGCTTAAATCGTGCTATTAGTGCATGTCTCCATGTAAATGTCAATATCACAATCTAAATAATTGAATCGTAAAATGTTTTAACATGCTTTTCTAAGTTTGTGTTTAAATGAGGTGATAACCTTATACTGTTACAAATTACTTCGTGTTTGCCCATAGCTTACATACTATGAGCCATCTGCTTACATTTTTTAAAAAATGACACATTGCAATGCAAAACGCTTCCATTTGCTTGTTTTTTCTTAACATGAAATACTTTGTGTGTAAAAGTATTGATGGAATGCTTATGAAGCTTTATGATAACCAAGATTTTAGTATGTGACTATTACACTTGTTTTATTTTTTTTCTTTTTTTATTGGTTTGGTTGTGGACAAAAACTAGAGTTCCAGTTTTGTTAAACATCAGAAAAAAGTAGAAGGTAAAAACTGTTTCATTTGTGTTTTGTTTTTCCTTGATTAAATACAGGTTGAAAATCCTCACACCTGCACCAGGTTACATTGCTAAAAGGCATGGGCATTTGTCCTTTTATCCTTCTCTGGTGTGATGAATTCTTCTCTGATAGAATAGAATTTCACATTTAAAAAAAAAACAATACAATGTTACAATCAACAATCAACGTTTATTGAATGTACAATAAAGTGTGATCTCGTATTTCAGATATCTCACTTTCTTGTGAATTGAATAATGGAAAGTATGAATGTGAAACTTGAAATGTAATAGTGTAAACCTCAGTATCTGACATCCATGAACTCAAACTAGACCAACAGGTCAAGCATTACATCACTACAAACATTTTCTTCTCTTGGTGCAATAGCTGTTGAGGGTGTAAAGTATAGTAGATGATATTTGTGCTTTTCTTTAGGACTGCCTTTCAAGAAAAAGAACAAGGTTGCAAAACAAATCAATCCCATGATTGTTATCATCTTGAAAAGGATCAAATGTCTGCTGAAGTCTATCCATTGTTGTCTCATTGATGGTAATGTTAACTGATGGAACAACAACATTGTTGTTTGTTTGCAACTCAGAGAATGGTCTATCATAATCTGTACCAACAGCGCTGTCTATGTTGCAAATTCCATTCATACCTGGGTTATGCATTCCTGCAGTGTTAATTATGCCCCTTTGCCACAACTGGAGAGGGGTTTGCCCTCCTTGTGTGGAAAGACCATGGTTATTCCACTGGTTTTGAAATTCTGTGGCAGACCTTTGAATTCGTGGCAAATAAATATAATGAAGGCAAAATACATGGAGCTCATTAAGTGAATCTAATATACCATGCTCCTCCATAAAGTTGAAAAGATTGGCAAAATGAAAAGACACCACTCTATTTAGCTCTGCCCATAATCTTTCTATTCTTTGGTTATGTACAGACCTGCCGGTAATAACACTATTTAAGCCTCTCCTGTAAAGCATGAAACGGGCAACAGCAGTGTTTTCCATTCCGTGATCACATCTGACCCGAGATGGCATTCCGAAAGTCTGTATCCCTCCAATGAAGAGTGGCAAAACACTGGAAGCCCTGTTGTTATCCAGGCAAGCAAGGTAGATGATGGCTCGACTGAAACCATCTACACAGCCATGGAACACCATCCTCCATCTCACAAGCTTATGATTTCCATCAATGTGCCTAAAAGACATTGATATGAGTGATTTATGAGGGAAACTAACAAATCCAAGTCATAATCAATGGTTATGATTACAAGACTACTAGGCTACTAACAGCAAGCAGGGCTCAAAAACACATGCCTCGATCAGGCCATATAGGCCTGCGTGAACATACAGTATTTTTCAGAATTGTGTTATTGAAATGAATTAACTTTTGAACAATATTTTAATTTGTTGAGTTTACCTATAAAACATGAGAATGCAATACAATTATCAGGACACTAATGATAAAGTGCATATTTATACCAATTGAAGTCGGAACTTACCATAACTGATTGGGGCTTGGAACACTGTAAATTCGTCGGCGTATTGCGCGGCGTCTTCTGAAGGACCGTCCAATTGGATCAATTTCCTGCAGACTTTGTCTAACGCGCCACCTTTGAATACGTAATCCACGTGACCTCAAGCTCCCATGCACATACTGCTCACCTGCATTTGTGGTAGACTGAAGAACTTCTTGAACAACTCTGTTTAAGTTCTCATTTGAGAGTGTTGTATATGTTAGAGACTGAACACCAAGCCGTTGCCTGTGCCTGTACAGAGTGCGAGAGCTCATCCCGAAGCAGGTGGCAATGGATTGCCAATTCATTCCAAGTGATAGTAGGTGAAGAATTTGAGGTCTTGAAATACTGTATTGAGGCCTGCCTTGACGGCCAGTCATTAGAGTTGGTGGCATAAGTATGTGTCTATTTTCAGACTCTGTTCTCTGTCTATTTTCATGAGCAGTAACCAGAAAATTAAGAAATCCATACAAGGACTCCACGGCCCTGATTGCTTCTCTGTCTTCAGCAGATCTTAAAACTGACAACAATCCTGATAAAGTGTGCACATGATCAGAGAGTTCCCCATACAACCTCTCATGCACAAAAGAATCCACACCTCCCCTTTGTATGTCCTCAGCACATCGTAAAACATCACCAAAAAAATGCCTAATGTCATCTTCATTGGCACATACCAACAAAATACAACTCGACAACAAAAACAGCACTTGAAAAGTACACCTGAAGGCTTTGAATAACATCATACTGAGCAACAAATTAGGAAAAGTAGGAACAATAGGAATAATGTCCTGCAAAGTATTTCCTGATATGTCACTTCCCTCAATATTAATATCACTTCCAGGTTAACTTCTAATGTATGTATGTGAAAGTAGAATGTATGTATGTGGGAGGAGAATGTATGTGTGTGAGAGGAGAATGTATGTATGTGAGAGCAAAGAATGTATGTATGTGAAAGGAGAATGTATGTATGTGGGAGGAGAATGTATGTATGTGAGAACACAAAGAATGTATGTATGTGAAAGGAGAATGTATGTATGTGAGAGGATAATGTATGTATGTGAGAGCAAAGAATGTATGTATGTGAAAGGAGAATGTATGTACATGAGAGGAGAATGTATGTATGTGAGAACACAAAGAATGTATGCATGTGAAAGGAGAATGTATGTATGTGAGAGGATAATGTATGTATGTGAGAGAGGCAGTATGAATAATGTCTTGCACGGCCCCTCATAAGGCAACCTTCACTCTGCATAAACACTTAACAAGTGACACACACACCGTCACACTGCATGATCTCTCTTTCTCTCCTTGTGTGTGTGTGTGTGTGTAATACGGCGCATACACCTTCCTAGGAATGTTACACATTGCAATGCTGCATCAAGTGTGTGTGCTGTATTGAAGTACAATTTGTGTGTGTGTGTATCTGAAGCAAACCTCACACACATTGAACAGCTCTGAGGCAGTGGCACTCCTTACTGTGTGTGTGCGTGTGTGTGTGTGTGCGAAGTCTTCTGCAACACTAAGAGTGACACACAGCACTGTTCCGTTGCAACCCAGTGACTCTGGTGTGTGTGTGTGTGTGTGTTCCGTCGTAACCCCACGAGGTTGGAGTCCTGGTCTGATGATGTCATGTCTCCATTAACTAATGGCTGAGCTTTAGAGACCAGGGGGAACAGACCGCTCACTTGGGCACCTGCCATGTTCTCCTCATCACATACACACACACTATCTCTCTCCCCTTCACACACAGACACACACACTAGAGCATCAATCTAATTGCACCACTGACCTGCACTATGTCTGAGTTGCTGTTGTGAGGCTATTGGCAGTCGTGGTGTATTGTAACAACATTAATTTACAATGATAACATTGCTGACTGCAATGATGATAACACTACCCAATGACTACACTGCACTGTATAAACCATCACACTTTGTAGTAAAGCATATGAGTATAGTAAGTGAGTCTTTATTTATAAAGCACATTATTATGCAAAGTGCAACCTAATGTGTGAATATGTAGGTAAAAAGCAGAACCAGACACACACTAAAATTCAGGGTTGCCAACTTTGGGTGTTTGGCTGGAGTGAGATTTTGTGAAGTCATAGTGCGTGTGCGTTAAATTTTTCCCTAAACCTAATTTTAAAAATGTCTGTCTCCTGACTTTTTTGCTATGTACTATGTGTTTTTTTTTTTTTTTTTAACCTAATAGAATGGAAAAGTTTCTTCAAAATGTACAATTAAATTATTGATTGCACTTGAAAACAAGACCAGTGTTTTAACCCCGTGGCATGGAAGGATTATGAGCCACTGGGCCCCTGGGCATGCACAGACATGAAAAGGGTCCCCCTGCCCAGCTGAAAAAGGTAGTAGCTCAGTAGAAAAAATTGAAAAATGATGACTTCTGGCAAGTTTTGTGGAAAGAAATGGACAGATTGAGACTTATGAATGTGTGTATGAGTGTACATATGTATCAGGGATGGAAATAGCCTAAAATATTTTTTTCCACCTACCATTGTGGCTGGTGGATTCCAAAGTCTACCAGCCACTAGAGATACAGTATGAACATTTGATGAAAAATCATGACCAAAATGATCACGGTTATTGGTATTATTGCAATATGATTAAAATGTGCTGACTTTTTTTCTAAACCTACCATCAATGTTGGACAGAACTCATAATTGGCCTGCCCTTCATGCCCAGTATAACAAATCTAAAGGTCAACAGACTATAGTGTCATAAAAGTGGTGTGGCTCCTTTAAGACCCAATCCACTGGTGTGAGTTCTGGAGCCATCCAACTTTATCTAACTCTATACTATCCTACATCATCTGATTTTAATATTATGTCTAGGCTATATTTAACATTTAACATTTATTTTCTATTTGGCCTGTTATGAAATTATGCATTGACCAATATAAGCACACTTTTTTAAGACACTTAAATACATGCATGCTTAGCATTTTGTGAAAACAAATCATTATGGCTACATCGACTCTTAGCCATGAGCTGTATATCCTCTGATTTTAATATTTACACATATGTAGGTATTTAAGCACAGCTCAGTTTTAAGACACTTAAAGCCCAAAATTGGAGACCATATAGAAATTTGCTACCATTTCAAAACCGGATTACTCTGGAACGGCTTATTGTACAGGGGATTGCATTACACCTTTGTGTTCGGTAAGGTCTGCTGTTTATTCTGGTTTACGGTTTGTCATGTGTGGAACGAAAAGTTTGTGAAATATTCCTCCTATATGAATTGAAATGAGCGCAGAGCTATAGTAGCCGCCCTAATATGATTATTTCTTGAAAGTTAATTTTCTCGCGAACCGTTTATCGCAGCAAATAGCCGCTATACCTTATAAAAGATGAGAAAAAGTTATTTCATGTGATGTCTGTGAGGCTACTTCGCGAGTAGTTCCTAGAGAAGAATGGGCGGCCACACTTTATGTCGGTCTGCCTCGTGTCTAAATAGCAGCGTGTTCCGTGAAGGTGTCGCGGACCGGATTAAACAGTCAGCGAATCAACAATCAGAGAAAACTGCGCTGAGAACGTTGTAGGCTGATATTAGAACTACCTGCTGTTGGTCTAGACATATGTATGCCTTAAACTCGTATCCTGTCATTTAGAAACAATGCTGTGGTCTAGTCTAGTCATCAACAAAAAATGAACGGATTGCAAAAAAAAAAAGAATGGATTTGGCGTGACATTTCTTGAGTGTGCATGAGAGCGTGAGATTGGTGCTGAAAGCGTGAGTGTCACGCCAGATGCGTGAGAGTTGGCAACCCTGCTAAAAAGACACGTTAGCTATACTGACCCTGGCTAAAGAGACACGTTAGCTATACTGACCCTTGGTAAAAAGGGACACGCTAGCTACTATACTGACCCTGGGTAAAAAGGGACACGCTAGCTACTATACTGACCCTGGGTAAAAAGGGACACGCTAGCTACTATACTGACCCTTGGTAAAAAGAGACACGTTAGCTATACTGACCCTTGGTAAAAAGAGACACGTTAGCTATACTGACCCTTGGTAAAAAGGGACACGCTAGCTACTATACTGACCCTGGGTAAAAAGAGACACGCTAGCTACTATACTGACCCTGGATAAAAAGTAAATAGCCTAATCACATGTCACAGGGATGACGGTACCAGAGATGGGGACTCGAGTCAGACTTGACTCGGACTCGAGCTTGGAGACTCGTCAAGTCATGCAATTATTACTTTTTAAATCTAGGTTTATTCATGTATTTCTATTTTCCTTTATTGGCGCATATATGGGGAAACGTTATGACGAGCTTCATGCCCCCTGCCCTTTGCCAAAATGTGCAACGTTATGCATGCGCTACAATATGTGTGCGCACTCACCCTATGACACTCATGTATCAAAAAGTGCATTGATGGATTGATTGAAGTCCTGCCCCGAGTTGTGCCTTTTGTCATTAGTTTTTCTTTCAATAACTTCGTAAACAGTGGCAGTAAGCGAACAGCTACATGCAAGGTGTGTGGTTCCAAGATGATGCCTGAACAACAACGTCAAACTTCATCAGGCATCTCAAAACGCACCCAGATAGGTCAGTCACTTGCTAATTTGAAAGAGACGTTAAATTTAGCATATATCGTCACAGGTAACAAGCTAACCATCGCAAAGTGTTGTGCTAATGCTGAGAACATCATTATACAGCCAACAGGCATGCAAGCGTACAATCAGCGACACCCAAGGCAGAAGGTCATCACTGAATCAATCATTAATGACCTCATCATTTCATGCAACCTGCCACTGTCATTGATTAAAAAGCCCAGCTTCAGAAAATTCTTGTCAGTGGTAGAGAAAAAATATTGTCCAGTTAGTAGGTACACTGTAACAAGAAGACTGAATGAACTTGGGAGGACGTAAATGAGGATTACCAGGTTGATGTGGAATCCATCCAGAGCAGCTTCCGGCAAAAACGACTTCAGTGCTTTGCACATTCGCTGCAGCTTGTTGAGCGAGATGGACTTAAAGATATAAAAGTTCTGAACAGCGCAATGGCAAAGGTGACAAAATTTTGCTCTTTACTGCATTCTACTTGTGGCCTTAAAGAGGCATTTGAAGCAGAGTATGGAGCCAACCGTAGCATCCCCTCTGCTGTAGTGACCAGATGGAACAGCACTCTGTGCCTTGTACAGAAGCAGTCACTGACTTGGATCTTCAAAGCCTGAATACACTCCTGGACACCCAAGGTCATAAAGGCCTGTGTTTATCAGCCAGAGAATGGGGTCAGCTGGAAGAACTTGTGGAAATTGTGGTCCCATTTCTTCAAGCAATGGACCTCACTCAAGGGGAAAAAGTTGTGACCCTTAGTGCAGCCCTCCCTTGTGTACAGTCACTTAACCCTTAAACAGGCAACATGCACTACGAGATACACACTTTTTAACATCCTGAAAGGGCCACAATATTTATTTTTTTCAAATCAAGTTATCAGATATCAAAAGTCTTGTCTGTTATCAGTATCTAGGTCACATGATTTGGTTGAGGTTATCTGTCATCGTTTCGTCAGTCTGATCAGAAATCAAAATGGCCGCCAGTGTTGAGCACATGCTGACCATGAGGTGAGTAATTATGTATAAATCATAGTTACTTTCAATAAAACAATCATATTAACTCATATAACTGATTATAACTATATTGATGAAGGAAAACAAAGTCTAACTGTGCCCAGGTGTTAGTTTAGCTACTTTGAAATGTATGTATCCCACAAGATACGTTGCCAGATTAGCGGTATAACATTTGGTCAATGTGTATTCTGTGCAGTATTGAAAATTTAGTTTCAGACAGGAAGATATGAAATTAGTTAACTTGGTCATCTGTCAGTATTTGTGTACATTAATCTGCCTCATACCAAAATACTAGCAAAATATAGCCGTTATAAACTCTAACAGTGTTGTGCTGTGTGTATATGACAAGGGAAATTCAGTTTTAGCGAGCCATCCACACCAATAAGGGGCAGCATATTGGTTAAGATGGTTTGCCTGCTCACTTTAGTAAATATGACCAAATGTCCCTTAATGAATGCACTGTCACCTAAACTCCTTGGCTTTTTTGGGAGCTTGTTCCATCGACTCTTCCTCCTCCTCCTCCTCCTCCTCAGCACAACTATTTTGCTTCTCTAGGATCCTCCTCTGGGATCTCCTCTATCACTCTCACACATCTTTTGTTGCCATAAAAAGAGCTAACTGTGATACTCTGTGGGGAAATATATGGTTACACTGTCATAATGTACATACCTGTACCTGATAACATTTGTTTTTCACTGTAAAAAATGGCTGTGAAATCTACAGTAATTTACAGTAGATTTCACAGTAACAGTACTGTATATGTTTTTTACAGTAGGCTGTTGTAAAATGTACAGTAAAACCTTGCCCACAAGACAAAAACACAGTAGTCCAAGTGTTACTGTAGAAATCACAGTAGTCAAAGCATTACTGTAAATAAATCACAATACCGCCACTATAATACTGTAAAAAGTAAACTACTGTATTTTCCTTTTTTATCTTATCTTTCTTTTTACTCATAATGATGCACATGCAATTGGGCTGCCATGCTATTGCTTTTATGTTATTGATTGAATGGACATTATTGCTTATTATTGCCCCCCCCTCCCCTCATTTTCATTGTTTATTTCATTATAGGCTATTTATTGAATTGGCATTTATTATTGCTATTCTCCTTATTATAGTCTGACCAACATTTTAATTTGTTCCCTGTTAAATTTAAATAGGCTATTATATTGTTTTGTGTATGTGGCTTTGGACAAAATCGTATCCATAACCATAACATGCATTATGCCATTTATATAGGTAGAATAATACATGTTTCCAATGATATAATGTTTCTATTGTAGGCCACAAAATGTTATTTCACTCTGTTTTTAAGCCACCATACATCCAATAAGTGCCCTTCGTGACCCAGGCCGTCAGTCTCCATAGCATGGCAAAACTCGTTTTTTTTTTCTTCTAAAACTGCTTTTCCATTATTCACCTGCATAAAAATATAGCATAAAGACAGATATGTGTGCATTTACTTAGAATACATGGGGTTGCCTGGCCGGGAGGACAGCTTTATTAGTCGCTCCATAGACGGAGGTTAACCCTTTACATCAAAATTTCAAAAGGCCATGGCTTGCAAGTGGTCAGAGATAAAGTCCTACTGTAAATGTGAAAATCATTGAGTATGAACAGAAGTTTATGAAGGGGGTAAATTTACTCATCTAATTTGCATATTATGACGTCACTGGATGGTAACCACCGGGAATTATGTACATTTGAGCAGTTTTACTTTACTTTCAGGACAGTCACATGTAAACCAACAATAGTAAAGTATTACTATAATCACAAACCCTATGCTACTATACAATAAAGTAGCCTGGTCAAATCAGTTCCATATCGTGGGTGACTTTGTAGTTCTTCAGAGCCCTATTTTTACAACCCCTGCTGTCTATACCACGTCCATATCGGACACAATCATCACTATTGCCACTGGCACCTCCAGCTATGTTGGGCAGAGGGTAATAAGCATGGTATGCTTAGTGGACACTGTCGCAAAGACGAACCTCCATTCACAGACGCACCGTGACTGCAGTCAATAGACGATCGATCATATTCTCCAAAAGGCAGATATTCCTTCAGAATCAGAATAGGTGAATAACAGATCCAAGACTTCATCACACGTTTTTTCAACATTTGGTGTATTTCTGCTTCAATTTGTGCAAAACTACGGCCCGCATCGCTTCCGCGTTATGGAGGAAAGGCACGTCTTTGTGTGTTTCTCGCGTGTTTTTTGCGTGCTTCCTGAAAACTTTGAAAAAAAGGTTGAGCTTGAATCAAAGCTCTGGGTGTCTCCCAACTAGTGGTCAAGAGTACAGATGAGATTTTACACTGTACTCGTGTCTATTGTCTGTTTTATTCATAGACTGGTTTTATTCAGTAATGACGCTTGTCGCAATATTGCGACATTGGCGGTTTTAATATATTCTGTTTGTCCAAATGATGTCTGTCTATCGTTGCACTACCAGAAAACTGGAATGTTTCATTCGTCCTCATTTTTCAATCGTCTCAGTTGCTACCCTTAACCGGCCTTATAAGGCTCTGTTTTTTTGTGTAGAACTAGTCACGTCATCGCAAACAGCAGAAAGCTCTGGAATCTTTGGGAAAAACCGCGAAACCATCACTTGGAATTCTGACTCCGTAGTGAGTAGTTAATTGGGTGACAGAAAAGCTCTGTGAATTGTCAATAGTATTTAATAGTATTTCGGTTTATTTACGCAAGGCTTTATCCTGTGTTTTTTTCCCGTCTTTGCCTCACTTTTTGCCTTGACTTGACTTGAGTTGACTTTACTTGACTTGAGAGGGAAAACGAGGTAGCTCCTACAGAAGCGTCTCCACAACCGTTGCTAAGCGGGAGCTAGCTTATAGCTAGCTAGCTTCTAGGCGGGAGAAGATTGTTTTCCCCCACTCTTGGCCTCTGGACTCGCGGATCATCTGTGGACTTCCAGAAAATAATGTGAGTACCTTTACCATTACTACGAGCAAAACAAGTTTTCTGTGCCACCTCCAAGGGCGTTAACCTGACTCCGCCAGATGGATTTGCTCCACATATCCATCTGGGAACTTTTCATTGAAGAACTTTTGGGAAGGGGCGGACATACTGGTTAGCTGATTGGATAAACCATCTGTCTATCACCACCTTTGTTGGTTATCGACGGGCCAAATCAACCAATTAGATGAACAAAGTATTCTTCTAATGCCGTTTAACATACAATTAAGTTAGGTAACGTGACAAACGTTAAGATGTTTTAACTTACCATTTATGAACCTAATCAACGACAATTCCCATCAAGTTTTCACGGTAGGCCCTACACTTCTGAAGAAAGTATATTCCTCCATTATGAACTGGAATCAGCCGTGGAGGATGTCTGTGTCGTTCATTCCTCCCAGCTGCATGGCTGAGACTCATAGCTTCACAGTTTACCCAGGAATACTTTCTAATTTGAATAAAACTTCTCTGTGGATGCCGTCATGTTGTTCGTTGCGTCACACCTCAACCCGCCTCAAAGCCAACGCTGATTGGACGTTCGTTTGGTGAACTGCTCCAAATTTTCTTTAACTGAAAGTATCCAGACTGATCTGCGAGTGAAACCCTGAAGCTCGCGAGATCAGGATGGTCTCACGAGGCTACAAGGGCGTAGGTTTGGTCTCAGCTTTGGTAGGGACACATCCACAACTCCTGTTGTCACGATACCAACATTATTGTTTCAATACCAATAGCAAGTGAAGAATCTCACTTCAGTGGTAATCATAGAATTTGATTGACCCTCCACACACACACACACACACACACACATAGAAAGTGATGGTTGTCATAGGTCATAGGTTTCTTTTTCATATTTTGGAATTCATATAAACTATAAATTTATATTGATAATTATTTATAGTATTTTATGATCTACATGATTACTAATAGCTAAACATATTTAGTAATTTGATTACATCATATTGATATTTAAATTATTAGGCTACATGTCTATATCATCACATTTGGTGTGTAAATCTAATTGAGTGCCTGTCACTTTAAGAGGAGCGTGAATGCTGAAAAATAGTTTCACAAGTGCAAGGATATGTGGATTCAATTCAGCATGTTTGCTATGTCATTAGATAAAATATGTTAAAAAAAAACTAACAAGTCAAAGAAAATCTTTCTGGGATGAGATCATAGAAGAGATAAGTGTCTCGCAATGTTCATTTATGAGTATGGAGATGCACCAGTTTATCTTTTATTTCTTTGCATTGTGCAGGCTACATTCACAAATACATTAGCCTACATAAACAGAATATAGGAACAGGAAAATGTCTCGGATCCATTGTTTATTGGGACTGCAAGATTGGTAGCCCAATTAGCCTAACAGTCAGTGATGGTGACTTAGCCTATGTGACTGTCCGTGCGGCACACCCTTATAGATCATCACAGTCCCGCCCACAGGAGTTTCCGGAAGTAAGAATTCAATGCAATTTCTCCATTGACAATTCGGGTATAAGCCATAAAAACTTAACTGCACATGGTAGACTCAAAACCAGCTACGGCTGTACTAAGTGATTGTATATGGTCATATAGAGGGCGAATATTCAAGGGGCACTAACCTTGTTTTGAAATAAATGTCTTTTAATCGCGATGTCTTGGATAAGTACTTCATTACCCACAATCCTGAACAATCCCACAGTGATGCCTCTGATTGGTGGAAAGGCCGTTGTCACTCCCCGATGTGAGTCGCTACCGGATGTGAGTCGCGCATGCGTCACTTGGGGTCATCCCTATGTTCCCCGGGTCCTATGTTCCCCGGGTCCTATGTTCCCCGCTACCGGGGAACATAGAACCCTTTTTTGAAAAAAGGGTCCTATGTTCCCCGCTGCTTCCAAGTAGACTGCAGCCGCACGGCAAGGCGCGGGTTGGTAAAGTGCTGTCGCGCGTGTTTGAGCTCCGAGTCGCCTCTTCTTGGAGGAAGAGCGCATGTTTGAATCTGCAAGCACGTTCACTAATGAACATTTCTTGACGAAGCTGGCCTATCTTAGCGATATATTTGATATATCTTAGCGATACATTTGAGTTAAATGTCCAGTTACAAGGCAAAGACAAGCACCTACCTCACCTAGCAAATAAGATTACTGCATTCACCAAAAAACCTTGAGTATGGGACAGGCGCCTCGATCGCAACAGTTTTATGACTTTGAGATTTCTGAGCGAAATCGCTGAAACGTCTGATTGGGAGGCACTCTTGTGATCCCATGTATTAAACAGTAGGCCTAAATCACATCCCTGCAAAGTTTATTTCAAAAATATTTCCCAACCAGCAGTGCTCACTCAGTATGACTGGATTATGGATCCATTTAATGCAGCATGTTGGCATTTCATTGAATATATTGTACAATGCTGTATAATGGCCTATGCTTCCTAATATGTTGCTGGAAAACAGAAATATGTGTGTTATGTATTTATTTATTATTATATCTGCAGCACCAGCTGATTTTAACTCTGTTGAAGAGGATATATTTAGAACTTGACAATTTTAAGCTTGACCTACCACTTTCTTAGAGCGATGAGGGACAGGTGGGGCTCGAGAATGCCCCCTCAAAGTGGGGAATGAAAGAAAAAGTTTGAGAACCACTGGTCTAGTTTGTTAACTACCACAGTCACGAGTTGGGTCGCGATAGTCTGTCATTTTTAAAAAGTGGGTCCCCAGAAAAAAAGTTTGAGAAACACTGTTAAATCTAGCCGAGTCTGCATGGCTTCAGTCCCAAGCTTGTCATTGTCTTTGCACTTGGCATGTCATTGTTGATTCTTACTGTACAAGAGGTGAAGGAGGTGATCTAGCCTTTGGTTGAGCTGTCGGAAGAATGGAATTCATTTTAATGGAACAAAGAGATATCGAACTACTGGGCTGTAGACCCAAAGGGACATTTTTGGATTATTGACGAGTCAGACCAAAGGGGCTTCGGAGCAACGCGCAGTCCCCCCTGAACGGAAAAATGAACAAAACAAACCAATTAAATATCAACTTAAAAAGGCATGTAGTTGTAGCGCGTTTCTTCTGTGAGAGGTGCAGCTCGTGTGTGTTGCTGTCCTCAATTTAGTGCTGAAGCGGACAATGCGAAGTTACCTAGAATGTTAACTTTGAACTCGTTATATTCAGTAAAGAAGCACTACACAAGTAAAACCATTGTAGGCCTATGTTATAAAAAATGTTCTTCATCTATTCTTTTACTCCGCTATACTCAACGTGGAAGTTAGGAAAATCGCCCTTCTGGCTTGTGTCAATATTGCACCGTGCGCGTATGTGTAGGTCTACCTGGTGTGCTACGGCAAGCAACATTGATAGAAAAATACACTTTGCTACCGTTTGTGCACGAAATGTGCACTCGCAAGCATATCCCATGCAATTTCCGTGGTCAGATACAAGGCGGGGAACATAGGACCCTTTTCTACAAAAAGGGTCCTATGTTCCCCGGTCCATACAAATAGCGGGGAACATAGGACCCGGGGAACTAGGTACGCTCCCGCGTCACTTTGCTACTTTGCGACTACCAGTGCTGTTAGCCACAGAATAATGACATTAGCCTACACAGCAGTAATGTATTATTTAGCGTAAGGCATCACATTTTCACGGCATGATCTCTAATGTCAGTGTCACTCCCCGATGTGAGTCGCTACCGGATGTGAGTCGCGCATGCGTCACTTTGCTACTTTGCCACTACCTGTGCTGTTAGCCACAGAATAATGACATTAGCCTACACAGCAGTAATGTATTATTTAGCATAAGGCATCACATTTTCACGGCATGATCTCTAATGTCAGTTCTAGATTAGAGGCTGAAGTAGCCTGCTAGCGAGAGACTTCTGTAATATCAATAAAAATTATGAAGTTTGTTCACTGCTGGCAAGTAAGTAAGCAATCAAGCACAACAAAGGCTGTCACTTGAATGGCGTTTGCTAACGTTAGCAACCAAACAATCTTAGATAGCTAAAACGTTTTTGAAACAGAAAAGTGAATTATTTTATGGATTTCAGTCGGATCCCTTGGCGTTATGCCGTAAAACCTATCAATCTGAGCATGCGTGACTCACATCGGGTAGCGACTCACATCGGGGAGTGACATCTGTCAGTTCTAGATTAGAGGCTGAAGTAGCCTGCTAGCGAGAGACTTCTGTAATATCAATAAAAATGGACCTACATAACGAAGTTTGTTCACTGCTGGCAAGTAAGTAAGCAATCAAGCACAACAAAGGCTGTCACTTGAATGGCGTTTGCTAACGTTAGCAATCAAACAATCTTAGATAGCTAAAACGTTTTTGAAACAGAAAAGTGAATTATTTTATGGATTTCAGTCGGATCCCTTGGCGTTATGCCGTAAAACCTATCAATCTGAGCATGCGTGACTCACATCGGGTAGTGACTCACATCGGGGAGTGACACCGTTATGATCATAGTTCGAAACTTTATCAGCGAAGATTTTTGACAAAGATGGCGGAGTCTTTTACTGCCTATGGCGAAAATCTTAATGTGAATAAAAACTTTCTAGACGAACATTGGTACTTGTATGAACAAGGATTGTGGTTTATATATCTCATGAACTTAGGCAGGGCCAATACACCATCAAATAGAACACTGTAAATGCTAGTTTAAACACTTAACTTTTCAGGTAGCCGATAGGCTAATCATTAGCCTTTCAGACATCAGAATGTCATTATAATGCTGCTAACATTAATATGATGTTTTAGTGACCTTGTTGTTTCTATGAACATGAATTGTTGTTTATAGGAAACATCAACTTAGTCGAGGCATAAAAAGCCCTGTATCTCAATAAGTACTTCAACTTTTGAACTAGCTTCAACTTTTGAACTATGCAAGCTGGATGCTACCACCGGCTAGCAGCTAGACACTGCAGTAAAATGGTTAGCAAACCGTCCATGCCCCCGTGAATATTTCACTGTTTCAAGGACGAAATCAAGAGTGTCCAAAGGGGTGAAAACCACTTTAAATCGGGTCACATTATTGACTGTTGTGTGTCCGAGGGTTAGCTTGTGGGTTTTGTAAGGGCCAGCATGAGGGACAAGACCTACAAAGTTGTGTGGTGAGTTTTGCAGGGAGGTTGGTAATGCTAGTTAACATTAGCTAGGCTACTGTAGCCTTCATATTGTACGAGTCATATCATCAATCATATTAACCTAGAAATACTTCTTCGTACATTTAATGAACATTTTGCGTAATAATTCACAGCAAACTGAATATGGTGGTCCAAGAGCAGACCATGCACCGGTCCATGCATCAGGTCAGACGTCAGATACGAAGCACTGCACAATGTTGCTAACGTTAACCGCTTTCACATACACGATATAAAATACACGATGGTAAATATAACATTCAATACCAAAACACGATTATTTGCACGATTGCTCCTGAAATAACTGCTATTAACTGCACATTCACTATATAAAATTCACTGTTTGGAGGAAAGGGTTTGCGTGCTGTCGCCGGTTGGAAATGATTTCGCGCTGGTTCGTGCATTGCTTATATATTATTCAGTGAGGCGCGGTGGTTTATGGGATGAGTAGTTCCTTCGCTCGGAAATGAAAATATGTACACAGTCCCTTTGACTTTTTTTGGACTTTCTCTTCGTTTTTTCACTCGAAATGATATGTTGTATGCTTATCAGTTACTCCGTAGCTGATTAGCCTAAGACATGCTCTAAAACTCTTTAGATACGGATTTTTCCAAAACGTCAATGGGAGAAATGAATGGGAAATTTACTTCCGCAAACTAAGCTCTCTCGGAGGAGGGGCGGGACTGTGATGCTCTATTCAACATGACTCCTAACTTTGGTTGAAAGATTACAGAAGCTAGCTTAGCTGTGACAATATCCTGGGTAATATCCTAACAGCTAATGCTGTTTTACACAGTAAAATACACATTTGAAAGCCTGGTCACCAGTTGCCAGTTTGTATGGATAATTATTTTGCCTAGACTGCAATGAAAAAGCTTTGTATTTTGGGGTGGCAAAGCTGATCTACAAACCACAAAAAGGGGCAAAGATGTACATGCTGAAGGGCAAAGGGAATATCACAATGTTTTACTCTGGCCTTTTTTGGGATAGGCTATGTATTGGCAGACAGCCCTAACTTTCCGTTGTCGTTGACACACCCGCTCGCTTGACTGCCGGTGCAAACAAGTACAGTAGCCTTTGACACTCTCCGTGCGTGTAGGCCTACTGTAGCGTGCATGTCAGATAACCCTTCCCCCTCCCCCTCTGTTTTTCAGCAAATCATATGACGACGTTTTTTGTACTACTGTGTTTTTTGTACTACTGTGCTGGCTGTCGGAATGATCAGCAGCACAAATAAGTTCGCTAAAATATTGGTGGGGACAATTTTGTCATCTTAAAATATTGATTAGGACTAGTCCTTAGCGTCCCACCCTAAATCTACGCCCATGGCCACCTCTGTCAGGCTGTGGTGAGCCTGAGCCACAGGTATCCAGCTACCTAGGAGTATACATGAATTACTACAATGAATTACTCATGCAAACACTGCAGCTTCACCACCGCTTCCATTTCTATATTTGTCCGGCATGTGAATTTACATAGAAATCTAGCTAACTATAGATTTCCATGTGGTGTAGCAGAATGCTTTGCCACTTTTGTGACACGTAGCGCCGTTCAAAGCCACATGTACCGTTTTCACAAGAAGAGAGCTAGCTCTAGACTTGTAAGGCAAATCAATGGAGTTGATTTGGCTTGCACTGTTAATGGCTGTAGTTTTGTGTCAGAAAATTCTTCAAGCTTATGTGAACATCTCCATCGTCCAAAGTCGGAAACACAAGATTAGTTCGCCATGTATTAGCCAAAGTTCCACCAGTGCTAACATCGGTGCCTGCATGCATACGTCAGCAGACAATTACCTAGATCACACGTTTGAGTCCCTAGAGCAGTGTTTCCCAAACTTTTTTTCTGGGGACCCACTTTTTAAAAATGACAGACCATCGCGACCCATTTCACTTCAAATACCCTGCAACCACCAATATTGTTTTAGGCCACAGGTTCTCCAACTTTTCTATGCCTTCCCCAACCATACATTGCTATAGGATCTAGATAGATCCTGCTTTGAACACGGTTGTGTTGCATTTTGAGCACCATCAGCGTGAAAAGTTGGAAATGACTACTGAAAAGTTATGTTTTACATGTAATTGATGAGCTTTTATGACAAAACTGTGACTGTGGTAGTTAACAAACTACATCCTAATAGAAAACTGTTAGCTTTCCTGGTATCAAATGACAAATGGTATCACAACATAAATTGTGCTGGCGACCCAAATAAAATCTCCTGCGACCCACCCGTGGGTCGCGACCCAGACTTTGGGAAACACTGCCCTAGAGGATGGTAATGATGGCAGAATGATGACAGATGACAGAAATGATGAAGTGGACATAGATGAATTTATGAACAATCTGGCCCTGTTTAATCTCCGAATGCAGGCTAAAATGCTGTTACCAGCCAGTACAATTCAGATCCTTATAGAGGAGATACAAGAGATGCACAACACTGGTTTGACTCATGTTTTGTCTAGGATGCATGAACAGTTAACAAAGCTGAATGTTTCTGAAAGCGATATTAAAAGGCTTCTTGATGATCTCTCAAAAGATAACCTTTTGAAAATATGCAACGAAGGAGTGTTTAGAACTGATCAAACTCGTAAAACCTTCTTTAAGAGCAGATTTAGCTATGTTCAGCCAGTCGACTTATTTGGGCATTGATGCTAAAGGCAGAGAGGTTCTATCTGTATGTGCCCATCAAGGATACAATAAAATCACTCCTCACTCAGAACTCTGTTAAAGAGCAGTATGCCCAAGCTAAAGCTAACACAGAAACAACTCCTGATGTTCTGGAAGATGTGAGAGATGGTAGAAACATTAAAGAGAATATACTTTTACGAGATTCACCATCTTCATTGTCTTTCTTGTATCAGGATTCTTTCGAAGTTGCGAATCCACTGGGCTCAGGCAGAAAAAAACACAAAATACTGGCTATGTACATGACACTTGCAGAGATTGCACCACACAACAGGTCTTCCATTGATCCAATGCAGCTTGTTATGTTGTGCAGAGAGGAGGATTTCAAATTTTTTGGACAAGAAAAAGTGTTCTCCACTTTAGTCAGTGACTTAAAAGAAATGGAGGAAAATGGAATTGAAAATGGTGATGAGGAGAATGTAAAAGGCTCTGTGATTGCCATTACTGGAGATAATCTGGGGTCACAGTATTGGCGGGTTTACTGAAAACTTCAGTAAAACCACACATTTTTGCCGATACTGTGTCATAGACAGAGTGTCTTTTCATACAGATCCCACCAAATCTGGTCCTAAAAGAACCATAGAGAGTTACAAACAGAGTGTAGCACAGGTAGCCCTAAACCAGGAAATGAACAGTGGAATAAAGTCTGACTCAGTTGAAATATTATCATGTTTGCCAGCCAGGACTCCCTCCATGCCTGGGTCATGACCTGTTTGAAGGGGTTGTTTCAGTTGACCTTACTATGTACATTAAGCACTTAGTCACAGTGGGCAAACACTTCACCTATGGTCAACTGAATCGGACTATATCACAGTTCACATACCTAGGGAGTGATGCAAATAACAAGCCATGTGAGGTCAAACCTAATGGGGAGAAGCTGGGAGGGCATGCTGCTCAAAACTGGTGCTTCTTACATCTCTTTCCTATTCTGGTTGGAGACAGAATCAAAAATCCACTTGATGACGAGGTGTGGAAGTTGTGTTTAAAGCTCAGAGAAATTGTGGATTTGATATGTGCACCCAAGATCCATACCAACCAAGTAGCATACCTGAAGATTCTCATTGATGAATACATCCAGCTAAGAACTGTCACATTCCCAGAAAAAACACTAAAACCCAAGCACCACTATCTTGTCCATTACCCAGAACTCATTCTTCAGTTTGGTCCCCTCATTAGGTTGTGGACATTGCACTTTGAAAGCAAGCACTCATATTTTAAGCAGTGTGCAAGGAAACTGCATAACTTTAAAAACCTCTGCAGTACCTTAGCAGAAAGACACCAGTTGCTACAAGCATATTTACATGCTGGTAGCTTATTTCCTCCAACTGCAAATGGGCCAACCAAGTAAATTTGATGACCAACTACCAGATTGCCATTCAGAGAGCTGTCAGCCTCATGGGTCTCTGTCCTGAACACACTATTGAAACACCCTCTGTCACTTTCAAAGGCACTCTGTACAAGATACATGACTGTTGTAGTGGACCAAAATGACACAGGGTATCTTCTTGGGAAAATACTGTTGATACTGATACATGAGTCAAACGTGCATTTTGTTGTCCAGCAGTATCAGTCTGTGCCTGTTGTGGATCTTGGTGTTTATTGCTTACAAAGCAACACAGAAGCACAGTATCAGTGTTTGAATGCAGATAAGCTTGCAGATTATTACCCTCTTTCTGTATATAATCAATTTGGTCTTAATCTTGTTGCTCTGCATCATTCTGTGTTTCAGAAGAATGAGTAATGGACTCCATTGAGAAGGCAATACAGACTGTGCTACCACAGCTAGATGAAGTAAAACTTGAAAATTTGGTCAATGAGTTGGTGAAAGTTGGTGTTGAAGGACCAGGAGATCTGCAGTTCATCCAAGAAGATGACATCAAACATCTGCTCACACCTACTCAGTGCAGAAAGATGATTCATTGTTTGAAAGGAGGTGAGATTACAGTTGTTTTAATTAACATATTAGTTGAGCTGCAACAATTAATAACTAATCAGCAATCATTCAATCATAATTTTGTAAATAAGTCCAAATTCTCTGATTTCAGCTTATTAGTTCACAGATTTATGACTTCATAATGTCAGAGCATATTAAACTATTTTCCTGCAAATTGTTTTTCCCTAACAAAAAGTTAGAAACGTTTTTTTCTAACTAAAAATTTACCAAAATTTGACCATTAGAAAGGCGCAATTTTCAAGATGGGCAGGAAGCCCTTTAAATAACTGAAGAAAATAGAAAAACATGAATAAATAAAAAGATTTTTAAAAAATGGGTTAGCGGTACTGAGCCTTCACGTGGCAGCCCTGTTTTGACTAATTTTACAGTACCAGACAGTTTTAATAAATGTATTGTTTAATAGAATTTTTACTATGTTATGTAGTACTGTATGTCCAATTGTACCAGAATCCATAAAAAAAAACTGTTGTATCAATTTTGTTGAGGTTTAACCCTATATTGACCCACCTAAAATGACCTGACGGCCGTCATTTTGAGAATGGGGCCTTTCTTGGAGTCAAACTTAAGTAATGTTTTAAGTACTGTGTTTCCCATACATTGACTTATTTGTGGCGGCCCCCACAATATCAACATTGACCACCACACAATGATGTTCCAGGTTGTACTAAATTGTGCTTAAATCTGGTTAGCATCATAACCACGCTGTGCTAATTTGTTAAAAACTGTTGTATTCCAGTTAATTCTGCAAACCAACCACCACAAATGGATTTCAATTCTGTGGGAAACACTGAAGTACTGATACTGCTGTAAACTGGGGCTGCAGCTATCGATTATTTTTGTAATCGATTAATCTAGCACTTTATCGATCGATTAATCAGATATATATATTTGTTTTTTTTGCATTTTTAGACAACCAAAACAAATAATGCATAACGAAAATGATCAAGCAATTGGCACAGAGGTATTTATTCTAATTTCAACATTTGGCTCCAAAACTAAGCCCATTTATTGCAATTTTATAAGTGCCAGTGCCAACAATAAAATAATGTTCAAAATGCTCTCTGTAAAATGGAAGCCTCTTGTGCATGACTGAGGCCATCCTTAAAAATATTTTTGTTTGCAGTAACAGCCAAAAAAATTTAAAAATGGGTCGGTAGGTAGGTCAATATTTTTTTTTTCAAGATTCAAAGTAAAAAAAAAAGTACAAATTTTGGTCATGGTGGTTACATAGGAATGAATTTACACAAATGTGCATATCGTGACGTAACTGACTGGGTCTTCAACCCGTGCCTTCAGGCGCACCATTGCAAACCTCATTCTGATGCAGGTTATATAGACCAGCCTTTCTCAAACTTCTTTGACCTGAGGCCCGGTCATGGCAGACTTTGGGGTCATAGGGCTCATCTACATGTACCCAGAAAGAAGGCTACAATAGCTCTTGGCCACGTTATATTGAAATTTGACTATACAATACTCAATGCTATACAGTGTATTATACAGTCCCTGTTTCTAAGGAAGTTCCAAAAAACAACGTCGTTCTATTAAGTTTCGTTAAATAAATAAATAGCCTTCCAACAGGTTGAAGCGGAGCTTTGATCGATTAGTTTCAGTTTCTCTCGCGCAGACGCGCATTGAATGAATGCTCATACCACCACTTAATTGTAGGGCTCCATGTTTAATGACATCGATAGCAGAAACGTTTGTTTTCTTTTTTCGTCGATCCGCGGTTTCTTGATCAAGTGCGCAGCAAATTATCAGATGAAGCACCGGGCCTAATTTCACTCCACGACTCCGCGGACCAGCAGTCTCCATGTTGCGGACATATATTTTGAGAAATGCTGAATAGACCACAACCAATTTCAATACTCCGACACGGTCACCGTTAGACTAGGGGGAGAAGGGATGAGAAAAGATCTGGCCACAGTTCTTACAGAACTTCGTGCCATGTAAAAGCGTTATCAGTTTGTGTGAATGAAACGAAGCGTAGGCCATAGTGTGACATGCGTAAAACCAATGGTGTAGAGATGACGCCACAGGTTTTTGAGCCACGTTTGCATAGACAATTTATATTCACAATACTTGGGCCTACTAAAAGAAATATTATTTTATTGCATTTGTATTGGTTGTTTAGAGTAAAAAAACAATCGGTCGGTATTAACGCAAGTTTACAACCGGCAAGTCGGTCGGACTAAAAGGGGAAAAAAATAAATATTTGGGTCGGTTCTAAATTGACAGGGTCGGTCGGGTTACGGCAAACAAAAATATTTTTAAGGATGGCCTGAGCTGGGCGAACAAAGCTGTCCATACTATGTTGTGAAGTGCTGAGAGGGAGAAGAGGGAAAGCAATTTAATTTATTAATATGCACAACAAGTTTCATGCTGTAATCTAGCCCTGACATCAAAGTAGATATCTGTTTTATGTAGATTTCTACACCTGCAGCATTTACCATTAGGCTACTAACAAATAATTTTACCATTAGACTACTAAAAAATAGCCTACCATTAGGCTACTAACAAACCTTATTTTTACCTGACTATGCTGCGCATTCTCTCATATGTGTGTAATGCAGGTCCTACCAATCCCCAGCTGAGCCCTTCATCGCCTGAGCCACTGTCAGTTGCCTCTTCCAGCACATGCCCCATATCACCCATCAGTCCCATCTCTGCATGGGTGAACAGTTTTGAGGTGCCATGGAACAAAGTGAGGGCGACTCTTAGAAGAGCAGTAGATGCTGGTGAGAGGCCAGCTCCGGATGACCGCAGACTCTTGATAAGAGTCATTGTTGATGCGATGAGAGAGCATTCTTTGAACCCTACTCGCAGAGAGTGCATGGTAGTGGCTAAAGCTATAACTGAAAAATGTGACCAGGCATGGCAAAACCAGGCACATGTCTCCCCAGAGACATTTTGAGTTATTCACAGATTCTGAAAGTGTAGTTTCAAAGCTATCCAATGATGTCTCACTCATGGAGATCTGATCATATTTGAATCAGTTGTAGCCATTTTAAAGTATACACATCTCAAAGCTACAAGCTGAGAAATCAGACTTTTCAATTTGACTACTTTCTCCCTCAATCCATGGGAGGGGAACACAATGGTCCTCATTTACATGACATTAACTAAACAAACATGAGATCACGTTTGCAAACCCTGTTAATTTGAATGCACACACGATGCAAGGCACCCTGCCATCAGTCAAAACAAGACATTCTCGCATTATTCAAATTAATTGCCCACCGAAACTATCTGTAATGGGTTTTGGCTAGTAGCCTATGGTGCCAATAGCTAACGACAGTAGGCCTACGTTAGCTAGTAGCAATGGATAAAGTTTCTAACACACAAACTTTATCCCCGTCAAATGTAACTGTGGAAATAGCATCTGATATCTTACGATCTAGCTCCTCTGCTGCCAGACCGAGAGATTCTTCCTCGTTGTAATTATCTTCGGCTAAGGTCAGCTCTAGATTAGGGATGTTCTCCAATGTAATGCAGTCGCCTTCATCATCAGATTTAGCTCATCTGCAATCCGCTGTGCTTTGTCCATCTCCATTCCAATTGTAAACAAACAGCATGCTGGTTCAGTAAGTAGCCATGAGGTTACTTCTAGCATACAGCTGATTGGCCGACAGAACAAAAGAGCACTAATAGTCACGCCCAATTCAAACGCTGGTTTACTTCCTGAAACTTAACCATTTTCAAAGACAAAATAGACACTTTTAAAGCAACCAATGCTGTTATCTGAAACATGGAATTGCTTCTTTAGGACTTCAACTTGCAAATTCTGCAAAAAACCCAAAATCACTAATTTCAAAGTGATAAGTCTCATTTTTTTTTTTTTCATAGTTTGGCTGGTCCTGCGACTTATAGTCAGGTGCGACTTGTATATCAAAATAAATTAGGGCTGTCAATCGATTAAAAAAAATTAATCTCTGTGATTAATTAAACTAAATTAATCGCGTGCATCCATTTTTGCTATGAACATATCTTAAAAACAAGTTTGGCAAATGAGTGAATCAATGAACAGCCAAACCATCATCATAGACTTCGTAGTTCAAAGAGTCTCTTTTTTATTATAATTTTCCCTTTGAGTCAGGCATAGTGCCTGGTGTCAGATTTTTAGCATGATAAATGCAAATGACAGAAGGTACCACCAGTTTATTTGGCCACTCAAACATTTAAATTTGCATTCACATAATTGCTAGGTTGTTGCATTTTCTATCCAGTAGGTGGCAGTCCAGGATAAGAAATAGCAGCTCATGAAAATAAACTAAGGAACAAAGAAATTAAAGCAGCCTAGCCTACAAGTGCAAACAGAAATGTAATATGTGAAGTTATTGGAATGGAAATAAATGGGCAATTCCGCGCAAAACTGTCACATCCATAACGCCAACACATTGACATGTTATTTAGTTGGCGTTATGGACGTGACAGTTTTGCGTGGAATTGCCCAAATGTAACCATCTACTGATGACTTATACTCGAGCGAATTATAGTCGGGAAAATATGGTAGTTCATTTTTTTTATTTCTTATTTTTTATTTTATTTCCAAGGGGTGTAAACATGCACAAACCATCGAAGCAACAAAAAAAAATATGGCCCATTGCTTCCTTAGAGTTTCAAAAAGCTTTCTCTATCCTAGAGGTGATATACCGTCAAGCTTGTTCCAAGTAACTCTTATCTTTGCTGGCATTCATAGGTGACTACCACTCCTGCGGACGCAGAGGCCCAGCTTTCTCTCCCCATCACTCCAAGGATCATCATGCTTGGTAAGTTTCATTCAATGTTAACAAATCCTTTGAATATAGAGAGCAAAGAAAGTCTAGTCCGGAAACACTACTGAATGCAGTTTGTGTGCACCAATCAGGATGTCCAGCTTGTAACACAGGGACAGCACAGTCACTTCAAAAACTTTAGTTATGTGGAATACTCTCTCGTCCTTTGTAGCCATCTCTTATGTCGTTATTGCTATTTCAGATTGCTCACTATTAGGGCTGTCAAAATAACTGATTAATTTCGATTAATTCATTTGAGAAAAAATAACTGATTAAAAAAAATAACGTAGATTAATCGATTCCATATGACCTTTGACCCCGAGCCGTTGTAGTCAGTAACCATTAGACTGTAAAAAGAAGGAGAGGAAAATGTGCTGCCTAGATCATTGATTGGAACATTTACTTTTAAAAAACGGCCTGATGGTGTTGATAAAAAATAACACCTCTGCAATGTCTGCAGCAAGGAATTTGCATATCACTGTCATTAACTCTATAGTCGCACATCAATGCAAAGAAATAAGTGTTGACATTGAGGGGAGTGTTCATTAATTTTCATTGTGTCCCCTAGGTTATATCTGTGGCCTGAAATGCCTTGTATGTGAAAAAAAACTTCTTCCCGAAGCACATTTGAATTTATTTTCTCAGCATATTGGGTCATATCATAGATTATTATGGCAATTATTTGAACAGTGAAAATAATAATAAAAGAGATTTTGAACTTTAATGTCAATAATGCTGATTATTTAATGATTCATTTGAATTTGAATATTTAAAATCCTTTAACAGCAAAAAATTAATTAATCACAGAGTATGTAATTAATTAGATTAATTTTTGTAATCGATTGACAGCCCTATATTATACACATATTATACATATATTATATATTATATTATACACATATATTATATTATACACTATGTATTATTATATTATATTAGTCTATATTATTCAATATAATATACAAATACTATTATATCATACCTATAATAGGCCAATACATTGAGAATTGTATGTATTATTATATTATATGTATTAGGTGTATGTATTATTATATTATTAGGTGCTATATTATATTATACACATATTATTATGACCGCCGCGCAGCGAAGCGGCGGTCATATAGGTTTAGTCAGATTTTTTTCTTTTTTTTTTTTTCTTTTTCGCATGTCCAAATTTCCGTCAATGATTCCCGGGACACTGAAAGACCAGGGTAGACGAAACTTGGTGGGCATGTAACCCCATATGGATAGCATGGAACCATCGTTTTTCGTTTTGATCTGTAGCCCCCCCGCTGGACTGCACCCCCCGAAAGGAGGGTAGGGCAGACACAGTTTTCTGTGAATATCTCGAGAACCGTAAGGTTTAGGAGGACCATTTTTTTTTTGTATGTTGATCGATCTCAAGGGGCCATGTCAACCCATTCCATAACCACTCATTTCATGTATAGCGCCACCTAGTTAAACACAAAAAAGTAAAAATGAGGTGTTGTAATTGCAGGTATCTGTGACCTAACATAGTCAAAACTGCACGAAATTGGAAGTGTAGGATCATTATGACACCCTCTGAATGCACGCCAAGTTTCGTGGAATTCCGTTGATGGGGGGCCACACAATAAATTCATTTATGTTACTATACACCAACTGGCCTGTAGGTGGCCGGAGACAGTTTTCTGTGAATATCTCGAGAACCGTAGGGCCTAGGAGGTCCACCTTTTTTTGTATGTTGGTCTTAAGGGGGCATGTCAACCCATCCCATTACTACTTATTTCATGTATAGCGCCACCTAGTTAAAAATTAAAAAGCAAAAAATTAAGTGTTTTCATAACAATATCTCTGGCTGACATGGTCAAAACTGCACGAAATTGAAAGTGTAGGATCATTATGACACCCTCCAAATGTATGCCAAGTTTTGTGAACTTTCGTTCATGGGGGGCCTTACAATAAAATAATTTATGTGTACAGTTAGTGACCGTACACCAACAAGGATTCCCGGGACACTGAAAGACCTGGGTACACGAAACTTGGTGGGCATGTAACCCCACATAGATAGCATGGAACCGTCGTTTTTCGTTTTGATCTGTAGCCCCCCCGCTGTACTGGACCCCCGAAAGGAGGGTAGGGCAGACACAGTTTTCTGTGAATATCTTGAGAACCGTAGGGCCTAGGATGACCAATTTTTTCCGTATGTTTGCCTCCAGGGGTCATATTAACTCATTCCATGTGCACACATGTGCATAAACAGATACACACGCACACACATACATTCACAGTAATCATACGTATGACACATACTCACACAGTAGACATATGTACGCATACATGCACATGCACAAACACACATACGCAGGCAAACACACAAGCACGCACACACACCCACACACATAAACATAAACGTGTACACGCACACATGCACACAATTCAAGAATTTCTCAGAATTATGAACAGGCAAGATGCACATGCACAAACACACATACGCAGGCAAACACACAAGCATGCACACACACACACACACACACACACACACACACACATAAACATAAACGTGTACACGCACACATGCACAAAATTCAAGAATTTCTCAGAATTATGAACAGGCAAGATGGGGGTGGGGTTGTATAAAATGAATTTTACATGTGAAATCTATGAACTAATCATGTTTTGGTACTTGTTGTCTAGCAGATACCAGTGAGAATTGAGTGTGGCTAATGCAATTTAGTGAGACAGTTAGAATCATATAGGCCTTTCAGCGTGATTTATTTTTGTGGAAAAAATGTGCTGGACTTGGCGGCGGTCATATTTTGTACCGCTCTGCGGTACATCTAGTTCATATAATATTACATACAATATATTATATCATACATAATAGGCCATTGAATATGTATGTAGTATTAAATTATATTATTAGGTGCATGTATTATTATATTAAGTATTAATATATTATACACATAATATTACATATACTATTACATATTATATCATACCTTGTCTTGTTCCTATTGTTAAATAAACTAGATGTACCGCAGAGCGGTACAAAATATGACCGCCCAGTCCAGCACATTTTTTCCACAAAAATAAATCACGCTGAAAGGCCTACAGTATATGATTCTAACTGTCTCACTAAATTGCATTATCCACACTCAATTCTCACTGATATCTGCTAGACAACAAGTACCAAAACATGATTAGTTCATAGATTTCACATGTAAAATTCATTTTATACAACCCCACCTCCATCTTGCCTGTTCATAATTCTGAGAAATTCTTGAATTGTGTGCATGTGTGCATGTACATGTTTATGTTATGTGTGTGGGTGTGTGTGTGTGTGTGTGTGTGTGCGTGCTTGTGTGTGTGCCTGTGTATGTGCCTGTGCAAGAGTACATATGTCTACTGTGTGAGTATGTGTCATACGTATGATTACTGTGAATGTATGTGTGTGTGTGTGTATCTGTTTGTGCACATGTGTGTACATGAAATGGGTTAACATGACCCCTGGAGGCAAACATACGGAAAAAAATGGTCATCCTAGTCCCTACAGTTCTCAAGATATTTACAGAGAACTGTGTCTGCCCTACCCTCCTTTCGGGGGTCCAGTCCAGCGGGGGGGCTACAGATCAAAATGAAAAACGACGGTTCCATGCTATCCATGTGGGGTTACATGCCCACCAAGTTTTGTGTACCCCGGTCTTTCAGTGTCCCGGGAATCCTTGTTGGTGTACGTCACTAAATGTACACATACATTATTTTATTGTAAGGCCCCCCATGAACGAAAGTACACAAAACTTGGCATGCATACGGAGGGTGTCATTATGATCCTACACTTTTAATTTCGTGCAGTTTTGACCTTGTCAGCCAGAGATATTGTGATGAAAACACCACATTTTTTGCTTTTTAATTTTTAACTAGGTGGCGCTATACATGAAATAAGTGGTAATGGGATGGGTTGACATGCCCCCTTAAGACCAACATACATAAAAAAGGTGGACCTCCTAGGCCCTACGGTTCTCGAGATATTCACAGAAAACTGTCTCCGGCCACCTACAGGCCAGTTGGTGTATAGTAACATAAATTAATTTATTGTGTGGCCCCCCATGAACGGAATTCCACGAAACTTGGCGTGCATACAGAGGGTGTCATAATGATCCTACACTTCCAATTTCGTGCAGTTTTGACTATGTTAGGTTACAGATACCCTCGATTACAACACCTCATTTTTACTTTTTTGTGTTTAACTAGGTGGCGCTATACATGAAATGAGTGGTTATGGAATGGGTTGACATGGCCCCTTGAGATCAACATACAAAAAAATGGTCCTCCTAAACCCTACGGTTCTCGAGATATTCACAGAAAACTGTGTCTGCCCTACCCTCCTTTCGGGGGGTCCAGTCCAGCGGGGGGGCTACAGATCAAAACGAAAAACGATGGTTCCATGCTATCAATGTGGGGTTACATGCCCACCAAGTTTCGTGTACCCCGGTCTTTCAGTGTCCCGGGACTCATTGACAGAAATTTGGGCATGCGAAAAAGAAAAAAAAAAAAAAAATCTGACTAAACCTATATGACCGCCGCTTCGCTGCGAGGCGGTCATAATAAATGTTAACAATTTTCTTGCTGTCTGCAGTTAATTTATAATTGATATTTATTCTACAGTAAAACAATCAATACTGTAAATACAATAAAATCACAGTGTTTAATTGTGTTGTATTTTACAGCAAATGCATACTATACTGTAAATGGAAGTACAGTACCTTAAAATGTATTCACAATAACTTACTGGCAACAATTGTTGCCATTAAGTTACTGTAAATTTTACGGTACATTTTTTACAGTGTGTGTTTGCAACCTGTGTTTTTTATACAGTTGTAGGAAGAAAAGATTTGAGCACCAGTCCTCAGCCAGTCAGACAGATTTCAGAGCACCTGATGAGATGTCTTCTCCTTGTAGCTATACTTTGCCAGATTTTTTTACTTTGACGATCTCGTCCATCTTATTGCTGAACAGACAAATCTCTACAGTTGTCAACAGATTGGATGCAGCATTAACACCACTGTAGATGAGGTCAAGTCATATGTTGGCATTAAGTTAATCATGGGGGTGGTGAAAATGCCATCTATGGATGATTATTGGGCAGAGGCCACACGTTTTCCCAAGGTCGCTGATGTGATGCCAGTTAAAAGGTTGAAATGCCTCTCAAGATTCATCCTCTTTCAAGATAACGACATGTCTGACTCTGCCCAGGATCGGCTCTGCAAAGTCACACCAGTTCTGGAGCATGTAAGGAAGAAGTGTCTTGAAATTGAGAGTGAGAACCAATTCTCAATAGATGAAATGATGGTTCCCTACAAGGGAATAAAGGCTGGGTCCCTCCGACAATATCTTCCGAGCAAACCTCACCATTGGGGCTTCAAGATCTTTGTTCGAGCAGGTGTATCTGGGATAGTGTATTTCTTGCCATACACTGGAAAAAGCACATTTCACTCAGGAGAGGGTACTATCAAAGGAGTTGGAGCCAGTGCTGTGGTTTAACTCTGGAAGACAATCAGGAACCCATCAGAATGTGTTGTCTACTTTGACAACTTCTTCACATCCATACCACTCATTGTGCATCTGAGTCCTTAGGCTTGCGGAGTCTGGGAACCATTCGCAAAAACAGGCTGAAAGGATGCAGCCTTGAGGATGACCGTGCCCTGCAGAAGCAAGGATAGGGGCAGCTATGATTACAGGGTGGATAATGAGGCAAAAGTGGTTGTGGTGAAATGGGTTGACAACAAAGCGGTCACTCTAGCTAGCTCCTGTGCTGCTATAAGTCCGGTTAAACAAGTCAGGCGTTTCTCCAAAGAGCAGTCGCAGTGCCTTGTCCAAACATTGTGTCACAATACAACGTCCACATGGGCGGAGTAGATCTTGCGGACATGATAGTGGCCTTGTATCGTACCCCTGCAAAGTCCCACCGTTGGTACATCAGCCTCTTTTGGCAAATGGCTGATATATCCATTAACAATGCATGGCTGCTATATCGCCGGGATGCCAAAAGCTTTGGTGTGCAAAAGTACAAAAGGCTCAAGTCATTCAGGCTGGAGGTTGCAGAGGCACTCCTATAGTGAAAAGAAGAAAGGAAGGCCCTCCAAGGAAAGGGAGGAGGATATGCCTTACAGATGCATCCAAAGACCAACAACTCCAAGACCTGTGAATGACGTCCGTTATGATCAACTGGACCACTTTCCAGTTTTTACTGAGAAGGGAAGGTGCAGATTCTGCACTGATGGACAGACCACCATCTCCTGCATTAAATGTGGTGTTCGTCTTTGCAATGTCACCGGGAAAGTCACACGCAACTGCTTCCTAAACTTTCACAGGAAGTGAAGTGTTGCATTTCTTACTTGTTCATTTGTTCATTCTGTGTTTTTCAATCAGTTGAAACATAACTAAATCAATGTTAGAACTGATTTGATTGAATGAGAAATCAGTTGGTTATTTTAAAAACAAGATATAAAACAAAATATTACTATTTAGAATAAAACATTAAAATATAAGGTTTGTCATTTTGACTGTTCATAGAGGAAATGTACGACGGAGTATTAGGACCACACATGAAGGAAAAAATATTTTTGCCATGACGAGATTAAACTCGACATGTCGACTTTAAAGTCGCCATGTCAACATTAAACTCGACATTTCGAGAATAAAGTTGAAATGTAATATCGACTTTAATTTTGACGTATCGACTTTAATGTCGCCATGTCGAGAATAAAGTTGAAATATCATGTCGACTTTAATCTCGACGTGTCGACATTAAACTCAACATTTTGAGAATAAAGTTAGTTTGGAGAGAGAACGACCGCTCGGGACGATTGAAAGGGAGGACGAATGAAACAATGCAACAAGTGCAACAATGATTCAGAGTGTTCGAGTGCAACAATGATTAGACATAGGCCTATATCATGTGGACAAAACATAGAACATATTAACCTACGTTGCTCAGCCAAATACATTGCTGTTAGGTCCTTATCAAGGAGTTACAGGTGATAAATGCGATGGTCAAAAGTAGCCTAAACGTCATAGCGGTTTATTTATTTATTGTAGGCCTATTATTAAAGTGTTGTTTTTCATCTAAATGTTCAACTTCATGCTTTTGCACTAGAGGCATACTAGGCGCTCTCCCCAATCCTAGACTTTCACGTTGCATGTTTGTAATGGATGCAAAACAGCCCATTGCTGAATGTCTATGGAGGGACGAATGAAGCTGTCCTCCCGACCACCCCATGTAGGCTAGTAGCCTACTTGCACACATATGCACACAACGTGCATAAATAAAGTGCATGCACACATATTCTCTCACGGGATCAAAATAGTATATATGCTTAGGCTATACCTGTGTTTCTAGGCTCCTATACGTATTGCAGGTGAGACATGGAAAAGCAGTTTTAGAAAAATTAGTTTTGCCATGTTAACCTATGGAGAGTGACGCCCGTGGGTCATGAAGGGCAGTTATTTTGATGTGCAGTGGCCTTAACCACGTAAAACAGAGTGAAATAACATTTTGTATAGAAACATTATATCATTGGATACATATATTTTTGAAGCTATTTAGCCTAAACGGCATAGTATTTCCATAACCGCGAGACAGCACTTCACGATGACGGCAATGATAGTTAACAGACAAGATGCAATCTATCTGAATATCTGCAATCTATCTGAAATAACACCTATTTGAAGCCCATTTTTCATGTAGCATATTGTGTATTAGTGTAGGCTACATAGCTTAAACTGTGTAGGCTATGTTTAAACAGTAGGTCCTATTGCGAGTTTAATGTCAGCATGTCGACTTTAAAGTCGGCACGTCGAGATTAAAGTAGATATGATATTTCAACTTTATTCTCGAAATGTCGAGTTTAATGTCGACATGTCGACTTTAAAGTCAACATGTCGAGTTTAATCTCGCCATGGCAAAAATATTTTTTTCTCTTCATGTGTGGCCCTAATACTCCGTCGTAGAAATGAGCCATTGTGTGATCATCATGTTTTTTTTTTTTTTTAAACCTGAATATTTTCAAATATATATATATATATATATATGTAAAAAAAATGTTTTTTAAAGAATGTTGCTATTCATACAGTATAGAAGAACTTAATAAAAAATGATGAAATCCATTCTAAAAATCATATATTTGTGAAATAAATGACCAAGAAAATAAAGATTGTATCAGTTTTGTTTATGAAATAAAGCATTAAAATGTTAACCATTTTGACTTTTTATACCTTAATAGGGCAACGTATCCTGGGAGATACAACTCATAAGATCCAAAATATACAAAATATTTCAAAAATGAGTGTAGGAATAATTTTCTTAGGGGCAAAAGAGACAAATAACTAGATGTACCGCAGAGCGGTACAAAATATGACCGCCGCCCAGTCCAGCACATTTTTTCCACAAAAAGAAATCACGCTGAAAGGCCTATATGATTCTAACTGTCTCACTAAATTGCATTATCCACACTCAATTCTCACTGGTATCTGCTAGACAACAAGTACCAAAACATGATTAGTTCATAGATTTCACATGTAAAATTAATTTTATACAACCCCACCTCCATCTTGCCTGTTCATAATTCTGAAAAATTCTTGATTGTTTGTGTTATGTTTATGTTATGTGTGTGGGTGTGTGTGAGTGTGTGTGTGTGTGTGGGTGTGTGTGTGTGTGTGTGCGTGCTTGTGTGTGTGCCTGCGTATGTGCCTGTGCATGCAAGCGTACATATGTCTACTGTGTGAGTATGTGTCATACGTATGATTACTGTGAATGTATGTGTGTGTGTGTGTATCTGTTTGTGCACATGTGTGCACATGAAATGGGTTAACATGACCCCTGGATGCAAACATACGGAAAAAAATGGTCATCCTAGGCCCTACAGTTCTCAAGATATTCACAGAGAACTGTGTCTGCCCTACCCTCCTTTCGGGGGGTCCAGTCCAGCGGGGGGGCTACAGATCAAAACGAAAAATGACGGTTCCATGCTATCCATGTGGGGGTACATGCCCACCAAGTTTTGGGTACCCCGGTCTTTCAGTGTCCCGGGAATCCTTGTTGGTGTACGTCACTAAATGTACACATACACAACAGTACACAAATGTACAGTACACAAAACTTGGCATGCATTCGGAGGGTGTCATAATGATCCTACACTTTTAATTTTGTGCAGTTTTGACCTTGTCAGCCAGAGATATTGTGATGAAAACACCTAATTTTTTGCTTTTTAATTTTTAACTAGGTGGCGCTATACATGAAATAAGTGGTAATGGGATGGGTTGACATGCCCCCTTCAGACCAACATACATAAAAAAGGTGGACCTCCTAGGCCCTACGGTTCTCGAGATATTCACAGAAAACTGTCTCCGGCCACCTACAGGGCAGTTGGTGTATAGTAACATAAATTAATTTATTGTGTGGCCCCCCCATGAACGGAATTCCACAAAATTTGGCGTGCATACAGAGGGTGTCATAATGATCCTACACTTCCAATTTCGTGCAGTTTTGACTATGTTAGGTCACAGATACCTTCAATTACAACACCTCTTTTTTACTTTTTTGTGTTTAACTAGGTGGCGCTATACATGAAATGAGTGGTTATGGAATGGGTTGACATGGCCCCTTGAGATCAACATACAAAAAAAAATGGTCCTCCTAAACCCTGCGGTTTTCGAGATATTCACAGAAAACTGTGTCTGCCCTACCCTCCTTTCGGGGGGTCCAGTCAAGCGGGGGGGCTACAGATCAAAACGAAAAACGATGGTTCCATGCTATCCATGTGGGGTTACATGCCCACCAAGTTTCGTGTACCCCGGTCTTTCAGTGTCCCGGGACTCATTGACGGAAATTTGGGCATGCGAAAAAGAAAAAAAAAGAAAAAATTCTGACTAAACCTATATGACCGCCGCTTCGCTGCGCGGCGGTCATAATAACATGAAATGATTTTTCTCAACTCTTTTTTCACTTCTGCCTGTTTAAGGGTTAATAGCCATCTCATCAGGATGTTGAATGCCACTCGCCACCTGGTTGGTTTAGTGAAAACGCTGCAGAAGTCCCTTCAACGCCGCTTTATGGGTATATTTGTAAATGTGAAAATGGATGACTCCAGTGAAGCGGCAGCAGATCTTCCATTTGGGGACATTGTCTACATGATGTCTGCAGATCAGATCCATCATTCTGCCTCTTTTGGCTAGAGCAAGATATCCAAGCACCAGATGAAGTGGAGTGAAGTCAAGGAGATGATAATAGGTAGGTGTACCCACCATTTCCAAACACAAACTATCACACACATTGCATTATGCATATTAAAAATGCCAGTTATGTTGAATATTGCCTAGATTGATTCACAACATTGACACTGTGTAAATGTCCCATGATGCTGTGTAACTAAACATGGTTTTTGATAAACTTACAGACCTGGTCTTGTCTGAGACTCGGAAAGTGGCTGTACCTGAAAGCAGCAGCAGTGACGATGATCAGGAGGAGTCTCCACCTGCTAAAACTCCACGTCTTTTCTCTGGTTACCGGAAGAAAAGCACCAAGAAAAGTGTGGATCATGGCTCATCTGTCCAGGCTGAGATCATCCGCTATATCCAGGTACTGTAGCATCTGATGAAGTGGACTGTCCTGAGTTTTGGAAAAGACAGTCCAAGGCATTCCCGTGACTCTATCTTGTGGCTATGAGAGTGCTTGCTGTCCCGGCTACCAGTGCACCAGTGGAGAGGGTGTTCAGCCATGGAGGGCTTATCATGCGTCCTCACCGTGCCAGGCTTTCGCCAAAGACACTGTCATACTTGGTCTTTTTGAAATGTAACCATGCTGTTTAAAGACAGGATATAAAGCCACTAAGGTTTATTGCCAGAAAGGTTATCTGGCACATATCCAGGGTTTTGAGAGAGTTAATTGGTTATTGTTTGATTTGAATTTCTTCAATTTTGTTTTTACAATTTTTAAAATCTTTTCCATTTTTGTTGTTGTTAAATACGAAAAGTATCAGCCGCACATGTTTGTTAACTTTCAATACAGATGTTTCCCTCAAACTTTGAACATTGAAAAATTTAATACATGATGAGGTTGGGCGTTACAGACAGTTAGTAACACAGACAAACTTATTCTTTGGTGCAAATACCAAAGTGTAAAAAAATACAGTTATGACATTAAAACAGATTTTTTTTGTGTGTTTCTTCAGATTGCATTGCACTAGACTCCATAAAGTTATCCTTCAACTGATTTTGATACTGTACTGTATGGATGGTAGCTACAGGACATGCTTTGAATTCCTAAGATTTAACAATACAGTGTTAGGGGCAGATCAGATGGATTCATAATATTTAACAATATAGTGTTAGGGGCAGATCAGATGGCCTGAGACTTGACTTGAACTCATGGCAAAAGACTTGAGACTTGACTTGGACTTCCAACAAATGACTTGTGAACATCTCTGGACGGTACTCAGTGTATTGGATTATAACCAGTCAAGATCCTACTGAATATCACATTATCCTGTTTAAAAATAATTAGAATTTCTCTGGAAACTGTCAGCCTTAAAGGGAAACTGTGGACATAACTGGTCATGATGCAAATTCCCTGGAATCATCTCTGAAGGAATATTAGAACACAGTAGAATTATATAACACAGTAGAATTATAGAACACAGCAGACCAAACTCTACACTGTTCAAAGCCTGGAAGTGTATTACAGCATAGCATCCTGTTTGAACTCTAACCTTAAGTGTATTACAGCATAGCATCCTGTTTAAACTCTAACCTTAAGTGTATTACAGCATAGCATCCTGTTTAAACTCTAACCTTAAGTGTGTTACAGCATAGCATCCTGTTTAAAAACTCTAACCTTAAGTAATAAGTATAATTACAGAGGTCGTCAATAGCTCTTTGATTCAGCTCACCTGGGAGAGCCAGTTTGGCAGCTTTGTTGGCCTACCCAAGCACCAGAGCACTCGTCAATAACACTAGGACACTCCAGTCAGGCGGTCAGCTCTCTAACACACACACACACACAGCCGAGCTCTCGTCAATAACACTCGGACGCCTCAAATAGTCATCTCTGTCCACAGGGGCTGTGACAGCTGCGAGATTTAATACTTTTAACCCACCCTAACACTAACAACATCAACACACACTCATCCTGAAACTCTCTCACACACACACACACTTCCTGAAGCCGATTAATACACACACACACACCCTGAAAATGACACAACGCTGCTCACTGACCTGCAACATGCAGTGCAAACAAGCCCAGCGGTCTCAGCAGAGCTGATACAAACCAGGACGTGTGTGCGTGTGTGTGTGCAGCGCTGGTGTGCTGACGGAGCTGATAAAACCAAAGTTTGTGTGTGTGTGTGTATAGGAGTGTGTAGTCCAATGGAGCGCCTGTTGGGCCTGCCGATACTAATCTGTGCAGGGTGACACCTCGTTAAGACTCATTAGGGCAGATCATAACTCCAGTCACGGCGGCAGCCACACTATACACACACACACACACACACTCACTCTGGTTATGGTAGCAGGAGCAGACACACACACACACACTGTTTGCTCAGGATAGACACACTAGAGAGGGGAGTGGGGGTGATTGCCAGCTTTAATCCACTCTACTGACCAGAGAGGGCCAGTTCATATACATTCAGTTCATATACATCTACTCATTCAGTTCATATACATTCAGTTCATATACATTCAGTTCATATAAATCTCTTCATTCAGTTCATACATCTCCTCATGTAGTTCATATACATTTGCACACACACATACACAGTATTTTCTTTGCAATGTGTGCATAAAAACATGGCGTGGTATGTACAAACAGGCCGTACTAGGGTAAAACATGTAGACTGCCTGTTGCAGGAGCTGAGAATGGCAATTTTTGCGTTTTTCCGTATCATGCATATGCATTTATAGGAGGGTCAGGGGAAAGTGGGTAAAAATATGGGACGAGAAGTGTAAAATGCGCCTATTAGGTATTCCCCTGTATGTATGAAAACTGCCCATGAAAGCGCATGTCTGTTTTGCAGTGAAATATTTCCGCCTTGTAAAAGCAGGTGTTAATCCAAACTGTGCTTAAATGTGTCAATAAGAGAAACTTTCAAAGACAAGAGAATCACTATTAAGAGCACCAGTTTTGCGTCTTTGTACTACATCAAAAGCAACCTTAAGTTTCGCTTGCCTTTCGAATTTCTTACTTTCACTTTCACGTCATCTACTTAAACTTTCCTACTTGCTAGATTTGATCTTCCATAGCCTACGTGCACAAGTAGTTTGAGTAGAACTACTGCTCTTCATTATCTTCCTGCTTGTTGACATCTTATGTATTATATTATTACGCATCAGTTAACTCCATTCAACTGCGCTTGTGATTGAAGTATGCCGTTCAGTTGTGAGCGGCTCTGATTACCCGACGGATAACTAAAGAACCTCAACGTTCGCAAGATGCGGTAGGGACGGAGAAAGGCTCGACGGATAACTGAAGAAGTTGCCATGGCGCTGATAACGCTGCGTGCGCTTTCTGCGGGTTGCCATGGCGCTGATAATGCTGCGGTCGCAAATCTACGTACGTCTGGCCCTCAGAGTCCAAAGCAGCTGCTTGTAATCACTAAAACTGCTGTAGCCTTAAAGGCAGCCCACTAAAACTGCTGTAGCCTTAAAGGCAGCCCAGGTTCTCTCATCGAACTGTCTTTTCACAGGCTGTGTGAGCTCAACATGTGTGTGTGTGTGTGTGTGTGTGTGCTGTGCATGAGTGTGAGTGTGTGTATGTGTGTTTGTCCTTGGGAAGCACAGTGCGGTCTCCTTCAAAGGCAGACGGATCCAGCTCTGTTTGAGGAGCCGTGCATAAACAAGCGTCAGCGGGGACAAAGGCACTTTCATGCCGAGAAACTTAAACAGATCCCCGACTAACTGGCCCACCCCGCAATGAGTGGAGCTTTCAGCCAGGACTGAGTACATAATTACCCAGCCAGACACACACACACACAGGAGTCTGTCTTCCGCTCTTTAAACCAAGCTCCACTCTGCGAGACGCATAAAGAAACATTAAAGTGTGTGTGAGCCGAGGGTCTCAGGGGGTTCGGCTGACATTAGTTGGCAGATACTGTTTGACACACACACACAAAACCAGGAAAGTGTTTCACAACTCTATACAGACATATTCTTTCTCCAAAACTATTCTAAAAATGTACTGATAAAGAATTATGTGCGAATCTAATTATTTTGATATGGAAATAAAATGGAAGTGAATGTGACAGCATGTAGACTAATGTTATTTGAGTAGTAATTAAAATATCATGATCCACTGATAAACCATTTGTCTTCATCTACTGAAGAGTGATGGAGAATCAGGAAGGAATTCTTGCATCCAAACGTTTTGTTCATGCATCACAGATACAACAGCTTTTGTTTTTCTGTCGGAGGTTGCTGATGGGGATGGACTGATGCCCTACCAATGCCCGCACACACACACACAGAGTGACCTCAAGCGTATCCGGCGAGAGAAACGACACAATTGCCGTTTCTTTCTGAATCCCAAACACGCTTTTCCATTTGAGAGGGAGGCGGGATTGGTTCCCTTTCGCCATCAGCCAGGCTTCAACGCCACACACCAGGGAATCAATCACACACGCCAGCAGCACTGGGCCCCCGACCCCTGGAGCCGCGCCACCGCTGGACCAGACTCTCGCCACACCCCAGCCGTGTCCGCCCCAGCCTCGGCTGCTACGCGGGGTGAAGCGCAATCGCCACGGCTTCACATCTCCTTAGCAGAGAGTCTGGACAACACACGACCGGAGTCATCAACCACATCATCTCTCAGACGTCCACTCTCTCTCTCTCTCTCTCTCTCTCTCTCACACACACACACACACATATGCACACCACAAAATCAATAACAGATCAGCAGTGTAGTCAGTGTACTCACACACACACACACACACACACACACAAGCACCTGATGGTAGGTAATTTATAACTAAGCCAATAATGAACTGCAATGTCAAAATACATTTCTACACAACACAATTCCATTCATTTAATATGTGTATTTAATCTTAATGTGCTACCTCACAGCATTTTCAGAAAATAAAAGTCATGCATTATGAAACTAGAAGTAGGGAAATTAAATGCTGTGATTTGCTTGCCACATGTTTAATTGAAAATAATTGTTATGTAGCATCTTCATGAACCATTAGGTATTTCCTTCCATAACAACAAATCATCCATCTCTCCGTAAGAACAAATAATAGCTGGTCTGGATGACAAACAACGTCCTCTAGCATTCCTGATGACATAATCACCATGGGAATCACTGGATGGTCTGTCATATAACAACGTCCCTGTTTCCAAATCAAGATGAAAGTGAATAGTTCATTATGTTAAGATGCAGGGCTGTTCTCTAGAGTATTTCTGCATTTCTTATTGATATAGTATTATTCATATTATAATGTAAATTAAATATTATATAAATATAAAAAATTATAATTTGTTGCGTTTTTTTACTACTCTGGTGCCTATGCGGTGCTCACGTGCTTGTGACTTAGGGCTGTGAGGCTCTCACAGCACAACGAGGAAGCACCTTTCAGTGTGTCTGATGCGAGGGCCCCTTTTCGACAGGTTTGGAATGTACGAGAGGGCTGACCTGACTGAAAGGCTCTCTATCTGAATCAAATTCCCTAATTTGGGGTTAACGAGGTTGGACTGACTGAGAGGCTCTCTCTATCTCTATCTAGTCCTTATTCCCTATGCTCGTACTTGCATAATGTGGTTCGCTCAATAAAAGAATTCAGAGCTGTATTTGCAGAAGTTGGTTTGTCACTTTGATTAGAGAGAGGTCAAAAGGTCCTGGTTACAGATGTTTGGTTTGTCACTTTGGTTAGAGGTCAACAGGTCCTGGTTACAGATGTTTGGTTTGTCACTTTGGTTAGAGAGGTCAACAGGTCCTGGTTACAGACGTTTGGTTTGTCACTTTGGTTAGAGAGGTCAACAGGTCCTAGTTACAGACATTTGGTTTGTCACTTTGGTTAGAGAGGTCAACAGATCATGGTTACAGACGTTTGTCCGCCATCCAGGGTTAAGAGGAAGTGAACTGTCTTGGGCACAGGGAGAGTTAACCCACTGTATTTTTTTTTCTCTAAAATACATCTTATAATATATACTGTATATAACATATAACAGATCTTATAATATCTATAACAATTTAGGGTCAGTTTCTAAATACATTTGTATCTATCAACAGATTTTGCTTGTGGAATGTGCATTTGGACCACAGACAACACATCTGCTAACAGAGTCTGGTTGCGTTTTTTGTCTGCTCTGGTGCATCTGACTTTCCTTCCTATACACACAGCTGAGATCACTACTCCTGTATGTACTGTACCAGTGCATTGGGCACTGTGTTTTGCCCATAAACAGTGTCTTAGAAAGTTAGCCCTCGAGCGGACAACTCACCCGCTTACGCGTGGTTACCTCTAGGCTGATGCCTCTGTTGCAAGGAAACACGAATAGAACTCTAGACGGTCTTTTTAACAAACCCCTAACCAAATAGGTTTTTTTTTACTATATTAAGTACAAAAAAATAAATAAAATGTGTCTCTGCCTCTCGAAGTCGGAAGGAAAGAGATCTAATTTTATAATTTTTTGAACGGGCTGTACGCCCTCGCTTGATCTTATCGCGTCCTGCCATGAGTGAATGGTTCTGTATTTCGTGTTCCTCTTGCCCGTTGACTTTTTCTGGACCCCTCACTGGCCTACAGTGTCTTACTGCTAGTATGTTTTGCTCTTACATTTAGTTCAAAACACATTTCATTTAAACACAACATAGTCATTACTTTAAATCTAAAACAAAACATTTTATATGTCAGCAAAAACATCTTAAGTTTTAAGCAAACATTCTTTAAGTCTAAGCAAAAACACTTTAAGTTTAATTTGTTCCACACATGCTATCTATTATTGCAGCATTTGCACATTTTTATTTGTTTTGGAGCAAGCTGGATTTTTTAATTATTTGACTAATAATTTTATTTATAAACTTTTTAGACTTTCCACGTTTAACTTTTTCAGCCCTATCCTACAAATTCCAAAGATTTTCTTGAATTAAACAATATGAAACACACAGTATGCTTTTTATAATGTCAAAATTTTGTAAATTTGTAAAAAACACTTTTTACAAGCTCTATGAGATACTACTCTGTAAGTGAGATTTAGTATCCGGTAATCAGCGACAAGTGACAGAAGAGAAAAAAGACCTGTTTTCTCTGTTCCAACTGTTCCAGACCAACTGAACACTCAAGATGCCCATCTTTTGATCACTTCCACTGCTCTCTCACACAAACACACACACTAGCCTCCACGCCCTCCAGACCTGGTTAAGGGACGTCTCCCTTCTGGCCCGGATACGGCTCCCTTCTGGCCATCTTTTGCTCTTGTTCTGTGTTGTTGTTTTCTTGTTGACGTTGTGAGATGTAATGTTGACTGGTCTGCGTCTCTGTTGTGGTGGTGGCCACAGCTCAATCAAACAGCAGTTAGACGCGCCGCAGCTCACGACTGCAGATTCATCTCCATTTCCCTCCTCGAGGCCGATGACCTGGCAAGGTCAGTGCAAAGCGAGAGCGTCCGTCTGTGTGTGTGTGTGTGTGTGTGTGTGTGCATTAGCAGTGGCTGCAGGCTTCCCCTCGGAGACGCTTGGCGTGGGGCGGTGTGTTCCAAATTGGCGTCCATCTCAGGATGACACACGGGTCGAGCCAACGACGCCCTCGGCAGCCATTAGGGGCGAGAGGGAGGGGTGTGTGACCTTTGTGATCTAATGAGAGTGTGTGTCACGCTCAAGGGCCCCCCTGTGATCCATACACACACACCCTCACACGCCCACATACTCTCTCTCTCTCACACACACCCCCACATACACGTTCTCTGTCTCACTCACACACACACACTTTCTCACACACACACAGGGCTCAGGGCTAAGAGGGCCCCTAAACAGCAGTTAAGCTGAGATGTGATGCATCACAGATTTCTCTGCTCTCTCTCTCTCTCTCACACACACACACACACACACACACACACTGGCCTCCACGCCCTGAGGACCTGGCTAAGGGACGGTTCCCTTCTGGCCCAGATATGGCTCAGGTCTTGGCTGGATGCAGGTCACTTCTGGCCTGGTTATGGCTCACTTCTGGCCTGGTTATGGCTCACTTCTGGCCTGGTTATGGCTCACTTCTGGGCTGGTTATGGCTCACTTTTGGCCTGGTTATGGCTAACTTCTGGGCTGGATTTGGAGTTGTATAGCGGTACAGTCACACTGGGTACAATTCCCAATTTAGTAAAAGCAGCTGCTAATATCGGTCAACTTCATGAGTCGTTGAGATCATGCTCCCAGAGAAGACCAGTGGATCAGAAACTTTACCCTCTGCAATTTCCCTCCGTCTCTTCAGTAGAGAGCTATACCTCAATCCGTCTCTTCAGTAGAGAGCTCTACCTCAATCCGTCTCTTTCAGTAGAGAGGGCTCTACCTCAGGCCATCTGCTCAATAGAGCGCTCTACCTGAGTTGGTCTGTCCCATTGAAGAGTCCAGTGCTGACCATACATCATTTCCTGGTCGTGTGAATCTGAAATTTGCCATTAATACCAGTGTGGTGACAACCCGGTCAAACAAAGAAACGAAGGGGGAGAATATGAATTGTAACATAATAAAGACTGTGTCATTAACAACACAACAGTGACACTCTGTCACTCCATTACTGCATTTTCATCTGTCTGGAACACGTTATCAAGTCAGAAGCTGAGAAACTGAAGCCTCCAATGTCCAGCCAGCTCTGGGATGTGGCCTACTGCCCACTCGCTCACTCACACACACACACACACACACACACACATGGCCTACTCCCCACTCTGTATTGGAAACACTGTGTCTAAATGTCTTGTTAACAACCATGACATCAAACGAGGAACTGTGACGTGTATGAAAATCAGGCACACACACACACACACACGCATACACACATGCACACACACGCATACACACACACACACACATGCAAGATAGCAGAGGAGGAGGAAGAAGTGAGAAAAGATGGAGAGGAAAACGACAGAGGAGAGAAAGCAGGAAGTGGATAAAAGAGAGGAGGAGGAGGAGAAGAGGAGGAGGAGGAGAGGAATCCTCTGCTCTCCCGTCTTGGCTGGTCCGTCTGGAGGAGCCAGAGCTCCTCGGCTGGAGATAAGCAAATGGCGCTGTCGTGCTTGTCATCAAGAAAAATGGCACAGCTGTGTGAAGACTCCTCGGGGGAATTTTCCAACAATTCACTCGGTTCTGCCGCATATTAAACATTTATCAGCAACTTCAAAGCCAGAGGAAGACACTGTGAATCCCCCTCATCAGCGCGACTCTCTGCAACTCTGTAAGGGGACAGGCATCCTCCGCAGAGCAGAAAATCACACCAGACCGGGCGGGAGAGAGAGAGCAAGTCTGCAGAGTGCTTTTGTGCTGAGATGGGTCTGCAGAGTGGCAGAAGCTACTGTAGGTTTTTGCTGTTTCTAAAAGCATGTTTCACAATTAGGTGTTTCCTAAAACATGTATAAACACACATTCTCTTCAAAGTGTATAGTCAGGTGCAGGAAAGTTAAACACACACACACACACATGTGCCATAACTAGTAGGCACCCAGACATTTCAACATGAAAATCTGCCAAATGGAAAAAAAAACAAATCTGGCAGAGTGTTTGTGTGTTTGTAACACATGATGGTTGTTAGCACAAAACTTCTTCAAACATTTAAAATCCAACTCCAGCTGCAGGGAGAGCAACTTCTGCAATCTGCCAGGACTTCTCGTCACTCTGCAGGACTTCTCGTCACTGAATAAGACACGAGGCATTTGCCAGGACTTCTCGTCACTGTAAAACACAAGGCATTTGCCAGGACTTCTTGTGACTGTATAAGACACGAGGCATTTGCCAGGACTTCTCGTTACTCTGCAGGACTTCCTGTCACTGTATAAGACACGAGGCATTTGCCAGGACTTCTCGTCACTCTGCAGGACTTCTCGTCATGTATAAGACACGAGGCACTTGCCAGGACTTCTCGTCACTGTATAAGACACGAGGCATTTTCTGTGCAGATCAGAAAGTTGTTAGAGTTGTAGGCTCTCACCACAAGGGTGGATATATGTGTGTGTGTGTGTGTTCCCTGAATGGAAATAGCGTACCCCAGTGCTAACCTTGGTTGTGCTGGGTTGAGATCAAACCTGGCGAACTCCAGACGGAGTGAAATGCGTTCCAACTTTTGCCGTAAATTGCATTCCGAGCCCCGGCATCCGAGTCTCCCCTGACAGCTGAGCCCTCTCAGTCCCCCCTCTCTCTTTCCTCCATAACTTGGCCTCTCAGATGAAAAATGCAATGACAAGCTCAAGGAGAGCCAGGAGTCCCCACAAAACAATTTAAACCTCCAAAGAACACAGTCACAAAGGGAGGATGGAAAGGGAGCACACTGGCCAATTCTGTTGGAAAGAACGAGAGCAGAAAGAGAGTGAAAGAATAATCTGAAATCGTTAGTGTGTGTGTGCGGAGGACGAAAGCGTTATCTTTTTTTTTTCTCCTGGTTGTGTTAACCTTGAGTGAGGAGAATGCGAGACAGTGGGAGAGAGAAAAAGAGAGAGAGAGAGGACTCACAAGATGTCTGCCACCACATGTGTCTCCCTCTCTCTCTCCCTCCCTCTCTCTCTCTCTCTCTCCTGTAGTGAGGTGTGCCATGGGGCCACAAACCGCGACATCAGTGGCCACAGACGGCACATCAATGCTGCTGCTGTTTGGTCACTTTGTAACCTTTATATCACCTAAAGGCCTCTTGGGTGCTCTTACAACACCTCACTGACTGACCAACACACACACACTTACAACACCTCACTGACTGACCAACACACACACTTACAACACCTCACTGATTGACCAACACACTTACAACACCTCACTCACTAACACACACACTTCAGAGAAATCATTGCTCATTTCAGCCATGGCACATACACACACACCACAGAAACCATCACTGGCCTGGACTGTGGACCACACTTAAAAAACATACACGCACACACACACACACTGAGAAACCGTGGCTGACATTGGATGAAGGATGACTTTCAAGGTCACCCTGTCCTATAACTTCTCTTCCTCTCCTGCTCTATCCTTTACTTCTCTTGTTCTTTCTTTAACTCTATATCTCCCTCCTTGCCATTGTGAGGGGCCAGACTAGTATGTCCTCCTCTACCTGTGGTCTAGCTGTTGGCCGTGACTGACTGAAGTGACACAGAAAGTGTGGGCCATCTCAGAGAGGCTGAGTTACAGGTTACAGGCAGGCACGATTTTCTCAGTTTTTCAATTGGAAAAAGTTGGGATGCCATAATTTAAAATGTTGTATCTTGACAATGATTCATGATATGACTTTGACATACCATTTTAAAGCTGCGTCCTCTGTCCATCGATACCAAAATCTCATTTTTGAATTTTGGGTCACTGTGACTCATTTTGCCAGATCGGGTCACGCTCATTTTCCAAGATTCTCCTTATTGAGCCTTGTATTTGGCTGCACTGTGTAGCAAAAGTTGGAATCCTCCGTTCCAGGATTCACTGGATATGCTTGTTACTAGCGGGCAGAGCTCACTGTCAGCACAGTAAGGAGAGAGTATTCGTAACGATGATATCTCCAAAAGAGGGACTTCCTCAAAAGTGACGTGACCGCAGATAGCAGGAGGTCCAGCAGACTAGACTGGTGGACTCGTTTGGTCAGCACTTCTGACAGTCATGTGGCTTTCACATTTATGAAGCAAAAGTTTGAGTTCATTTGTTTCTCTCTTGTTGACAGCAGCCATGGTTTGTGGTGGATGCAAAACTTATGAGATCTTGGCAGATTCATTGTCAAATTTATCTAGGATGGATATCATGACAAGATCAAATCCAGCTGATTGTTTTCGAACTTGAAAATATCAAATACTTTTTTAAGAAGAGTTTTAATGGAAACCTGGCTTGTGAGTTTAACTATTTCACTATAACTTATGAGACTGTACTTTTAAGAGCTGCGATCCAAAAATAACATCATCTTCGCATGCTTTTTCCCTCTCAGGCAGAGCCGCTGTATAAAACATAGACAGCCCATTAGAGTCACATTTGTAAGCAGCAAACTTGAACTGCTTAACATGGTGAAATATGGGAGAGCTGTCACATCAACAAGGTCAAAACATCCAACAGTTACCTTCTTAAGAATCTGTGAGCAGGAGGAGATCGATAACATGCATGCGGGACCCTCAATCAGAGAAACAGAGGGGTGAGGGAGAGAGAAAAACGGAGTGGAAGAAAGGGGGATGGGAGAGAGAGGAAGAGAGAGAAATGAGAGAGGTGAAGAGAGACACAAGAGACTTCAGAAAGAAGAGCAGAAGGAGGCCAAGAGGAGATCTGTGGCTCAAACCTCCTGCTGTTGGGAGCCCACAGTGATTAGCTGAATTGAAGTTCATTGAGCTAAGTGGCTGTTGAGCTTCTCTTACATAGAGCAGCTTAACACAGGGAACACGTCTGTGCCTGAGTGAGTTTGTAGTAAAACATAGAGCAGCTTAATGCAGGGGACACGTCTGTGCCTGAGTGAGTTTCTCCTACATAGAGCAGCTTAACGCAGGGAACACGTCTGTGCCTGAGTGAGTTTCTACTAAAACATAGAGCAGCTTAATGGCTTCTACATACCTGACGCACCCGACCGGTAGCGCGACAATGTGACGTCAAAATGACGTAGATCTCTCTGGCGCGCCAGGGTTTGGGCCGTGTAGCACACGGTAGCGCACCACTCATTTTTTTTCAGACGAGCGCGACAAGGCGGAAACAGGAAGATGGACTAGTTCGAGGGCAACCTAGAGTTGCAGTGTTTTGTTACAGTCGTGAATTTTTAATAGTTTGCTGGATAAGTTAACAAAGTTAACAAAGTTACAACAAAGAGTTGCAACACATGGAATTAAGAGGAAAGAATATAAACGATTTATTTTCAAACAAAGGATATCTATTAAGGCCTGAACAAAATCTCTTTCCACTTCAGGAAATTACACAAACTCAGCCAGCTGCTAGCTAGCTAGCCAGCTAAGTAAACTGTTTAAATTATTAAAATTTCCCTCGGGATGACTAAAGTATCTATCTATATATCCATCTATCTATCTATCTATCTACCTGTGCACACACCTTGGAAACTAGATGATAATGATGATGGTAGTTGTGAATAGTAGCAACCAAAGTCTGAAGTACCATCACAGAGCCTAGCTAATAGCAGAGCCCGTTTACATTCTCTACTACTAGTGTTTCTTGAGTGAGTTTCTCCTGAAGTTGTCAGACGTTTTCTAAGTGGTCCTATATCATTGTTTATTTTCAAATCCAAGCAGCCAAGCAGCAACCTGAGTTCCAGGTATGTGCATAAGACCTTTTAACCCAGAGCACTCAGGACAAGACCTGCAGATGGACAATAGCTTTACATTATAACTATGTCAGAGTGAATTCCGTTCATGGGGGGCCACACAATAAATTAATTTATGTTACTATACACCAACTGGCCTGTAGGTGGCCGGAGACAGTTTTCTGTGAATATCTCGAGAACCGTAGGGCCTAGGAGGTCCTTGCATGGATCCTATCAAATAATTTATATAATATAATAATAAAATAATAAATATATTTATATAATATAATAATAAAATAATAAATATATTTATATAATATAATAATAAAATAATAAATACATGTGTGGAATACACTAAGTGATGAGAGGGCCGCAGGAAGCAGGGAACCAGAGACAGGAAGCAGAGGCGGGAGTCAGAGGAGGGCTGATGTCCCAGCGCCTGTCAGCAGTGTGTGTGTGTGTGTGTGTGTGTTGATGTTTGGATAAGCTCTGCTCTGTTCCGCTCCACTTGGGAGAACGGCAGTGTGGTGGAAGATAAGAGCTGTTTGTTTAGGTTTGGAAAACTCCCGCTTACATGATTTGGTAATATATTTAATACAAGCTGATTAACGCATTCGAAACAAGCATACACACACACACACACACTCACTCACAGGCACACACATACCCATACAAAGCACATATAATTGCTTATCCAAATATACGAAACACAAGCGCACATTTCTCCCTCTGCAGCTGGTATGTTGGTGGGATGTTAGTAGTCGCTTGCAGAGACTCGCTGCTGTCCTTTTTAGAGTGAGAAACAAACAGAAAATCAATGTCCTCCCCCCTCAAAGAGAAAAAGCAGCTTAGCTCTCAGCTCTGCCCCTGAAATCTGAGATGGCCGTGAAGGCGTTAAGGTCTGCCTGTGTGTGGTGTGTGTGTGAAGGCGTTAACGTCTGCCTGTGTGTGGTGTGTGAAGGCGTTGAGGTCCTTCTGTGTGTGGTGTGTGTGTGAAGGCGTTGAGGTCTGCCTGTGTGTGGTGTGTGTGGGAAGGCGTTGAGGTCTGCCTTTGTGTGGTGTGTGTGTGAAGGCGTTGAGGTCCTCCTGTGTGTGGTGTGTGTGAAGGCGTTGAGGTCTGCCTGTGTGTGGTGTGTGTAAAGGCGTTGCGGTCTGCCTGTGTGTGGTGTGTGTGAAGGCGTTAAGGTCCTCCTGTGTGGTGTGTGTGTGAAGGCGTTGAGGTCCTGTGTGTGGTGTGTGTGTGGAGGCGTTAACGTCTGCCTGTGTGTGTGAAGGCGTTGAGGTCTGCCTGTGTGTGGTGTGTGTGTGTGTGTGTGTGTGTGAAGGCGTTGAGGTCTGCCTGTGTGTGGTGTGTGTGTGTGTGTGTGTGAGAAGGCGTTGAGGTCTGCCTGTGTGTGGTGTGTGTGTGTGTGAAGGCGTTGAGGTCTGCCTGTGTGTGGTGTGTGTGAAGGCGTTGAGGTGGGGGGAGTGGGGTGGCAGTGGCTGGTCTGTGTGTGTGTGTGGGGGGGGATCCAGCAGCGTCTAGGGCACAGCGTCCAGTCTTGGGGGGTGGGGGTGTTAGCGATCCAGCAGCCTCAGGGTCAGAGGTCAGGCCAGGAGCCTCTATGAAATCTGAGATGAGGGACGGAAATTGCTGTATTAACTCAGCACAGTAAACAAGAGTGTAATCAAGAGTAAACAAGAGGGTAACACTTTATTATGACCGCCGCACAGCGAAGCTTTTTTTTTTTTTTTTTTTTTTTCGCATGTCCAAATTTCCGTCAATGATTCCCGGGACACTGAAAGACCGGGGTAGACAAAACATGGTGGGCATGTAACCCCATATGGATAGCATGGAACCATCGTTTTTCGTTTTGATCTGTAGCCCCCCCGCTGGACTGCACCCCCCGAAAGGAGGGTAGGGCAGACACAGTTTTCTGTGTAATCTGTGACCTAACATAGTCAAAACTGCACAATTGGGAGTGTAGGATCATTATGACACCCTCTGAATGCACGCCAAGTTTCGTGGAATTCCGTTCATGGGGGGCCACACAATAAATTAATTTATGTTACTATACACCAACTGGCCTGTAGGTGGCCGGAGACAGTTTTCTGTGAATATCTCGAGAACCGTAGGGCCTAGGAGGTCCACCTTTTTTTTGTATGTTAATCTCAAGGGGCCATGTCAACCCATCCCATTACCACTTATTTCATGTATAGTGCCACCTAGTTAAAAATTAAAAAGCAAAAAATTAGGTGTTTTCATCACAATATCTCTGGCTGACATGGTCAAAACTGCACGAAATTGAAAGTGTAGGATCATTATGACACCCTCCGAATGCATGCCATGTGTACTTTCGTTCATGGGGGGCCTTACAATAAAATAATTTATGTGTACATTTAATGACGTACACCAACAAGGATTCCCGGGACACTGAAAGACCGGGGTACACAAAACTTGGTGGGCATGTACCCCCACATGGATAGCATGGAACCGTCATTTTTCGTTTGGATCTGTAGCCCCCCCGCTGGACTGGACCCCCCGAAAGGAGGGTAGGCCAGACACAGTTCTCTGTGAATATCTTGAGAACTGTAGGGCCTAGGATGACCATTTTTTTCCGTATATTTGCCTCCAGGGGTCATGTTAACCCATTTCATGTGCACACATGTGCACAAACAGATACACACACACACACACACATTCACAGTAATCATACGTATGACACATACTCACACAGTAGACATATGTACGCTTCCATGCACAGGCACGTACGCAGGCACACACACAAGCACGCACGCACACACACACACACACACACACACACTCACACACCCACACACATAACATAAACATAACACAAACAATCAAGAATTTCTCAGAATTATGAACAGGCAAGATGGAGGTGGGGTTGTATAAAATGAATTTTACATGTGAAATCTATGAACTAATCATGTTTTGGTACTTGTTGTCTAGCAAATACTAGTGAGAATTGAGTGTGGATAATGCAATTTAGTGAGACAGTTAGAATCATATAGGCCTTTCAACGTGATTTATTTTTGTGGAAAAAATGTGCTGGACTGGGTGGCGGTCATATTTTGTACCGCTCTGCGGTACATCTAGTTTTAATGTGTCGCTGTTACAGTGTACCTACCTAATTAGGTACAGTGGTACAACCTGTGTAACAACATGTACTATCAGGTACTATCATTGTACTTGCATTATGTATTTGTGGGTACCTACATATAGTTGTTACATTGTAATACTGAGTGCTTTTACAATAGGTTTATTCCACTGTATCAAAGAGTAACAAGGTTGTAGCAGCACAGCTGTTACATGTACACTGAAGACAATGAGGCCTTGACTGGAGCTAAGAATGGTTTGTATATCAAATCTATCATGACCACATTTACCCCATCTAGCAGGTCTCAGGTCAGCTCTTTGCCTCTGATGAAAATGTAGGCAAATTGGCAAAGTTTTGTAAAAGCACTCAGTATTACAATGTAACAACTATATGTAGGTACCCACAAATATATAATGCAAGTACAATGATAGTACCTGATAGTACATGTTGTTACACAGATTGTACCACTGTATCTAATTAGGTAAGTACACTGTAACAGCGACACATTAAAATAAAGTGTTACCCACAAGAGTGTAATCAAGAGTAAACAAGAGTGTAATCAAGAGTAATGGAGTGCTGTATTAACTCAGCACAGTAAACAAGAGTGTAATCAAGAGTAAGCAAGAGTGTGATCAAGAGTAATGGAGTGCTGTGTTGTATCAAAAAGTGAGCTAGGGTGTCTGATCATGTTTAAATATGGCACACTAGTCTGGCACCAACATAAATATGGCGCACTCTGCTACTGGTGTTTGATGACTTATTTCTCCCTGGTTCCTATCACTACAACATGATTCCTATCGCTACAACATGGTTCCTATCACTACAACATGGTTCCTATGGTCCCTATCACTACAACATGGTTCCTATGGTCCCTATCACTACAACATGGTTCCTATCACTACAACATGGTTCTTATCACTACAACATGGTTCCTATGGTCCCTATCACTACAACATGGTTCCTATGGTCCCTATCACTACAACATGGTCCCTATGGTTTCTATCACTACAACATAGTTCCTATGGTCCCTATCACTACAACATGGTTCCTATCACTACAACATGGTTCCTATGGTCCCTATCACTACAACATGGTTCCTATCACTACAACATGGTTTCTATGGTCTGGTGGCAAATGTTGCGTGTGGGGGCAAATGGCAGAATGTGTTGGCAGTGGAGTGCAGTGGGCTTCACGTGATCCTCCCGTAGAGACCCCGTGACAGGGGAACGCTCTGTGACCTGAGGTCGAGAGCAAGAGTCACTACGGTGTCGCCCAGCTGTCAGACAGGCTGTCTGTGTCACTGCCCATCAGTGTCAGCACCCATACACTACAATTGACCCCTCTACCTCCCCAACACACACACACACACACACACACACCACCTGCTTGAGCGTCCCTTGAGCGCCAGCAACCCTGGTGCCTTCTCAATCCCTCAAAGGCGCTGTCTCAGTCAATAACTCGGCACAGGACAGATTGTCAAGCACGGCACACACACACACACACCAGGACAGGAGACACTAACATAGATTCCCACTCAATGCCAAAGCAAAGGACAGCGTCTCAGGTGATCCACACACGAGTCACACACACACACACACACACGTCACAGTCAATACTTCAGGACATGTTGCTGTTCACACGCCCCTGACACACACACTCCCCTGAAGCCTGAGACCACTCATTATCCATTTGACTCTGTTAGAATACAGCCTCCTCAAACACACACACACACACACATTCCACTTCTCACATACCTGGACTGTAGCACCCACCAATGTAATACAAATCTGCACGTTTTAAACATAATAATCCTGCCAATTTAATAATTTCCCACCAACATAATAAACCAATAATTACTGTATTATGCTTGCATAAGGGTAATGTCTTATTGTATTATGCATGCATAAGGTTATTATGCTTGGCATAATGGTATAGTTGTCAACATCATCTAAACCAATCTCATGTAGCCTGGCTTCGCTTCCGCTCCATTTCTTTAGATAGTCTGGTATCCAGGCTAAATCTCATAGCCATAAAGCCCACCCAAACCCCAACAATGAATGCCAAAGCAACTTTGCATTAAGAGTCAGGGACCTGTCCATGTATTAGAAAGTAATAAGTGTGCGTGTGTGTGTGTGTGTGGGGGGGGGGGGGTGAATGGGTGAAAAGATGCAAAACAACGATTGATAGGCTCCTTGAAAAGGAAAAATGCAGACTCTGAACTGGACTGTAAACAGATGGAGATACTAAATTGTCATTATTATGACCGCCGCGCAGCGAAGCGGCGGTCATAATAATGACAATTTAGTATCTCCATCCATATCTACACGAAACTTGGTGGGCATGTAACCCCACATGGATAGCATGGAACCATAGTTTTTGATCTGTAGCCCCCCCGCTGGACTGGACCCCCCGAAAGGAGGGTAGGGCAGACACAGTTTTCTGTGAATATCTCGAGAACCGTAGGGTTTAGGAGAACCATTTTTTTGCGTATGTTTGCCTCCAGGGGTCATGTAAACTCATTCCATATGCACACATGTGCATAAACAGATACACACGCACACACATACATTCACAGTAATCCTACGTATGACACATACTCACACAGTAGACATATATACTGTACGCATGCATGCACATGCACACACACAGGCACATAAACAGGCAAACACACAAGCACATGCACATGCACGCACACACACCCACCCACACACACATAAACATAAACATGTACACGCACACATGCACACAATTCAAGAATTTCTCAGAATTATGAACAGGCAAGATGGGGGTGGGGTTGTATAAAATGTATTTTACATGTGAAATCTATGAACTAATCATGTTTTGGTACTTGTTGTCTAGCAGATACCAATGAGAATTGAGTGTGCATAATGCAATTTAGTGAGACAGTTAGAATCATATATGCCTTTCAGCGTGACTTATTTTTGTGGAAAACGTGCTGGACTGGGCGGCGGTCATATTTTGTACCGCTCTGCGGTACATCTAGTTTTTGCTGTATTAGGCTACAGTTTGTAATTTTGTTACTTTTTTATGTAAAAAAATGTACTGTGGCTTAAAAGGTTGAAAACACTGCTCTATGGTACAAATTAGAGCTGGAGATTTGTGAAATGTAGAGAAGCAGTTACTGTGTATCCATAATGTATGAGTAATGATCAAATTCAATGTATTCCATAGAAAATTAAGTGGATGGAGAGACTGTACACCTGGGCTTAACTGACTCAATGCTAGACTATCTATTCAAAGGCTCATTCAAAAAGCAGGCCAAGTTTCAGACCTGTCCCACTCAAAGCAACACACAACCCAACACAGGCTATCCCGTTAACGGCTACTCACAGCACAGGTAGTCCTTGTCCTCCCACCTTCCTTCCACCTTGTTACCCTCCTTCACCATGTCACTAGCTGATGTTATGTCATGTCAACTTCAGCATGTCACTTCAATCTTTTTGATGGAAAGGTGATTTATGAATGCAACATCATTATTTATTCTTACAGAGCAGATGGACACAGAGGAGATTTAATTCATTATTCTAGGTTAATGTCAATGTTCGGGCCTCTTAGTTCTCTCTGGTGGATGAGGTTTGAAGGCAAACACCAATATTTTAAGGAATATTGCAAGTAACTGTCATAATTGCATTAATATAGTATAAGTATATATACTCTTTTGATCCTGTGAGGGAAATTTGGTCTCTGCATTTATCCCAATCCGTGAATTAGTGAAACACACTCAGCACACAGTGAGCTGAAGCACACACTAATCCCGGCGCTGTGAGCTGCCTGAAGAACAGCGTCGCTCGGGGAGCAGTGAGGGGTTAGGTGCCTTGCTCAAGGGCACTTCAGCCGTGCCTACTGGTCGGGGCTCGAACCGGCAACCCTCCGGTTACAAGTCCGAAGCGCTAACCAGTAGGCCACGGCTGCACTCTGAGCAACCGTCACCAGTTAAAACAATGCTGGGAGTTTTCTTCAAATAATTTCTTAGATGATTTTGAGAAGGTACCAAGAAGCAGTACTAGCACTCCATTTTGCTCCTTACCACTTACAGTACTATCTGTGCTCTAGAGCAATATTTTCAGGCATGAAAACGGGTCAAGGGGTGAAAAAGGTGAGAAGGGCGCGCAAAGAGGGAAATGGCCGTTTCATAGCAAAACAAGAGCAAGTGACATTGTTGCTAATAGTGCATAGCTTCCATGGAGTATAAGTTGCCTAAAACAAACTACAAAATGACAAATTTTTACAAAAAATACCTTTTTTTCTTCTTTTTGGCTTGGGCCTAAGTGTGAAGGGGCCCACTTGCGCTGTTTGACAACATGCTTCAGCCTGGCCCTCCTCTCCTCCTCAGTAATCTACATGAGTTTTCTTTCTTTGAACCTGAAGTTATCAGACATTTCTGAAGATGTCATAGGCCTAATGAACACTTCATAGTAGACTATTAGAATAAGTCTGAATAAGATAAGTCATTTGTTGGACCAAACCAGGTAATAAATAAACTTGGGTAGGGTACACTAGGCTTTAATTTGTAAAATTGGTTTGAAATGTTTTAACCTGCAGCCTAGGCTACTTACAGATTGTGGCATTGTGCTAGTGTGTTTAACCAACCAATAAAGTTGTGTGAACAGTGTTCACATTACATGTTAAACCCTGTAGACACAGACTAGGCCTACTGATCAGGCCACTGAACGTTTCTTAAAAGACAACATTACCATGGCAAACACTGCTTTTGTCTCTGAACTCGACAAAATGCACCAGCCCACCCATACAAAAATGTGATATATGGCAATATATGAACATATCTATCTATAAAGCAAGAAGCGTCTGTGTGTCTGTCTGTCTGTCTGTCTGTGGCACGCATATCTCGCTGACCGTTTGTCAGACTGATTTCAAACTTGGCAGGTGTCTTGCTATGGGCATGAGTAAGTGCAGTGCCAAATTTGACGTTGTTTGAATAAGAAATGCAAAAGATATCGTTAAATATATCGGTAAAAGAAGCACATTGGCTTTCACCGCTAGCCACTCCCCCCCCCACACACCACTGTACTGTAAGCTACCAGTGAGGATAGAAGCAGGGCTTTGGCTAAGCTGGATCAGTGTAAGTTATACGGGTAAAAACGTAACATGTCTGACCTAAACAATAAAGTGAACTCCACGGATTTTGCAACACGCCAAGACACACAGGTATGCAGTGGCTCTTCATTCTTCAAAATGACGTAAAAAATGCTGTGCAATAAACGGACACTTCGAATAGCCCAGGCTACTTTGGACTGTCTTTAGACTTTGAATAAGCAAACGACAATTCCAACTGCAAGGTCCTAAATTGAAACGAGCGATAATGGTCCCGAATTAAAGAACGTCTCAGAATGCCACACATGCAAAGCATAACCAGCGACAAGCAACGAGTGGCAGACAGAGTGTGATGCTATATGAATAGCCCAGGCTACTTTGGACTTTCTTTAGACTTTGAATAAGCAAACAACAGTTCCAACTGCAAGGTCCTAAATTGAAACGAGCGGTGATGGTCCCGATTAAAGAACGTCTCAGAATGCCACACATGCAAAGCATAACCAGCGATAAGCAACGAGTGGCAGAAAGAGTGTGATGTCACTTATAGGCCACCAGAGACTGTTTTTGAGTCACACCGTTGCAAATTCCATATGATGCAGCATTCCACAAAATGGTTTGTTTTCTCTATCATCAAGTTATTCAATAGGCTAAGCATATAGCCTTGACTCAAAGCAGCTGTTAGGATTATGAAATTTTGATTTGTAAAAAATGTCACATGTAGCCATGCTTAAATTCTGCTCACTTCACATTTATTATATTATCTGTAGGCCTATTCATTATTGAATGCTTACCTGGAATTATGTTTTTCCCTATTCTATTTTCAAAGCAGGCCTACCTGCAGGCATGTAATTGGGCTACAGGAATAGCATGTTTGAACGGGCACTGCACTAGTATGTTAAATAACGGGGAATTATATTCATTTTACTTATATGGACATATATGCGATTCAAATATTTGTGTCAAACATATATTCAAAGTCCATACATGCATACAAAATATGTTAATTTTCCCATAGAAGATGCTATATATCTTCATATACTTGGTCCAATTATTTGTTTTCCAAATATATGCAGATGTTTATGTGTAAATATGTGGCAGACATATATGTAGTCTCCATATATGGTTGCATACATATCCATACACTAGATTCCACTACTTATTTTCTAAATATAGGGACAACTCTATGTGTGAATATGTGGCAGACATATTTTTAGTCTCCATATATGGTTGCATACATATCCATACACTAGATTCCACTACTTATTTTCTAAATATAGGGACAACTCTATGTGTGAATATGTGGCAGACATATTTGTAGTCTCCATATATGGTGGCATACATATCCATACACTAGATTCCACTACTTATTTTTCCAAAAATATGGCGAACTTTAAGGGTGAATATGTGGCAGACATAAAAAATAATCCCAAAATAACTCATGCGCTGGGTTATAAAAAGGATTGGGTTATTTTCTACTTATTATTATGACCGCCGCGCAGCGAAGCGGCGGTTATATAGGTTTAGTCAGAATTCTTTTTTCGCATGTCCAAATTTCCGTCAAGGATTCCCGGGACACTGTAAGACCGTGGTACACGAAACTTGGCGGGCATGTAACCCAACATGGATAGCATGGAACCACCTTTTTTCGTTTTGATCTGTAGCCCCCCCCCGCTGGACTGGACCCCCCGAAAGGAGGGTAGGGCAGACACAGTTTTCTGTAAATATCTCGAGAACCGTAGGGTTTAGGAGGACCATATTTTTTTTATGTTGATCTCAAAGGGCCATGTCAACCCATTCCATAACCACTCATTTCATGTATAGCGCCACCTAGTTAAACACAAAAAAGTAAAAATGAGGTGTTGTAATCGCAGGTATCTGTGACCTAACATAGTCAAAACTGCACGAAATTGGAAGTGAATGCACGCCAAGTTTCGTGGAATTCCGTTCATGGGGGGCCACACAATAAATTAATTTATGTTACTTTACACCAACTGGCCTGTAGGTGGCCGGAGACAATTTTCTGTGAATATCTCGAGAACCGTAGGGCCTAGGAGGTCCACCTTTTTTTTGTATGTTGGTCATAAGGGGGCATGTCAACCTATCCCATTACCACTTATTTCATCTATAGCGCCACCTAGTAAAAAATTAAAAAGCAAAACATTAGGTGTTTTCATCACAATATCTCTGGCTGACATAGTCAAAACTGCACAAAATTGAAAATGTAGCATCATTATGACACCCTCCGAATGCATGCCAAGTTTCGTGGACTTTCGTTCATGGGGGGCCTTACAATAAAATAATTTATGTGTACATTTAGTGACTGTACACCAACAAGGATTCCCGGGACACTGAAAGACCGGGGTACATGAAACTTGGTGGGCATGTAACCCCACATGGATAGCATGGAACCATCATTTTTCGTTTTGATCTATAGCCCCCCCACTGGACTGGACCCCCCGAAAGGAGGGTAGGGCAGACACAGTTTTCTGTGAATATCTTGAGAACCGTAGGGCCTAGGATGACCAATTTTTTGCGTATGTTTGCCTCCAGGGGTCATGTAAATCCATTCCATATGCACACATGTGCATAAACAGATACAAACGCACACACATACATTCACAGTAATCCTACGTATGACACACTCACACAGTAGACATATATACGCATGCATGCACATGCACACACACAGGCACATAAACAGGCAAACACACAAGCACATGCACGCACACACACACACCCATCCACCCACACACACATAAACATAAACATGTACACGCACACATGCACACAATTCAATAATTTCTCAGAATTATGAACAGGCAAGATGGGGTGGGGTTGTATAAAATGTATTTTACATGTGAAATCTATGAACTAATCATGTTTTGGTACTTGTTGTCTAGCAGATACCAGTGAGAATTGAGTGTGCATAATGCAATTCAGTGAGACAGTTAGAGTCATATATGCCTTTCAGCGTGACTTATTTTTGTGGAAAACATGTGCTGAACTGGGTGGCGGTCATATTTTGTAACGCTCTGCGGTACATCTAGTTATTTTATTGTTTACCATTTATCATTATCAATGTTTATTTGTTTAAACTAAAAATAATGTTAGAAAATGCATGAAACAGACACAGACTTGTCATCATTATTTTACTGATATTTCATTTACATCAGTGAAATGAAGTTACCTTATGGCAGCAGTGTAGAAAAAAAAACAGAAAAGAAATGTACATACATCATACATTTACATACATATTTCATGTAAATCAGTGAAGACCAAGTAGCATCAAGTGTTTAGGGAATGAGCTGAGAATATGGCCTCTAATTTAAACGACCAAGTAAGAAGAATATGGCCTAACTTAAACAGCCAACTAGCATCAAGTATTTGAAGTGGGGTGGGGATAAGTGGTGTTGAGGGCCTCTAACTTAAAGGGGTGGTTCAGGATTTTGGACATAGGACCTCATTTCCAAGTAAGCAAGTGTGATATTTATCAGTGGAGACCGTTTTCAACACGTTTCATCCAGTCCTTCTAATTGCAGAGTTCGCAGGTGCTAGGCTAGCGCAAGTCAACGGTATGTGCTAGCAGGGTGCGATTTGTGTAAAAACCAGAGGGGGGGATGATTTTGAATAAGTTTGTAACCCCCCCCCCCACACACACACACACCCCCCCAAAAAAAAATGAACGAACGATTCATAGCCTAGTAATGTCATGGCTAATAATACCCTATATTATTTTTTGCCACCTTTGTAACATTTTAGTTTCAGTTTACCGTGGTGTATGACTTTAAACAGCGAGTGTGCTTGGTATGATGATCAGCTGCTCTAATTCAGGGTAGGACTACGTTTTGACATACAAATTCACCTTGTTCTTGCCCCATCTGAAATGACTTCTCTACTTTTGCTGCCTTCATCCTTTCTGTATTTGTTGTGTAAAAAAACGTTGTATATGATGGCACTGAAGTCTTAAAGGGGTGGTTCAGGATTTTGGACATAAGACCTCATTTCCAAGTAAGCAAGTGTGATATTCATCAGTGGAGACCGTTTTCAACAGGTTTCATCCAGTCCTTCTAATTGCAGAGTTCGCAGGTGCTAGGCTAGCGCAAGTCAACGGTATGTGCTAGCCTGCCACTAAAAACAGTCTTACCCACTCCACAGTACACCCGAGGCAAATAAATTGTAACGCCAGACTATCGATGTAAATGTCTGTTTTGATACTGTTATTTCTAACGTTATTCTATCCTTGCATTTCAACGATCGCATTACATTTTGAGGGACTAGTTTCTTACCACGACGGAATTATACTTGCTCCGGTTAGTAGTACTGCGCCGAAAAGTAAACAGTAAAGCGCACTCCAATGGGGATACTTAGTAGTAGCCTTGGTAATATCAGTCCGCTGCTGAGATGCAAAATGACTACTACCAACTTCAGGGACCAAAGTATAACTATTGCAACGCGATGCGAGGGTAGTTGTATTTCTTACACTATTCTATCAACACAGAGATTTACATCGATTGTCTGGAATTTGCCTCGGGTGTACTTTGGAGTGGGTAAGACTGTCTTTAGTGGCAGGCTAGCACATACCGTTGACTTGCGCTAGCCTAGCACCTGCGAACTCTGCAATTACAAGGACTGGATGAAACGTGTTGAAAACGGTCTCCACTGATAAATATCACACTTGCTTACTTGGAAATGAGGTCTTATGTCCAAAATCCTGAACCACCCCTTTAAGTTAGTGAATTGGCTAACAGTGTTGGTAACCAAATAGCCTACACATTGCGCTACACGCTGCGTAGGCTACGTGCATTCTCTCTCCTGCTGATTTGCGTTCAGTAGCCAAGTGCGTAATATTGCAAAAGTTGAAAAAATAAATGTGTTTATTGTAGCCTACAGAAAATAAACAGCCAGTTAATTGCCTACAGTGCAGTGAAGAGTTTGGAGAGAAAAGTTATAGGGCAACTTGAAGTTTTATGAAAATAATTTACGAACCAGAACATAAAGACCATGAAGCTTAGCCTATATTTCTTACAGCTGTTAAAATACCCGCTAGATAGTTTAAATACCCACCAACATTCGTTTTTGCAGTACAGATTATTTCTAAAAGTTATTTGTCTAGGCCTACTACTGGCTGATTTATCAAACGAGTGCTTTCTCGTTCGTCCTCCGCAAACTACAGGTGTTTCGGTAGAGAGCCATTGAATAAGCGATGCCAAGCAATTTCTGTAACACTTTTTGTGACATTCAGCAAATATCTCCTCATTTAATGTAAGTTCCTTCGGACAATAGGCCTACGTTCTACTCTACGTGCAGTTGTCCTCCATCTCAGTTGCATCAGTTTTCTAATTTTTAAGGTTCTAAAACATTATTATGCTTCACTGAATCCTTCTCGTTTTCTTTTATTTGTCCAGCTAACTTTTCCATTGAACCTAGCCATTTATGATGGATTACACACTCGACATTCTGAAATGTCCTGCACGATCAAGGCCAAATTAAGTTATCACGCAGCCACTGTGTCAGCAGCATCAGTACTGACGGTGACGGTGCGTTTCTGATGTCAGATTATTATGTAGGCTAGCCTACTAGACTGTTCTCACGTTGCAGCGCTTTACTTATATGAAGTAGCATTAATCAATATGAGGGGCAGAGGGGGATAAATGTTGTCCCCCCCGACGATAAAAATAATTTAGCAGAGGTAGGGATAGGAAAACCAGAGGGGGGGGAATCCTCACCATCCCCCCTACAAATCGCACCCTGTGTGCTAGCCTGCCACTAAAAACAGTCTTACCCACTCCAAAGTACACCCGAGGCAAATACAATATAACGCCAGACTATCGATGTAAATGTCTGTTTTTATAGTGTTATTTCTAACGTTATTCTATCCTTGCATTTCAACGATCGCATTACATTTTGAGGGACTAGTTTCTTAGCAGCGGCGGAATTATACTTGCTCCGGTTAGTAGTACTGTGCCGAAAAGTAAACAGTAAAGCGCACTCCAATGGGGATACCTAGTAGTAGCCTTGGTAATATCAGTCCGCCGCTGAGATGCAAAATGACTACTACCAACTTCAGGGATCAAAGTATAACTATTGCAACGCGATGCGAGGGTAGTTGTATTTCTCACACTATTCTATCAACACAGACATTTACATCGATTGTCTGGAATTTGCCTCGGGTGTACTTTGGAGTGGGTAAGACTGTGTTTAGTGGCAGGCTAGCACATACCGTTGACTTGCGCTAGCCTAGCACCTGCGAACTCTGCAATTAGAAGGACTGGATGAAACGTGTTGAAAACGGTCTCCACTGATAAATATCACACTTGCTTACTTGGAAATGGGGTCTTATGTCCAAAATCCTGAACCACCCCTTTAAACGGCCAGCTAACATAAACCACCAACACTGTAACAAGACTCTGTAGTTTTCACAGCATAGTTACGGTCAGGCCCGGGGTGGGTAATCGGGAGAATTCCCGGTGGGCCGCTTCACTTTTGGGCCGGTCGAGGAAAAAAATATTGACATTTGTCACGTTAGTCTAACTTCTCTTAAAGTAGGCTACACGTTCCTCATTCTGTGCATGGCACCGTTGCCTCTGCATGGCAGGGTGCTTGCTCTTTTTCCAAATTAAAATTCCAGACTTTTTCCAGACTTTTTTAAAACTGGATTTTTTTTTCTCAAGACCTTAACTTTATGTACTTGTATACTTGTGTGCCTACTTCCTACTTCATTGGTTGAGATTGTCCCAACTGTGTTTATTAGAAATTTAATTTTTATAGGCTAGAATTCAATGAACAAATGCATTATTCACAGTAAATTATGCTTTTACTGATGAAAATGTTTCAAAACATGAAAATCACAAGTACATGAATTTCACATCAAACAAGTGTCACAAAAACTATCGGTAACACTTTACTTGACGGGTGAGTTCATAACACATTCATAGCAGCTGTCATAAACTGCACATAAAGCATTCATGACTGTTTCATGAGACATGACTCAACATTCATACCAAACCTTTCATGAATGTGGAAGACAGAACGACGAAAACTTGTCAAAATAAAAGTCCATCAATCGCAAAGCAGCATTGCCGTTTTTGTAAATATTTCATGAATATCTTATGAAGTCTACATTGAATGTCACTTTACTATACAAGTTGTGAAGTATTTGTAATCACTGAGTTTAACACTGGGAGGCAAACTAGCCTACATTCGACTTGTATTTGTGTAACCTGGAATGGTTGGACATTCCCAGTAGCAAAAGATGAGAAATTATCTGCAAAGGTTACATCATAAAACAAATACATTTTTATGAAACAAAAATTATTTGCTTGACCATGTTCTGTCTTTTTGGCACTGGACTAGCCCATTGACTCAGATGTGACATGGTCAGGTAAAAGGTTTGGAACAAAAACGGCAATGCTGCTTTGCGATTGATGGACTTTTATTTTGACGAGTTGTCGTCGTTCTGTCTTCCACATTCATGAAAGGTTTGGTATGAATGTTGAGTCATGTCTCATGAAACAGTCATGAATGCTTTATGTGAAGTTTATGACAGCTGCTATGAATGTGTTAAGAACTCACCCGTCAAGTAAAGTGTTACCGTAGAATTCAGTCTCACTCACATCTAATTTTTTCTGTCCTTGACATGACTGAACTTATCTTTATGTTATCTCATTTTAACTTCTGAACAAGCTGTATCACAACACTCACAAAAGTGCATATATACATTTGACCTAGCGCACTTGGTTAGAACAAAAAATAAACTGTACAGTATGGCAAAGACTCTAATTTTTAATTTCATTTAACTTCAAATCCAGCCATAAATTCAAAAACACGCAACGACCCATTTCTGTTGACCACTAGGCTAGCTATGTGTCAATAGACCTCAGCAGTGACGAAAAGGTGCCAGACTAGGCTAAGCAAGCGTTGATTGGATATCATTCCATTAGGCTAATACAGTACGTGACCAGTTAGTAAAATTATAGTTTTATAGCCTACCTTCCTATTTCTCATTTCACAATGCCTTTGAGCATACTGTAAGATTCTACCATACATTTTTTTCCATACTTTATTAAGACTTTCACACAAAATTCAAGACTTTTCAAGGTCTGGAAAACAGTGTTTCAAAATTCCATACTTATTAAAGGGGACATATTATGCAAATTTCACTTTTTGCATCCTTTTGTACCTCCATTTGGGTCTCTACTGCTCCTAACAACACTCCACGCGTGCAAAAAAGCCATCCATGCGTTTTCTGTGAGTCAGTTGAACGATTTTGGTGTCAGGAATCATAGGCTTCTATGAGCCATTTTCTGGCTCCCTTAACCTGACGTCAAAATAAGGGAATTTGCATAGAACCACCCTGGCGCCACCCCTCACCTCTCAACCCCCATATAGCCCCACCCACCCAATTAGTTGAAGATCGCCATTAGTTTGCTGGTTTAACGAGCACGGACACCAAGCTCAATGACTACAAGCAAGAGCAAGTCACACATGAAGTGTTGTGTTGTTGGCTGCACAGAACAACACAAATCCTTGCACTTTCTCCCAGCCAAAGACGACAGAAGAACCGAGTGGCTCCACTTCATTGTCGATGGCCATGTTCCAGCAACAGTCGGCAAAAATGTTGTGGTGTGTGCGAACCACTTCAAGACAGACTACTTTGAAAACTTAGGACAGTACACTGCAGGATTAGCCATCAAACTTCGTTTGACAGAGGGATCTGTACCTGGGTGATTCTCCAACTATGGTACTTTTTCTGTCCTTGACATATATTTAAAAAAATAAAAAACATTTCCACTTTTTTATTTTTTTCACACTTACTACATATTTAGGGGAACCTATATATAAAAAATCATTGTTCAATTATGTTGTTTTTTATAAAATATAAGACATTTTATATGCGTTTTTTACTATTTTGCCTCTGTCCCTAGGCCAGACTTTGGGTCTTCGACCTTATCTCACTTAAAATCTAATACTGATATAATTTTTAATTCAAACAGAAAGTATGCATTATAACCCAATTCATTTAAATCTACTATTTGTTTTTATATTTCTTTTCGGTTTGGCATATTTTAAACATGTTAAACACTTGTCCCTTGGGTTCACCGTCATTTCCACACCTCTGCATAAAATGCAATCCCAGGCTCAGTATTCTAGATTTGTATACTCAGTAACCATAGCAACTGACACTCCAGAGGGATCCACATGGCTGAATGAAAGAATGATCCCAGCAGAGGTTAATACATAGGAGATATATCAAGGTAAATATGAGAAATACCGCGAGTATGTTTATTGTACGTCATTTCTGAACCGCTCATAATTCATTCCGATGGGAAAAATTCTGGATTTTTACAATTTCATTAGGTGTAATTTGAGATTATTTAATGCTAACTCTAAAACTAACACTAACAGGCTAGTCAAACATGAGATATTAGAGGGAAAGTGGGAAAATGTCATTTCCACGACCGTCTTTTCCACATCTGTCTCCATGGTAGTGATAGGTAGACAGGTTGGCTTGTTTTTGTTCGGTTGTGGAAATGACCATTGCTTTTGCCATTGTCTGGAAAAATGTCAAAAAATACATATTATTCCATAAAAATCAGCACAGCCAACTTCAGGGCAGGTATCTAGGCATACTGGGGAAACAAATTATGCCAGTAATATTTTAATTAAAAATGTTTCATTTTCTGAAAATGTTCAGGTCCAAAAAGTACCATAGTTGGAGAATCACCCACCTACTGTTCGTGGTAAGTCACAAGATGAGAGACATGTAAGTACTTTCAAATAATGACTTTTGTGTTTCTATCGCAGTTAAGCAAGAACTAACGTTAGGCTGTTCGTGTTTTGCCATTTAGCACAAGCTAACGCAAACATTACGGCTAACATTAGCCCTGCATCTGCTTGGAGTGAGCATTTACTCCATTCCAAATTGCAAATGCAGCACACAGCCAATCGAGTCATATTTGACAATCCCAGTCAATAATATCTGAAAGTAATGATTTGAAAATGTTGTCTAGACGCTAGACCTCCATTAAATATTGTCATGTTATCCACAATTGAGGCGACCAACAGCTAAAAGCCCTTAGTATAAGCTAATGTTAGCTTGTAGCCTCACTTTATAACGTTATCCAGTGTTTGCACATTTCCCCTATAGCTCTATTTCATTTAAGCTGCAAGGGTTTGTCACAATTTGTAGTCGTTTTGTCCTTACTGATAAGGAGTTAGATATGGTCATGTTATCTACAATGAAGGTGGCCAGTAAGCTCTTGGTCTAGGCTAATGTTTGCTGTTGTAAATAAAGCGAGATATAGTACTGACAGTGCAAGAAGTTGTAGCCTCAGTTTTTAGCTCAAAGTAAACGTGCATATTATGTGCATGCCATTATTTTCATGTTTGGTTTTCTCTTTACTGCGCAAGACTCTACCTGGCTGCTCTGCATTACAATGAGGATGCTGCACGAGACCAGGCCACCTTATCCTCTGGGGACCCTCTCTACAGGATGCATTTCCCAAAGTACAGGGAGAGTGCAGGGTGAAACCCATCAAAACCGAGACAACATTCCGTAAGTTACATAATTTTTTATTTATCAACAATAAAAGATCTGTTCATTTTGCATGCTATTGCACTATGGTGTCTAGTTACAGAAGTGTTTGTGAAATATTGCACAGGGTATGTGGAACACTTGATGGGCTTCATCATGGGCGAGGTCTTTGTGGACCAAGAAGCATACAGGGAGGAACTCCTGAAAATAAGCATTCCTCCGTTCCTGTCCTCAGAGTTTGAGCACCCAGAGAAGGAGGAGGAGGTGATCGCCAACTATGTGTCTCGCTTCAATCCAGGGGAGGCAGTTTGAAGCCCACGTATTGTCCTTGGCTGTCAGGAAACTCCCGACGAACACGCAGGACCACACATGACGGGATGACGACCCTTATTCTGCATCCAAGGAATCCCCAACACCAACTGACAAAGCTCCTGTAGGCAAGCTATCTGTAACGACTAAAAAAAACCCAACAACATTGCAGTAGTTAGCAGGTTACATAATCTGTCAGTTCTGTCAAAAGTGCAAAGTGCAATTGTCATATTGCATATGTCATGTTTTATTTCTGTTTTGTGTAATAAATATATTGTAATTTTATTTATATTTAAATGTGTCACGAGTGTATGTTTGATACCTGCTGAATTTGCAGACAATAGCCATACATAAAAAGAAAGAAAACAACAATTGGGGCATGTGTTGGTGTGTAAGGCCATTAGTGACCTATGAACATTAGTAAGACTAACATCTGCTTTTGCTGATAAAAACGGTAGCCTGTCACTTCTCATAAACACTGGGAAAAACTAATAAGTAGCTTAATAAATAACACATACTGCTCTATTCCCCGTAGCCGTAAGGCCCCATGGTCAGCTCTGTATATGTTCAGTGCGTTCTGAAGAGAATAAACATTCAGGCACACCGGGTATAAACCCGTCTGCTGCAGACGTCGTGTGATCTATAATGGTATGGTAAGGTGAGTGCTATGCTAGCACAGTCCCTAGCATTATTCGTAAATGAGTGAGTAATATGGCAGCATACTCGCTAGCTCATTTATAAATAAGTTAGTAACACGGTAAGATATTTGCAGGCCTTTCTGTATCTTAGAAAAGTTACCTGTGTAATCTCCAGGCAGCATATACTCTGCCTCAGTTGGCACTGCCCAACAATTTCCACAAGCACACCTATATAATAATTAAAATAACTAGAATTGCGGTTCCGAGGAACTGCAAGAGTGGGTTTGATCTGGGGCACGGAACTCGGCCTCATCCAAGGATTCCAACGGTACCTCATTTATGAAAATCGGGCACACGGATCAAAAGTTATCTGCATCAACGCAACATCCAATAAGCTAAAACGCATAAATAACGTGGTTGCTATGCTGGTTGCTAGGGCAATCATGCTGGTTGCTCAGGTGGTCGCTAGGTTAGAAGGCCAGTGCCTCCTGAGAGGCCTGAAGGGTCAGTTCTGAGGTTGTTGACTGCTGAAACCGAAAAATGGACTGCATTTTCTTAAAAGACAATGGGGTCATTCCGTGTGAAATCACCCAATTTCAGCGCAATTTGGCAGGTGACCCTCTCCGAAAAAATCTGAAAAAAATCACAGGTGTTTGTAGACCAAATCCATGCATAGATCTTAAATAGTATATCTGTATAACTAATCGTTGCAAAACTACAGCCCTTTGAAACTTCAAGTCATTTTAAGCATTGTGGTGAACAATCCTTTTTGTTCAACTTCCAGCATTATTGGCTCTTTTGGTATTTCACACACATTAGTGATACTATGTGAATAGAAGTACATTTTCCTGTTGAATTAAAAAATACAATCGGATCAGACGTATCTTGTATACTTTCCCCTCTGCAAAGCTCTGAAAATGGCTATAAATTCATAATGTGAAAAGACATCATCACCTTTGAGGGCTTCTCATTCAAAAAGTATGTGACACAAATTCATCAGATTTTTTTCCTACACATATATGTATTATAAAGGTCCTGTCCATGCATTACCTTTGGTTGTTATCATTTTCATGATTTCATGAGGTTGTTGACTGCTGAAACCGAAAAATGGACTGCATTTTCTTAAAAGACAATGTGACTGAAGTGCGGGCAAAGTTTGCACAGAAATGTACGATTTTTCCCACCCTCATCGACCTTGTCATAAAACTTGTTTAAATGATCACACGACGCCTCCTTGCTGCTTTGTCGTCTACATCAACCTTTCTCAAACTTCTTTGACCTGAGGCCCAGTCAAGGCATACTTTGGGGTCATAGGGCCCACCTACATGAACCCACCCCCTCCTCCCACCCCCCATCAAATTGTAATATCATCACAATTATTATTTTTTTTATACTATATTGCTATACATGCACTTCAAAACAGTCAATGTTTAAAGTGCTAAGATTGTTCACAAAAGTTTGTGAAAGCATGCACATCAGAGTACTGCTTAACTAATGTAAAATATAATTAGGCCTACACTAGTTTCATTGTTTTTGCATTGTTGCATGATTGATATGCTATTTAATTACATTTCATTTGAATGCCTGAATGTAAGAATTCAGGAAACACAATACCAGCTTTTAACATTTATGTTGTTTACAAGTTTATGTAAATCACATAACACATGAACTGTTTACATACTACTGATAGCCCATTACTGTACACAATAATACTGTGCCCATTCATTAACATTAAACATCAGGCGTCTTGTTTACACATTTAAACCATATTTGCACTTCGAAATTCGCTTCCAAATTGTAGTAACTACATCTACGAAGTCTAAGGAAGATATCTATGAACATACTACATGGTTAAGATACATTTTGACAGAACTACAGACTTCGTGAAAGTAGCCTAGTAGCCCTACATAAAAGGCTCCATTAACTTCATTGCAAAATCGCGGTTGGTCTGTTTACACACTAAAACCATATTTACACTTCGAAATTCGCTTCCAAATTGTAGTAACTACATCTACGAAGTCTAAGGAAGATAATCATGTAGTCTGTTCATAGATAAGATATATTTTGACAGAACTACAGACTTCGTGAAAGTAGCCTAGTAGCCCTACATAAAAGGCTCCATTAACTTCATTGCAAAATCGCGGTTGGTCTGTTTACACACTAAAACCATATTTACACTTCGAAATTCGCTTCCAAATTGTAGTAACTACATCTACGAAGTCTAAGGAAGATATCTATTAACATACTACATGGTTAAGATACATTTTGACAGAACTACAGACTTCGTGAAAGTAGCCTAGTAGCCCTACATAAAAGGCTCCATTAACTTCATTGCAAAATCGCGGTTGGTCTGTTTACACACTAAAACCATATTTACACTTCGAAATTCGCTTCCAAATTGTAGTAACTACATCTACGAAGTCTAAGGAAGATAATCATGTAGTCTGTTCATAGATAAGATACATTTTGACAGAACTACAGACTTCGTGAAAGTAGCCTAGTAGCCCTACATAAAAGGCTCCATTAACTTCATTGCAAAATCGCGGTTGGTCTGTTTACACACTAAAACCATATTTACACTTCGAAATTCGCTTCCAAATTGTAGTAACTACATCTACGAAGTCTAAGGAAGATAACCTTGTAGTCTGTTCAACGATAAGATACATTTTGACAGAACTACAGACCTCGTAAAAGTAGTACCTAAAATTAGTGTGATAAATGGCCATCACGTAGCCTAAAGCATATAGCACTAGCATATGACAACAGCAAATAGCTAACGTTTACGTTAGCCTAACTTACTTATCGTTGACGTTGACCCGACACGTTTATAAGTTAAACCATAGACTGATAAGGACGTCCATCAAAATTCCGTGTGTATCCTGTGTATCTTTCGTGCTGCTATCCTGTTGCCTTTTCCCTGTTGTTCCGGCAACAAGGTTTTTACGCGATATTTGCCACATCCCAGAGAGTTGTTGTTTGGTGGGTCAGGTGACGAGCCGTCGAATCACAGCACAGCACCCAGAATGCATTGCAACACACCGTCTAGAAGGGACTCAGCGTTAGGTCGGCTTTAAATAGCATACAGAACCTATAGTAATATAACGTTGTCTGTAAGCTCCACAGATCGTGGCAAGACAATTGAATTGATTGAGGACTTCTTGCTGGGCAACGATGAGTAACTTGATTAGTAATGCTGCGTGGATATGCATGATATCTGTATGAAAGTGTCTTTCTCAATGTAATAATATATACAACTGTACACATGACGAAGTTCAAATGGAGCTAGCTGGGTATTGGACTGGGCTGAATGGATTGGTGAAATACTTTATTTATTTTTTTTATGACCTATATGAACATGGTTTGGCTTTAAAAAAAAGAGGAGACAGCGCTTCGCGCTGTCTCCTCTTTTTTTACATGACCTTTACACTTAGTGCTGGCAAGGCATTGAACTGGGCTGAATGGATTTGGAAAATATATATATATATTTTTTTTAATGACCTGTATCAACATGGTTTGGCTTTAAAAAAAAGATGAGACAGCGCTTCGCGCTGTCTCATCTTTTTTTACATTACCTTTACACTTAGTGCTGGCAAGGCATTGAACTGGGCTTCATTCAAGGATTCCAACGGTACCTCATTCATGAAAATCGGACATACTGGTCAAAAGTTACATGCACACACCTTCATATACACAGACAGCCCAGCCCAGCCCATCAGAGCTCTGCCAGGTGGCTTAGAACTCTTCCAGGTGCAAGCTTAAGCAATTAGAGCTGTGATGTCACAATCGAAATTTGAATTCTGAACATTCCGCCATGCATTTCAATGGGCCCAAAAAACGCAGAAAAACGGGAATACCGCGAAAACGACAAGGGCCAGTGACACGAAATCAACAAGCAAGTTACACCGGTTCGGGCCTGAATTTTTGGAGTTCGAACCGCGTCGATAGCTCAAACGGTCTAGGAGCAGTAGTTCGGCCAAAAAGTGGGTGAATAGGAAGATATAATAACTAGAATTGCGGTTCCGAGGAACTGCAAGAGTGGGTTTGATCAGGGGCATGGAACTCGGCCTCATCCAAGGATTCCAACGGTACCTCATTTATGAAAATCGGACATACGGGTCAAAAGTTACATGCACACACCTTCATATACACAGACAGCCCAGCCCAGCCCATTATAGCTCTGCCAGGTGGCTTAGAACTCTTCCAGGTGCAAGCTTAAGCAATTAGAGCTGTGATGTCACAATCGAAATTTGAATTCTGAACATTCCGCCATTCATTTCAATGGGCCCAAAAAACGCAGAAAAACGGGAATACCGCGAAAACGACAAGGGCCAGCAACACGAAATCAACAAGCAAGTTACACCGGTTCGGGCCTGAATTTTTGGAGTTCGAACCGCGTCGATAGCTCAAACGGTCTAGGAGCAGTAGTTCGGCCAAAAAGTGGGTGAATAGGAAGATATAATAATAATAAGAAAACTTAAGAAGAACAATAGTGGGCTTGCTCCGCAAGCCCACAGCATGGCAAAGCCATGCTGTGGTCTTGCTGGATCAAACCCACTAATAATAAGAAAACTTAAGAAGAACAATAGTGGGCTTGCTCCGCAAGCCCACAGCATGGCAAAGCTGTGCTTGCCATGCTGTGGGCTTGCTGGATCAAACCCACTAATAATAATAACTAGAATTGCGGTTCCGAGGAACTGCAAGAGTGGGTTTGATCAGGGGCATGGAACTCGGCCTCATCCAAGGATTCCAACGGTACCTCATTTATGAAAATCGGACATACGGGTCAAAAGTTACATGCACACACCTTCATATACACAGACAGCCCAGCCCAGCCCATTATAGCTCTGCCAGGTGGCTTAGAACTCTTCCAGGTGCAAGCTTAAGCAATTAGAGCTGTGATGTCACAATCGAAATTTGAATTTTGAACATTCCGCCATGCATTTCAATGGGCCCAAAAAACGCAGAAAAACGGGAATACCGCGAAAACGACAAGGCCCAGCGACACGAAATCAACAAGCAAGTTACACCGGTTCGGGCCTGAATTTTTGGAGTTCGAACCGCGTCGATAGCTCAAACGGTCTAGGAGCAGTAGTTCGGCCAAAAAGTGGGTGAACAGGAATAATAAATAACTAGAATTGCGGTTCCGAGGAACTGCAAGAGTGGGTTTGATCTGGGGCACGGAACTCGGCCTCATCCAAGGATTCCAACGGTACCTCATTTATGAAAATCGGGCACACGGATCAAAAGTTATCTGCATCAACGCAACATCCAATAAGCTAAAACGCATAAATAACGTGGTTGCTATGCTGGTTGCTAGGGCAATCATGCTGGTTGCTCAGGTGGTCGCTAGGTTAGAAGGCCAGTGCCTCCTGAGAGGCCTGAAGGGTCAGTTCTGAGGTTGTTGACTGCTGAAACCGAAAAATGGACTGCATTTTCTTAAAAGACAATGGGGTCATTCCGTGTGAAATCACCCAATTTCAGCGCAATTTGGCAGGTGACCCTCTCCGAAAAAATCTGAAAAAAATCACAGGTGTTTGTAGACCAAATCCATGCATAGATCTTAAATAGTATATCTGTATAACTAATCGTTGCAAAACTACAGCCCTTTGAAACTTCAAGTCATTTTAAGCATTGTGGTGAACAATCCTTTTTGTTCAACTTCCAGCATTATTGGCTCTTTTGGTATTTCACACACATTAGTGATACTATGTGAATAGAAGTACATTTTCCTGTTGAATTAAAAAATACAATCGGATCAGACGTATCTTGTATACTTTCCCCTCTGCAAAGCTCTGAAAATGGCTATAAATTCATAATGTGAAAAGACATCATCACCTTTGAGGGCTTCTCATTCAAAAAGTATGTGACACAAATTCATCAGATTTTTTTCCTACACATATATGTATTATAAAGGTCCTGTCCATGCATTACCTTTGGTTGTTATCATTTTCATGATTTCATGAGGTTGTTGACTGCTGAAACCGAAAAATGGACTGCATTTTCTTAAAAGACAATGTGACTGAAGTGCGGGCAAAGTTTGCACAGAAATGTACGATTTTTCCCACCCTCATCGACCTTGTCATAAAACTTGTTTAAATGATCACACGACGCCTCCTTGCTGCTTTGTCGTCTACATCAACCTTTCTCAAACTTCTTTGACCTGAGGCCCAGTCAAGGCATACTTTGGGGTCATAGGGCCCACCTACATGAACCCACCCCCTCCTCCCACCCCCCATCAAATTGTAATATCATCACAATTATTATTTTTTTTATACTATATTGCTATACATGCACTTCAAAACAGTCAATGTTTAAAGTGCTAAGATTGTTCACAAAAGTTTGTGAAAGCATGCACATCAGAGTACTGCTTAACTAATGTAAAATATAATTAGGCCTACACTAGTTTCATTGTTTTTGCATTGTTGCATGATTGATATGCTATTTAATTACATTTCATTTGAATGCCTGAATGTAAGAATTCAGGAAACACAATACCAGCTTTTAACATTTATGTTGTTTACAAGTTTATGTAAATCACATAACACATGAACTGTTTACATACTACTGATAGCCCATTACTGTACACAATAATACTGTGCCCATTCATTAACATTAAACATCAGGCGTCTTGTTTACACATTTAAACCATATTTGCACTTCGAAATTCGCTTCCAAATTGTAGTAACTACATCTACGAAGTCTAAGGAAGATATCTATGAACATACTACATGGTTAAGATACATTTTGACAGAACTACAGACTTCGTGAAAGTAGCCTAGTAGCCCTACATAAAAGGCTCCATTAACTTCATTGCAAAATCGCGGTTGGTCTGTTTACACACTAAAACCATATTTACACTTCGAAATTCGCTTCCAAATTGTAGTAACTACATCTACGAAGTCTAAGGAAGATAATCATGTAGTCTGTTCATAGATAAGATATATTTTGACAGAACTACAGACTTCGTGAAAGTAGCCTAGTAGCCCTACATAAAAGGCTCCATTAACTTCATTGCAAAATCGCGGTTGGTCTGTTTACACACTAAAACCATATTTACACTTCGAAATTCGCTTCCAAATTGTAGTAACTACATCTACGAAGTCTAAGGAAGATATCTATTAACATACTACATGGTTAAGATACATTTTGACAGAACTACAGACTTCGTGAAAGTAGCCTAGTAGCCCTACATAAAAGGCTCCATTAACTTCATTGCAAAATCGCGGTTGGTCTGTTTACACACTAAAACCATATTTACACTTCGAAATTCGCTTCCAAATTGTAGTAACTACATCTACGAAGTCTAAGGAAGATAATCATGTAGTCTGTTCATAGATAAGATACATTTTGACAGAACTACAGACTTCGTGAAAGTAGCCTAGTAGCCCTACATAAAAGGCTCCATTAACTTCATTGCAAAATCGCGGTTGGTCTGTTTACACACTAAAACCATATTTACACTTCGAAATTCGCTTCCAAATTGTAGTAACTACATCTACGAAGTCTAAGGAAGATAACCTTGTAGTCTGTTCAACGATAAGATACATTTTGACAGAACTACAGACCTCGTAAAAGTAGTACCTAAAATTAGTGTGATAAATGGCCATCACGTAGCCTAAAGCATATAGCACTAGCATATGACAACAGCAAATAGCTAACGTTTACGTTAGCCTAACTTACTTATCGTTGACGTTGACCCGACACGTTTATAAGTTAAACCATAGACTGATAAGGACGTCCATCAAAATTCCGTGTGTATCCTGTGTATCTTTCGTGCTGCTATCCTGTTGCCTTTTCCCTGTTGTTCCGGCAACAAGGTTTTTACGCGATATTTGCCACATCCCAGAGAGTTGTTGTTTGGTGGGTCAGGTGACGAGCCGTCGAATCACAGCACAGCACCCAGAATGCATTGCAACACACCGTCTAGAAGGGACTCAGCGTTAGGTCGGCTTTAAATAGCATACAGAACCTATAGTAATATAACGTTGTCTGTAAGCTCCACAGATCGTGGCAAGACAATTGAATTGATTGAGGACTTCTTGCTGGGCAACGATGAGTAACTTGATTAGTAATGCTGCGTGGATATGCATGATATCTGTATGAAAGTGTCTTTCTCAATGTAATAATATATACAACTGTACACATGACGAAGTTCAAATGGAGCTAGCTGGGTATTGGACTGGGCTGAATGGATTGGTGAAATACTTTATTTATTTTTTTTATGACCTATATGAACATGGTTTGGCTTTAAAAAAAAGAGGAGACAGCGCTTCGCGCTGTCTCCTCTTTTTTTACATGACCTTTACACTTAGTGCTGGCAAGGCATTGAACTGGGCTGAATGGATTTGGAAAATATATATATATATTTTTTTTAATGACCTGTATCAACATGGTTTGGCTTTAAAAAAAAGATGAGACAGCGCTTCGCGCTGTCTCATCTTTTTTTACATTACCTTTACACTTAGTGCTGGCAAGGCATTGAACTGGGCTTCATTCAAGGATTCCAACGGTACCTCATTCATGAAAATCGGACATACTGGTCAAAAGTTACATGCACACACCTTCATATACACAGACAGCCCAGCCCAGCCCATCAGAGCTCTGCCAGGTGGCTTAGAACTCTTCCAGGTGCAAGCTTAAGCAATTAGAGCTGTGATGTCACAATCGAAATTTGAATTCTGAACATTCCGCCATGCATTTCAATGGGCCCAAAAAACGCAGAAAAACGGGAATACCGCGAAAACGACAAGGGCCAGTGACACGAAATCAACAAGCAAGTTACACCGGTTCGGGCCTGAATTTTTGGAGTTCGAACCGCGTCGATAGCTCAAACGGTCTAGGAGCAGTAGTTCGGCCAAAAAGTGGGTGAATAGGAAGATATAATAATAACTAGAATTGCGGTTCCGAGGAACTGCAAGAGTGGGTTTGATCTGGGGCACGGAACTCGGCCTCATCCAAGGATTCCAACGGTACCTCATTTATGAAAATCGGGCACACGGATCAAAAGTTATCTGCATCAACGCAACATCCAATAAGCTAAAACGCATAAATAACGTGGTTGCTATGCTGGTTGCTAGGGCAATCATGCTGGTTGCTCAGGTGGTCGCTAGGTTAGAAGGCCAGTGCCTCCTGAGAGGCCTGAAGGGTCAGTTCTGAGGTTGTTGACTGCTGAAACCGAAAAATGGACTGCATTTTCTTAAAAGACAATGGGGTCATTCCGTGTGAAATCACCCAATTTCAGCGCAATTTGGCAGGTGACCCTCTCCGAAAAAATCTGAAAAAAATCACAGGTGTTTGTAGACCAAATCCATGCATAGATCTTAAATAGTATATCTGTATAACTAATCGTTGCAAAACTACAGCCCTTTGAAACTTCAAGTCATTTTAAGCATTGTGGTGAACAATCCTTTTTGTTCAACTTCCAGCATTATTGGCTCTTTTGGTATTTCACACACATTAGTGATACTATGTGAATAGAAGTACATTTTCCTGTTGAATTAAAAAATACAATCGGATCAGACGTATCTTGTATACTTTCCCCTCTGCAAAGCTCTGAAAATGGCTATAAATTCATAATGTGAAAAGACATCATCACCTTTGAGGGCTTCTCATTCAAAAAGTATGTGACACAAATTCATCAGATTTTTTTCCTACACATATATGTATTATAAAGGTCCTGTCCATGCATTACCTTTGGTTGTTATCATTTTCATGATTTCATGAGGTTGTTGACTGCTGAAACCGAAAAATGGACTGCATTTTCTTAAAAGACAATGTGACTGAAGTGCGGGCAAAGTTTGCACAGAAATGTACGATTTTTCCCACCCTCATCGACCTTGTCATAAAACTTGTTTAAATGATCACACGACGCCTCCTTGCTGCTTTGTCGTCTACATCAACCTTTCTCAAACTTCTTTGACCTGAGGCCCAGTCAAGGCATACTTTGGGGTCATAGGGCCCACCTACATGAACCCACCCCCTCCTCCCACCCCCCATCAAATTGTAATATCATCACAATTATTATTTTTTTTATACTATATTGCTATACATGCACTTCAAAACAGTCAATGTTTAAAGTGCTAAGATTGTTCACAAAAGTTTGTGAAAGCATGCACATCAGAGTACTGCTTAACTAATGTAAAATATAATTAGGCCTACACTAGTTTCATTGTTTTTGCATTGTTGCATGATTGATATGCTATTTAATTACATTTCATTTGAATGCCTGAATGTAAGAATTCAGGAAACACAATACCAGCTTTTAACATTTATGTTGTTTACAAGTTTATGTAAATCACATAACACATGAACTGTTTACATACTACTGATAGCCCATTACTGTACACAATAATACTGTGCCCATTCATTAACATTAAACATCAGGCGTCTTGTTTACACATTTAAACCATATTTGCACTTCGAAATTCGCTTCCAAATTGTAGTAACTACATCTACGAAGTCTAAGGAAGATATCTATGAACATACTACATGGTTAAGATACATTTTGACAGAACTACAGACTTCGTGAAAGTAGCCTAGTAGCCCTACATAAAAGGCTCCATTAACTTCATTGCAAAATCGCGGTTGGTCTGTTTACACACTAAAACCATATTTACACTTCGAAATTCGCTTCCAAATTGTAGTAACTACATCTACGAAGTCTAAGGAAGATAATCATGTAGTCTGTTCATAGATAAGATATATTTTGACAGAACTACAGACTTCGTGAAAGTAGCCTAGTAGCCCTACATAAAAGGCTCCATTAACTTCATTGCAAAATCGCGGTTGGTCTGTTTACACACTAAAACCATATTTACACTTCGAAATTCGCTTCCAAATTGTAGTAACTACATCTACGAAGTCTAAGGAAGATATCTATTAACATACTACATGGTTAAGATACATTTTGACAGAACTACAGACTTCGTGAAAGTAGCCTAGTAGCCCTACATAAAAGGCTCCATTAACTTCATTGCAAAATCGCGGTTGGTCTGTTTACACACTAAAACCATATTTACACTTCGAAATTCGCTTCCAAATTGTAGTAACTACATCTACGAAGTCTAAGGAAGATAATCATGTAGTCTGTTCATAGATAAGATACATTTTGACAGAACTACAGACTTCGTGAAAGTAGCCTAGTAGCCCTACATAAAAGGCTCCATTAACTTCATTGCAAAATCGCGGTTGGTCTGTTTACACACTAAAACCATATTTACACTTCGAAATTCGCTTCCAAATTGTAGTAACTACATCTACGAAGTCTAAGGAAGATAACCTTGTAGTCTGTTCAACGATAAGATACATTTTGACAGAACTACAGACCTCGTAAAAGTAGTACCTAAAATTAGTGTGATAAATGGCCATCACGTAGCCTAAAGCATATAGCACTAGCATATGACAACAGCAAATAGCTAACGTTTACGTTAGCCTAACTTACTTATCGTTGACGTTGACCCGACACGTTTATAAGTTAAACCATAGACTGATAAGGACGTCCATCAAAATTCCGTGTGTATCCTGTGTATCTTTCGTGCTGCTATCCTGTTGCCTTTTCCCTGTTGTTCCGGCAACAAGGTTTTTACGCGATATTTGCCACATCCCAGAGAGTTGTTGTTTGGTGGGTCAGGTGACGAGCCGTCGAATCACAGCACAGCACCCAGAATGCATTGCAACACACCGTCTAGAAGGGACTCAGCGTTAGGTCGGCTTTAAATAGCATACAGAACCTATAGTAATATAACGTTGTCTGTAAGCTCCACAGATCGTGGCAAGACAATTGAATTGATTGAGGACTTCTTGCTGGGCAACGATGAGTAACTTGATTAGTAATGCTGCGTGGATATGCATGATATCTGTATGAAAGTGTCTTTCTCAATGTAATAATATATACAACTGTACACATGACGAAGTTCAAATGGAGCTAGCTGGGTATTGGACTGGGCTGAATGGATTGGTGAAATACTTTATTTATTTTTTTTATGACCTATATGAACATGGTTTGGCTTTAAAAAAAAGAGGAGACAGCGCTTCGCGCTGTCTCCTCTTTTTTTACATGACCTTTACACTTAGTGCTGGCAAGGCATTGAACTGGGCTGAATGGATTTGGAAAATATATATATATATTTTTTTTAATGACCTGTATCAACATGGTTTGGCTTTAAAAAAAAGATGAGACAGCGCTTCGCGCTGTCTCATCTTTTTTTACATTACCTTTACACTTAGTGCTGGCAAGGCATTGAACTGGGCTTCATTCAAGGATTCCAACGGTACCTCATTCATGAAAATCGGACATACTGGTCAAAAGTTACATGCACACACCTTCATATACACAGACAGCCCAGCCCAGCCCATCAGAGCTCTGCCAGGTGGCTTAGAACTCTTCCAGGTGCAAGCTTAAGCAATTAGAGCTGTGATGTCACAATCGAAATTTGAATTCTGAACATTCCGCCATGCATTTCAATGGGCCCAAAAAACGCAGAAAAACGGGAATACCGCGAAAACGACAAGGGCCAGCGACACGAAATCAACAAGCAAGTTACACCGGTTCGGGCCTGAATTTTTGGAGTTCGAACCGCGTCGATAGCTCAAACGGTCTAGGAGCAGTAGTTCGGCCAAAAAGTGGGTGAATAGGAAGATATAATAATAATAAGAAAACTTAAGAAGAACAATAGTGGGCTTGCTCCGCAAGCCCACAGCATGGCAAAGCTGTGCTTGCCATGCTGTGGGCTTGCTGGATCAAACCCACTAATAAGAAAACTTAAGAAGAACAATAGTGGGCTTGCTTCGCAAGCCCACAGCATGGCAAAGCTGTGCTTGCCATGCTGTGGGCTTGCTGGATCGATCAAACCCACTAATAACTAGAATTGCGGTTCCGAGGAACTGCAAGAGTGGGTTTGATCTGGGGCACGGAACTCGGCCTCATCCAAGGATTCCAACGGTACCTCATTTATGAAAATCGGGCACACGGATCAAAAGTTATCTGCATCAACGCAACATCCAATAAGCTAAAACGCATAAATAACGTGGTTGCTATGCTGGTTGCTAGGGCAATCATGCTGGTTGCTCAGGTGGTCGCTAGGTTAGAAGGCCAGTGCCTCCTGAGAGGCCTGAAGGGTCAGTTCTGAGGTTGTTGACTGCTGAAACCGAAAAATGGACTGCATTTTCTTAAAAGACAATGGGGTCATTCCGTGTGAAATCACCCAATTTCAGCGCAATTTGGCAGGTGACCCTCTCCGAAAAAATCTGAAAAAAATCACAGGTGTTTGTAGACCAAATCCATGCATAGATCTTAAATAGTATATCTGTATAACTAATCGTTGCAAAACTACAGCCCTTTGAAACTTCAAGTCATTTTAAGCATTGTGGTGAACAATCCTTTTTGTTCAACTTCCAGCATTATTGGCTCTTTTGGTATTTCACACACATTAGTGATACTATGTGAATAGAAGTACATTTTCCTGTTGAATTAAAAAATACAATCGGATCAGACGTATCTTGTATACTTTCCCCTCTGCAAAGCTCTGAAAATGGCTATAAATTCATAATGTGAAAAGACATCATCACCTTTGAGGGCTTCTCATTCAAAAAGTATGTGACACAAATTCATCAGATTTTTTTCCTACACATATATGTATTATAAAGGTCCTGTCCATGCATTACCTTTGGTTGTTATCATTTTCATGATTTCATGAGGTTGTTGACTGCTGAAACCGAAAAATGGACTGCATTTTCTTAAAAGACAATGTGACTGAAGTGCGGGCAAAGTTTGCACAGAAATGTACGATTTTTCCCACCCTCATCGACCTTGTCATAAAACTTGTTTAAATGATCACACGACGCCTCCTTGCTGCTTTGTCGTCTACATCAACCTTTCTCAAACTTCTTTGACCTGAGGCCCAGTCAAGGCATACTTTGGGGTCATAGGGCCCACCTACATGAACCCACCCCCTCCTCCCACCCCCCATCAAATTGTAATATCATCACAATTATTATTTTTTTTATACTATATTGCTATACATGCACTTCAAAACAGTCAATGTTTAAAGTGCTAAGATTGTTCACAAAAGTTTGTGAAAGCATGCACATCAGAGTACTGCTTAACTAATGTAAAATATAATTAGGCCTACACTAGTTTCATTGTTTTTGCATTGTTGCATGATTGATATGCTATTTAATTACATTTCATTTGAATGCCTGAATGTAAGAATTCAGGAAACACAATACCAGCTTTTAACATTTATGTTGTTTACAAGTTTATGTAAATCACATAACACATGAACTGTTTACATACTACTGATAGCCCATTACTGTACACAATAATACTGTGCCCATTCATTAACATTAAACATCAGGCGTCTTGTTTACACATTTAAACCATATTTGCACTTCGAAATTCGCTTCCAAATTGTAGTAACTACATCTACGAAGTCTAAGGAAGATATCTATGAACATACTACATGGTTAAGATACATTTTGACAGAACTACAGACTTCGTGAAAGTAGCCTAGTAGCCCTACATAAAAGGCTCCATTAACTTCATTGCAAAATCGCGGTTGGTCTGTTTACACACTAAAACCATATTTACACTTCGAAATTCGCTTCCAAATTGTAGTAACTACATCTACGAAGTCTAAGGAAGATAATCATGTAGTCTGTTCATAGATAAGATATATTTTGACAGAACTACAGACTTCGTGAAAGTAGCCTAGTAGCCCTACATAAAAGGCTCCATTAACTTCATTGCAAAATCGCGGTTGGTCTGTTTACACACTAAAACCATATTTACACTTCGAAATTCGCTTCCAAATTGTAGTAACTACATCTACGAAGTCTAAGGAAGATATCTATTAACATACTACATGGTTAAGATACATTTTGACAGAACTACAGACTTCGTGAAAGTAGCCTAGTAGCCCTACATAAAAGGCTCCATTAACTTCATTGCAAAATCGCGGTTGGTCTGTTTACACACTAAAACCATATTTACACTTCGAAATTCGCTTCCAAATTGTAGTAACTACATCTACGAAGTCTAAGGAAGATAATCATGTAGTCTGTTCATAGATAAGATACATTTTGACAGAACTACAGACTTCGTGAAAGTAGCCTAGTAGCCCTACATAAAAGGCTCCATTAACTTCATTGCAAAATCGCGGTTGGTCTGTTTACACACTAAAACCATATTTACACTTCGAAATTCGCTTCCAAATTGTAGTAACTACATCTACGAAGTCTAAGGAAGATAACCTTGTAGTCTGTTCAACGATAAGATACATTTTGACAGAACTACAGACCTCGTAAAAGTAGTACCTAAAATTAGTGTGATAAATGGCCATCACGTAGCCTAAAGCATATAGCACTAGCATATGACAACAGCAAATAGCTAACGTTTACGTTAGCCTAACTTACTTATCGTTGACGTTGACCCGACACGTTTATAAGTTAAACCATAGACTGATAAGGACGTCCATCAAAATTCCGTGTGTATCCTGTGTATCTTTCGTGCTGCTATCCTGTTGCCTTTTCCCTGTTGTTCCGGCAACAAGGTTTTTACGCGATATTTGCCACATCCCAGAGAGTTGTTGTTTGGTGGGTCAGGTGACGAGCCGTCGAATCACAGCACAGCACCCAGAATGCATTGCAACACACCGTCTAGAAGGGACTCAGCGTTAGGTCGGCTTTAAATAGCATACAGAACCTATAGTAATATAACGTTGTCTGTAAGCTCCACAGATCGTGGCAAGACAATTGAATTGATTGAGGACTTCTTGCTGGGCAACGATGAGTAACTTGATTAGTAATGCTGCGTGGATATGCATGATATCTGTATGAAAGTGTCTTTCTCAATGTAATAATATATACAACTGTACACATGACGAAGTTCAAATGGAGCTAGCTGGGTATTGGACTGGGCTGAATGGATTGGTGAAATACTTTATTTATTTTTTTTATGACCTATATGAACATGGTTTGGCTTTAAAAAAAAGAGGAGACAGCGCTTCGCGCTGTCTCCTCTTTTTTTACATGACCTTTACACTTAGTGCTGGCAAGGCATTGAACTGGGCTGAATGGATTTGGAAAATATATATATATATTTTTTTTAATGACCTGTATCAACATGGTTTGGCTTTAAAAAAAAGATGAGACAGCGCTTCGCGCTGTCTCATCTTTTTTTACATTACCTTTACACTTAGTGCTGGCAAGGCATTGAACTGGGCTTCATTCAAGGATTCCAACGGTACCTCATTCATGAAAATCGGACATACTGGTCAAAAGTTACATGCACACACCTTCATATACACAGACAGCCCAGCCCAGCCCATCAGAGCTCTGCCAGGTGGCTTAGAACTCTTCCAGGTGCAAGCTTAAGCAATTAGAGCTGTGATGTCACAATCGAAATTTGAATTCTGAACATTCCGCCATGCATTTCAATGGGCCCAAAAAACGCAGAAAAACGGGAATACCGCGAAAACGACAAGGGCCAGTGACACGAAATCAACAAGCAAGTTACACCGGTTCGGGCCTGAATTTTTGGAGTTCGAACCGCGTCGATAGCTCAAACGGTCTAGGAGCAGTAGTTCGGCCAAAAAGTGGGTGAATAGGAAGATATAATAATAATAAGAAAACTTAAGAAGAACAATAGTGGGCTTGCTCCGCAAGCCCACAGCATGGCAAAGCTGTGCTTGCCATGCTGTGGGCTTGCTGGATCAAACCCACTAATAATAAGAAAACTTAAGAAGAACAATAGTGGGCTTGCTCCGCAAGCCCACAGCATGGCAAAGCTGTGCTTGCCATGCTGTGGGCTTGCTGGATCAAACCCACTAATAATAAGAAAACTTAAGAAGAACAATAGTGGGCTTGCTCCGCAAGCCCACAGCATGGCAAAGCTGTGCTTGCCATGCTGTGGGCTTGCTGGATCAAACCCACTAACTAGAATTGCGGTTCCGAGGAACTGCAAGAGTGGGTTTGATCAGGGGCATGGAACTCGGCCTTATCCAAGGATTCCAACGGTACCTCATTTATGAAAATCGGACATACGGGTCAAAAGTTACATGCACACACCTTCATATACACAGACAGCCCAGCCCAGCCCATTATAGCTCTGCCAGGTGGCTTAGAACTCTTCCAGGTGCAAGCTTAAGCAATTAGAGCTGTGATGTCACAATCGAAATTTGAATTCTGAACATTCCGCCATTCATTTCAATGGGCCCAAAAAACGCAGAAAAACGGGAATACCGCGAAAACGACAAGGGCCAGTGACACGAAATCAACAAGCAAGTTACACTGGTTCAGGCCTGAATTTTTGGAGTTCGAACCGCGTCGATAGCTCAAACGGTCTAGGAGCAGTAGTTCGGCCAAAAAGTGGGTGAATAGGAAGATATAATAACTAGAATTGCGGTTCCGAGGAACTGCAAGAGTGGGTTTGATCTGGGGCACGGAACTCGGCCTCATCCAAGGATTCCAACGGTACCTCATTTATGAAAATCGGGCACACGGATCAAAAGTTATCTGCATCAACGCAACATCCAATAAGCTAAAACGCATAAATAACGTGGTTGCTATGCTGGTTGCTAGGGCAATCATGCTGGTTGCTCAGGTGGTCGCTAGGTTAGAAGGCCAGTGCCTCCTGAGAGGCCTGAAGGGTCAGTTCTGAGGTTGTTGACTGCTGAAACCGAAAAATGGACTGCATTTTCTTAAAAGACAATGGGGTCATTCCGTGTGAAATCACCCAATTTCAGCGCAATTTGGCAGGTGACCCTCTCCGAAAAAATCTGAAAAAAATCACAGGTGTTTGTAGACCAAATCCATGCATAGATCTTAAATAGTATATCTGTATAACTAATCGTTGCAAAACTACAGCCCTTTGAAACTTCAAGTCATTTTAAGCATTGTGGTGAACAATCCTTTTTGTTCAACTTCCAGCATTATTGGCTCTTTTGGTATTTCACACACATTAGTGATACTATGTGAATAGAAGTACATTTTCCTGTTGAATTAAAAAATACAATCGGATCAGACGTATCTTGTATACTTTCCCCTCTGCAAAGCTCTGAAAATGGCTATAAATTCATAATGTGAAAAGACATCATCACCTTTGAGGGCTTCTCATTCAAAAAGTATGTGACACAAATTCATCAGATTTTTTTCCTACACATATATGTATTATAAAGGTCCTGTCCATGCATTACCTTTGGTTGTTATCATTTTCATGATTTCATGAGGTTGTTGACTGCTGAAACCGAAAAATGGACTGCATTTTCTTAAAAGACAATGTGACTGAAGTGCGGGCAAAGTTTGCACAGAAATGTACGATTTTTCCCACCCTCATCGACCTTGTCATAAAACTTGTTTAAATGATCACACGACGCCTCCTTGCTGCTTTGTCGTCTACATCAACCTTTCTCAAACTTCTTTGACCTGAGGCCCAGTCAAGGCATACTTTGGGGTCATAGGGCCCACCTACATGAACCCACCCCCTCCTCCCACCCCCCATCAAATTGTAATATCATCACAATTATTATTTTTTTTATACTATATTGCTATACATGCACTTCAAAACAGTCAATGTTTAAAGTGCTAAGATTGTTCACAAAAGTTTGTGAAAGCATGCACATCAGAGTACTGCTTAACTAATGTAAAATATAATTAGGCCTACACTAGTTTCATTGTTTTTGCATTGTTGCATGATTGATATGCTATTTAATTACATTTCATTTGAATGCCTGAATGTAAGAATTCAGGAAACACAATACCAGCTTTTAACATTTATGTTGTTTACAAGTTTATGTAAATCACATAACACATGAACTGTTTACATACTACTGATAGCCCATTACTGTACACAATAATACTGTGCCCATTCATTAACATTAAACATCAGGCGTCTTGTTTACACATTTAAACCATATTTGCACTTCGAAATTCGCTTCCAAATTGTAGTAACTACATCTACGAAGTCTAAGGAAGATATCTATGAACATACTACATGGTTAAGATACATTTTGACAGAACTACAGACTTCGTGAAAGTAGCCTAGTAGCCCTACATAAAAGGCTCCATTAACTTCATTGCAAAATCGCGGTTGGTCTGTTTACACACTAAAACCATATTTACACTTCGAAATTCGCTTCCAAATTGTAGTAACTACATCTACGAAGTCTAAGGAAGATAATCATGTAGTCTGTTCATAGATAAGATATATTTTGACAGAACTACAGACTTCGTGAAAGTAGCCTAGTAGCCCTACATAAAAGGCTCCATTAACTTCATTGCAAAATCGCGGTTGGTCTGTTTACACACTAAAACCATATTTACACTTCGAAATTCGCTTCCAAATTGTAGTAACTACATCTACGAAGTCTAAGGAAGATATCTATTAACATACTACATGGTTAAGATACATTTTGACAGAACTACAGACTTCGTGAAAGTAGCCTAGTAGCCCTACATAAAAGGCTCCATTAACTTCATTGCAAAATCGCGGTTGGTCTGTTTACACACTAAAACCATATTTACACTTCGAAATTCGCTTCCAAATTGTAGTAACTACATCTACGAAGTCTAAGGAAGATAATCATGTAGTCTGTTCATAGATAAGATACATTTTGACAGAACTACAGACTTCGTGAAAGTAGCCTAGTAGCCCTACATAAAAGGCTCCATTAACTTCATTGCAAAATCGCGGTTGGTCTGTTTACACACTAAAACCATATTTACACTTCGAAATTCGCTTCCAAATTGTAGTAACTACATCTACGAAGTCTAAGGAAGATAACCTTGTAGTCTGTTCAACGATAAGATACATTTTGACAGAACTACAGACCTCGTAAAAGTAGTACCTAAAATTAGTGTGATAAATGGCCATCACGTAGCCTAAAGCATATAGCACTAGCATATGACAACAGCAAATAGCTAACGTTTACGTTAGCCTAACTTACTTATCGTTGACGTTGACCCGACACGTTTATAAGTTAAACCATAGACTGATAAGGACGTCCATCAAAATTCCGTGTGTATCCTGTGTATCTTTCGTGCTGCTATCCTGTTGCCTTTTCCCTGTTGTTCCGGCAACAAGGTTTTTACGCGATATTTGCCACATCCCAGAGAGTTGTTGTTTGGTGGGTCAGGTGACGAGCCGTCGAATCACAGCACAGCACCCAGAATGCATTGCAACACACCGTCTAGAAGGGACTCAGCGTTAGGTCGGCTTTAAATAGCATACAGAACCTATAGTAATATAACGTTGTCTGTAAGCTCCACAGATCGTGGCAAGACAATTGAATTGATTGAGGACTTCTTGCTGGGCAACGATGAGTAACTTGATTAGTAATGCTGCGTGGATATGCATGATATCTGTATGAAAGTGTCTTTCTCAATGTAATAATATATACAACTGTACACATGACGAAGTTCAAATGGAGCTAGCTGGGTATTGGACTGGGCTGAATGGATTGGTGAAATACTTTATTTATTTTTTTTATGACCTATATGAACATGGTTTGGCTTTAAAAAAAAGAGGAGACAGCGCTTCGCGCTGTCTCCTCTTTTTTTACATGACCTTTACACTTAGTGCTGGCAAGGCATTGAACTGGGCTGAATGGATTTGGAAAATATATATATATATTTTTTTTAATGACCTGTATCAACATGGTTTGGCTTTAAAAAAAAGATGAGACAGCGCTTCGCGCTGTCTCATCTTTTTTTACATTACCTTTACACTTAGTGCTGGCAAGGCATTGAACTGGGCTTCATTCAAGGATTCCAACGGTACCTCATTCATGAAAATCGGACATACTGGTCAAAAGTTACATGCACACACCTTCATATACACAGACAGCCCAGCCCAGCCCATCAGAGCTCTGCCAGGTGGCTTAGAACTCTTCCAGGTGCAAGCTTAAGCAATTAGAGCTGTGATGTCACAATCGAAATTTGAATTCTGAACATTCCGCCATGCATTTCAATGGGCCCAAAAAACGCAGAAAAACGGGAATACCGCGAAAACGACAAGGGCCAGTGACACGAAATCAACAAGCAAGTTACACCGGTTCGGGCCTGAATTTTTGGAGTTCGAACCGCGTCGATAGCTCAAACGGTCTAGGAGCAGTAGTTCGGCCAAAAAGTGGGTGAATAGGAAGATATAATAATAACTAGAATTGCGGTTCCGAGGAACTGCAAGAGTGGGTTTGATCTGGGGCACGGAACTCGGCCTCATCCAAGGATTCCAACGGTACCTCATTTATGAAAATCGGGCACACGGATCAAAAGTTATCTGCATCAACGCAACATCCAATAAGCTAAAACGCATAAATAACGTGGTTGCTATGCTGGTTGCTAGGGCAATCATGCTGGTTGCTCAGGTGGTCGCTAGGTTAGAAGGCCAGTGCCTCCTGAGAGGCCTGAAGGGTCAGTTCTGAGGTTGTTGACTGCTGAAACCGAAAAATGGACTGCATTTTCTTAAAAGACAATGGGGTCATTCCGTGTGAAATCACCCAATTTCAGCGCAATTTGGCAGGTGACCCTCTCCGAAAAAATCTGAAAAAAATCACAGGTGTTTGTAGACCAAATCCATGCATAGATCTTAAATAGTATATCTGTATAACTAATCGTTGCAAAACTACAGCCCTTTGAAACTTCAAGTCATTTTAAGCATTGTGGTGAACAATCCTTTTTGTTCAACTTCCAGCATTATTGGCTCTTTTGGTATTTCACACACATTAGTGATACTATGTGAATAGAAGTACATTTTCCTGTTGAATTAAAAAATACAATCGGATCAGACGTATCTTGTATACTTTCCCCTCTGCAAAGCTCTGAAAATGGCTATAAATTCATAATGTGAAAAGACATCATCACCTTTGAGGGCTTCTCATTCAAAAAGTATGTGACACAAATTCATCAGATTTTTTTCCTACACATATATGTATTATAAAGGTCCTGTCCATGCATTACCTTTGGTTGTTATCATTTTCATGATTTCATGAGGTTGTTGACTGCTGAAACCGAAAAATGGACTGCATTTTCTTAAAAGACAATGTGACTGAAGTGCGGGCAAAGTTTGCACAGAAATGTACGATTTTTCCCACCCTCATCGACCTTGTCATAAAACTTGTTTAAATGATCACACGACGCCTCCTTGCTGCTTTGTCGTCTACATCAACCTTTCTCAAACTTCTTTGACCTGAGGCCCAGTCAAGGCATACTTTGGGGTCATAGGGCCCACCTACATGAACCCACCCCCTCCTCCCACCCCCCATCAAATTGTAATATCATCACAATTATTATTTTTTTTATACTATATTGCTATACATGCACTTCAAAACAGTCAATGTTTAAAGTGCTAAGATTGTTCACAAAAGTTTGTGAAAGCATGCACATCAGAGTACTGCTTAACTAATGTAAAATATAATTAGGCCTACACTAGTTTCATTGTTTTTGCATTGTTGCATGATTGATATGCTATTTAATTACATTTCATTTGAATGCCTGAATGTAAGAATTCAGGAAACACAATACCAGCTTTTAACATTTATGTTGTTTACAAGTTTATGTAAATCACATAACACATGAACTGTTTACATACTACTGATAGCCCATTACTGTACACAATAATACTGTGCCCATTCATTAACATTAAACATCAGGCGTCTTGTTTACACATTTAAACCATATTTGCACTTCGAAATTCGCTTCCAAATTGTAGTAACTACATCTACGAAGTCTAAGGAAGATATCTATGAACATACTACATGGTTAAGATACATTTTGACAGAACTACAGACTTCGTGAAAGTAGCCTAGTAGCCCTACATAAAAGGCTCCATTAACTTCATTGCAAAATCGCGGTTGGTCTGTTTACACACTAAAACCATATTTACACTTCGAAATTCGCTTCCAAATTGTAGTAACTACATCTACGAAGTCTAAGGAAGATAATCATGTAGTCTGTTCATAGATAAGATATATTTTGACAGAACTACAGACTTCGTGAAAGTAGCCTAGTAGCCCTACATAAAAGGCTCCATTAACTTCATTGCAAAATCGCGGTTGGTCTGTTTACACACTAAAACCATATTTACACTTCGAAATTCGCTTCCAAATTGTAGTAACTACATCTACGAAGTCTAAGGAAGATATCTATTAACATACTACATGGTTAAGATACATTTTGACAGAACTACAGACTTCGTGAAAGTAGCCTAGTAGCCCTACATAAAAGGCTCCATTAACTTCATTGCAAAATCGCGGTTGGTCTGTTTACACACTAAAACCATATTTACACTTCGAAATTCGCTTCCAAATTGTAGTAACTACATCTACGAAGTCTAAGGAAGATAATCATGTAGTCTGTTCATAGATAAGATACATTTTGACAGAACTACAGACTTCGTGAAAGTAGCCTAGTAGCCCTACATAAAAGGCTCCATTAACTTCATTGCAAAATCGCGGTTGGTCTGTTTACACACTAAAACCATATTTACACTTCGAAATTCGCTTCCAAATTGTAGTAACTACATCTACGAAGTCTAAGGAAGATAACCTTGTAGTCTGTTCAACGATAAGATACATTTTGACAGAACTACAGACCTCGTAAAAGTAGTACCTAAAATTAGTGTGATAAATGGCCATCACGTAGCCTAAAGCATATAGCACTAGCATATGACAACAGCAAATAGCTAACGTTTACGTTAGCCTAACTTACTTATCGTTGACGTTGACCCGACACGTTTATAAGTTAAACCATAGACTGATAAGGACGTCCATCAAAATTCCGTGTGTATCCTGTGTATCTTTCGTGCTGCTATCCTGTTGCCTTTTCCCTGTTGTTCCGGCAACAAGGTTTTTACGCGATATTTGCCACATCCCAGAGAGTTGTTGTTTGGTGGGTCAGGTGACGAGCCGTCGAATCACAGCACAGCACCCAGAATGCATTGCAACACACCGTCTAGAAGGGACTCAGCGTTAGGTCGGCTTTAAATAGCATACAGAACCTATAGTAATATAACGTTGTCTGTAAGCTCCACAGATCGTGGCAAGACAATTGAATTGATTGAGGACTTCTTGCTGGGCAACGATGAGTAACTTGATTAGTAATGCTGCGTGGATATGCATGATATCTGTATGAAAGTGTCTTTCTCAATGTAATAATATATACAACTGTACACATGACGAAGTTCAAATGGAGCTAGCTGGGTATTGGACTGGGCTGAATGGATTGGTGAAATACTTTATTTATTTTTTTTATGACCTATATGAACATGGTTTGGCTTTAAAAAAAAGAGGAGACAGCGCTTCGCGCTGTCTCCTCTTTTTTTACATGACCTTTACACTTAGTGCTGGCAAGGCATTGAACTGGGCTGAATGGATTTGGAAAATATATATATATATTTTTTTTAATGACCTGTATCAACATGGTTTGGCTTTAAAAAAAAGATGAGACAGCGCTTCGCGCTGTCTCATCTTTTTTTACATTACCTTTACACTTAGTGCTGGCAAGGCATTGAACTGGGCTTCATTCAAGGATTCCAACGGTACCTCATTCATGAAAATCGGACATACTGGTCAAAAGTTACATGCACACACCTTCATATACACAGACAGCCCAGCCCAGCCCATCAGAGCTCTGCCAGGTGGCTTAGAACTCTTCCAGGTGCAAGCTTAAGCAATTAGAGCTGTGATGTCACAATCGAAATTTGAATTCTGAACATTCCGCCATGCATTTCAATGGGCCCAAAAAACGCAGAAAAACGGGAATACCGCGAAAACGACAAGGGCCAGTGACACGAAATCAACAAGCAAGTTACACCGGTTCGGGCCTGAATTTTTGGAGTTCGAACCGCGTCGATAGCTCAAACGGTCTAGGAGCAGTAGTTCGGCCAAAAAGTGGGTGAATAGGAAGATATAATAATAATAAGAAAACTTAAGAAGAACAATAGTGGGCTTGCTCCGCAAGCCCACAGCATGGCAAAGCTGTGCTTGCCATGCTGTGGGCTTGCTGGATCAAACCCACTAATAAGAAAACTTAAGAAGAACAATAGTGGGCTTGCTCCGCAAGCCCACAGCATGGCAAAGCTGTGCTTGCCATGCTGTGGGCTTGCTGGATCAAACCCACTAATAAGTAAACTTAAGAAGAACAATAGTGGGCTTGCTCCGCAAGCCCACAGCATGGCTTCGCCATGCTGTGGTCTTGCTGGATCAAACCCACTAATAATAATAATAAGAAAACTTAAGAAGAACAATAGTGGGCTTGCTCCGCAAGCCCACAGCATGGCAAAGCTGTGCTTGCCATGCTGTGGGCTTGCTGGATCAAACCCACTAATAAAAGCTAATCAAGTGCTGTGAATCTAGTGAAGTTTCAAATACAAGCAAATGTTAAATATTGTAAAAAGACTGGCTTTGTCACGAAAAATTACATTACGTTTACTTCGTAACAGGCTGAACAGGGTGAAGGCTAATAGCCAAGACTAATTTGGCACGTAGGAGAGATAGCAAATACATTGATTTAAAAAGTTAACAAACCATTTAGAAACTGCTTGCAGCATTCGTGAAGGTGTTTCTGCAGGTGGCTCCTCTTCATCTTGATCTGGGTCCGACTCTGGGTCGAAAATGTTGGGCTAGAGTGCGCCTCTGTATTCTGTCATTTTCACCCAAGCAGTGGAGGTTTTCACAAACAGCGTAAACATCTGACAGGTGGGGCGTGGTCAGCAGTAGCTTATTTGCATAAAAGTGATAGAGTCATTAAACGGCTCATTCTGAAAGGGACTGAAGCTGGCAAGAATTAGGCTGCAGAGATCTCTTTATGTGAGATTGATTTTGTGCAAAAAACTTTATGAACATGTTTTGTATAGCCCATAGACCTATTCTAACTTGTTTAAAAAGAGGTATAATATGTCTCCTTTAAGACTTTCAAGACTTGCGCAAGCACCCTGCATGGGTTGTAGCCTACCGTGTGAGGGAGTTCTCCCCTCCCAAAAAGAGTTGGTTGGGTCCATTTAGCCCGTCTTTTCCAAAAAAGTTTTCTCAGTTACGGATAGCCGGGCCGGCCCTACAGTACAGTAGCCATAAGCGTCAGGGATGGTAGAAAGAGGCCAGGAGGGACTGAAACGGCCAGGTAGATGCTGCTAAATGTGCCAAGCTTCTAGATTAGGCCTACAGACAAAAGGTAAAGAGAGATAGCTATAGGCAATGATTATTAGCAGTTATTGGGCTAATATTGGACGTTTGTAACGTTGTCAAGCTATTTGCAAGCAACATATTACATTTCTTAAAATATTAGCCTTTTGTATCCGATTCATAGACTTTGCAGTATGCAAATATTAATAACAAAACTGAAGTTTGATCTGTGTAGGCCTATGCGGTAAAAATTGTAGCCTCTGAGCAGCAGATCAACCAGTCGACCACTGAAAATGATGAGCCCGAAATTAGTGATAAGGAGGCCATGACTACAGGGACAAGTAGAGAGGATAAATTAAATTTATTTAATGTAAGAAAGAGCCAAATATGTATGCTACATGGTGAACCTATATGCCTTGTTTGCTTAAAAGAGGGTGTAGTAAAGGAGTAGGCTAAATCACCAAACAACAATATAGCCTACCCATGCAAAAAACATGTAGCCTAAACATTAGTTCAATATGCGTCTTTGTGGAAGCGTGGGATAGGCTACATTTCAAAGGCTTTCTTTCTTTCTGTCTTTCTTTCTGTTTTTGTTAACTTGTGGAATAGTGGAATATTTTTGTTAACTTCTCAGTTGAAGTGAATTAATATAACCTTTACACATTTGTTGAACCATGGTACTAATAAAAACTACAGGATAGTAAGAGCTGAAATGTTGCTTCATTTATCCAATTTCCACCACTATGGAAAACGTGGGCCGGTCTTGGGCCTGAAACTCCCGGGCTGAAAAGTGGCCCCACTCCGGCCCTGGTTACGGTGGAATAAGCAAAACGCTTACTGTATATTTGTTTAAAGCAGGTTGCCGTAGATTTGCAAAGGATCATGGCCAGACCGGTCATACTTCCAGTGTACTACCAGAGCCCGTCTACGGAGAGCCTCCCCACTCTCTATTAATCCCATACAAACCGAATTTGGCTGCAGTTCACCTAGATGTCGATCGCGGGCGAGTCCAAAATACATGGGGTCCTATGGAGCTACATGGCTACATTTGTTGTTTTCACCTATTTAACAACTGAAACCCTCAGATTTTATTTTATTTTTCGCAAAATGGATATGGATTTTCAATCAAAAGTGAAATAATCCGGGAGTCATGTCCTTTCGTTTTCTTACAGGTTGGGTCGTTGTTGCCCATAACACGCTAGCATTGATGCTATGCTATGCTATGATCATGCTAATGAATGACGTCATTGGCACGTTTGAAAGGCTTTTTAGAACAATTAAGTGACTTTAAAAAATATAATACTCAACCAAGTGTATTGTCTTTGCCTCCCCTTTCGAATACAATATTCAAATTACTTGAAAAAAAATTATATCCCGAGAAAAGTGGATTTTGAGGGGTAAAGCTCCATAGACCTCCATTCATTCTGGACTCGCCCGTGAGCGCCCCTAGATGCAGTACCACACCGGAAGAGTTCCGAGAGTGAAGGTTCTCTCCTTATTAGACATTCTCTGGTACTACAGTCAGTGTTGGGAACGTTACTTTTAAACTTTTATTTGCGTTACTGTTACAAAAACAAAAGTTGCTATATGTCAAAGAATTTTGATTTTTTGAGCAGTTTTAAGCAGCCAGTTGAAATGAGTCGAACAGACAGGTGTTTGTAGGCTACATAACTTTCGATATTTATTAGATAGATAGATAGATAGATGCTTTATTGATCCCCAAGGGGAAATTCAAAGATATTGCACATCCACAGACCTACGGTTGACTGTGTCATAGGTTTTTGTTGCGAGGCAGAAAGATTTAGCTTTTGCTGCTTGGAGGACTTTGCTCCGAGTCCTTCTTTGCTAGTGGATGGCGAGCTATCATCTGTGGTGGAGGTATCGGTGTTTTTTGGCCACTAGCTTTAGATGCGTGTGTGAGATGCTTCATTAAATTACAGTTGCTTACAACAGATGTCGACAAAGTCTTCGCTTCGACATAATGTGTACACATTACATGCACGTTCTTGCCTTTGACCACAATGAATTTGAAGTAGTGCTTATATCTCCACCTTGAAAATGCCAACTTTTCATCGTCGGATTGCTCCTGACCTCTGCTGTTTCGTCAAATCTCTTTTAGCTGTTGCGTGTGTGTGTGGCGCGTGTGCTGGCAAGTGTGTAAAAACACTGGCTCTGATTGGCTATCATGAAACATGACTCGGCCTTAGCCAATTATAATCGCCTACGAAAATCTTTGAATTTCGTTATTAACCCACCTCCTCACTAGCCATGAGCCAGGGGTGCGTTCGGATTACACAGTTTATTCAATCAATGCATAGTAACGCACCGCATTTAACGTCCAGTAACGTTAACGGCGTTGTAACGACGGGAAAAATAATTAGTTAGATTACCCCGTTACTGAAAAAATAACGTCGTTATTCCAAACACTGACTACAGTAAACAAAGTTTTACTGCTAATGATAATCTGGTAACTTTGAGCGGGATCATCGGATGCTACTTCTCGCATGACTCTTTCGAGTGTTAGAGTGTGCATGTTTGGTTTTGTGCCTAGGGGTGGTAGCAGCTAACGTTAACGTTAATGTTAGAGTGACTTGTGTAGCTTCTGCTAACGTTAGCTTCTGCTAGAATTTTTTTTAAATACTGAAAGTAGTTAACTCCTGTACATATGTTTTAACTTTGTGAATGATGTTCTATTGATATTTGTTGGTTGGCAGCATATAGTTTTGTAGTATAATAACAATTTTAAGAATGTGAGTAATCATTGAGTTAGCTAGTTATCGCTAGCTGGCACCCCTTTGGGGAAGCTGATTAGTTAGGCTACTCATTAGTATCACTCAAACTGAAATCGAGTTGAAAGTGTGTGTGTGTGTGTGTTGGTAAGCTCATTTTAGCCTCATTTAATAGTTTTTTCCTTGCTAGTGTAACAGGTCACATTTCTATTGTTTTATAATTGGGTGATTCTCCAACTATGGTACTTTTTCTGTCCTTGACATATATTTAAAAAAATAAAAAACATTTCTACTTTTTTATTTTTTTCACACTTACTACATATTTAGGGGAACCTATATATAAAAAATCATTGTTCAATTATGTTGTTTTTTATAAAATATAAGACATTTTATATGCGTTTTTTACTATTTTGCCTCTGTCCCTAGGCCAGACTTTGGGTCTTCGACCTTATCTCACTTAAAATCTAATACTGATATAATTTTAAATTCAAACATAAAGTATGCATTATAACCCAATTCATTCAAATCTACTATTTGTTTTTATATTTCTTTTCGATTTGGCATATTTTAAACATGTTAAACACTTGTCCCTTGGGTTCACCGTCATTTCCACACCTCTGCATAAAATGCAATCCCAGGCTCAGTATTCTAGATTTGTATACTCATTAACCATAGCAACTGACACTCCAGAGGGATCCACATGGCTGAATGAAAGAATGATCCCAGCAGAGGTTAATACATAGGAGATATATCAAGGTAAATATGAGAAATACCGCGAGTATGTTTATTGTACGTCATTTCTGAACCGCTCATAATTCATTCCGATGGGAAAAATTCTGGATTTTTACCATTTCATTAGGTGTAATTTGAGATTATTTAATGCTAACTCTAAAACTAACACTAACAGGCTAGTCAAACATCAGATATTAGAGGGAAAGTGGGAAAATGTCATTTCCACGACCGTCTTTTCCACATCTGTCTCCATGGTAGTGATAGGTAGACAGGTTGGCTTGTTTTTGTTCGGTTGTGGAAATGACCATTGCTTTTGCCATTGTCTGGAAAAATTTCAAAAAATACATATTATTCCATAAAAATCAGCACAGCCAACTTCAGGGCAGGTATCTAAGCATACTGGGGAAACAAATTATGCCAGTAATATTTTAATTAAAAATGTTTCATTTTCTGAAAATGTTCAGGTCCAAAAAGTACCATAGTTGGAGAATCACCCATTTACACAAAGATGGTTTTTGCCTTGACACACTGCCTTGTATCGCCAGTACAGTGAGAGTCCTAGTGGGCCTCCGTAGTCTCCCGCCCCCTCTAATGTATCAATTTTTCATATTCATATTTCGCTGTGCCCTTCACCTCTTCCCTGTCTCTGTCACTCTGGGGAAGAGGTATGTTATCTGTCTATTCCTCCTTTCATATTATATTAAATATCTTCACCCTATACTGTCTTTCACTACTATCATAACTATCACTTTACCTATATTTACTTTCTGTACACTTTGTTTTATCTATTATGGAGCTTTCTTGTTTATTTCTTTATATTTGGTACTTTCGTGTCACATGGTGTAAAATAAACCTGTGACTAGCCTGTGGCTGTAGCCTGTACCCTGTATAATGCTACTGTATGTTGTTAGCGATCGCTAGTACTTAGCATGCTATTTATAATTCACCACAGGAGTTGGGGAAGGAGAACCTACTGCCTGCTTCACTGTATTGTCCCTATCGTTTTGCAGGTGTGTCATTGTTTTCTGTTTGTTTATCACTTTGTCATGGTGTTATTTTGCTTGTAACCTTGTACAGCTATTTAGCATGCTAGCTCCCGCTAGCATAGTTGCTAACTATGTTAGCCATACTAGCTAGCTACTTCCATTAGGTCTCTATCAGGAGCTAGGCTAGGTAGCATAGTTTAATGGTTAAATCTTAGCGACTAGTTGTGTTAACCTTTTAAATGTAATGATTGATGTTACTTTTATTTTATATCTTTTATTTTGTATTTAGTATGTTTTGTGTGGGTTACCTGTGCTTTGGCCCTGTCTCTGTCACTCTGGGGAAGAGGAGTTGGGGAAGGAGAACCTACTGCCTGCTTCACTGTATTGTCCCTATCGTTTTGCAGAGAATAAAAGCCCGCGAATACATCGTCATCCCGTGTCACGTCAGTCACTGAAAAACAGCAAATCACAACGCAGAGTGTATTCCACCGGTCACACTTGGTGCCGTGACTTCGTGACGTCTAGATCAACTCCTGCTTGATCGCCGGGGACTGCAGCCCCTCCCTCTCCTGCTTCTTCGCATGGTATTCTGTACAGTTGTCTGCATAGTATTGTTGAATGCTGAGTAGTACAGTATATCTGACTCGGGTCGCTGTGTAAATATTAATGTATATATTTTTGTAGCTGTTTGCTATTGCCATTGTTGTCACTTATAATACTGTCTTTATAGTCTGGGGTATTTCATTTTAGAGTGACATTTAAGAATTTTAGTATTAAGAGCTCCACATTGTTTTACAAGTTAGAGTGTGTTGAGCTGAGTAAATATTTAGATTTTTTTTTAATTGCATTTTGAATTTGTACTCAAGTCTTCAATTTTGAGTTGATTGATATTACTGTATATATAAGATGGCGGCACGCGGTGATAACCAGGATAGAGACTCACCAGATGCAGCTGAGCCTAGTGATGCACCTGGTGTGCGTAGGGATAACAGGCCACGCCCATTTGGGTTTGGGAGGGCCCGCCCTCGTGGCGCACACAGTCATGGTAGCGGGAGGTTTGGTAATACGGTAGGACTAGAGGATATGGTTAGAGGTCCATTGGCCACTTCCACTCCCCTGAGGGATCCTGCCTGTAGGCCCCGTACAAACAGACCCACACTAGTGTCATGTGCAGCCCCTATGTCTACACCAGTGTCATGTGCAGCCCCTATGTCTACACCAGCCACATGTGCAGCCCCTATGTCTTACACACAGATGATAAGTGCAGATACATTAGGGATTGTCATGTCTGATTTAGCTAAACAGATCAGTGATAACATCACAGCCAGCATACACACACTGCATCAGACCAGTGGTCAGCCACACTCCAGCCACTCGTCACCATCCCTGGCGGCGGTAGATGCCTCAAAGTTGAATGTGACTGTACAGTCAGATGCCAAACTCCCACCGTTCTTCAGAGGTGACCACACAGATAAGTTTTCGGTGGATGAGTGGGAAGATATAGTGATGAGCAGCCTCCGTCGCATGAATTGTTCAGAGCAGGAGAAGTTTGACTTCGTCATGAGCCGTCTTTTAGGCAAAGCAAGGGATGTAGTGAAAGTCTCCCTTCGTTGCAGCTCAGGACTGACCTCTAGTGGTGACGTTTCTGTTGTCTTTGACATCTTGAAGAGGAATTTTAGCGAACTGACATACTCCAACATGCCAATGAGGGATTTCTATGACACTGTCCCACACCATGGTGAGTCCGCTATGGCATACTGGATTCGTCTTAATAAAGCTATTGATGTGGCTGAAGAGTGTTTGCTTAGGCAGCAGAGAACATTGGAGGATCGTGGGACAGAAGTGGTCACGATGTTTGTGTCTCATTGTCCAGACTCTAGTCTTGCTGTGTCTCTCTCGTTCAAGCCTGCAGAGAGATGGACGCTGGCAGAGATTCAGGAGAGGCTGGATGTGCGTCAGAGGGAGTTGAAGAGGAGTGGGGGTGTTGTTCGTCAGCCTCCTTTGCCTGTGTCCACAGACAGTGCACGCCCACTCACTCAGTCCACTGTTCAACACGGAGAGCCACAGCCCACAGTTATGGCTCTGCAGATGCCCCAGTCATATGGCCCATCTCCACCTGAGTCTGTCCTGCCACCCAGTTCCACTGCAGCTGAGCCGAACTTGTCTCATGTGGTCAGCATGTTAGACAAAGTGCTTTCAGTGTGCACTGCCTCCATGTCTCCACGCTCTGTGCCAGCTCAGCAGAGCCGTTCCCCAGACAGTCAGACACGCCAGCCTTGCAGAGTGTGTGGCACACTACAACACACCACATTCAATCACTGCAAATTGGACCGACTCTGCCATCACTGTCTGCAGCCTGGGCACATCAAGAGTGGGTGCCCAAGAGTGCGTCAGACACAGAGCACTGTTGCCCACGTCTCATCCACACAGTTAAACTAGAAAGCCCATGTAGTGAGAGGGGAACCATGGGCTCCTCTAGTCAGACCCTCAGTGAAAAGGATTTGGAATCTATTTATGTAAATAGTTGCACTCTTTTGCCAGCCAACACCACAGCCATTTACCTCAATTCACAGCGGCTTGAGGGCGCAAGTGATCTCTTTTACACTCCAGTCGTAGTCAGTGGCCTTGTTACATTGAAGGGCATGTTGGATTCAGGATCCATGTCATGTACGCTGAGTGAGGAGGGTGAAACGCGGTTAAAAACTTCTGGTGTTCTCCCCTGTCCACAACCAGTTCCCAGCAATATCGTTCTCATTGGTTGTGGTGGGCTGTCCACGCGCCCTAAGTGCATATACGAGCTGGAGATTGAAGTGTCTGGATCAAGGTTCCTTGTGCCCACTTTTGTAATATCTGGTCAGCGTGATGAGTTTATCATAGGCACCAACGTCTTAAAGCCTTTCCTCAATAGGATGAAGTCTGAGAAGAAATACTGGGATCTTGTCTCTTCTCGTGACTCTGCCCCTGAGTGTGAGCAGGTTCTAGAGCTCCTCACTTGTGTTTCTCGCTGGACAGGCCCAGAGTCAGTAGGTCCTATTGGTACAGTTAAGCTGAGGCGAGCAGTCACTCTGCTTCCAAAACAAGAACACTTGGTGTGGGGCAAGCTGCCTAGCAATGTTGCAGTGTCACCTGGCAGCACAGTAGTAGTGGAGCCCACAGCAGCACGTTCAGGTCCTAAGAACATTCTGGTAGGGAGAGTCATTACGCCTATGTGGGGAGACCACTGGATCCCAATGAGAGTTCTGAACCCCACCGAGAACCCAGTCAGGTTGCGTCGCAACACCAAGCTGGCCGACGTGTCACCATGTCTGGCTGTCGAGGATCTGCCATTGACCCAGGGCCTGGCCTGTAACAGCACTGTTCAGTCCTCCACAGACTTCCAGGCATCACTGTGCCCACCCAAGCGATGTTTGGATGCCTGTGGCCTAGGAGATATCGACATTGATGCCTGTGAGGTTTCAGATGAGTGGAAGTCCAGGCTGGCTGAGCTACTTTCCAGGTTCCAAGATGTCTTTTCCAAGGACAAGCTCGATTGTGGAGAGGCCAAGGATTTCGTCCACCGCATCCACCTCACTGATGATCGCCCGTTCAGGCTTCCTTACCGCCGGATTCCCCCTGCCCACTATCTCAAGCTGAGGGAAGTCCTGGGAGAGATGGAGGAAAAAGGGATAATCACTAAGTCCATCAGTGAATACGCCTCGCCTCTGGTTATGGTTTGGAAGAAGAACGGGGACCTCAGAATATGTACAGACTTTCGCTGGCTTAACGCTAAGACTGTGAAGGATGCACATCCATTGCCACACCAGTCTGACTGCCTCGCTGCCCTTGGTGGAAATGCACTGTTCAGCACCATGGATTTGACATCTGGGTTTTACAACATCCCCCTCCATGAGTCTGACAAGAAGTATACGGCCTTCACAACTCCACTCGGGCTTTATGAGTACAACAGGCTCCCTCAAGGCCTGTGTAACAGCCCTGCTTCCTTCATGCGCATGATGTTGAGCATTTTTGGCGATCTCAATTTCTCCACTCTTCTGTGCTACCTTGATGACCTCCTTGTCTTTGCTCCATCTGAGACTGAGGCTCTGTTGCGTCTTGAGGTTGTCTTCACCAGACTGAGAACATACAACCTGAAGCTCTCTCAGAAGAAATGCCACTTTTTTCTGTGAAGTTTCTTGGGCATATCGTCAATGTGAGTGGCGTGTCTGTTGATCAGGAAAAAGTTGATGTCATCTCTAGCTTCACCACACAGGACCTTATGATGGGGGACAGCTGCACACCTTCTCAGAAGAGAGTTCGCTCCTTCTTGGGTATGGTGATGTATTATCAACATTTTATCCCTGGCTGTTCGTCCATTGCCAAGCCACTGTTCGCGCTGACTGCTGGCCAGAAGCGTAGAGGTAGGCATGACAGGAAGCTCAGGAGACCTGGCACCTACCGTGAGCTGACTCCAGGGGACTGGACTCCAGCCTGTGAGACAGCTTTTGAAGACCTCAAGAGAACTTGATGACCAGTGTGGTTTTGGCTCATCCGAACTTCAACAAACCGTTCGTCCTGTGCACAGACGCTTCACTTGATGGCTTAGGAGCTGTTTTATCTCAGGTTCAAGATGGTGAAGAGAGAGCCAGACCTATAGCATTCGCCAGCAAATCCCTCAGTCGGAGCCAGGCCAACTATCCAGCACATAGGCTTGAGTTTTTGGCTTTGAAGTGGGCCGTGTGCGATAAGTTTAGTCACTGGCTCAAAGGCCACACTTTCACCGTCTGGACGGACAACAACCCACTCACGTACATTCTGACAAAGCCAAAGTTGGATGCATGTGAGCAGCGGTGGGTTTCCAAGCTGGCTCCATATACCTTTGATATTAGGCATGTCCCCGGGACCAAGAACGTGGTGGCTGATGCTCTGAGTCGTGACCCTTTCGTGAAGCCTGTCAGCCAGCGGCTCCTGTCTGAGTCATACACAGATCTGTTGCAGCAAGCCTCTGACGTGGACAACAGTTGTGTTCAAGATGTATTTCGCCTCACTTGTCATCCTCAGGCCATGACTGACTCCTCCCTCAGTGCTGAGCAACCCCTATCCATGTCAGGTGATGACGTGTCAGCTGCTTTGGACACACAGGATGCCTGGGACCGTGGAACTCAGCAGAGGGCCCTTTCCCTTGGTGATCATCTGGAGGGCCTGGGTAATGGTGGTCAAGACACACTTCACACATGGTCGACGGAAGAGCTGAGGGCTCGCCAGCTTCAGGATGCTGCCATTGCAAGAGTGATTTTCTTCGTTGATCGGAAACTGAGACCATCAAGGCGTGAACGTGCCCACGAGGACAACCTGGCCTTGAAGTTACTGAGGCAATGGCAGAGGTTCCAGCTGAAGGATGGAATTCTGTACCGAGTTTTTAAAGACCCGCTTACCAACATCAAGAGGTTTCAGTACGTCGTGCCTGACTCTCTGAAGAGTGATGCGTTGGCTGGTGTTCATGATCTGGCTGGTCACCAGGGTCAGCCCCGCACCCTCTCCCTTGCCCGGCAGAGATTCTTCTGGTATGACATGGAGAAGGATGTCAGAAACCATGTCAAGACCTGCATGAGGTGTGTTCTCAGCAAAACCCCTGAGCCAGCTGCCAGAGCTCCCCTGCGGAGCATCAGAACATCTGCCCCCCTGGAGCTTGTCTGTATTGATTTCTGGACAGCTGAGGACAGGAACAACAAGTCTGTGGATGTCCTGGTCATCACCGACCACTTCACCAAAATGGCCCACGCGTTTCCCTGTCAAGATCAGACTGCTAAGAAGGTAGCAAAGAAGCTATGGGATAACTTTTTTTGTGTTTTGTGGCTTTCCCACCCGCCTGCACTCTGACCAGGGAGCATCTTTTGAGAGTGATCTCATCGCGGAGCTTATGGAGTTAGCTGGCGTCCACAAGTCTCACACGTCTCCTTACCATCCGATGGGCAACGGTGGTACAGAGAGATTCAACCGGACGTTGGGAAACATGCTGAGGTCCCTGCCTCTACAGTCAAAACAGAAGTGGCCCCAGATGGTTCAGACCATGACGTTTGTGTATAATTGTACAGTACATGAAACGACTGGGTTTGCGCCATTCTATTTGATGTTTGGCAGGGTGCCGAGGCTGCCTGTTGACCTGATGTTCAGGAATGTGAGCCATGATGAGGGGATTGCAGACTACGACACGTATGTGAAGTCCCTGGCCTGCGATCTCCAGTCAGCCATGCAAGTCGCTCAGAGGAACTCAAGGCTTGAACAAAGACACCAGGCTGACCAGTACAACAAAAGAGTGAAGGGGCTGGCGCTCTCCATCGGTGACCGTGTTCTTGTAGCCAACAAAGGGTGCAGAGGAAAACGTAAGCTCGCTGACAGATGGGAGCATGATGTTTACATTGTTGTGGCCTCGAAGCCTAGTCTCCACATCTACAAAGTCCAGGACAGCGAAGGTAACACGAGAGTGCTTCACAGAAACCTCCTGCTTCCTGTCAATTTTTTGCCACTCAGTGCCTCTCCGGACGATGCCACTTTGAGCCAAGAAGCAGGATTTGACTTTTCGGGTGAGTTTGTGTCTGAAGCCCACCTGTCAGACCACTCTTTTGAGGATGCCCTGCCCCCTACTGGCGCTGACCTGTCATGCCAGGATGGCTCTCTTGACCGCACCTCTTCCTGGGTCGCTGAACAGTCTTCCATCCAGAGTGACTTTGATGTGTCGGATGTGGCTGTTCCTGGTTCCTTCCATACTGATGTGGCCTCTGATCTGGCTGTTCCTGGTTCCCTCCATCCTGATGTGGCCTCTACTGTGGCTGTTCCTGGGTCCCTACATTTAGATGTGCCTCTTTGTGATGTCCCTGATGCCTCTGTTGGTGCTGAGGTTGACCCTGGTGATGCTGCACAACATGTCACATTTGCTGCCCCTCCTAACCCCCCACACAACACTGACCATACTGACTTCACTGCCCCTCCTATCCCCGCACGCAACACTGTTACTGACCATCCTGACTACGTTCATCCCCTTCCTACATCTAGGTTTGGTAGAGTTATTCGTCCTGTATGTAGATTGATAGAATCTATGGCTCAGTTGCAAAGCATCCTGGGTGGGGATGAGGCTGTAGGTCATGTTATTCATGTGTAGCTTACTGTGTGAGGTTATTTCAGGTTTGCCTTACGGCATGACTTCAGAGTCAGTTTTCCGTGTGAGAATTGTTTTTCTGGTGTGCATAATGTATGCCACAGTTGTTGTGAAATACTGTTAGTTTAGCCATACTGTTGAGGTGTATATGGCACCTCATCTACCCAGTGGGTGTTCTGGGACTTGATCCCCCCAGTTCACGTCTGACCTTTCTAGGTAGCTGCCATGCTGGTGTTTGTATTGGCTGTTGATAGGATTTTTTTTTTTTATTCTTGTATGGGTTCCTTATCTTTGTGTAATTCTAGAGGGGTGAGTGTAACAGGTCACATTTCTATTGTTTTATAATTACACAAAGATGGTTTTTGCCTTGACACACTGCCTTGTATCGCCAGTACAGTGAGAGTCCTAGTGGGCCTCCGTAGTCTCCCGCCCCCTCTAATGTATCAATTTTTCATATTCATATTTCGCTGTGCCCTTCACCTCTTCCCTGTCTCTGTCACTCTGGGGAAGAGGTATGTTATCTGTCTATCCCTCCTTTCATATTATATTAAATATCTTCACCCTATACTGTCTTTCACTACTATCATAACTATCACTTTACCTATATTTACTTTCTGTACACTTTGTTATGGAGCTTTCTTGTTTATTTCTTTATATTTGGTACTTTCGTGTCACATGGTGTAAAATAAACCTGTGACTAGCCTGTGGCTGTAGCCTGTACCCTGTATAATGCTACTGTATGTTGTTAGCGATCGCTAGTACTTAGCATGCTATTTATAATTCACCACAGGAGTTGGGGAAGGAGAACCTACTGCCTGCTTCACTGTATTGTCCCTATCGTTTTGCAGGTGTGTCATTGTTTTCTGTTTGTTTATCACTTTGTCATGGTGTTATTTTGCTTGTAACCTTGTACAGCTATTTAGCATGCTAGCTCCCGCTAGCATAGTTGCTAACTATGTTAGCCATACTAACTAGCTACTTCCATTAGGTCTCTATCAGGAGCTAGGCTAGGTAGCATAGTTTAATGGTTAAATCTTAGCGACTAGTTGTGTTAACCTTTTAAATGTAATGATTGATGTTACTTTTATTTTATATCTTTTATTTTGTATTTAGTATGTTTTGTGTGGGTTACCTGTGCTTTGGCCCTGTCTCTGTCACTCTGGGGAAGAGGAGTTGGGGAAGGAGAACCTACTGCCTGCTTCACTGTATTGTCCCTATCGTTTTGCAGAGAATAAAAGCCCGCGAATACATCGTCATCCCGTGTCACGTCAGTCACTGAAAAACAGCAAATCACAACGCAGAGTGTATTCCACAGGTCACACTAGGCACCTCCATAGACAGGGCACCTCCATCAGCGTGACAAAACCGTTGGAGGACACAGAACGTCTGAACAGGTAACTTCACCCTTAGCTTCTCTGAACACTTAACTTAAAGCACGCAGATATGGGTACTGTGGTTCTTCTGCAGATACAATTCCTATATACATGTGAAAATGCACAGGAATCGTGCAAACTTTAAATTTCCTTGTGGTGTTGAAAAGTGTCCCTGTTATGTGAAGACTGCGTGTGCATTACAGAACCACATGTACAAAAACCATGCATCCCTCAAACCACATAGGTCTTACACATGTGTGAATTTTAGCTGCCAGATAAAGAGATGCACCATTAGAGTGTCAAATTTTTCTGATCTCTGTGAGCATTTGAAATCGCATGTCAGTGAAGGGGATACGATTGATTACCCTTTCACTGATTGTAAGAAAGCGTTTAGCATCAAATCTTCATTCTCCTCTCACATAAGCAGAAAGCATGCAAAGGACACTGCAGCTTGTGCATATGATGCAGATGTGCATGATAATGACACAGGAAACGAGAACATGATTGAAATGGCAGAATTTCTTGATGTTAATGATGGTTTTGGGGATGCTGACGAGAATCACAGGGGTAATTTCTTGACAAAGTTAGCACTCCAACCTCGCTTAGCTGCCTCCTCTGCTATTTCAGTGTATTTAGCTTCAGGATGTTAGGGATAGGAAGACTACTAAAAATAACCTCCTCTTACAGGAGTTTCCTCTTCAGTCTCTACTATTCTTTATCAAGACGCCTTTGAAGTTGTCAACCCACTTGGATCTGGTAAAAAAAAGCACAAGCTTTTAGCTGTGTATATGTCATGCTTTGCAGGGAGTCTGATTATGTTTTCTTTGGGCAGGAGAAAGTATTAAGAGATTTAAGAAAGTATTAAGAGATTTAAAAGACCTGAAAAGATCTGGTATTACTGTTGCCGAAGGTGAGACTGTGAAGGGAGTAGTGATTGCAATTGTTGGTGACAACTTGGGGTCACACTCACTGGGAGGCTTTACAGAAAACTTCAGCAGGAGTACACACTTCTGTAGGTACTGTCTTATCAGGGTGTCCGCGGGGTTGTAAAAGGTATTAAAAGGTAGTAAATGAAATTAGCCAAATTTAAGGCCATTTAAAAGTATTAAAAAGTAATAAATGTCATCTGATGAGGTATTACATTTTCGAACCACTAACTATGAGGTTTTCCTCAGTGCAGGCCTATCTCCTAAAATTCATGTGAATTTATTTATATTATATTAATTATATGTGCGAGTAGGACCTGAGCGATATCTCAGTGTGCGTTCGCGGTAAAAAACTTTTAGCACCCCCTCAAACTCTATGCTCAAACTGGATATACGGCTAGCTTGCTGCCAAACTTGTTGCCAAAAGTTAGAGGACTAACCAAATGTCCGAACTGGCTCAAAGACTGGCTTAGGCTAGTTGGCAACAGCCAAGAGGCTTATTGCCACATCTGTAAAAAGACAATAAATGTCACCTGGATGGGAGTGAATGCCGTCAGGTCACATATGGAGTCTACTAGCCAACAAACAAGGATGTGTGGACGTAGTCAGAGGTGGAAGAGTTGACTGCCTGGCTCAGTGGCTCATCGGCCACGTAGGGCTACTGTCTCTCCACATAAATATGCAGCATTGAAGCTATCAGTATGTCTACGCTACTATCTGTCATTGTCATCCAAAAAAGTAATCATTTGCGCCATCACGTTTTCAATGACACAGGCTGTAAGAGCAGCAGACATAGCCTAAACTAGGCCTACATACAGTATCACAATAACCCCTTTTCAAATTAAAAGTCCCCATAAAGGCAGAAGGCCTTTTCATTCAAACAAATATATAATTAAATGAAAGGGGAAAAAACAAGAATATAACATGTAAACATATGCACATGTTATAAGGGGTTATTTGCAATGAGCTACCCCTGCCTTGACTACAGAAAAGAGGTTAAACATAGGCCTGACAATGTTGCTTTGTTTAGGATATAAGATGAGGTTTAGGCTATAAGATTGAACATTTTTTCCCCAGTAAATGTCATGTTAAGGTTAGTTTAACAGGTGTTCCCTTTACATTATTCAGAGCTTGCTCAGGAGCTAATAGGCTTACTCCCTTGATGCAGTATGTGATGAGATCAAAGCCCCAATAGAGTTGCTTAAAATTAGTTGAATATAACAACCTGTGTAGGTTTTTATAGGCTGTATTGTAATATGCTATCAATGTATTATAATATAATATATTTTAAGTCAATTTATCAATTAGTTTGCACAAAATTCCCCAAAAGTCATCATTTAAGGGGTTATTTTTCAAAATGTTCCTCACAGGGAGCATGCAGGCCCAAAAGTATTTTATCACATGGGGCCCACATTCTCCAGCAGCACCCAATCAATAATTAGTATTTTTGTAAAATGTGACCACCTATTTTTGAATGTGACACCTTGACTGGCAAAGTATATGAGACAGCAAGGGTGTGTGTGTGTGTGTGTACTGCGTATGGTCGTGGGCCTATTTGGAAGAAAGTCCAGTAAACCTTTTCTGATTTCCATTTGTCATTTTGTCTTGATTGAGATTGAGAATGATAGTGAAATAAAGAGTGTAGTGCTGGAGAAGTGGTGTGTGCTCTTCCTACACATAACAATGAAATCACTTTTTATCTTGGGTTAGGATTAAATAACAAATAATTGCGTATAGGCCAGTGTTTTTATTGAAGCAAAAAAGGAACAAAGTATCCAGTAACTGTAATAATAGATACTTGATTTGAATTGTAAGCATTGCTACACTTTCTTAGAAAGTTAAGTAACAAAATGACAGTAATTCGTTACTTTATAATTCTATAAAGTCTTAACACAGCATAAAGGGCAGCTGTGGCCTACTGGTTAGCGCTTCGGACTTGTAACCGGAGGGTTGCCGGTTCGAACCCCGACCAGTAGGCACGGCTGAAGTGCCCTTGAGCAAGGCACCTAACCCCTCACTGCTCCCCGAGCGCCACTGTTGATGCAGGCAGCTCACTGTGCCGGGATTAGTGTGTGCTTCACCTCACTGTGTGTTGACTGTGTGCTGAGTGTGTTTCACTAATTCACGGATTGGGAATGCAGCGACCAAATTTCCCTCACGGGACTCAAAAGAGTTTATATACTTATACTTATATACTATACTAAAGGCAGCCTCTCCTCGTATGGAATTCAATTACAGGGTGAAATGATGTCCCATACATTGCAGTTTTTATAATGACTTTTTTTTTTCAATCAGGCTGAGGAGGATGTGGCTGTCCTCTTAAGACAATTCCAGGAGGATAACCTCTCAGGAATAGTGCAAAAGATCTGCATCAGAAGGCGAAAGCTTCTGGATACGGCCATCAGGGCAATATCACGTTTAAGCTTCTCTTGGAAGGACTCACCGGAAATTGAATTCTTCGGAGAAGAAGCAGATGATATGGGTGGGCCCCAGCGTGAATTTTTTCGGTAAAAATACTTCTAATGGCTTTACTACAAGTTTTTCCCCAGTTTGTTTTTAAATGGCATCAAAATGGCACTACACTTTTCTTCAAAGTCTTCTTCATAGAGTGCATGAAAATGCACTCTCATGTTATTTGAAGGCTTCTTGTTCTTCTAGGGTGTATTAAAATGCACTCTACTCTTATATGAGGTATTCTTCCTAGTGTTATTCTGACGCAATTCTACACTGTAAAAAATCAAACTTGGGAAATAGTGGCCACAACTTCAAAAACTAATTAAGAAAGAACATTCTTACAAGTGACCGTTGTCTTAACTTGCAATCGTGTGTTATATGACTGTATTAACATTAGGAGAACTTGAGTGGTAAAGTTTGTAGAAATTCAAAATGTAAGTTAATCGCAGGGCAAAGTTCAGCCAACTTTTTGGGAACGAGACCACGCATGCGCAGTCGGATTCCACCGCTAATGGAGAGGAGAGGCGCGCGAGGCACAACGACTTTGGTAAGTTCACACACAGACAACAGGGTTCGTGTTCAAATGTAAGGCCCCCCTTAGTTCTGCCGACTAATACGTCTGTAATATCGTTTAGTATCTCTGTATGTAGACTAAGGCTGATATTATACGTAAGACCGTTGTGTTTACAAAAATAACAAAATGTTTGGCGCGCTTAGCTAACCGCTAGCGAACATTAGCTAGCTAACGATACCTTAGTCTAGGGGCAGGTGATTTTTTTTTTTCTTCTGCAAGGCACAACTTGACGAAGCGTGCTAATGATATAATTTTGCCATGGTCAGTAACCTTTGTGGTGTGCTGTAGTACCTGAAAAGAAGTCTGAGCTTAGCTACAGAATTGAGCAAATGTATCTGTAAGCGATGAGTTTGTACGATCAGAGAATGTCTAATAAGGAGAGAACCTTCACTCTCGGAACTCTTCCGGTGTGGTACTGCATCTAGGGGCGCTCACGGGCGAGTCCAGAATGAATGGAGGTCTATGGAGCTGTACCCCTCAAAATCCACTTTTCTCGGGATATAATTTTTTTTCAAGTAATTTGAATATTGTATTCGAAAGGGGAGGCAAAGACAATACACTTGGTTGAGTATTATATTTTTTAAAGTCACTTAATTGTTCTAAAAAGCCTTTCAAACGTGCCAATGACGTCATTCATTAGCATGATCATAGCATAGCATAGCATCAATGCTAGCGTGTTATGGGCAACAACGACCCAACCTGTAAGAAAACGAAAGGACATGACTCCCGGATTATTTCACTTTTGATTGAAAATCCATATCCATTTTGCGAAAAATAAAATAAAATCTGAGGGTTTCAGTTGTTAAATAGGTGAAAACAACAAATGTAGCCATGTAGCTCCATAGGACCCCATGTATTTTGGACTCGCCCGCGATCGCCATCTAGGTGAACTCTGGTGAACTGCAACCAAATTCGGTTTGTATGGGATTAATAGAGAGTGGGGAGGCTCTCCTTAGAAGGGCTCTGGTACGATTTAGAACTCCGGTGAAATCGTCTTGACTGCAACAGTTCAAATAACGAACCCAGACTTGTATTAAATGCCATCACACCACATTGCCTCACCAACATAGACTACGTTGTTAAGTAGTGCAAAACTCTGCCATTGACAACATGCTGGGGTAGTTCTAGTTTAGAATGGTTTAGTGGCATTAAGACTAGCTAGCGCTAATGGATGAGGTAAAATCTAAATTCTGAAGCGCGGGCGGCCTTTTGGCTTATCGATAACAGGCTACAAGAAGTGCGACAAGCTATTTAACGTTAAAAACGTTTCAGCAGGTGAACTTGATGCTTCAGCATAATTGTCTGACGAACATAATCAATCACCACTTGATCCAGTTTGTTTCTTGAGGCTGCCACACTGATATATATATTTTTTTGATGGAAGTCTTTGTTGAATTTGTGCTATGTGTGAGTGGTAAAATAAGTTGGAAAAAGTCTTGTATAAAAAGCAGTTTAGTTGTTCTTGTTTTACATTAGCTGTAGCAGATAACCACAAGAGCTGGCATGTCTGCATGTGATCTTGGATATTATTTGGCAGTTGCATGCATTGTATCCCTTACATATATGGTATCATTTTGTACACCAGCCATTGTTCTACTAACAGTTCTGTTTTACATTTCTTTTTAACTTGATGCAGTACAAGTGAAGCAGCCTGATGCAGTGCAAGTTTTGTTCGTTTTCACACCACAACGCAGAGACTCTTCTGAGACATCACAGGATACACCACAGTCGGGAAGGAGCCCGCTGGCCCTGTTTATTCACCGACTGCGTTTGCTCTTTTAAAACATCAGGTTCGTTAAGGTGTCATCTCTCTAAGTTCCATACAACATCACCTAAACATGTACAACATTCAACATTTACATGTGACTTGTGTGATTTCAGGCATGTTTGCAATGAAAAGCAGGTGTTCAGTCATTTAGGATTACATTTAAGGAATCGCCAGACAGTTAAATGTCCATTTGTAAATTGTGATTTCAAAAGTAATTTGGTATCTACTTTCGGTAGTCACAGAAGTAGGTCTCATAAACACCACACTGTGAAAGACTTAAGGACTTCAGTTGTAACTGATTTTGTGGAGACAGAAACTGGTCTTACTTAAACCAAATTCCCTCTACATCAGCACTTAGTTGTGATGAGAGCACCTACTTTACAGCATAAACTCGCTTCACTTTTTCTTTGTATGCAGACAGTTTTACATATTTCAAGACATGCTACACAGACAATAATTGAGAAGTTGAATGACATTGTTCATTTATCAAGATTGCATGCACATGAAAATGTGAGAGAGGTACTGTCTACACAGAATCTCGAAGTTGATGACAGTGTCGTTCAGGAAGTAACAGAAGCCGTTCTTAGAGCCAACCCTTTGTATGAGAGTACTAAAGCAAAGGCAACTCTTTCCACTGATTACCGCAGGAACAGCTACTATGATGGAAACTTTCCGGTAGTAAAACCAGTAGAGTATTTTTATGAAAGAGTGGCAAAGAAGTCTTTTGTATATGTTCCAGTTTTGCAAATGCTTGAGCGCCTACTTTGCTGTCAGGATGTTGTTCGAAACATTCATTTCACTGGAGAGACATTGACTGGTTTGATTCAGTCATTCAGAGATGGACAATACTTCCAATCAAATAAACTGTTTGGAGAAGAAGAGTCTAGCTTTGTTTTAGCCCTTTATATTGATGAATTCGAAGTTTGCAATCCATTGGGTACGTCTAGAAAAATACACAAAATCACGGCAGTATATTGGGTACCATTGAACTTACCTGCAAAGTTTCGTTCATCTTTGTCAGCCATTCAGTTGGCTGCTCTTGGCAAGACTGATGATGTGAAGCAGTTTGGATTTGACAGATTCCTTGCCCCTTTGTTGAGAGACATTTCAGTCTTAGAAAAGGAAGGGCTATATGTTGAGGCAAAACGCAACAATGTGAAAGGAACAATTTATTGTGTTTGTGCTGATAATTTGGGAGCACATGGATTGGCTGGCTTTCAAGAAAGTTTTTCTGTCGCCAATTTCTGCAGATTCTGTCTGATCAGTCGACACTCTGGAAAAAGCTCCTTGTGATTTTCCGCTGAGGACTCCTGAGCAGCACGATTTACTGGTAAGAAGACTTCCGGGCAACAACGCCATTTGTGGTGTCAAAGGTGAGTGTGCTTTAAGCAAACAGTTGACCTATTTCCACCCCATCACAGGCTTCCCTCCGGACATTCTCCATGATCTTTTCGAGGGGGTTGTGCCTGTAGAATTGACCTTATGTCTCAAAGAACTAATAAGGAAGAAGTTCATTTCCTTTGATGATGTTAACCACGCTATAATGTCCTTCCCGTACAAGTACTATGACAAAGACAACAGACCACACAAAATACCAAAAGGTATTTTCAAAAGGTGGTAACGCCTGGGGTAATGGCCATGAAAACTGGTCTTTGCTGAGGTTGTTGCCTCTGATGATAGGTGATTGTGTGCCAGAAAATGACCCAGCATGGGAAATACTCATGGATCTCAAAGATATCACTGAAATTGTTGTTAGCACAAAATTCTCTGAGAGCTCACGGAGTTATTTGGAAACTAAAATAGCAGACCATCGTAGCTTGCTACTTAAGACTTTTCCTGAACTGCGTTTACGGCCCAAACATCATTTTTTGGAGCACTATGCACATCTTATTACAGGGTGTCCGCGCGGTAGTAAAAGGTAGTAAAAGGTAGTAAATAGAATCTACCAAAATTAAGGCCCTTGAAAGGTAGTAAAAGGTAATAAATGCAATTTGACTTGGTAGTAAATTTTTCATCACCACCTCAATATGAGTTTACATTTTTTGCTTAATATTTGTGTCTACATGTTTTAACTTCATCTTGCCTAATTAAAAAATATATACTGTACGTGCTAACAGGACCTGAGTGAGTCGGAGTCGATAGCAATGACGTAGAAGTAAACTGTGTAGAGTTCCGTGGTTGACAGCCTATCAGCGACGCCAACAAACAACATTTTCGCCTTTTTGCTTCAGTTGATATTACAGGATGCAGGGATGCTTTTCGGCGACTCTCGCGTTTTTCACGTCATCTAGGCCCTACCGCAGGCTACCAGAGCAGCGTTTATCATATGGGCCTGCTGGTCCGGTGTCCGGTGCTTCTGTCACTCATCTAATAATATTTGTTCATGTAGCAAAGCAGCGGTAGATGTAGGCCTAGGCAAGCCTATCACTCTGATAGCAGCTAAAAAAATATAGGCTACACTCACTCCGTTAGGAGGCAACTCTCTCAGTTTACACTAGGCTACTTCAGCTGGAAGTTTTAACAACTGTGGACTTGACTAGTGTAAGCTTTTGTTCAGCTGACGGTAGCGCTGCCATCTGACTGTGATCGATCATCTAGAACCGTGCAATAAAATTCCACCTATCCCATCAGTAACAAAGTTCGAACTAGTCACTGACATAGTAACCGACAACATTTTTTTAACGTAACCTAGACCTAGTATCTAATGTTACGGAATTGCAAGAAAACGAGTGAAAACAATTCCTTAGTTTTAACCACGCAAGTGCGCGTGTCATTTATTAAAACGGTAGAAAACGGAATCAAAGACGGTACTGTCCATCAACAAAAACAGCATGCAGTTTAAAAGTCCCGTTATTTAAAGTCCCAGACATTTAAAGGGAAAGCGATCACTCAAGACAGACCTACACCACAACTGAGTGATGAACGTGAAATTCTTTGAATAGCCTACAAAACACTGTATTTAGATGACAACTGCGTGAAGAACCACGCTAAAGTTAATGGCGAATTAAGTTTATGGCATTCACATTTAAATCATTCAATAGCCTATGAAAACTTGATCAGTTAAATTGTTCTCATAAAAGGAACAGCAGGCCTACAAAATATTCCAAATAGGCTAGTTTTATTGCAGTGACAGAAAACTGCAACATATGAGTTTAAAACCATGTTAAATTTGAAAGCATCTAGCTAGTGACAGGAGGTTTTAGGGGGGGAAAGAAACTCTGTAACCTACTTGATTCCACAGTCAATGTTCAGTATTTGGCCTATAATTTAGCCTATAATATTGGCATTTGAATCCATGAAAACTAACCAAAATCTATAATTTCCTATCGACAACAGACCAGTAATGCATCGAATCGCATTGCTACACATTTTGAAGTATTGAAAAGAATCAAATCATTGGCTTAAATAATCTATATTTTATCAAATTGTGATTAAACTTGATTTACACTCCTTACCTACCTACCTAACTGTTGTTTTGGGAAGTATTTATCATGCAAGCATCGTGCATCCATGCTGAGTAATGCAATGAAATCATAGTTTTCAATTTTGCATTAGTAAAGCAGTCCACTGATGTGCATGTTTTCACGGACTGCTTTGTGTCAAATGTGCAACAACAATACCAATAATAATGGCTTTATATATCCATATAAATAGATTTCTGGGCCTATCCTTAGACTGGAGTTGTTTTTTTTTTTTTTTTTTTTTTGGGGGGGCGGGGTAGTCGGTGGTGTTTGTTCTTCATTTTTCACCACACGTGTTTGGTGTTTTAGCGTCATTTGTGCCAAGGTTATCATTCACCTTATTAGGGCTAAGGGCTGGTTAGGATAACTCAAGGGCTAGGGTTAAGGTAAGGACAACTGAAACTGAACTCCTCGACACTACAAAAAAACATTGTCATTGACAATGACCATACTTAATGATCACAATTAGAAATTATTAGTCTACCTAATATTTATGATTTATACCTTATAGCAAGTAGTAAGTGGTACCCCCCCCCCAAAAAAAAGGGCTGCTGCTTGATGTCGTGTTGGTAGTAAAAAATATTGTGGAGGTAGTAAAAAAGGTAGTAAAAAGTAGTAAATTCAACTCTATGATTCCTGCATATACCCTGTATTAGATGTTTTGGTCCCTTGGTTGAGTTATGGACAATGCGTTTTGAGGCAAAACACAGTTTTTTCAAAACGGTTGTCCATGATACCAAGAATTTCAAGAACATTCTAGTCACCTTGGCAACCAAACACCAGTTAATGGTTGCATATCATCTTGATTCACATCTACTAGCCACCGTATCCATGTTGAGAAAGTGAACGTTGTTCAGGCTGCGTCTTTAGATGCATCGTGGAAAAGGGCTTTAGAGAGAAGGTTTTCCCACCGCGAGTCTGTGTCTTTGTCATCCGATGTTCAAGTGGATGGAATTAGATACAGAGAGGGCATGATCATTTCTGCAGGTCAGTGTGGTGGCCTACCAGAATTCCACAGAATACATAGAATTCTCGTTGCAGAAGACTTGGGCTTCCTTTCCATAAAGCTCCCGTCTTGGTATATAGAACATCTTAGATCGTATGAGTTGGATGAGACAAGTTATGCTGAGACTGACATCTTGACATTTGATGACTTAAATGACTTTTATCCTTTGATAGCCTACTCTGTCAGGGGAAAGCTTCTAGTGTCACCGAAGAAATTTCTGTTGCACTGAGGTGGTCTGTGATCACTGATATGATTTAATGCATTTGTGATTCATGAGCACTGAAATTCCAATACCTTTGTCAGAGACTAATGCTTTATCTTGCTTTCATGTTAAGTCATTCAAATAATCGCTACAATTCTTTTTGTTCTGCAGAAATTTAGAAAATGTTGCTGCGTGTCATAATATCGCCGAACAACATAAAAAAAATAAGTATGCCAGATCTCCCCAGCTCATTACAAAGTTTAAAAGAAATTCTACAAGATCAACTGCAGCTGAACAAAGGATTCATTCTCCAATTTGAGGACCCAGAGTTTGGAAATGAACTCTGCAACTTAACAGCTATTTCAGAGCTACCACCTGAGAAAGCTACCCTGAAGGTGATTTATGAGGCAAGCCCTGACCCTGATGGATCAGATGAGTCACTGTCGTCACTGGATACAGCATCACCTCCAAGTTCATGTAGCTCTCCTGGTACATCTAGACGGGTTTCTGCATGGCCAACTCCTTTTCCGATACCAACCTTTGCCTATGATGTCGAATTGCGCCACCAAAAAGGAAATGATGCCTACAAAGAGAAGGGCATCCTGTTAGAAGCCACTAGAGACATGAAAAGTGACATTCTAGATAAAATTGCGCAAGCTGTGTTTGAGATTACTGCATATCCAGAACCAAAAGAAAGAGAGTCTATAGCAATAGCTCTTGTCAATTAACATCCCTGCCTTCGTGAACCAGGAAGCGGAAATGGGTGGAATGGATGGAATATCAGTATTGCATTCAAAATTGGAAACTACCGTCAGAAGCTGCGCAATGCAGGCTGCGAAGAAGTGAAGGTGAATGAATGGCGGGGAAACCATGGAAGACCTTTCAAAAAAGCAAGAAGAGCCGAGGTCAATTTCCTTCCTAACCACCCCGCTGGACAGAGTGAAGACTCCTTGGAAAAGGATCGAGATTCAATAACCATTGAGATGGAAAAAAGGAATCCTAACATGACTTTTGTCAGTGGAGCTATGGATCGCACATTCTCCTTGCGAAGGAAATAAATAGTTGAACAGGAACCCCATGTTGTATTGGTGAAAAACAGATGGCCAGCTCTCTTCCTGGAGTATCAGGTTGGTGTACTTCTCAAGTCATTCTAACTCTTACTCTGTCTGCTTTTTTCTTCCAAAACCTTTTCTTCAACTTGCTTCTTTGGTGACACACTCTCTGATTTCCGTCTCATAATTTCACTAATGTATTCTTGTGTTTATTTGCTTTCTAATAGCTTTTATAAACCTTTAAGCACTTTTCTTCTATAGGTGAACTGTGAATTTCACAGATTAACGATGATTAACCTCAAGAGAACATTCCTGGAAGCTGTTGACACACACACCCCAAGACTCCTGCAGATGTTTAGAAACAGAAGAGCACATTTGGGTGAAGAGATGCAGACACTCCTTGACTCATTGGATAAGCAGGTGATAAGAAAGACATGTAGATGTAGTAGATACTGTAAATCTACTGCTGTGGTCTAAATGGCGTTTTATGGTATTTTTGATTGCCTACGTTGCTTGTTGAGAAGTAATAGAATGACCACAACAGAAATCAATATTTGTTTTGTGGAAATGAAAGTTCTTAAGGATTTTTTTTTTGTAATGTTTGCTTTTTCAGACATCGGACATTTCCATGCACAGAAAGACCGTGGCACTCCGAGGGCTTCCATTGTTCCTGAAAGACTACGGAGCAGAGAAGATTCTAACAACATGCTTGGTAAGTATAAAGGAGAACTTTAATTTTTAACCCCATTATCGTTTTCCTGAGGGGTCAGCCCATGCTTAGGGAAGCAAAAAAAACAGACAAAAATGAATTCGACCTAGCCATAGATCTGCACTGGCTGCCAGCGCTTCGGAATAGCTATAATGCCATCCTATGGGGGCAATCCTTATCTGCTTTTGGATCCTCTAAACACACTCAGAAAACCATTCCAAGACCTATGTAACATGAGTTGGTTCCTTATGAGACACCACCATGATCGTTTAACTCCAATAATGTGGCGAAACAAAATGAACTTTGTTTTTGCATGGAGTCACTCACCGCAGATTTTCCCATTGACATATGCAGAAAGCCCTTACTACTCCGATAGCTGGATATGTCAATGGGGAAATCTGCGGTGAGTGACTCCATGCAAAAACACAAAGTTTATATTGTTTCGCCACGTTATTTGAGTTAAACGAGCATGGTGGTGTCTCGTAAGGAACCAACTCATGTTACATTGGTGGAATGGTTTTCTGAGTGTGTTTCGAGGCTCCAAAAGCAGATAAGGGTTGCCCCCATAGGATAGTGTTATAGCTATTCCGAAGCGCTGGCAGCCAGTGCAGATCTCTAGCTAGGTCGAATGAATTTTTGTCTGTTTTTTTTTGCTTCCTTAAAGCTACATTGTGTACTTTTTTGAGTTAATTCTTAGCAAAAACCCATTTGTTCTTTCAAAAATATGTGCTCATTCATGTGTAATTATTTCCACTTACTAATCAAAGTATTCTCGTAAGTGTAGAATCTGCTATTCCAAATACATACGCGCGAGTCGCGCAAATGGCTGAATCCATGTTGCGCCTCCATCTTTGAAATACATTCGCCAACGAGGGACATTCCTGGAAATTCAGCTCCGCCTTTCGCGCTTGTAGGCAACACTCATTGCATGATCAGTCTACTCGCGACTGCCGGCAGATTTGAAAGTCTGTTGAAAATGGAGGATTACAACTATTCTCGAGGACATGAAAAGGAGTCGCCAAGGAAGCGAAAAAGAGAATTAAAACGCCAACGCGACCGGAAAAACAACAGACCAAAGTCAATATTGGAGTGGCTTTTCTAAGATGGAAAGAGCTCGTGAGGAGCAAGGATTTTAAAAGGGACGCCGAAATTGCCTGCTTTCTCCTCGACAGGTAATGTGGCCTATTCGTGTAAACATACAGTCTATGGTGTAAATTCGAAGTTTTATAGTTGCTTGGCTTAGTATAGCATGGTTGTCCATAACGCTAGAATGACGTCTGGGATACTTTTCCTCGCGTCGATGAAAAAGGATTGTAACATAAATCTGCTATGACGGATCACAGGCAAAGGGCACTAAATTGTAGTTATTTTTCATTGCTTTTGCTTTGTAGCCTAAATATATCCTAATCTGATAATGCTAGTGTAGCCAATTCCAAGGGTGACGTTCACATCCTGAGGCCTGTCCTGTAGTCTTATTAATTGTAGACGTAGCCTACTAAATTGTCTGAACGTTTTTCACTGCATGAAAACAATTGTTGATTCTATGTGATTGTTGTTTGATAATAACTGAAAGTATATTTTTAATATCTTGGTGTTTACCATTTTATGTACTGTTATATGTTGTGAAACGCTCTGCTTATTCATTTCAGATGAGCATCTTGGCGCAATTGCAGAAGCCCCTGAAATTGAGAACCTTGAACAGAGGTAACCCATCAATGCTCATAATGTCTATACCCGATGACATTCTCTATTGTATATTTTCATGATATAAGCATTTATATATTTTTTTTACAAAGCCTACACGACATGAGCATCATGGAGGAGGATGTGGACGAAATTCAATGGTCTTATGTGATGCACGTGCATGCCTTCATTGTAACCTTGCCTGTAACTCAGTCTAGGCAAAATAGCACTATACAGATTAGTAACAATATGTTGAACTATATAAAATGGCGTGTGTGTCTAACGACACTGCATGTCTTCCACAGGATCAGCTTTCCAGGAGACTGCAAATTTAGAATGATGGCCCATGTTGCTTCAAAGGCACCATACAAAAAGGAAGGGTTCATGTGTAAATACCGTAATTTGTTCATTTCTGTAAATAAATATATTGCAAATAACATTGTTGACCATGTTACTGTCATTTGGTGTTTCAAAATGGTAAATTACCACAACTCCTTTTTTAATTATAAGTTTGTGGATGTAATGTATGAGGTACAGCATGAACAGTCTCTTATCAATTCTAAAAGTTTTTATTTTCATGAAAGCAAAATATAGCGATGTACCGGTGTAAAATAAATTAAATACAGTTTTAAAAGGAACAGGCAGTACAAGAACACTAATACAAAACTATTTACAATAACACAACATTACAACATTATAGGAAGGTGAAATAAATTCCAGAGATGTCCCTGAGGGTCAGGGAATTTATCCCTTATCCTACACACACAGCTTGGGATCACTCTTCTATTACCCTGTCCTAGAGACCCATGCTGCCAGAAAATGAAATGTCTGTAGGTAGCATATCTGAACTCTATTGTCATCACCTGGCTCTCTTACATGGCCTAATGCTGTGATGTCCTGCCTGTGAATCTGGAGAAAACCTTCATCTAGGCAGTGCTGTGTGTAGTGAGGCAGAAGGCTCACACAGGTGGCAGGGTTTTGTCCACAGCATTTTCTCTTCTGATCGATTGGCATGTCTCTGCAGTGTGTACAACTACACCAAGGCATCCCTGGCACAGGTGGGGGGACGACATGTCTGCACTGATGCATCAAACACCAGACCTGGCTGCCTCACTATAGCAACTGTGTGGTGAGGTTCCTGTGCTCTTGCAGGCTCATTCCATCCACAAGTCTGAAGAAATAAGACACAAGAAATAAGATCAGATAGGCTTGTTTAGGTAGCAAAGTTAGATTGTTAGCAGAGTAGTAGTAATAGTAGCCTACTCTGTGTCATTTTTCAAGTGTTCACACAAAATGATGAATACTATGTATGTGTATGGACAATGAAAAGGTGAAAATGTTGTGTAACATTTTCTATAGACCATAACGTAATTATGTGTCGTGATTTCACTGGGAGACAACTCGCATCATGCAGTTGACTGGCAACAGCTAGAAATTGCTACAAACAATTGAGATACAAACAGGCAGGGAAGCTACACCAAGCGCGTGACTGAAGCGTTCCGTTCACAACGCGTAAAATCAATTTTAGATGAATGGTCTATTTTTTTTCTGCAGCAGACGCAACGCAAACGAACGTGCCTGGTGCAGCTTCCGAGCTAATTTCGGTGTCATTGACATTGATACTGTTCAGAGAAATATATTAAAAACACAAACCTCCGTTGCTTCTCTCCTTTGTCTTTGAAGTTCTTCCAGTCTCTCCTCGTCATCTTTTGGAGTCTTACTTTTTCTTTGCCTAGGAGGTCTCATCGATCCTCTGCCACCGGCTCTTGGCTTTTCTTTACCTTTCCCTCTTCCTTTACCTTTCCCTTGCACCTCCGTTGCATCGACTGATCTCTGACTCTGCTCACTGAGAAAAATAGTAGGCTACGCTGTAAACATTGCCTTTACACTATTAATCTCGCACATACAGAATAACGATAGCACTGAATCTACTGTACTATAACATTAGCATGCATTCGTTTGGGAACCTGATAGCTGATGCTAGCAATGAAATAGTAGCCTACCAAAATAATGAAAACGTAAAACTAGGCTATTCACTTTACATAGAGGTCATACCCAAAATGTTTACTGGCTATATAACTAAATGCAATGTGTAATTGTTTTCTAAAGTAACCTTATAACTGGAAGGAACACCGGACGAAGTCGTAGTACTGGAAGCAATGTTAACTTTGGCATGAAACGGCCACCGTAGGAGTTAAAATGCGCTCGGAATGGGAGGGGCTAGAAAGTAATATTCAGTTGGTTGTCATATAGAATTTCACCGCTAGATGGGAGAAGTTCTTACACAAGGTAGCTTTAAGCATGGAGTGACCCTCAGAAAAACGATAATGGGGTTAAAAATTTACAAAGTTTTAAAGGGACACAACATCATTAGCTACACATTAATTTCTGCTCATATGTAAGAACTCATTTTTGCTTGTTTTGGTGCTCAACAGAACACTGATCCAGAAGCAGACTACACAAAAGGTGTGAAGATGGCCATCATGACTGTGATTGAAGATGATGTAGGGGCCTCCGCTTCCCCACCACACATTGAAGATTATGCCATCATACTAGAGGAGATTGTGGTAATGCACAACATCTGTGATTTGCCAAATGCATTTGCACTTTTTTTTGGCCTCTTGTACGCTCTCAATTTTCAGTACCCTAAAGCAGTGTTTTTCAACCACTGTGCCGGGGCACACTAGTGTGCCGTGAGAGATCATCAGGTGTGCCGCAGAAAATTACCCAAATGTCACTCACTGGTCCAGAAAAGCAACTGTTGCATCAAAGAATTTATAACCACATGCTCTCATTGATTGCATGATTGCACTATTTGTGGTATGCAGGCATTGTACAACGGGGGCCCCATATCCAGTATTCACAGAATCATCACATATCCAGTTCATAACAATTAAATTAAATTAGATATAGTCACCTGCAAATGAAACAGAGGCCGCTTGTTTTATTGAGCAGGTTTTGCATAGAAGCCATAATAAGGCCATATCTGTGTATTATTTTAAGTTTTAGGCTATGGTATGTTTATTTTTTCTTCACACAGGATGTTAGTGTGCCGTGGGACATTTTAAGTGTCAAAAGTGTGCCGTGGCACAAAAAAGGATGAAAAACACTGATCTAAAGAGTTGAAATACACATGTGAGGTGATTCAGAAAGTTTTCCTTGGACTTGGTGATGTTTGCTCAGCTAGAGTTCAGTCTTTCAAAAATAAACTCTTGCAGTAAACAACATGCTTACACACTGTTTAATGGTAATGTTTTGCAATACCTGTTTGACAGCCACAAGTAACATTTGCTTTGAGTGGGAATCCTAAGTTTATTGTATGGATGTTAAACCAGCAGAACATGTGCCGTACTTTGAGTATTTTATTTTTCAAGTAGTTTGTCTGAATGACTTGTGATTTACATTTCAAAGAAACTTTTGAGAGTTTGAATGTTTATTTTTTCTGTGCAATCAATAACTTTTGCTAACTTCAGATACAAACCAGCAGAAGAACCTTTAAATGCTTTTTGTGGTACATTTGACTGTTCCCTATTGTTCAGATGGTCTGTCTGAATTACCTTTTTTCATATTTGTGTTTGGCTACATTATGTTGCTGCATAATATTTGAAATATGTTGTAACTTCTATTACAAACCAGCAGAGGAACCTTTCAGTGCTATTTGTGGTACTTTTGACCGTTCTGTATAAATGGTCTGTCTGAATGACCTTTTCTTTTTTTGATAGTTCATTGTTGACTACGTGCATAACTTACAAAAAATGCAAATAACTCATGTTTTCACTTTCACACTGAAAACTTTCCATAAAACCCAGATTATTTGCACAAAAACAATGATTTTGTTGTGTTGGTGTGCAAGCTGACATGTAAATAACTTGAGTGTTATTAAAAAGTAAGATGCATTCAGCAAATGCGAAACGTTGAGAATAAAAGTATTCCCTCAGATGAGCTCTAAATACAACACATTTTTTTAAGCCATACAAACCTCCATTTGCAATGCCTACAAACATGCATTATGACATTACACTAAATTAGAATATTAAGTTCAGGGAACTTATAAATCCATTGTAGTAGCTGTATTTTATGTGTTTGATCAACTTGTGGTTTAGCTTAATGTAAACTCAACAATCTGAGTTTTGAAACAAAAGTTAAGTTTACTCAAAAATATCTATGCATAATGTTGACTTTTTTTGAAAAAGTTACTGCCACTGCAGATTTTTTACAGTGTATGTTTAATGTGGCTTCAAACCTCAAGTGACCCAGCACCAGCCTAGTATTCGCTTCCACTGGTGTAACCTAGCATCCTTCAATTACATTTTCTTTCTATATTATTGTTACTTTTTCTGATCAATGCTGAATGACCAATGTCATTATGTTTCCACTATGTATGTCTTCAATTGAACTTTGCATTAAGTCTTGTTTGCTTTTTTCCCAGACTACTGATGATTGAAGTACAGACAACCCTTGGCATATTTAAAGGCAGAGCTGGACAAGTCTTCTTTGCATACGACCAGTCTGCACTTGACCAAAATAAGTTCTTCCAGGGTGGAAAGCTTATTGGCTGTTCTTTAGCTCATGGCGGTCCAGGGATAAAGGCCCTGGATCCTAATTTGTACCAGATGATGTGTGGGCAGGATCCCCCACTCGAACACTTCAATCCCTCTCTTTTGCCGGAGCCGGACGTGCAGGAAAAACTAAAGAGGGTGTGTAATACTCACATTTGTTGTACATTTTCCCCATTAAGAAGTGAACTTGGCTAACAATAATCTGATTTGATTTAAGGTTTTACAGTGCAAGACCTGTGAAGATCTTTCAATACTTAAAAGCGACCTGGGAGAGTGGATTGCGGACTGTGGGTTCCCAGGTGTGTTCAACGCTAGGATATACTCCTATGTAGTGAAACACTACATTTTCTTGAGGTAATGTCTTTTCACTTAAAATGGATATGGACTCCTCAGCACTCATGAACACATCCTAACTCTGGACTCACACTACACTGACTTTGCACTCATTCAATCCTCAGCACTCATGAACACATCTTAACACACTGCACCACACACACACACAAAACATACATACACACACTTGACTTTCAGCGCTTTTTATTCCCCCTGTCATGAACCTATTTATACTAACCCACATCCTAACACACTGCAGCTATACATACAGTACACACACACACACACCTGACTTTTTCCCACTTCTTACATCTCCCATGGACCTTTATTTATTTATCTCTCTTTTGTTTTAATCTCTTCATCACCTATCAACCCTAGACCTTGGTTGCATTTCATTCTGTGCCCCCCCCCCACACACACACACACATACAGCACACTGCCCCCCACTCCCATCACACATACACACCATCACTGACATCACCTCCCTCCTCCTCATGCACACAGTACACTGCTTGCCAATATTGCCCTCATCAGGAAGCTCCCTTCAACATGCCAATGTGTGACCAAGTCCTTATGGCTCATCGGTAATCAGTTGTTTACACTTCATGTTTTTGGTCTGATGTTTATCTAATTCCTTACCGTCTTCTCGATTTTGTCATTCTTTCTTTTTTGTTTTTGTAGGTCAACAAAGATGATCAACCAATTCACAGAGGGAATCAACAGCTGCGGACGACTGTGGGACCTCATTAAATGCAACTGGATTGCATTTCTCCCAATCTTCACAAACATGCAAGAGCCAATGTCAAAAGGAGCATTTAAAGCCCTATACCAGTACACCTACAGTGGGGAGAAGGGGACCAATGTACGGGAAGCAGAGGATGAAACGGCATTCAACTTCGAGATGATCCTCAATAAAATCGAAGGTACCTAGTACAAGTTGTAGTAGACTAGTGGTTATGAATATATAATTAGGCTTCACACTGGCCTGTCTCCCATACCGTTGTACATGTACTGTATTTGATACAATATTCAATTCAATTTTGTTTGTAGAGCGCAAAACACAATACAATTGTCTTGCGGCGCTTTTCAGACAGTAAGAGGAGCACCCAAGAGTAACAGTGGCAATGAAAAATTGATTGAAGTTGTAAGCTTCACTAAGTTAGGGAGGGAGAGAATTCCCCAAGATGGGCGCACTGTAGCTGAAAGCTATTGTGGATTTTGATATTCTCAAGGTTTCAATAAGAAAAGCATTTTGGGATGTTTGGGGTTTTACAGGGTAGTAAGGGATAAGTAGGTCTTTAATATATGCTGGAGCTAAGCAATATAATTCATCAATTCTAAATGAAAGTAATAGTAACATCATGTAATAGTATTTGAAATTTACCTGAACATTAAAAAGGAAATGCAAATGTTGCTATGGTTTATTTTTGTTTTTGGCAGACAAGGTCACCGACCTCACATACGAGGACATCCTGATTTTCACGACTGGTGCAGATGAGGTGCCCGTCCTGGGCTTTCCCACAAAACTAACCATAGAGTTCTACCCCCAGGAGCCTGGACAGCGACGCCTGCCGCACGCGTCAACATGCCAAATGTGTCTGTACCTCCCCAGAGACACATCTGGGGATGACTTACATGACCTGCTTTGTGAGTCAATAAAGGGTTCGCATGGTTTTGGTAAAGTCTGAACTGTTCATCAAGAGCAGCTAAAACAGTAGGCCAGTAGCTTAGAACTCAAGTTGTGTGTGTTATTTTTTTGTTGTTGAATTGTTGCTGTTGAATTGTTTTTAGATATATGTGCATAGTGATTGAATTTACTATGGTTGAAATTATTTTTTTTCCTGCAGTATCACAACCATAATGCAAGTAGTTGTAGTAGATTTGTTCTTTTAATAATTCAAAGTTGCAATGAGTTAAACATTCTGAGTATGTGCATAGTGATGTATTGAATTTACTGTATCACAACCATACCTCAAAACCTTTCAACGTTGTTAGTAGGTGATTGTAGTAGTGGTAGTAGATTTGTTCTTTTAATAATTCAAAGTGGCAATGAGTTAAACATTCTGAGTATGTGCATAGTGATGTATTGAATTTACTGTATCACAACCATACCTCAAAACCTTTCAACGTTGTTAGTAGGTGATTGTAGTAGTGGTAGTAGATTTGTTCTTTTAATAATTCAAAGTGGCAATGAGTTAAACATTCTGAGTATGTGCATAGTGATGTATTAAATTTACTGTATCACAACCATACCTCAAAACCTTTCAACGTTGTAAGTAGGTGATTGTAGTAGTGGTAGTAAATTTGTTCTTTTAATAATTCCAAGTTACAAGTTCCAATGAGTTAAACATTCTTCCTGAAAATAAACACTTACTGTAAGGTAACATCCAGCTTTGTTGTGTGTTGATAAAGTAGGGGTGGGGGATTTGTATTTGAGAACTTCCGATAGTGGAAAAACACTGATATCATTATCAACATTTTATTAATTGCACAAGCTTAAAACCAAAACAGGCAACATTTGACATGTAACCCATGAAACCTCATAAGGTTATGAATTTGCATATGAAATGTACAGCGGCTGTACAATAAAGTAGGATTGCTAGGGGGGAAAAAAGATCCTTGGCCAAATTAACAAACAGTGACAACTTACATAATCACTTGATGGGAAACATTGCTGTTTTCGTAAAACAAACCAATAAAGCAGTTATTCCCAGCAATGACATTAAATATTGTATATTCTGTACATAGAAAAGTAAGGAAAAAGGCAAAATGTGTTGCCAAATCTGTTCCACTTAACATAGTGTCAGAAGGAGTTGGTACTAGAGGTAAATTTGCAATCCATTCTGAAAGCATCCTGAAGCACATTTCATGTTTGAAAATAGATCTCCAGCCGTCTAACTAAGGTATTTATTCTTCAGATCTGCCACCCCAGCCATAGCATTGTTTAACTCCTCCTGTTGGTTCATCGTCAGATGCAAAGGTGGGGAAACTAACAGCCCTCTGAATTTCTTCCTCATTTGCTTGCAGCTGGTTGAACTGCAACCCATGCCTGGCCAAGCAAGTGTCAAGATTTTCATGGCTGTAAGGGTCCTGTCCAAATATGCCTTCAAGTGCCGTGGAATCAGACTCACTTGCCAGCATGCCCTCCATCCAGAGTTGCACTGGGGTTCTTTGATTGGCTGACCTGATTTTGTGGTTGTTCCATGCATTTTGGAAATGGTCTAATCTTGCCTGAATTTCTGGAAGGAAAACCACTTGGAGTGCCATCTTCTGGGTGTCGGATGAGGGGTCCAATATCTGCTCATTCTCATATGAATAAAAAAGGCTGTAAAAGTAGTGCACTACTTGTGTGAATACATCTCGCCAAAGTCGCTCTATTCGTTGGTTGTGCACAGATGGACCGGTAAGATGCCTTCCAGGGCCTTGTAGGAGGGTCAAGAGAAGGGCAACCAGTGTGGTCAGATCTTACCCTGGAGGGTAGTCCGTACAGACATGTTGCTCGGACAAAGTGGGTCAAAACTGTCCGAGCAGTGTTGTCTGTGCTGCATTTAATGTAAGTGATGAGTCGGGAATTTTCATCAATGCAACCATGTGTTACAAATCCCCACCTGTAACACATTAAATACAAAATAAGGATTATCCATGACTTGTTGAGTCATACAACACTCTAATTACAAATAATGTCATCATGAATATATGCCAGTTTTATAGTTGAAGAGGAAGATATCAAAAAATATAACTGCATTTAAATTCTCGTGATGTTAAAAAATAGACTTTCAATAAAACTTAAATGAAGGCTGGACTACTATTACTGACCGAATGAGACTTATGTGGCCATCAATATGCCACAGACTATTGGGGTAGGGGACATAGTAACTTCTTCTTCCTACAGTCTGGCTCCACCTTTGTGCTGCTGCCGATGGGTCAATACGGTTCAGGATCTCCCTAACTCTTCTTCTGGGGACCACAAAGCCATCAGTATGCAGATATGCCCTCATCATCTATAAGGAGTTGAAAGGAGAAAAGTGTCAGTGTACTAAGAAAAAGTAGCCTATATTATAATATATACAATAGGTTTACACAGGTATACATTCTGTAACTCACTTCTGACCCAGCTCGGGGAAACTGGTTATGGAGTGTCCCAATCTTCACCTCAAAGTCTGCATCAGTTATTTGTGTGAACCTTTTCCTTGATCCCAAATGAAAAGACTTCATTTTCTTGTGCAGATATGAGGCAAAACATCCCAGCATCCGAGCCATAGCTCTCACTGTAAATCCTTGTGTCAGGAGGAGGTCTAGTTGTTCCCTAGTGATATCAAGGGCAGGCCTCCCTCTACTTCCTTCAGTAGTGAAATAAAAAGAACAGAAATGAGGCAAAAATAATTTCTTGGAAAACAGAATATGTATCTTTATTATAGAAAAGTATTTATGTGATAGGATTTTTAGGTAGATACCCTGTATTTTAGGTGAAAAACAACGGATACATTTTGGCCTATGTAATTAATGGAAAGCTAAATTACCCCTTTAAACTGTATATTTTATAAAAGCCTATGTCATGTACAAATTATATAACGTAGATAGAGACATATCCCAGTGTCCTACACACTTGCAGGCACCCATCTGTAGCCTATATTGTAGGCCTACACATTTGGTATGAGTATAAAAGCCAGTTTAAATTAAACTAAGCTACCACTTGGAAAAGGTGATCATACCAAAACATGTGCCTCAGACATGGAGGATTACCAAAATCATTACTAGATTTTGAAACCTTAGGTGGTACCAACTTCTGCCCTGGCCCATGGAATGTTTGGTAGGCTAATGTAACGGTAGGCTACGTCAACAAATTAATAGGCTAGGCCAAACGTTATTAAGAAGTTATTAGAAGGATTTCAAAACATTTTTATAAGACATTAAGAATGCACAGCTACACAGAATACAGTAGACTATAATTGTCCATTAAAGTGAATTTAAAAAGGTGAGCGACTTACCTGAACGCAGTCGTTCTGCATGGAAAGTATGACCGGCAGCTGAAGCTCCTGGGGCCGCGGAGATCATAGATCTAAGCTCCCTTAGACTATTAACAATTCCCCATGGCATCGGCGCTAAGAGTAGCTTCCACTCTGCCTAGATTTGCAATGGAGATGTCAATAGCGCGTACCTCTCTGGGCCCCGCACATCCTTGGTTATACACGGGTTTCCCGTTTACCAACAAAACTAGATGCGCGCGCAGCCGCGAGGCAGAAGACGCTTGGTGGCCGTCCACAACGTTATAAATTTAACCTAAATAGTCGGCTGCTGTAAGCTACAATCGGATTTTTTTGTATACCCCTGTTGTCTCAAACATCGTATTTTGTCATTTTTGGCGAAGACATGCATTCCGTTAGGGATATTGAACATATTTAACATTCTCTAGCCATCGTGATTTCGAATTGGTGCAGTTTTCAGCACAAAACCTCATTTTATTCTTTTGCTCTTTTGCATTGCTCTATGCTGTTCTGTGGTGCTTTCTGCCTCTTGGTTGCACACGCATGTTTTCGTGACATTCCATAGAAATCCATGTATATGATTGCTCTATTGCTGTACATCGTCTTCTAATACGTCTTAACACGGCATTCGCCATACTGCAGGCTATGCTTTCTGTATCAGTTAGCTACTTTATCCGTTGCAGAGCAGTTTGTCACTTTATCCACTAGGGGCACCCATCAGGACCTGATCGCGAGGCTATGAACAGTAAATTTACATATAGACTGGGTGGGATTCTTACATGATACCCAATAGGAGTCTTCTACCCACCCTCTCATTAGAATATCATAATGATCGTTTCAGGCACTAGTTAACTAGTGAGCTGCTTCACTGCCACACATGCAAACTAGTAAGACTTAGGGCCCGTCCCATTTCTCCCCCCTTAAAACTTCCACTTGCTTTTGATTGCCCTCAACATTAAAGCCCCCTCGACAAGGGAAGTGGAGGTGAAGATCTATATGCAAATTAGCGTAGCGAATGTGCTCACCTACGTCACGCGCAGCGCTGACGTACTGTATCTACCGGTTGTAGCCTGCTACTATTTCCATTCAGGAACATGCCTGTTCCAGCGGTCATTGTTGTGTGGGCTGTGCTGGTTTATCTACGTCTGGTTAATCAACAAAGATATTCGTGTTCATGTGAACGCCAGAACACACACCTTAAATATTGACGAAACTACCCAGATCAGATATATAACGTTATTTGATGGGCAGACTCTCTCAAAGCACTCAGCAGATATCATGAACATCGTCAGATAGCTTCGTGAGATATTTTCTAACATTAGTGTTCAAAACTCAAGAGTCCATCAGATGTGCATCAAACTAATATATTCCAACATATTACGAAATTTGAATGTGCTTATTTACGAAAATATATGAAAAATTTGGCCAGCTCGCTGAGCTCGCACGGTATCCTGGGTAATTTTATCTCCCACTTCGTTTTAAGCCTGCATCGGTCCTGGCTATATTTTAAGGGTTGATTTTAAGGGAAAAATAGCACTTCCCCTTGCTCCCTACAGTAATGGGACACCCTAGCCCTACACGTGCATGCGCAAAAACGAGGGTTAGGGCAAAAATTTTAGGGGTAGGGCAGGTATTGGGACGGGCCCTTAAATTGTTCCACTAGTTAACTAGTGGACAAAATATGCATGCCACTAGTTAACTAGTAAGGCCCACAACACCCTCACTAGTAAACTAGTGGGCATTTTGGCCTTTACATGTTAACAAGTGACCGTTTTGGCATCTCACTAGTTAACTAGTGGGGCTGCAATGGCCTTCACTAGTTAACTAGTGGGCATTTTGGGGCACACTAGTAAACTAGTGACACTTTTTGCACCTCACTAGTTAACTAGTCGAATGGAAATTGCCATGACTAGTTCACTAGTGGGTGTTTTGGTGCACACTAGTAAACTAGTGACACTTTTTAGATTTGTGTCTTCACTAGTTTACATGTAAGTGTCACACTGAAGCCACTAGTTTACTAGCTAGAGTTCTTTTGGCCAGCATGTTAACTTGTGTGCCACATGCAAATGTTGTGGGTGGGATTTCGTGAAATTCTGCACTGTGATTGGTTGTCATGTTCTATTTGGACATAGGGAGCCAATAGAAAGCCTCAATTTCCAGAATTCTCCGCCTCCTAATTTGAATTCTGCGCCACTAGTTGACTAGTGTGAATTTTGTCTTGAACTAGTTTACTAGTATACATTTATGACCTCACTAGTTAACTAGTTTGGACAAAGGATGCATCAACTAGTTAACTAGTGAGACTACTGCCATCACCTAGCTAGCTAGTAAGCCATTTATGGTTAACTAGTGACATTGACCTACTGCAACTAGTTAACTAGTGAGGTGTTTTGCCTTCACTAGTAAACATGTGCACATTTTTGGCAGTCACTAGTTAACTAGTGAGACCCAAAAGCCTTCAACTAGCTGACTGGTATGCATTTTGGCCTTTACTAGTTAACTAGTGGACATTTCTGGCTCTCACTAGTTAACTAGTGAAGCTGAAATGTGTTCACTAGTTAACTAGTGGGCATTTATGCTGTCACTAGTTAACTAGTGTGCACAAACATGTCTCACTAGTTAACTAGTTGACAAAAATGGCTTGCATGTTGGCCTGATATCAAGATATCAGAATAAATGCTCAAGCGGCTGGCCAAATTACATAGAAGTTAACAAGTGGGAATTTGACATTCAGTAGTCAGCTAGTAAACATTTTTGTACCTTACTAGTTGACTAGTAATATATAGAAGTCTTTAAACTAGTTAACTAGTGCACATTGCAATGTCCACTAGTTAACTAGTGAACATGCTGAGCATTACTAGTTAACTAGTAAGATATGAAACATATGAACTAGTTAACTAGAGAGAATTTGGGCCTTACTAGTTAACTAGTGAGCATTTTGGCTGTCACTAGTTAACTACTTCACAGAAACATGGCTCACTAGTTAACTAGTTGACAAAAATGGCTTACATGTACATGACAATTATGCCTGATATCAAGATATCAGAATAAATGCTCAATCGGCTTGCCATACCTCTTGCTGGAGATGGCCTTTTGCTAATTTCTGCTACTTACTTAATGTGCTGTCCCAAGTATACACTGAGTGTTACCTGCTCTGTTCTCTCCCTCCATTCTCCACTGTGCCTGTTCTGCTTATCCAGGACCAAGGATGCAGAGGACAAGAAGGGTGTGCGATATATGACTGGAATGGACAAATAAGATATTTTTTTATGTTTGAGGTCCACACAATGGGGCCCTTACACAAAGGGAGTTGTGTTGATCCAGCATCTTCCACACCTCCCATAACACTCCTGACTCCAGCCAAATGTGTTGCATCCTCCTTACCAGATAGATAGATAGATACTTTACTGATCCCCAAGGGGAAATTCAAGAATGTCACCATGTCCCTCTTATAGGTGTACAGAGTATATGGAGAGCTGTCCATCCCTTAGTGTCTTTTGTGTAGTCCACACACAATTGTTGTTCAAACTTTGGAAACTGAAATCTTTTTATTTTTTGGAAACCTAAATGAGTGTCAGACCTCCTTTTTATGTTGCAGTGTCACCATACCTTTCTGTTGCAGTGTCACCATACCTTTCTCCCAGTCTTTTTTGCATTTGTTCCTGTTCTTGTTTTAAACACACATTGAAAACTTAATAAAAATTCTACTGAAAACCTAACATGTATCAGTCATCCTTTTCATGCTGTAGTCTCACCAGCCGGCTGAAATATAAGTTATAAGTATTTTATTGAAACAGTTGATTGCTTATTGAGTTACAAGTGTGTTATTGAAAAAGTGGATGTCTTGCAGTATTGATCAAACTTTCACATTTAAGTTGTTATTGATTCTTATTTAGCCTATGTGTTTTTGACATGTTTATGGCTAGTCTTAAAATGTTACTACCAAGGCTTTGTGATGGCCACCTTTCTACTATTTCTCTAAAAGAGAACAGATTTAATGCATTGATCAAACTTTTAAAATTTAAGCTGTTAGGCTACTGAATGCTATTTATATATTTGATAGACGTTTATTGCTAGTCTTACAATGATCAAAGCTGTGTGGTAGATTGGGGGGGGGGGGGCACCTTCATCTTCATCTCACCAAACGAACTGAAAAGGACACTGGATCTAATGACCACATACAAAAAGGATACAAAATGCATAGCCTACGTTTTGACAATGTAAGTAAAGTATATGTAGCGTGATACAGGCAAATGTAGGAATCCAATAACAGCATATGCCCAGCAAGGAAACAAACGTTCAATGTTAGAACTACCAAAGAACATATTTTAGATCGATGTTGCAGACCAATTATACTCGCAATATGTAATTGACACTATAATGTAAGCATACTAACACGTAATAACACTCGTTTTTGTTTTGTTGTAATGTTTTCCGTTCAATAACGCACTTGCTTCTGTCTATTCCATTGAAATAACACTACACGCGAAGAGCTGTTTGGAACTGTTGAAGCGTATGTGAACCACGTGACCGCGTGGCGGCGACTTCAAAGAGTGTCGCAACTCTCTTTTTCTATGGCTCTGGTTTCACCTTGCAGGGTCACAACTAGTCCAGTGGACAGAAAGGTGAACCCGGAAATGTTGAGTACACCAAAGTTTTATGATGGAAATATATAGTATGGGTTCCCAGCATGCAGAAACTGCCGGATGCTAATTTGCATATGTTGGGCAATTTGTGTAATTTAGCTAATTAACATAAATTAGCATAATCACCTATATTGATCATATTATAAGAGCTGCTTGGCCAAAATGGACAATGTTAGTATGTTTTTAGGGGTTACTGGAGATGCTGAGTCCATATCTGACATTTTCAAGATTCAAAATCACTATTTAAACTTGGTTTGGTCACATTTTTACTCTCATTAAGCTGATTTTGCTGAGTTTTTGGGGGCGATTTAGAAAGATTTTTGGAGGATAAAAATGTTCAGTGTTTAGGAATAATTTGGATCCTCAAGTTATTTCTGAATTCCACAATCATTTTGGAAAAAGCTATTCACTGTCCCTCTGCTGTGACTCACAATTGAGTAACAAAGGGGAGAACTAGCCTCTACTACTCCTCACTGTCCTCATCCGTTGTCCTGTCGCCATCTTCTCCAGACTCTTCATCCCTGTCCTTCTGCTGTTTTTGCTGTGTAAATATATAGCCACATGTAACATCACTGCCTTTGCAGAAACAATAATTAGTACAGGCCAGGCCTGCAGCTGCACAGCTGCACTTTCCAGATACATGTATACACAGTTTTAACCCAGCTTTGCAGTTACAGCTGATGACATCTAACAAATCAGGAGGAGCAACAGGACTTGAATCGAGGGTGGGCAAGTTCCTCTCCTTTCTTCATACCTGTCTTCTAACTCCCTCCAAACGCGGTTATATCCACAGCCGGTGGATCAGGACGGTCTGCTGCTTTCCAAAGCAGCACCTGTAGATGTGCACGTTTTCCATGGAGGAGCAAGTTGCGTTCTGTAGGAGACAGTGTCTTCAGTGCTGGAGGAGCCGGGAGTGGGAGACCTCGCCGCCAGGGACTGCACGGGCCTACCGGGCCCGGCCCAGGGGCCCAAGCCTTTGCATGAAATCATTGCCTCAATATCAACACATCAGGATGTAGGCTATGAATCTGATTGAATTTAGTATTGGCCATCTCAAAATGCACCATAATACAGGAAATCACATCAAACAAATTAAAACATTTCTGAGGAAGGACCTCCAAACCCCCCTTCCACATATGCGACAATTAATGGGGGGCCCTTAATACATCTGGGCCCAGGGGCCGAAAGTTCATAATCCGTCCATGCTCACCGCTAGGTGGAGGCCCAAGCAAAAGGATCCGAAGAGAACCCTTGTAAGGGGTACTATAAAGCTTACAGAGGCCTTCAGTAGAAGCCGCGGGAGGAGACCAGCCATCGCCTGGGCCTGGCTACGGGAGGAGTGCTTGCCTGAAGAGGGTTTTAATACAGTGGCCACGGCGGAGAAGGACTTCACGCGACTGGGAGAGCGGTCTGAGGAAGCGGCCTTGGAAAATAAGGTAGTGACGCTGGCCTGGGCGCTGACTTCACCGAGAGAAGACCTTGAGCCCCTGCCCCCGCCGGACAGCTTTAGGCTGGAGTTGGCGGTGGCCCTGGCTGCGGAGCAGAGCAGAGGTGGAGCGGCAATGAGGTGGTGCCTTGAGGATGGTTGGCGGAGCCTGTTCGAGTCGGCCTGTTCGCCGGTACTCTTTAGAAAAATAAGGGGGGAAAAAGTTTGTTGTGTGAAATCCGATGGCATGAGCCAGAGAGAAGGTCTAGGCCTTGGAGCGACCGTGGCGGAGTGGAGCGGCCGGAACAGCGGAGGACAGCTCTGCGACAAGGCAGCAGAGGAGGGACGCCAACGTCGGTAGCTGTAGCTGTGCGCAGCGTGGTCCGGCTGCGATGGAACTGGAGTCTGCTGCCCCGTCTGGCGAGACGACGGAGTGGAGCATCGGAGGTGCAGTGCCAGTTACGGTGCTCAGCGCCGGGGAGTCTGTGGCAGTGGAGGCTAGGCCCTGCGAAAGTGCGACCTGAGGGCGTTCTCTGAAGGGAGCTGGGGACGAGAGGCGACAGACCAGGTGACTGCTAGCACGTCCCGCATTGGGCCGCTGGTGGTTGTGGTTCCCCAGGGTGAGTAGGGCTCTTGCGGTGTGTGCACCCCACCTGCTGTGTGGCAGTGCCAGAGACTAATTGCTGGACTGAATGTGGGAACGCCCGCGCCGAGGATGGCAATGGCTTGTTGGGGGAGCTGTGCAACACCAGCGTGCTGGACTGTGCTTGAGATTCCCACGATGTTTCGCGCTGGGGATTCTGGGAGAACTGAATGATCATCTGAATACCAATGTTTCCCAAAAGGCTTGTCCCAAGGAGAACAGTATTACCTTAAACACACATGAGAAAACTGAACAGTCCAATCAGTAGACTAGGATAAGCTAGCCAACTATGCTACTTTGTTTACAATATTTCCAGGCTTCAACCAGACAGCTGAATGTGGTAGAGTTGTAATAGAAATAGTAGGCCTAAGCTATAGGCTAATCTGAATAAAGTGTGCTGTCATAAATATCAGACATTCAGTATTCTCTCTTTTTATATCAGGATATAAAATAATACAGATATATTACATTGTAATCCTCTGGTAGGCTACTCTAAGGTAGGCTATTGAAATGTCTAGCCCCCCCCCCCCCCCTCCAAAAAAAGAAAAATCGAGGTTCGTATCAAACCGTAGGTCAAAAATCGTGATACTAATCGAATTGTTAGGTTGGTGTATCGTTACAGCCCTACTGTATATCGCTACAGCCCTATCCTCCAAAAATCTGTCTAAATTGTACCAAAAAACTGAGCAAAATCAGCTTAATGAGAGTAAAATGTGACCAAACCAAGTTTAAATTGTGATTTTGAATCTTGAAAATGTCAGATATGGACTCAGCATCTCCAGTAACCTCTAAAAACATACTAACATTGTCCATTTTGGCCAAGCAGCTCTTATAATTTGATCAATATAGGCTATTATGCTACTTTATGCTAATTAGCTCAATTACACAAATTGCCCAACAAATGCAAATTAGCATCCGGCAGTTTCTGCATGCTGGGAACCCATACTATATATTTCCATCATAAAACTTTGGTGTACTCAACATTTCCGGGTCCACAATGGGGCTCTATGGGCTGTCCACCGGACTAAACTGTGGCACACCTGAGTTCAATTTCTCTACCCACACCCAGGCCTGATTACTGCCACACCTGTTTTCAATCAAGAAATCACTTAAATAGGACATGCCTGACAAAGTTAAGTAGACCAAAAGATCCTCAAAAGCTAGATGTCATGCCAAGATCAGAGATGGTTAGGGACGGGCGAAGCAAGGCTTTGTGAAACACTGAAACGTTCGAAGCAATTCTGATACCTCAGAGCTTTTTAGGGTGAAAAATCTGTCAAATGCTTCGTATTGCAGATGTAGTCTTTAAAGTTTGTGGCTTACGGTGTTACCTGTGTTCATAGTCCTAGTTAAAAGTTCATCAGTGATGTCCTTGGTCAAAAACTCACACCACACATCAAGTGACAAAGTGAAGCTTATTGCTGCCGCTAGTGTTCTGTAAATCACTTTCTGCTCATAAAAACTCTAAATGTTGCAATGTGTGTGCTTTTTGACCATTCTGAGAGTTTGGTTGAAACCGTGTGGGTAATGATAAAGTAAGAAGCTGACAAACAGACATTATCTAAAACAATACCAAATGGGGAGGTAACCACATTTGAGCAGCCTAGGCTACCGCCTACAACCACTACATCATGGCTATTGCTTAAGAAAAGTCTACACTGTTAATTAAATGCACAGGCATATAGTAGCTTGCTGCCGACACCAGTGAAATTCACCAAAGGTTCATTTAGCTTTGGTCACGTGACATGGACATTTTGAACGATGTTTCGAAGCAGTGGTCACATGACTGCTGTTTTGAACCACTTTTTAAAGCAGTGCTTTGATAGCATGGCGGGCCATCCTATATCATTGAAATGTATAGTCTGGAATCGAACCATTCACCTCACTTAATCCAAGGGGCAGGTAGAGAATTGTCTTTCAAACTGCCTAGACATGCAATAGGCCAGCGCTATGACCATATCCGTATCCGGTCCGCAAAATGGCAAATACATCCTTCTTCGAAAGGAATGACTTAAGTGCATTGTGTTGCTCAACTTTCAAAGAAAAGCACAAGTCCAACTCCTCCAAAGTTGACGCCAATGACTATTCAAACAACCGCTCTTCGTTCGCCATAGCCACCTTCCTTGTTGTTCACCATCGCAGGACTGTCGTTATCCTGTTAAGCCCGCCTTAAGACTCTAACAAAATAGAGTGCTGTGATTGGATGACATCCACGGCGTCAGCCAATAGAAATCCCTATGGTTTGATACTAGACGTACAGGCTGAGCAAATTAATTTGCCGCCGCTAGGGTGCGTCTAGATTTCTAGGCTAGTGTTTTGAGACACTTGGGGCCAATTGGTCTGTCAGTTAGCATTGCGCTAGCTGCGCTGCGCTTTAAAAACATACCCCTTAAAACTGAGGTTTTGGAGTTTAACATGCAGCTGAGCACAAAGTTGAACGTGATTGCTGTGTAGCAACCCAAACAGGATTAGCTAATTCCAAGTTAAACTCGGGTTAAACTGCCTGGAAACCAGATTTTGAGTTTTAACCCAGCAGATGCAGTCTTAACTTAATAGTGGACACATTTCAGGATCTTGGGGGGATATTTTATAAATAAATTTGTGCTATATTTACATTTCTGTCTCAGACCTTCATCTGGTGCTATAATTACCCAAAATGAACTTTGGAAATGTAAAGTCAATTTGAAAACAAAACGCAAATAATGTTGCGCAATATATCATGAAATAGGCTACTTTTTGTGGAAATCTGAATCTGCCCTCACCTCATTGTGTGTGTTTATGAAATTAAATCAGTCGATTACTTGTCGCAAATAGAACATTACAACGAGGATCAAAAATTATATTGATCGCTGCACTTCACCCCAACTATATAGCTATGGGAAATTAAACGAGGATGAGAAGAGAGACATCTCCACGGCTATGGGCTGCCATAGACTCCCATGGCAGAAGAAACCATAAGAAGAATACATAGAAACACAATGGGTTCCTGCATCTTTGGTGCTAGGCCCCCAAATGTATGACGAGACCAGTTTTTCTTGATTGCTTTGATGCACTTACTGTAATGAAACTGAGATCCATTTATTTTAGCACAGTAGAAATCTTTTGCAAATGATTTAAACATATTTCATTGGTTTAACTCATGTTTCACATCCTTTTTGTAATGTCAATGTGTGAATCTCCTTTGCACAATTCTTCAATCAGCAATCATTCATTGTCCAGAAGAGATACCATGTCTGTTCTGTGTTGCTATTTATACGTATGATGAATTTAAGGCACTGTATTGCCTATTTGACAAGTTCAGGTGTTTACTGTAGGTCTATTTCAATGAAAAATGACAAAAGTTGTAGTTCAGTGTATGAAATGTCTTGTCAAGGTGCTTACTGTAGGTCCTATATATCAATGGTAGGTGCATCTTGGGAGGAATGAATACAATTAATTTGTATTCAATATATTTTGTCTTTCCATAGTTTTTCTGATGCCAGAAAAATGAGAAGAAATGGCACAGACATAGCAAAAATGAAGACTGAAACTCCTCATTTTGAGAACGGTGTGTTTTGCATTTTGTTGGGCAGTGTGTAATTCATTGAAATTGAACAGTGATTTGACTACAAGTTGTGGTGTTTGATGGCAAAATCTGCTTTTGCTAGTAGTGTTACCGTCTTTTGCAGGCAAAATGTGTATTTTGACCATGAGTGCACTGTTTTGGCCTGTGTTAACTATTTTGAAAATATGGAGTTTGAGTTGACTGCTGCATCAAAGCAGTCAAGACAAACTGTAAAACACATTTTTTTGCTAAATACAACAGTATAAGCTTAGATGTTATTTGAAAGAAATATGCAGACATTAAGGCAAATGAAAGATTTTATTCAGAACAGAACATTATTGGAAATAAAAAAAGCACAAAAAAAAACATTAAACATAAGAAAACTAAATCATTTTTTCTTTTAAATTGGCAAAAGCCTCCTCTACTCCTTTTTCATTTTTTGTGAATGTGACTTGAGTGAAGTGCCCTAGTGCTTGGATTGTGATGGTGTCAAAAGTGAGTGTGTGAAAGTCAGTGGGGGTTTGTGGTACGATGTGCAGTGCTTGTGCTAACAGGTTGTGAGGGAGTGTGTTTTGTTCGTGTTGTGATGGTTGTATTAAATTGATGTTGTGTGTATGTGGTTTTTGTAGTGAGTGTTGCATTGTGCACAGTGGATGAGTGAGGTGTGTGATGTCTGGGGCAAATGTGGAGTAGTTGCCCCATAATTGGTTGGGTTGTGACGGTGGTGAGTGAGTGTTGTGGTGGTTTTGATGGTCCTTGTTCAGTGCATTCTGTGATGACTGTTGTGGTTGTGGTGTTCAGTTGTAATTTGTGATGGGAAAATGTTGTGTTGCAATTAGTGATTGAATACCAGGTGTGAAGGTGAGGGTCTTGTGATGAGTGGTAGTGTGTGTGTTCTGTCAGCAATGTGATAAACGGTGCGTGTTTGTGGGGTGTCTTTTGTGATGGAGTATTGAAATGATTTCTATTATGTTGACCTGGAATGAAGGTTCAGAATAGACAATTAGATATGGAAATGATAATATGCAAGCATGTTATTCAAGCATACATCATATTGTAAAGAATTTGTAATATCTAAATCATTTTCAGTAAAAGGGTAAATTAATTAAAAGTTCAATTTGGAAACAGAATTTCCTCTTCAAGCGTTTGGTATTTTGAATGTGAAAATGAATTAACATTTTAGTATAACAAAAGGTAAAATGCATTTAGACAATTTAGTTTACTGTGCTACAGTGACAGGCCACTTTTTTTGGTTTGATACTGTTTAGCATAAAGATATATCTTACTTTTCTTGTTGAAAATGTGTACATTGGCCGTGTAGGTTGGGAGCAAATGAAACCAGTTTTTCTATGGAGTGCTCTATTTGTGAAGTGGAAGTATTTGTTCCTTTTGTCTTTGCTGTCGGTGATTAGTGTTGTGTTATGAATGTATCCTTCTATTTTGTTTGTTTTGCCATTGATTCTGAGGAAAAAGAAAACAGGACCAATAGAATTAGTGAAAATGAATTTGTTGGGTTACTAATGATTGATCATTACAGTTCTAGTGATATTTGCCGTAATTGTAGGCTATGTTCATGTGTATAGACATACAATGTGTTGTAGTTTTATGTATTTGCTATTGTGTATTGATGACAAAGCAATATAAACTAGAATACATTTTTTCGAGAGTTTACCTTGTTGATTGTTTGTTCTTTTCATGTTTCTTTTGTTTGCTGTTCTCTGCCGGCTTCATTTTGCCTTCAGTTGCTCTGCTTGTTTGCTGCAGGGGTCTTTACAGCTGTTTAAATAGTTCTTTGGAGTCAATTGACGTGATTGCTTAGGTTTTTCAGGTGACTATATGTGACTACAAATTGGTAGCCTATTGTTGCTGATTGTTTAGTAAATTGGTAATTATAATAAAAGTTAAATTTGAGAAGACAGGCCAAAACACTGTTTTTATGAAAGTATTGATGAACAAGAATGTGTAGTATTTCTCTTTGTTAAAAAATGTGTTTATGTATTTATTTTCACTATCTATTATGCAAAAGATCTTTGATGAAAACATTTCTACACAGGGGCCAACAGGGTAACAAGAGCGGTGAACTTCACCAGGGATTAACAGGACTAATAATCAGAAACAGGTGAAGGCCAGAGACAAGGATAAATGGTGCATTCATGGCACCTGGAAATATCAGTGTGGAATATCAATTATGTTGTTTTTCCTGTTGCGAGTGAACATGGATGCCACAACTAGGGATGGGCAAAGCGAGGCTTTATGAAACACTGAAACGTTCGAAGCAATTGTGCCGAATTGTTCCGAAGCTTTGAAACAATTCCGACACCTCAGAGCTGTTGAGGGTGAAACAAATCTGTCAAATGCTTCGTATTGGAGATGTACAGTAGTCTTTAAAGTTTGTGGCTCGCTGTGTTCAGTCTTTGTCAAAAGCTAAGCAGCATGCCCTTGGTCAATTACTGGATGGGAGACCACATGAAGTCACAATAAAGAGAATCTTATTGCTGCCACTATGTGTTCTCTAAATCACTTTCTTCTTATAAAAACTCTGGATTTTTGACCATTCTGAGAGTTTAGTTGAAACTGTGTGGTTAATGTTGAAGTAAGAAAACATAAACTGATACGATCTGAAACAATACCTTACAAGTCAAACGGGGATCGAACAACATTTGAGCAGCCTGGGCTACCGTGCAAAAAACACCCTTACTAACCACTACACCATCATGGTTATTGCTTAAAAGAAAGCTACACTGTTAATTGAACGCGCGGGCACGTCTGCCGACACCGGTGAAATGCACCGAAGGTTCACTTAACTTTGGTCACATGACATGGGGATTTTGAACGATGTTTCGAAGCAGTGGTCACATGACATGGCTGTTTTGAACCACGTTTCGAAGCAGTGTTTCGAAACACTTGTGCTTCGAAGCCTCGACACTGATTCGAGACGTCGGTTTTGAAAGTCACACCCCTAGCCACAACGAAAGTTAAAAAATATGCTCACTAATCTTAAATAAACAACTGTATTTGCTTAATAATACAGTGTAAGACACTTGTGAAAGAAGGATATACAGCTTTCAAGTGACAAAAACGGCAAATTCTCAATTTCACATTAAAACTGTTGGACATAAAAGGCCACATGCTCCTCGTCATACTCAATTCTAGTCAGAAAGAATTAGAGTCTGATACTGCTCCATTGGGATGTGATGATGGTGCGTTTCAACTGATAATTCTCCACAAATGCCTTTTAACATTGGTTATTTCGCTGTCAGTATCTTGTACAACGGACGTGATGTCGTGATGTCGTGTTTTCCTTAAGAAGAACTGGGAAGAATGAAACATTTATTTAAATGTCACTTACAAAGACATCGTAGGCCTACCATGTACTGAAAGCTAATATTTTGTCACTAGCAACCTACATCTGTCTTCTGTCAAACAAAGTTGCATTTTCAGCTCTGAACATATCCGTTAAGGAGTTCTGAGGCCTGTTTCCCAATAACGTTCACTCGAGCTACGAATACTCCAAAGGTAAACCTTACCAAAGTTGTTTACCTTTATAGTCTTGGTTCCTGAACTGTCCCTTAAGATTCTTCTTACAAAAAGCTCCTTACGTCCGACGTACTAGGCACTGTCCACCTTGAAGGGGTACCTCTCACGGGTCCAAGCTGGAAGTGGTCCCCGACCGCAATTACACTGACATTGCCAAACGAGGAAAAGTTGCCCGTTTATTTGATTTGTCTAAATCTACCATGGATATATGCTAGCAATTTGTGGTCAACCACTGAGATTTCATCGATTATCAATATCTGCAAATTCCCTAATGTTGAGCGCAAAGTGTTGAGCTTTTCCTCACCGAGAGGAGAGTATGGCAGCTTAATGTTTGTTCCTATGCACAATGCACTGTGAATTGTAGCAGCTCTCACATTGTGAGCAGCAATGCCAGTTGGTGCAGTTAACAGCACACAAAGATCATCTGGGTTATGGCTGGTTCTACACCAGGGGTGTCAAACTCATTTTGGTTCAGGGGCCACATACAGCCCATATGATCTCAAGTGGGCCGGACCAGTGAAATAATTGCAAAACATCCACAGCTTAGTTTTTTTCAGTAGGCTATGCTTTACCCTTCAGCCTACATTTGTAGCCTACATCACAAGGGATATATTAGATTATTACACATTTATCTAGCCTGGCGGGGCCATCCTATATCATTGAGATGTATAGTCTGGCATCGAATCATTCACCTCGCTTAATCCAAGGGGCGGGCAGAGAATTGTCTTTCAAACTGCCTAGGCATGCAATAGGCCAGCGCTACGACCATATCCGTATCCGGTAGGCAAAACGGCAAACACATCCTTCTTAGAAAGGAATGACTTAAGTGCATTGTGTTGCTCAACTTTCAAAGAAAAGCACAAGTCCAACTCCTCCAAAGTTGACGCCAACGCCGATTCAAACAACCGCTCTTCGTTCGCCATAGCCACCTTCCTTGTTGTTCACCGTCACAGGACTGTCGTTATCCTGTTAAGCCCGCCTTAAGACTCTCTAACGAAATAGAGCGCTGTGATTGGAGAACATCCACGGTGTTAAGCCAATAGAAATTCCTATGGTTCGATACTAGACGTACAGGCTGAGCAAATTAATTTGCGCCGCTAGGGTGCGTCTAGATTTCTAGGCTAACATTTATCCAGAGAGGCCAATGAAATTGAAATAAAATGCATTTCACTCTCATAAACAACTGGTTTATTTTTATAGTTGAGTGGATAGGCCTACATTTTTCCATCTGACCACCTGAACCAACTCACCACACTAAACTCAAGTGGGAGCTATGAAGAAAGTTAACATCCTGCCTTAAAAATGTAAATGTGCAAATGTATGAAAAATAAAATGAATTTAACAAACATAAGTTAGCAGTGCATGAGCAATACGATCAACTGATACGATTAGGTTACATCAGATCAAATAATTTTGTAGGCTAGGTGGTGGTGCTGTGTAGGCTATCCACCATAAAGGCCAGATCCTGCACCCATTCCGGGCATTTAAATTGCTACTGGTCTGCCTTTTTTCTCCAAGAACTGTACAATTTCCTCTCGTAGTTCAAAGAAACGCTTGAGTACGGAACCGCTTAACCACCGTACTACAGCGTGGTATGGTAAGCCAGACAGAATGCCATTATCACTAAGAAAACAGTCAAACTGACGGTGAGTCAGACCTCGCGACCTGATTAAATTTACAGTTTGCACAACCACACTTTAACATGATCCAAGTTTAGTGTTTTACAACACAACACTTCCTGGTGCAAAATACAATAAAATGCCCAAACATCTTGTCCTCCGTTTGCAGGCTGCACTATGTCTCTGAATTTTGTCGCAACGCCTGTTTTTCTCCCGACAATGTAGCCAAACTGACAGCACAGGACCAGTCAACTCCGAACTTTTTTTTTGTTTTTTGGCTGCGCCTAGCAGCTGAATTGAGCATTTCGGTTATTTCTTTGAAAATTCATAACTCCTCACAGGAATGGGCTACAGATTTTTTTTTTGACATCGTCAGAAATGTATTCTCTACAAGTCTGGGCCGGATTAAACCATCTAGCGGGCCGCATGTTTGACACCCCTGTTCTACACAGAAGTATATTTGCCTCATACTATATGGCTTTAATTAAATGACTTTTAACATCAATATTTTTCATTAGCATGACACGAGCACCATCACCCAAGTACCCTGGCGAGTTTGAATGTGGCTCATTCATCAGTATCATCTTTCCTGTTTTTGTGGTTTTTATAAAATCTTAAACTTCAACACACAAATTCTTCTCACAAGACTGAAACAAACGCTGACTATTATACTCTTGTGCTTGGGCATTAGTGGGACATGTGCAAAGCTGAACTTTTCTCACCAGTTTCTCTTGTGATTTCAAAAGAGCAATGTCAGTTTGGGAAAGAGGCTTCTTTGTTATGTGTTCTCAAACGATTAAACAAATGAGCAAAGTCAGTGTCTTTCTGTCTAACAACAATTCGATGACAATACTCATTTCCCCACAAATTCAGACCCCGTTTACATGAGCATGTGCATTTTTATAAACGAAGCCATTTCCCTATGTTTGAGCCTTTCATTTAGACGCAAATGGAGAATTCGCTCCGTAAAACGGTTATCCAAAAAAACTCCGGCCAAAGTGTTTTTTTTGGAAAACTCCGTTTATGCGTTCTAAACTGTGGTAAACGGAGTTTTGGGCAGCCAACGTCACAGTATGCGACAGAAGTACACCAAATGTGCGACCAATGTTTACATTTACTAGCCTAGAAATCTAGACGCACCCTAGCGGCGGCAAATTAATTTGCTCAGCTTGTACGTCTAGTATCGAACCATAGGAATTTCTATTGGCTTAACACCGTGGATGACGGCCAATCACAGCGCTCTATTTCGTTACAGAGTCTTAAGGCGGGCTTAACAGGATAACGACATCCTGCGACGGTGAACAACAAGGAAGGCGGCTATGGCAAACGAAGAGCGGTTGTTTGAATCGGCGTTGGCGTCAACTTTGGAGGAGTTGGACTTGTGCTTTTCTTTGAAAGTAGATCAACACAATGCACTTAAGTCATTCCTTTCGAAGAAGGATGTATTTGCCGTTTTGCCGACCGGATACGGATATGGTCGTAGCGCTGGCCTATTGCATGCCTAGGCAGTTTGAAAGACAATTCTCTGCCCGCCCCTTGGATTAAGCGAGGTGAATGATTCGATCCCAGACTATACATGTCAATGATATAGGATGGCCCGCCAGGCTATACATTTACATGTTCTCACGTGCGACTTTTCAGGGTTCTGATTGGTTAATGTGAGCTTGAGTTTATCGTTAGACTGCCACTGTGGTTTGGCGTGCTCATGACAGCATGTATGTACACGGGTTCGTGTAAACACATTTTAAAAATAAACGGCCTCGTGTAAAGGCAGTTTTATTTGCAAACGTAGATGGCCAGATATTCGTTTAGGAAAATACCCTGCTTCGTGTAAACGTAGTCTCATACCTTCAGTTTCTACATACACTGAACAAAATTATAAATGCAACACTGTAGACAAAAGGCCTATTTCTGTCAAACATTACTCAAATCTGTCTAAATCTGTTAGTGAGCACTTCTTTGCCAAGATAATCCACCTCACAGGTGTGGAAAATCAAGATGCTGATTAGACAGTATGATTATTACACAGGTGTGCCTTAGGCTGGCCACAATGCCACAGATGTCACACGTTTCGAGGGAGCGTGCAGTCGGCATGCTGACTGCAGGTATGTCCATCAAAGCTGTTGCCCATGATTTCTCTACCATAAGCCGTCTCTAAAGGCGTTTCAGAGAATTTCGGAGTACATCCAACCGGCCTCATAACCGCAGACCACGTGTAACCACACCAACCCAGGACCTCCACATCCAGCATAGTCACCTCCACATCCAGCATCTCCACCTCCACATCCAGCATCTTCACCTCCAAGATCGTCCGACACCAGCCACCCAGACAGCTGCAGCAATTGGTTTGCATAACCAAAGAATTTCTGCACAAACGGTCAGAAACCGTCTCAGGGAAGCTCATCTGCATGCTCGTCGTACTCGTCATGGTCTCGACCTGACTGCAGTTTGTCATCATAACCGACTTGAGTGGGCAAATGCTCACATTCGATGGCGTCTGGCCCTTTGGAGAGGCGTTCTCTTCATGGATGAATCCAGGTTTTCACTGTTCAGGGCAGATGGCAGACGGTGTGTATGGCATTGTGTGAGTGAGCGGTTTGCTGGTCGAGGCATGAGCATGTTCGGGATGCTCTGGATCGGTGCATACTCACCGGACATGTCACCCATTGAGCATGAAGGAGTGGACCAACTCTCCACAGGCCACAATCAACAACCTGATCAACTCTATACAAAGGAGATGTGTTGCACTGCCTGAGGCAAATGGTGGTCACACCAGGTACTGACTGGTTTTCGGACCCCCACAATACAGTGGCCTAAGGTAGTGATGGGCAAATGAAGCTTTGGTGAAGCACTGAACCACTTTGAACAATTTATTCAAAAATGGGTTCATTACTCGAAGTTTCAGTAACAGCGACCTCTCCTGGTGAAAAGCCAAGACTGCATCTACATGTAAATTATCCCGGCTAGATAGTGGACAGGAAGCTTTACTAGTAAAATAAATCTAGTGCACGCACCTAACCACCCCACACATACGTAGTGCACATGAATAAGAATGGGATATCATTCTTCATACAAATAAAGATTGATCAGGAGCCATCAGAATAAAGTTTTCCCATGTATCTCTTACATTGTAATAAAAATAAATCGATATGAACAAACTATGCTTGTCACAGTTGAGGCTATGAACCAAACGCAATGTTTCAGACTAGAAACGAGGCCGTGCCAGTGGCAGTGGCAGCACGATTGGTTCACGAGGCGGTGGCGCTGCGAACCACTCAGGTGATTCTTTCAGAGAATGAAGCAGTTTCTGCTTCGGACGTCATATGTCACGTGATTTTTCCGTAGCAAAGCAACCTTCGGAGCAGTGGTTCAAATGGAATTGTAGTTACTGGTTTGAAGCACGTATCAAAGCTTCAGTGTCAGACTGCCATCACTAGCCTAAGGCACACCTGTGCAATAATCAGGCTAGTAATCAGCATCTTGATATGCCCCACCTGTCAGGTGGATGGATTATCTTGGCAAAGGAGAATTGCTTACTAACAGATTTAGACAGATTTGTGAACAACATTTGAGAGAAATAGGCCTTATGTGTATATAGACATTTGAGTTCAGCTCATGATAAATGGGGGCAAAAACAAAAGTCTTGCGTTTATAATTTTGTTCAGTGTACAATGGTTTGCCTCGCACTGGCCCGAGTTGAAAGTGGTCCCCAACTGCAATTACACTAACATAGACAAATAGAACTTTTTTATCCATTGGTGGAGCCGGCCGTGTATATTTGTTAGCAATGTGATCTACCATGAGATCACGAAGTTAACACAAGTTAAAATGTGTAACTGTCCTAATGTTGAGCGCAGGGTATTGAGCAAGGCTTTGAACCGGTTCATGGAACGAAAACGAGAAACTTTTGATGTTTTGCTAGGAACAGAAACGAAACCAGAAACTTTACACTTTTTTATGTTCCGGAACAGAAACGTTTATCTAAAACAAAGGTAACCGGTTAATACAGTTATCTTTGACAAGATTTCTGTGCAATATGACTTATGGTGAGGTTCACTTCCAGTCGTTCACTCATCGAAAGAAATGTAATAGAGAAGCTTGCCGGCAGCTGTACAGGCAGAATTTTTTTCTTTTCCCTCTGGGCCCTGACAAGGTTTTAGGCATTTGTTTATAAGTTTGATATTCACAATGGCAGCTATGTACACACCATTGTGGTTTTGTATTGTCTGATGACATAAAGAGACAAAAATGCACTGATTGAGCCTTGAGTTTGGCCAATTGATGTTCACAATGGCAGTTATGTAGCGGGTCTGTAGTTCGATGGAATGAGACATAAGAAACTACAAATTTGACTTGCATCTGATGTCGCAATACATCGTACTTTCATAAATCGTGCAACATATTCTACCTTGTCTGTGGACATCGTTATTTGCAAAGCTGGTACTGGATAAACAGATAGTGTGCGTGTGACAGAGGGAAAGTTCTTTGGTGTTGCTTTAACACACTTGCATTCGACCGGAGCGGCCAGGGTTAGACTCCCTGCTGATGCTTAAAAAGTTCGGACTATGCCTTCAGTAAATAGAACATTTTTATATCTGCCAGTTATTTCAGTTTCATAGTACATTATCCTTTGGGATATACTGAAGTGGAAAATGGGGCCGGGTTTCCCGAAAGCATCGTAAGCCTAAGAGCATCGTAAAGTCCCTCTTATGAACATTAGGGATTAGGAAATTCAGGGATTTTGTCAGGGAAAAGTCATGGAATTTTACACTTGACGTAGAGTGGGAACCCTGTACAGAGGATTTACAACTTATAAGACATTATCCAACTTCCCATTCTTTATTACTTGCGATGAATCAGATTTTAGCATGCAAAATAGCATACATGGTCATAATAATGTGATTAAAAGCGGACAAAAATGTAATCAAGTTATGAAACGAGACGTTACCAGAATAGTTTGCCATTATCTTTGTACAAGTGTAGGCTATCTTTTATTAGGCCTATGAGGTAAAAGCAGAGAAAGGAACATGTGGTTTAGTCTGTGTTGCGTCAAAATCTAAGCCTAATAAGCCTAAACATTCACTTTCTTCTTGACTTCTTTCCTTTTATCAAATGTTTTCTTAAGTGACACCGCGAAACATTATTGCACGGTGCAACAATCTAATCTTAAATAATTACAATTATCTTTTATTCTTGTCTGTGTGGTATATAGCCTACTTGGGATGCTTACATGCAGACGTCAAAGTTGTTTCTATTTTCGTATTGACGTGATTTAATGTGTAGATCCAAAGTTTTAACGGTAGGCTTAGTGTGACGTGCAGTCACCTGACATCACCATCAAATTAGAGGATATTTCAGAACTATTAACGTGGACAACTCCCCTTTAAGAGCAGTGCACGCGCGTTCACGCTACGAGCATGTTCGGGAAACAGTCGGTAAAAACAAACGAACGATCGTATGATGAATCGTAGAAAACCCTCTTAAGAGCGTGTCTCCGTCGTTTCAGTTCGGGAAACCGGGCCCTGGCTTTTTTTTGGGAACACGTTGTAGGGAAATAAAGGATAAATGAATGAAGCAGGTTAGACTAATCAGGTTCAACATGGGAAAAATAAACAACACATTTTTTGTATGTCAACATAAATTTTAATTAAGAATAACAGTTGTTCTTCCGTCTTGGCATTTAATCTGTTTCTTGTTTTTGAATAAACCTCCCCAGCCTTGGAAAAAAATATTTTACAAGGAACACTTGTTGCTGGCATGCACAAATATTTTTTTTTGCTATCACACTTAGGTTTGGATAAACCACTCTCCTCTCCTGCCAGTATTTCAAAGGGTCAGCTGTTCTTGAAATAAAGGCATCTGTCATATTTTTTAACTTCCACTGTGGCATCTGCAGTGGCGCTATGAATGTTTTGGGTTTCACCAACACGGTGATCAAACAAATCCCATAAACTCTGATGGGGATGCTGTTGATGATGTTGTTGAAGATGATGATGATGATAGTGGTGGTGGCAGGTCTGAGGATGTTGATGCTTGAGGCTCTACTTTAATGAAAAGAGCAGTTGGTTATACAGCATAAGTATACTATATATTGTGTTATGCTAGGCTACATCGCCCAATACACTGAAATGAAAACTGATACTGCTCACCACCAGGTGTTGTTGTCACTGAGCGTATCAGTGAAGCACACTCTAAAGTGAGATTACTCTCAGCTTCCTGGGCTTTTGCAGGATTGCCAAACGCCAAATGCTTGAATCTTGGGTCCAGCAATGTTGCCAGGGTTAGCACTCTAAATGACTCGTACGATCCACATCTGAAGTGCAGCCCATCCTTAAGGTGGGTGCCTAATATACAAAACAGAAACCAACACAAAACATTAATTATATCAATCAACATGATATGACATGTATGGCCAATTATAGTACTGTTATGGCAACCTACCTAATTGCACAGTTGGCTCCCGTGTTGCAATTGACATTTATTAATTTAGCTTGAACTGCAGCATCCTGTACAGTGGTATCAGCCATTGAGTTTGAACTGCAGCATCCTGTACAGTGGTATCAGCCATTGAGTTTGAACTGCAGCATCCTGTACAGTGGTATCAGCCATTGAGTTTGAACTGCAGCATCCTGTACAGTGGTATCAGCCATTGAGTTTGAACTGTAGTATCCTGTACAGTGGTATAAGCTTTGACGCCGACACCCTTTGTTCCTCTGACATCTCCACAGTTGCCAGTTGTTTAAAGGGCTGGAGAGCAGATAAGGACTCTTGTATGATGTCAAATTCAAAACTGTTAAAAGGAGTAACATCAGTGTTCAGGTTGGCAAGGGTGGCAGCTACAACTGATCACGCTGATCATACAGTCTCTGTAGCATGTCGAATGTACTGCTCCACCTGGTTTCCACCTCTTGAATCAGTTTCAGGGCAGGCCCATCATGGCCTGAATCTCAACAAGTTTGTCCTTTGCTTTGCAGCTGGATCGGAATAATCCAACTATTTTCCTTGCTTTGTTGCGGATGTATTGAAGATGAGAGAGAGAGAGATAGGGATGTCCTTTGTTTGTGAGTGAGGGAGAAGGGAGATCATGTAAAAGAGCTAGCACCATCAGCGCCTTCCTGGATGGGAGGATGTACAGTAGTTGGGATCCAGCTTAGTCACAAAGGCCCTGAAGCCTTTGTCCTCAACAATGGTGAATGGCTGCATGTCTTTCACCACCATATCCACTAAAGCCTCATCCAACCCTAGCCTACCTCGCACTAACCTGCTACTGTCTAAATATTAACGTCACCAGACCATATCTATCTAAACTATCGCTCACTGTCTCTCTCTAGCCTGTCAATTAATATCACTAACCTTATCTACTATCAATCACAAGAATGCACTGTCAATCACAAAAAAACCCTTGAAGATAGGATGTGTTTGAAAGACTTGTAAGCATTCTGGGACTTTGTGTTTTAGATCAACAAGATGTTTACTCAGGTAATTGGCTCGCGCGGCAACACCACAAAGCCTCACTTAGACATGGTCACGTGACATGGGCGTTTTGAACTACACTTTGAAACACTTGCGGTTTAGAAGCTTGGAGCGGCACACCCCTAGCGCTTGGGTCCTCCTGCCAAAACCTGACAGTACGAACCGACCAAGAATGGACTCAGCAGACCCTGAACTGCCCTGGGAGGAACTTCAGCAGATAAGTTACTTTTTTGAGAAGTTGAATGCAGTCAATGTCTACATTCCTGTTTCTTCCCCTGCCCCTAAGTCTGAGTCTGTCGTGTCTTGAGTGTTGTGTCTGAGTCTGTTGTCCTGCCCAAGTCTGTCCAGTCTTCGTCTGCTTTGTGTAAAAGGGTGCCAGATTCCGAGAAAGTGTTATTGATTCTTGCCGCACTTGGGGCATTGTTTGTGTATTTCAATTTCGACACCAGTAATTTCGGTTTGTATGGTTATACACTTAATACACTGTAATTGTTCTTCCTCCTCTTCCATATTGATATTTAGGTTATTTGTTGGGCTTATAACTGTATTTCTTGTTGTGGTAAGTGTATTTGCTGCATTGAAAGTTCTTGTGCTTAATTCTGTAAATATGTAGGTTTGGCCTAGTTCTACCTTGATTATGCTGGGGTTCCATAGTGCCAAATTAATGGGCCCTGTGTTGTCTGCAATTTTGATGTTTTTGACATCGCATTCAGATCCATGGATGGTTACCGAAGATGTTGTACTGTCCAGATGAATTACTTTGGCCTCCAGCTGTCTGACCTGTAAGAGAAAAGAAAGTTGGAATGAAAGTTGAACTGGAATGACAAGTGGAATTAAATTCATGGCAATTCAGAGAAATTCCTCATAGAAAGAATGTGTTGAATCTTATGTATCGGGAAGGTTACTTTGATAATGTAACTGACTGCTATGAATTAATCATTATACATGTGGTTTGGATTACTTTATTAATGCAATGTAATTTGACTAACGGCTCATACACACATTTGCGTTCCGTCAACGCATGCCAGTGGGTGTTCCCGATAGTAGCTACGCAAATGACTTGAAGTATTACCGTAATTTGATTGGCTGGTGCTGTCCGTCGATTGGCCGGTGCCATCCGTCGGTGCAGCAACAGCTGAACTTATCAACGGGAGCAACGGACCCACAATTCAGTTCGGTAACGGATGACGTTAGCCCATGTAAAGTGAACGGGATGCGTCTCCAGCACTGCAACGCAATAGTCCAATGAATGGGATTAGATTTTTCTTATTTAGATTAGTAACAAATACAAGTTATCCTAAAAAAATTTCTTAGTAGGGTTAGGTTTTGTGTACGAGAAGTCATTAAAATGTCAAAGTCTTTTGGTGAATAAATCAACGTCTTACCATTTGTCTGCTTGGCAAAAGTTTAATAGCTGCGATGTTGACGGGCATGGCCTCAGACGGAGTCTTATGTTCAAAGTCAAGGTTTGTTTCTTCGATGATTGTGGCCTTGGTACACTGAATATTAAAGCTGTTGTCATCCAAGACTGAGAAGTTGGAAATTTAGAAAAGTTATGTTTGTATAGGAGTAAAGTTTGAAATAGTTGACGTCATGTAGAATTGTTGTTTTTACATTTATACTGTATAGTATAAAGCATAGTATATATACTCTTTTGATCACACACTAATCCCGACGCAGTGAGCTACCTGCTACAGCGGCGTTCGGGGAGCAGTGAGGGGTTAGGTGCCTTGCTCATGGCAACCCTCCAGTTACAAGTCCAAAGCGCTAACCAGTAGGCCCCAGCTGCTCTACTGTGAAATGTATATGTAATACAGTGGTATTTTCAACAGATTCAAGTTAAGTCTAGATAGGCTTCTGGTTACCACAGTGTGCAGACTTCGAAATGATTGTAAAGAATACACATCATTCCTGAAGTAGTAGGTTGAAAATGAAAAAAAAAGATACAGTAAGTTTTTACACTATGTTGAATGAGTTGTAAAAGAATTGTAGAATGTAGTACTTACTCAATACCTTAGTAGTAGATGTACAGCTGTTGGGTTTTTTCCCACAAGACAACATTTTGCATATTTCTCAACATCAAACACCACAACATTGTGGCATTCATCTTCCTTTATTTGGATAATGGCATTGAAATATCTTGTGTTGGCTTCCGATGTTTTTAGTGGGGTCACCCCATGGATTTACCCAGTCACTGTCTTTTCTGCTCTTAACTTTTTGCTTGTGATACTTTAGAGCGTCTTCAGAGCCTTATTATATAGGATGAGTATCCTTATGATGATTGGTAACTTATTGCAACACCTTGGTAACACCTAAGCTCAATTAGACTCTGGCAAGCAATAGGCTTGTTTATGATGGTGCAGGTGGATGTCCTTGCTGCAGCTGACTGATTGTAGTACATTGTGTGTGTATTGTTTTGATTACAATGTGCTTGTTCTATTGTCCTTAACTTTGATGTCATGGATATATCCCTCGATGAAGTTAGAATATCCCTTCGTTTTGAAACTGCTGGGGATGGGATATCCTTCATTTGTTTCTACTTGGCCAGCAGTAATTGGGGGAACCGGCTCTGAATTCAGTCCACATGTGTTTCCATCAGGCTGGCTGAACACGACCCCATGTTTTTGTTTTAAAATGGCCGCCAGGTGAATAAGGCAAATTCAGCGACGATGTAATGTAACCAAAGTCCTTTTAGGCAAGTCCCTCCACTCGGCGGCCATATTGCAACGCTTTTCGGGCACTTATCGGGCATCTATTTCTGCAGAAATGCGTGTGCGCAAGGCTTCACGACACCAATCTTGCTCCGGCAGAGAGATCACAACACATGATTGGCATGATTCGCGGAAGGGGTGTGATATGCGTAGACGTTACAAACTAACCCCATGCATTTCTATGGAGGATTTTTTGAGTGCTGTGTCTCCTCATTAGAAAGTCTCTGACGTAACGTTAAATTGATCTTAAACTATGTCGGACTGAACACCCTGTTGCCTCACGTGAGCGGTGAAGCTGGTGCTGATTGGGTATCGCCTCTGGCACACCCACTAAACTAAACGAGAGTAAACTACCTCAAAAGCATGTTGTGCACCGGTGTGTATCGTAATCACCAAACGCATCTTTCAATTAGGCTAATGTGACGAATGTTGCGTTGTATCTCCATTCCAGCCCATTTGACATGTGTACCCCAAGGTATTCAAAGAGACAACTTTAACCTCTGCACTGTCAATGTGGAGAGGGGGGAGGGGTGGTGGTGCTCTCCGTCTGAAGTTTACAACCAGCTCCTTTGTTTCCTTGGCATTCAGCATGAGGTTCTTGTTGGTGCACCAGGTCTCCAGCCACTTCCTTTCTGTAATGCCTACTACCACTGTGTTGTCTGCAAATTTCAGCACATGGTTGTTTGGGTAGTGAGATGTGCTCAGGTCACACCAGGGATGTGCACAGGGGAGTTGCTCAGGGCAACTGCCCATATGCCCTTCTCGACTCACGTTGCCCTTCCAAGGGGGAAGAAAATAAAATAAATAAATCGTACAATGGTTGTAGAATTTCACGTAGGCCTAGGCCTAGATAAAAAAAAAATCGCAAAGCCTCATTCACTTCCATTCGGGCACAGAAAGTAAAAATCAGTAGAGTGTAGCATGACTTTACAATATGAAGATGTGATAATAGTTTAATAATACGAATCATGATTTATTATTAAGATATTTTTAATCATATAACTGCTTAAATCCAGCTTGCTCTAAAACAAATAAAAATGTGCAAATGCTGCAAGATAATGATAGACAACCAGTGTGAAACAAGTTAGACTTAATGTTTAAAAACTTAGAAGCTTAGAATTGAAGTGTGTTTTCTTAATTAGAAGCATAAATTGTTTTTTGCTAGAATAATCTGTTATGATTTTGCTTAAACTTAGAGAGTTTTTCTTAAATATATAAGAAAGGTTGCTTATAAAACTTAAAATGTTTTGCTACATAAAATGTGTTTGCTTAGATATAAAAAGGTTGTGTTAGAAGGGAAGTGTGTTATGCTAAATGCTATGTGCTTTGAACAAAATGTAAAGACAGAATGTAAGAACATAATGTACCAGCTGTAAGAAACTGTTTGTCAGTGTAGCAGGGCAAGGTTTTCGAAGAGGGAAAGCGGCACTAACAGCCAATCACTTTAGCCAGACTACGCCACCCTGGGCCTAGCACCCAGGGAATGAGTTAAGAGAACACATAATTGCACCATAGCACACAGGTTCGTATACACGAGGCAGAGACGTGAATTCCAGTGGAAACATGACCAAGTTTATTTAACTAAAGCCAGGGAAAAGGAAGGGGGGAGCCTACACACATGCACACGCACAGCAAGAAAGATCAAATCATGACACCGCAGACCACAGCAAACATTCTGATAATTCACACCAAAATGTGCATCTTTACTGCACCACCACTAGGTGACGGACTAGCCTCCCGCCAGCGAGAACCCTGCCTGCCAAATTAACAAAACAGTTAAAAGTTGTTGCTCCCAGACTATGCAATAAACAGACACTGTATAACTAAGATAATAAAGTAAAGTAAAACAAAAGGGTACAAGTACAATGCAAGCAGTTGCCAAGTGCGAGCAAAGCTAAACAGAAACCAAACAAAACTAAGACAACAAGACAGCAGCACGACCTACGCTGAGGGCAACGCGGATGGAAAAGCCGTGCTACCCATATTCTTCTCTATGGCAATTTTCCACTGACAGCAGATGAGGATAGCATATCCATCCATCTAGGGCTGATGGCCGGTAGACCCCAGTGCTCAGCCGAGGGACAAACAGTGGAACCTACCGAGCCTCTTGCTGTAGAGCTCCTAAAGTAGCACATGGTGGGCCTAATTGAATGATTGGCCCCACCCACTCATTAGCAGAGGGGCCAGGAGAGACCAGGAAGAAAGAGCAAGCAAGCAGACAAGGTCTGCCTGCTACATCAGCAAAACAAAAAGCTGACTGGCAACTAAACAAAAACAAAAAAGCAGAACCAATATTTCATGGCAAGACACAATACCAAATTTGGACATGTTCTGCCTGACCGAGAGGGGTATAAAAGGAGAATGGCCCCTTGTTCCTCTTCATTTTTCTTTGGATCGAGCATTTTGCTTTTAGACTTAGACAGTTTTCTTTCTTTGTATTTTTTTATTTGTATTTAATAAAAGTCAAAATCCTAACCTTTGATTAGGGGTTTGTAAAAAGACCGTCTAGCGTTTTCTCGTATTTTTCTGCCTCTCCTGTGTTGCCGAGAACCCCGGACCCCTTGCAACAGGGGCTCTGCCCCAAAAACCTTCGCTCCGGGTGAGTAAGCGTCCGTTTGAGGGCTACTTTCTAAGACACTGTATATGGGCAAAAAATATACTGCACACGCACTGACACACACAGGAGTAGTGAACTCAGCCAGGCATTTAGGAAGGAAAGTCCTATGCTCCAGGGCAGACAAAAAACCAAATAGGCTTTGTTAGCAAATTTATTTGTTGTGAAAAATTATTTATGAAACTAAGGTCTAGGACCCGTTGTGGTCTAAACGCACATCACACACCCAAGCGAGGATACGGAAATCTGTCTGATAAATACATGTGTATTTAGAGATAGGACTTAAACGGTTATAGATCCGTTGTGGTCAATTGAAGTTCTTATATGTTACAAGAACTATCATTTAAAAAGGAGCTTTAATTTAATTTTGACAAGAATCCCCAAATAATAGGGTAGTTGATTTTCTCTCAAATCTGGACGGCCAGACGAACGTCCGTAGTGAGTTTTTGACCTCTCAGATTTTGATGACAAACAACTCTTCCAAATACAGCTCTGAATTTCTTCCTCTTTTAGTGAAGTTAACCACATATTGAAGTACGAACCAAGGGAATAGGGAACAGCGACTGAGATAGAAAGTGACTCTGAAGTAGTCCACCTTCCTTAGGCCCCAAACCCCAAATTAGGGAATTTGATTCAGATAGAGAAAACCTCTCAACAATGTCAACCCTAACGTACATCCTAAACCCGTTGAAAAGGGGCCCTCGCATGAGACACATACACTGAAAGATACTTCCTCTTTTACCCTGTGATATCACAGTCCGAAGACAATTACACACAGGAGTAGCGATCTCAACTATGTTAAAGGGAATCCCTTTAGACACCAGAGTAGTCACAAAACGCATACCTCCTCTTTTACCCTGTGAAATCCTCACAGTCCGAAGACGAGCGCACCCACACCTACAGGAGTAGCGATCTCTACTGTGTTACGGGAGCCCCGTAGACACCAGAGTGGACACAAAACGCAACAAGAGGAAGGGCAAACTCTGTTTACTTGACTGCAGCGATGCACGCAACCAGCACCTGAGCTGAGCCTGCATGAGCGGCAGCGGCCCTAGAAGGAGATTCTTATTTCTCAAGAATGCTGCCACAGCTGACGTCTGACTACCCATAACCTTAGCACTGGATTTTAACAATGAAAAGTGTGCTTTTTATGAGTGCAAAAGACACTTTTTGAAGGGTGCCAAGTCAGTGGCTGTAGTCGAGGACAAAGGCTTCCGAGACTTTGCTAAGGCTCTTGACCCATCTTACACTCCAACGGAAAGGCCCCATCTGGACCACAGCTGTTCCAAAAGATAAGGAGTGAGGTAGCGGTCAAAATCTCTAATGTGTCAACTGTGTGTCTGACAACAGACTGTTGGACCTCAAGGAACACTACAAGTTTCATGGCTGTCACCTGCCACTACATAAATGAAGGCTTCAAACTCGATTCCACATTGCTCAACAGTTTTCATATATCGGAAAGACACACAGCTGACAACCTGGTGTCAGAGCTCACGAGGATTGCTGCAGAATGGCTCATAACAGGAAGGAGGTGGCCTGTGTGTCAGATAATGCCAGCAACATTAGAGCGGCCATCAATGTAGTTGGGTGCCCTGCTTTGCCCATACAATCAACTTTATAGTGAAACAAGCCTTGAAGCCAATTCAAGAAGTAGTTACCAAAGTCAAAGCAATTGTGGAATATGTGCACCGCAGCGCATTGGCATCAGAGAGGCTACGAGCCACCTAAGTACAAATGGGCCTTGAACCACTGAAGTTGAAGCAAGATGTAGCTACTAGGAGGAATTCCACTTTTTACATGTTTCAACGAGTAATTGACAGAAAGGATGCCATCATCACAACGCTGGCATTGGTGAACCCCACAGTGTATCCCAGGGATATTGTGAAAGATGCCTGCAACATCCTCAAGCCATTAACCACCATGTGTCATTGATTAATGGCGTTTGATTGATCCATACAGTGGGGAGAATAAGTATTTGAACCCATGCTAAAGTTGACTAAAAAGAGGAATATAAAAGAATCTGTTAGAAATTGATCTTAATGCCTTAATTAAAAAAAAATGATTAAAAATCCAACCCGAACACCAATTTTAGTGAATGAAGAATTTATCGTAAATAAATAAATGTTCTTCCTTAAAATACAGGGGTAATAAGTATTCGACCCCTATGTTAAATTCCTATAAAGGCAGGCAGATTTTTTTTATTTTGAAAGGCCACTTATTTTATGGATCCAGGATACTATGCATCCTGATAAAGTTCCCTTGGCCTTTGGAATTAAAATATCCCTACATCACCACATACGAAAGTTTGCTGCTGCCCTGATACCCAACAGGAGCAACACTGCTGTATTCTCTGTAGCCTACTGCTCTAATTTAACAAAACCTGTGTCTTAGTTACCCAGCAATCATTGTTTTTAAATCAAATTTAAAATATTTTTTGTTGTTGCATAGGCCTAATAAAAAATATATTGTGACTCACAGGGATTGAAACCACGTCGCCGGATTAATCGTCCTCATCGTTACCTCTACTCTATCGTAGGCCTACCGAAAGACAGGGTGTTCATGAACTATTTTTTTCTAACAACGGCCTGTTTAGTTCTAAAACAGACTATCCAAATAACGCCTCTTGGTTATGAATAGGCTATGGCAGTTTATTGGATAAGGCCTAAACTTTATTTATGTCACTGTGTTGTCTTTGATGCTTTGGATCAGGTTGCGATACAATCAGGAACAAGCTTCACAAGGCTTCGTTCGCCCATCACTAGTCAGGGTTATGCAGGAGGACCCAAGTGCAAGACTCTTTCAGACCAAAGCACGAACAAACACGTTTTATTATCTACAAACGTACACATTTTCAAACTAACTTACAGACAGGATGAACAGAGAGACAAACCGACAAAGGACAGAGAGGAACAAGGGGGTAGAAATACAGACTAATTAACAGAAAGACAGAGGACTGGAGTAAACCAACAAGACAATAATGGGAAACAGGTGGGAGCAGAAAATGGAGGGAAAACTAACAAGACAGGAGTACAGACCAAATAAGGAGATGGGCTGAGACAAGACAGGTGACAGACAGGTAAACACAAAGCACCATAGCCAAACAAGGACACCCGGACACAAACACTAGGGCTGGGCGATATGGCTGAAAACTGTATCACGATATAAGTATTTCATATCAGTCGATATCGATAATTATTGATCTATTTCAGATAAGGACCAGAAGGGAAAAAAAGTTCAATTTAAACACTTTTATTTTAAACTTAACCTTCCTCTGATTTTAGTCACCTCAGTTATCAATCAAAGCAAACAGGGAAAAGAAATAGCAACACAATCATGGAAAAACACTCAAATAAATAAATGTGCACACAGGCTGAGTGAAGTCTGAATGAAAAGCAGCACTGGTTGAAGCCTGGAAATATTGTAAACAAAGTAGTTTAATTTGCTAGTTTATCATAGTCTACTGGTTAGACTGTTCAGTTTCCCCACGTGTGTTTCAAATGAATTATTTTTCTCCTTGGGACAGGCCTGTTTGATGAAATTAAATCAGTCAGTCAATTGTCACAAATAGAACATTACAACGAGGAGCAAAAATTATATTGATCGCTACACTTCACCCCAGCCATATAGCTATGGCAAATGAGGAAGAGCAGAGAGACATCTCCGCGGCGTTTTACGTTCATGTATGCCTGGGGTGCTTGGAATAGTGGACTGCACCCACATTCCACTCATTTTCCATGGGACCGTGCGTAATCCAGGCTTTATGAATTCAAGGCTAAGGCTACAGTATATCCCCTGATATTTAGTCTGCCTAATCATAACAAATATACACTAAGGCAAAATGCATTTGTGCGGTGTACATAATTGATGTCACAACTGACTTTAACGCCTGTGAAACACTTTGATGTGTCAAATAGTGGAGCACACGTTTTGCAATAATATTAGTAAGTAATAACATTATTTTTTATAATATTACCGTTTCTATTACAGCTCTATAAACTGTCAAATGGTTTGGGATAACATGCGCATTCGCAATGTAACCTAGCGAGATGGCCCGGCAGTGTGCATGATGCACGCATTTTCAACAGCAGCCTACGAACCACACCACAAAGGGCAAGCAACATAATAGTCACCTCTGCAGTCCTCCAAAATTTTAGCCTGGGTTTTCCCATACTGCCTTACGCGCACAATTTTATTCACACTGCTAGGCAGCCTGGATTCTATGGACTTCGTTTTCACCTCAACAAAGGAACCAATCATAGAACGGAGGGAGGGCAGCAAGACTATGACGACACACCGAAGCCGTTATGAGCTACGTACAGACACATTTGATAGACATTCGTAGCGCCCAATAAATGTCTCTGGGCATTCGTAAACCACGTTTCAAATACGAGAAAATGGATGTCTAGTTCCCAGACCCACGTTAGCCAGGCAATTTGGCAATCGACTGGGATGAGCCCCGTTTCTGGCCTGATGCTGCTGATCTAGCAGGCAGGGAGTGCATTTCGGCAAGCCACGATTGCTAACCATTTCTGTTGACTGCATACAAGGGAATTTACCTTAATTTACCTATACGTTTCGTATGGTACGATCTACTGTTCATTTTGTCGATTTTAGTTAGGCATTTGCCTATTTAAGCAACTCCTATTTTGTAGCCTTTATTGTAGGCTACTGTATCTGGTGTAATAAGTCCAAATGTAGTAGACATTATTATTAATAATACAAATAATTCTAGCCAACAGTGTGTATAGTCTATGTGTCTGTTATAATGGAGACTATATAATAATATAATATAGGTCTCATCCTGCAAACTATGGTTTAGTCTCTCCTTAAACCACGTCTGTTTCAAGATTAAACTAACACGCGATAAATACGCCCTCTAGTGTGTGATGTGAATTTCCTTTAAGACACAGCCATTGAGATCGAGATTGAGAAGGTAAAACGCAGCAACAGCTTAAACCACAGGTATCATGACACAGCAATGGAGCTTAAGACGTCACGTGACTTCTTGCATCACTGGCAAGTTTAAAACTGTGTTAAACTCTCAAAAGTGGCTAAGCTAATGACAGAGCAATTGCCCCATTCAGTCCAGGCCAGATCCTGACACTAACTCCTAAAATCCTGAGTGCCAGGTTCTCCGCTGAGGACTGTCCACTCACATGGCAAACCTCTAGAAATGCATGAACACAAATAACTTGGTCTAACTATTTAAACAACATTGTAATGATTATCAATAAAAAAGACTGCACATAACATAGCTAAATCTCGAGGAAGTCACACATGGCTTTCATAGAAGGTGCCATTCCTTCAGTGTGCTCTGTTGTCTTGTCCTTTCCTCAAGTTGGTGCGCCATGACCTGATATGTGAAGAGATTTCATGTGCAGCTGCTGATGGTAGTTAAATGAGCTCTAAGCGATGCCACACGTTTTTTAGGCTAAAGCATTTTATGTCACTGCAAACATCACCTAACCAACCGCTAGCTGTCTGTGTCCTGAATACACTGTAAAAAAAACGCAATCTCTGTGGACAGCCCAGGCTCCAAAAACGGCAACAAAAACAACCTGGGCAAACCTAGCCCATAAAAACATCACAAACTCACAGAAGAGATGCACGTTTAGGAGAGTTTCAATTGCACGGGAGCAGCACGAGAGGGAGGGGGAGGAAGTAGCGAGCTAGCTCTCTGTTTTGTTTGAAAGTCAACAGAAGTGATGTTACCCAGCATCGCTTAGAGCACCTTTAAGCACAAAAGAACACTCTGAGTGCCCCAGAGAGTAAGCATCAAGAGGTAAGGATGGTCGCGGTGGTGCAGTGGCATGTAGACGTGTCTTCGGTGGAGTCCATGCTGGAAGATGGTAGGATGGTAGATGGTAGAGAACACTACCTTCTTGGACTTTTCCAAAGGCACTGTCTACTAATGGTACACCCCCTGCAATTCCCATGGTGGTTATTAGTGGAGCAGTTTCCCATGGCATGCTTTGGTAGATGTCATTCAACCGAAGGACTGACATGTCTGGAAGGTCAGGTTATAGGCTGCTTTGTATAAGTTACTCCAGAAAACATACCACAGAACTGATCAGTTAAACAGGTAGTAATGTTTTTATTATTAGAAATGAATGAATGCTTTTCAGGTTAAATTCTACACCTGTGTTCCGTAGCTTTACGCTACAGTGTGTGTGTGTGTGTGGACAGAAACAGCAGACACAGAATTCAGCAGAAATATTCAGTTTAACTCATGTTACCTGATTCCTGAAGCCACTCTTCTTTCCTTGGGCCGAGCTGACAACACTACCATCCCATTTGATGGACCAGGCTTGAAACCCTGTGAGCAAATGTACAAGAACTTATTTATTAAGGATGCTGTAGCTTATGTGCGATGATGCTGTATGTGTGTGAGAGTTGATTAAATTATTTTATTGGTGGAAGTGTTAGATAACAAACATTACCTATAGGTCCTGGGTTTGTGCCATTGCTGCTCAGACTCTGAGAAAGCACAGCTGACAACCGGAAATGAATTAACGTAATTATCGTAACCAGAAGGGCACTGTGCATAGGCTATTGTGTATCATTTACCATTTAATTGATATTATATGATGTGTGTGTATACATATAATATTGTTTCTGAGCAGTTTTATCACCTCTGTCCACCACTTATAGATAGAATTCTTCCCGTCTACTTTTAACACTTTAAAATGTTCTACACACACACACACACAAAAGCACACACACACACACACGTGAAATGTTCCACACACCTGCTGGATGCCTGGAGCGTGTAGGTCTATATGAGAGATGATAAATGGCGCCTTTCTCTTGCTCTCATCCTTATGCATCAGTGGGAGCCTCCAGCTCGCACTGGGAGGCCAAGCAGACACTGATTACACATCCAACCACATGCAACAAAGTTCATGTAATTACGACAGTTAACTTTGCTGGGAAATCTTGTTTTCTCAATAAGACTTAATGTACACATCTGACATCCTGCCCCACCCCTTACATCCAGACAATTAAGAAATATTTACCAAAGTGTATCCAACTTTGTAGTCTCCTGTTGATGTTAAGATCAACAAAGTTCGGCTTGCCATCCACAACAAGTTTAGGCCTAAGTGACCAAATTCCATGATATACAGGCGTTTATTCATTGGAAACGTCTTTTTGAAATATTTGTATACGGACCAGTGTTCCGCGGTCTGCCCGAAATTAAGCGGTCGCCCGCGGATGACCGCGGTCACCCGCGGTTATGAGTCATAAACAAAATATTTTAATGATATTCGGGTCATTTGCGGGCGGGTCAGTTAAAATCAATTTAATATATATTTTCTACAAATAAGCCTACTTAAAATATCACGAGAAGGCTAGCATCAATACAGTAAAGGATCAATACAGTAAAGTCAACAGTAGCAACAAGCAAGACGCGAGTTAAAATAATAAAGACACCCCTTCAGGAAAAGCGATATAGGCTATGGGAAATATTGGGAAAAGTTGTTAAAGAAGATGACAGTAGTACAAGTTATGGTCTAGGCCTACTTCTTGTGAAGCCATTTAAAAGTATGACAGCCAAAACGGGCAGCCTGCAGGAATAAATGTTATGGCACAGACTACACAGCCATATCTACCGGTATAGGTTCGCGCATGCATAAAAGTTACCTTAGTTCGTTGTGTTTGTGACTTTAAACAGTGGACGTAGTAAAGCTTTGTGCTTCATTCAGCATTATAAACCAGTTCTTACGCTAACGTTTTGACCAGCAATGTATCTTGCCTACCTTGCCTCACCATTTCTGTTTTCGAAAGAAAGATGTATGTCCATGGCCTTCAAATCTTATCCTGTTCTAATCCTTGGTGGTTGCGTGCGTGCTTGCGCTCTTATTCTCATTCTCTCTCCTGCGCAAACATTATGTCCTGCATGCCTACCGCGTGTAGTTCTACTGCATAAAGTTTCGCAAATAAATTCGTTTGTTTTACAGAAATGGCCTACTGTAACACTGCATGCAGGCTATAACCAAAAGCACACATTTTGTAAATAAGCGGGTCGGATCGCGGGTCGGGTATAATTTTGTCCTAATTAATATTCGCGGTCCGAGTTGCTGTCGGGTTGATTAAAATATCGGGCGACCGCGGGCCGCTTGTGACCAAACCCGCGCAACACTGATACGGACACTGAAGGGGTTAAATGACAGTGGCCAGGTGGACATGCTAAACACCCTACACCGGTTTGGACAAGTGTGTGTTTGTGAATGTCATTCCTCACGCCACTCAACCCTGCCATTCAGGCTCTGCCTCAAACCAATCCCACCATTACGGCTCTGCCGCCATCAGTTGCATTCTAATTCCCCTCTGAGCAGGGCGACTGGCACCCCTGCCACGTTGGCCCCAGAGACAGTGACGGGTAGTGATGATTACAGGCCCTGTCTCCCCTGCTGACCTTAGCGGAGTGCCATTTGCGTGCCCGCTGCTCGTGGGCTTGTCCTGCGGCCGGTCTCCGGTTGGCGGCCGTGTAAAATGCGGGAGAATAATTACGCTGAGATGCATAATTGATTTGTGTCGGTGTCAGCGAGCGGCGTAAAGATGCCCTCAGAGCCACGCGCTCGGTTTGAGGGTGCCAAAGCAATATCTCTCTCTGTCCCTCACACACTCACTCTCCCTCCCTCACACACACACTTGCTCTCTCTCTGAGTCTGTCTTTATCCCCCTCTCTTCTCTCTCTCTGTATCTGAGTGTCTTTATCTCCCTCTCTGTCTCCCTCTCTCTGGAGTCTGTCTTTATCTCTCCGTATCCTGTTCATTTCATTTCTCTTTCCATCTTCCTGTTTTTCTTCTCTCCAGATTATTAGTGTGTATTTGTATGTATAGGTATATGTGTGTGAATGTATGTAAGTGTGTGGATATGTTTTTCTCTCTCTCCTGTTCCAGGTGATTAGTGCTGTGTATGTGTGTCTCTCTGTCCTGCTCCAGGTGATGTGTGTGTGTGTGTGTGTGTGTATATGTGTGTGGGTCTCTCTTTCTCTCTTACTCCTGCTTCTGGGGGGTATTCCAGAAAGGAGGTTTAACAAACACTGAGATACAACTTAACCTCTGGGTTGTCTGAACCTGTGGCGACTAAACCCGAGCTGTTGGTTCCAAAACACTGGTTACCAGTTAGTTCAACCTAGTTCAACCCTGTGTTAGTTAACCTAGAGTTGTACGCGTTCACAGCAAACTTATAATCATCTATTGAGAGTCGAAACCATGACTGAAACTGGCGAAAACGGCCTATTAAAAAACTATTTTATTCCAAATAATGCCATCAGCATTCTTAACCAAACTTAGTGACAGCACACATACAGAATACATACATAATAAACATATAACCAAACTCCACTGTACAATAGAGACAGTAGGAGATAAGAAAAACTAACAAAACTAAATACTAAATATACTATATAAATTAAATGTAAAAAATCCAGTGTGCTTGAGGGTGATCAAGCATGAGACGCTTGTAGTGACAGGGCCTGTAGTTCTGTGTGCATGGTGAGGTGCTCAAGAGAGTGAGTGTCATGGTGAAGGTGCAAAAGTAGTCCAACAGTAGTCCTGTAGTTCTGTGTGCATGGTAAGGTGCTCAAGAGAGTGAGTGTCATGGTGAAGGTGCAAAAAGTAGTCCAACAGTAGTCCTTTAGTTATGTGTGCATGGTAAGGTGCTCAAGAGAGTGAGTGTCATGGTGAAGGTGCAAAAAGTAGTCCAACATTAGTCCAACAGTGCAATAATAAGGTCTAGAGACCAGCATAAATAATATGGACAAATAGGAGAGTAAAGTATAATGCAGACAAGGTAATATAAAAAACTATAAAAAAACTATGTCAGTGCAAGAACAGGTTGAGGTAATAGGGTTACAGCCATTCAGTATTGTAGCAGAAGCCATTGATCATGTGTGCTAATATAGCATGAAAAACAGTGTAGCAGGAAAACAGTAGTAAAAACATTAGGCTGTGGACATTAGTAAAACAGTAATAAAGCAGTAGTGGGCAGTCAGTACTCAAACATGAAGAGGGTGGAGAGGCAGACAGACTAAGCAGAGAAGTCTATCTCTCCTCTTCCCTTTAGTGAAGCATTAAACAGTTCAATGGCCCTGGGGACAAATGACTTCCTCAGCCTTTCAGTTGTGCATGGCAGTGAGCGAAGTCTCCAGCTGATCAAGCTCTTTTGCTTTTTAATAGTGCTGTAGAGTGGATGGCATTCATTGTCCAAGATGTTGATCAGTTTGTTCAGATATTGAAGTGATGCACTCCAGTTCAGCTCCCACTACAGAGCCAGCCTTCCTTACCAGCCTGTCAAGTCGCCCAGCATCCTTCTTCTTTGTGCTTCCGCCCCAGCATACCACTGCATAGAAGAGGACGCTGGCCACAACAGACTGGTAGAACATCCTGAGGAGCTTGCTGCACACATTGAAGGACCGCAGCCTCCTCAGGAAGTACAGCCTGCTCTGCCCTTTCTTGTAGAGTGCGTCAGTGTTGGCTGACCAGTCCAGTTTATTGTCCAGGTGGAGACCCAGATGCTTGTAGGCGCTTACCACCTCCACATTGACCCCATCAATGGAGACTGGTAGAAGAGCGGGCTTAGACCTGCGGAAATCCACCACCATCTCCTTGGTCTTTGAAGTGTTGAGTTGAAGGTGATTGGAGGACTTTGTGCAATGGTGCAAACTCAAAGTCGTTCAGAGCCTATGTTACCAAAGTCCTCAAAGTCGTGGTCTTATCACCCTCTCACGGTGAATAGCACAATGATTTGTGCTTCTTTGTCAATCGAACCTTCGTCAAAATGAAACGCCATTGTGTGACAAGTGTGAATGTGGCCTGCATATAAATATGCATATGCACTGTAATAACCAACATAATTGAACATAACCTGAACAAAACCTACCCCCTACCAGGTTAAGTTCAGAGCCTATGTTACCATAGTTACTTATATAGCCTGATCATTTTTGAACATTTTGGAACTGAAATCCCAGGTTTAGGCTACCACTTACTCTGGGTTAACATACCCAGTTAAGTTCAGAGCCTATGTTACCATAGTTACTTACATAGCCTTATCGTTTTGGAACTGAAATCCCAGGTTTACCGCGTACCCTTGGTTAACATACCCAGTTAAGTTCAGAGCCTATGTTACCATAGTTACTTACATAGCCTAATCGTTTTGGAACTGAAATCCCAGGTTTACCGCGTACCCTTGGTTAACATACCCAGTTAAGTTCAGAGCCTATGTTACCATAGTTACTTACATAGCCTAATCGTTTTGGAACTGAAATCCCAGGTTTACCGCGTACCCTTGGTTAACATACCCAGTTAAGCCAGTGGTGATTAGTGTTGTTGATCACCCATGTCTGATAGCCAATCAGAAGGCTGCCACTCATTAGTGATGTTTGTTTTGTTTTTGTGTGTGTGTATGTGAGCCTACCTGCCTGTGTAGATGCTAGAGTGTGTGTGTGTGTGTGAGTCTACATGCATGTGTTGATGATGCCATGTGGATGTTTGAGTGTGTGTGTATGATCAAGCATGTATATGTGTATGTGTATTTATGTGTGTTTGTGTCAAAGTTAACCGTGCGTTGGGCATTCATCAGTCTCCCTCAAGGATGCCTGCCCTTGATCCATGGCCAGCTGCTTCCACTGACACATACACCAAAAAACAAACAAACACACACACACACACACAAACCAACAAGCACACTTAAAAACACACCCTTCCTTGAAGCTCCCTAAAACACAGCAAAATTAAATGCAACACTCACATATTTAGCAACCAACACACACACACAAACACACCAACAAGCACTTAAAAACTATAAATGCAATGCTAAATAAATGCAACACTCGCATATTTACCAATCTGACTGAAATCAACAACCCAGCATCATCTTTACCTTAAATGTTTATTTTTTGTTTTGTCATTTTACACCAGTGTAAATAATATACTATTATGTTACTATATACTTACTACTAATACTTATATAGTAAGGACCAATAATAAAATAATGGGTGAATATAATGTGTTTTATGGTGAGTGTGTGTGTGTGGTGCTTTTACACTTGTACGTGATCTGAGATGTCTGCCTGTTTGCTTAAGAGGTGTGTATTACAGTATGTCTGAGAGACTCACCCACCTGGTCAGCCTTCATCAGTTGGCTGTGGGGAACGACATTGGTGGAAGTGATTGTGTGTGTGTGTGAGTACAGTAGATTCCAGAGGCCAAGAGCGTTGTGTGGGTGTGTGTGTGCATGTTTATGGTGGTATGTATAATTGAGAGGCTGGAGGCACTGCATACAGTGTGTGTGAGAGTGTGTACACACTTCAGAGGCTGGAGCCACAGCACAGCAATTCGACACATACAGTATCTACTGTAGATGCATAAGCTACATACAGTAAGAGATAATGGACGACACAGCGTTCAGTTCACAGAAATAAATGCTTATTTGAGGTTGTAAAACAGCCCAGACGCCAATATTAGTATCCAAATATATCAAATGGGTAGGCTAAAGACTGAGTTATTTGTGTTACTTTACATACTCTATGGCATTAAAAAAAGTTATAATTGCATGTCATTGGGTTTATAATTTCTCCAAAAGACACAAAGATTTGATTGACTGGATAAAAGACTGAACAAACATTTTCTGTAGCTCTTGCTAAATTGTAAGTGCCAGGGGGGAAAGGGTGTCTGGATTACCTTTCATTAATAAGGAGGTTACTAAAAAAACATTATTAGAAGCGAGTTTGTCACATCAACAATGACAGGTAGGCAATATTACCCTCCCTCCCCAGTTAACTTTCAGACGTGCACCAGACTGATGGGGAGACTCCTGCGGTAAGGGGAGGCTGAGAAAAGTTAACACAGTGTTAACACAGTGTTTGTTGCAGCCTATATATACAGTCAGTGGTTGCGGCCTTAGAAGCTAGGTTAGACGCTAGTGCTTACAACTGAATGTATGACTTCATTCAGGATACTGCAACACACACGTTAACGTCACACACGCGTTATTAGTCCATGCTGCGTTTCACTAAACTCGACAACTAGTTTGTTGCCACTGTAGCAGTGAGCTACTTACCCTCGTTGGAGAAGGCTAGATTCTCTGTTGATTTGTGTTAGCGAAACAGGGTCGGTATTATGATTTTGAAAATAACATTATTTGTAACATTAGGTCTTCCGCTGCAACTTTAGACTGATTTGTCATTTTAAAATTGGGCCATTGTCCGTTTCATAGTACATTTAAATTAAACCAGGGGTTCGTCTTCAGATTACCCTCGCATTGTTAACGTTCAATTCGGCTAGCCTACCGATTGACTGATACCAGTATTGGTGAATCTTTACGCTCCTAGTAGTGGTATGCTGGGGAGGAAGCACAAAGAAGAAGGATGCGGGGCGAATTGACAGGCTGGTAAGGAAAGCTGGCTCTGCAGTGGGAGCTGAACTGGAGTGCATCACTTCAATATCTGACAAAATGACCCTGAACAAACTGATCAACATCTTGGACAATGAGTGTCACCCACTCCACAGCACTATTGTTAAGCAGAAGAGCCTGATCAGCTGGAGACTTCGCTCACTGCCTTGCACAACAGACAGACTGAGGAAGTCATTTGTCCCCAGGGCCATTGAACTTCAATGCTTCACTTAAGGGAAGAGGAGAGATAGACTTCTCTGCATAGTCTGTCTGCCTCTCCACCCCCTCCATGTTTGGATACTGTCTGTCCACTAGCCACTTTTTACCACTGTCTTTCTGCCTCACTGTTTGCGTGCTATATTAGCACATATGCATAACCCCTCCCTCCATGCCACAGCCGAACTGTGGCCACGCTTATACCTTTTCTTAATATAGTTATATATATAGATATAGACTTTATTCTTGCACTGTTGGACTTACTCATTTGCACAATCACCATGACACTCATTCACACAGAGCACCTTACCTTACCTTACTAAGCACAGAGAATCACAGGCTCAGTTGCTTGATTGATTAATCACCCACTATGTGGATACTGTTTTTAGAATTGATTTAGATTAAGTGTTAGTATAATTTGTATTTTAGTATATTCTTTATCGTGTACTGTCCTTATTGCTTAGTTGTGTTTTTTTTTAATATATACTTTTAATTACTTTTTCTGCTGTTAGTGAATGTGTGTGTATTGTCTGTATGCTACTGAGACCTTGAATTTCCCCTGGGGATCAATAAAGTATCTATCTATCTATCTATCACACACACACACACACACACACTCTCCTGCTGTGTTCGCTCACCTTTCAGCATGGCAGGGGGATCCCTCTGACCTTTCCTTGCTGTCCACTCCTGATGCCAGGGCTCACCTCTCCTCCACTTCTCTCATCTGTTCCTCCTCTCTTCTCTTCCTCCATTCACTTCAGCTCTCCTGCCCTTCTCTCACCTCTACTACCCCCATCTCTTCCTCTACTTCTCTCATCTGTTCCTCCATATCCACTCCTCCCATCTCTTTCTCCTCCTCTCCTCCCATCTCTTCACTCTACTTCTCTCATCTGTTCCTCCATATCCTCTCCCATCTTTTCCTCCTTTCCTCCCCTCCTCCCATCTCTTCCTCATCTCTCTTGCTCAGGAGTGCTGAGGATAAGTCAAGACATGTGCGTACATATACACTCACGCACACACACACCCAAGCTCTGTCCATCAATAATCATGTGCACACACACACACACACCTCTCTGCTCCTAATTAAAACAGGAACTTAACAATGATGACAACACTCAAACCTGACAATACACATAATGCAAACAGATTACTCCCACTGAGCTGTCTACAGGCACACACACACACACACACACACACACACACAGCTTACTGCCACAGTGGTATTGCACATGCACAAAAATGACAAAATCAGCAAGTCTTAAAGGAACACGCCAACATTTTGGAAAATGATCTTATTCACTGTCTCCGCCAGATTTGGATAAGTGTAGCAATACTTTTTGGGACAAGAATTGCTAGTATATTTGTCACCTCTGTGGTTATTCTCCCATTCAGTCAAAATAGGGGGGTCCAGGGGCATGCTCCCCTGTAAGAACATGTATATTTTAACATTGAAATGCATCAATCTGGTGCACTTTGAAAAAGAAATTCAGAGGTTACCTGCTTATTTTATCTGTGGAATTTATCTGATATATTTGTGCTGTAGCTGTAACTATCTTGCAATTCAGAATTTTAACCATGCACACACAGGTGGAATAGTTAAGATGATACTGCAATAAGTTCACAGTTTCACCGTTCAGAAATGTTCAAAAATAGTGTACATTTCAGCTCTCCATTAAATTATGCAGAAGAGGTCACCTGTGTTGTTCAGCTAGTTAATCTAAGATAAGCTATGTATTGGTGCTTGGCCATTGGTAAGCTTGCTCATTGTAATTGGACATTGGTAAGCTTGGTCAGTAATGGCCATCTATAGATGCTATATCTTCCTATTTCAGGACAGTCTGGGCTACCCTTATCTGACAAAATATGATGTGCTGATATTTGCTTATGTCAGTCTAGATATTTGCGTCGCATGGTTTTTTTCCCTTCATATTTTTTTGCATGAATGTCACTAGGAAGCATGCCAGTAGAAATATATATTCATATTCATATTGTGATACACGGTTTGCCATGTTTTGAGTGAGAAGTGAGCAGAATTCAAATATGATTATACTCCATGCAAGTTCAATGTTAATTTTCTTGCGAACCATTTACCAGAGCAACTAATGACACTAATATCATTCCGCTCGTTCGTGTGATAGGCTGTGATATCTGTGTGACTTGTATTACGCGAGCTATTTAGTTGAACCTGGACTTGAGATTTCTCTAGGGCACAACAGTTCAGTACTGGGGCACGTGCTGTGACCTGTACTCTGTGATCTGATATGCACTGGTTTCTTTTGTGGACAGACTGTGACATTAACATTACCAAATTCCAATTACAAAACAAGTATTCATGGACAATATTTTTTCTCTGTTAATATTGACAAGCTGGAGTGCTAGCCAGCTACCTTAGAGTTAACGTAACGTTCGTCATTGACCTGTATATGTGAACCGGCACAGATGCACTCAAATCAGACAGGAGAACCGTGAGAACATAACTCAAATCAGACAGGAGAACCGTGAGAACTTAACTCAAATCAGACAGGAGAACCGTGAGAACATAACTCAAATCAGACAGGAGAACCGTGAGAACTTAATGTCTGGAAGAGACAAGAGGAAGAATAACGTGTCTTTGTGAAGGTGTGGCCAGGGGCTGATATTACGTTTTGATTTGTTGAACACTGTGATCCTGAAGGAGAGCTAGGCTGCAATTTGACGATGCACGCAAAAAATTAACTCACCATTTATTTTAACAATGCCATCACACTATATCTTTATGAATGTATCTATTTATTCATTTATCCGAGGTGCCAGAATGCAGTTCAGGCCCACTTTAACCCCTGGGTGTGTGTGTGTGTGTGTGCATGCGTGGGGGTGGTCACTCAGACTGATAAGGAACTCTTGGATCAGCGTCACTTCTCAGTAACACTTGCATTTACATGGAGCCCTGTCACACACACACACACACACACACACGGGCCCCTGTCAGTACTACTTACACACACAGACACAGACGGACAATCATGATGCCCCACCGCGCCACTACACAGTCAGAGAGATGGAGACATTCCTCTGCAGCCAGAGCTCTGCTGAACACTGTGCCACTACACAGTCAGAGAGATGGAGACATTCCTCTGCAGCCAGAACTTTGCTGAACACTGTGCCACTACACAGTCAGAGAGATGGAGACATTCCTCTGCAGCCAGAACTCTGCTGAACACTGTGCCACTACACAGTCAGAGAGATGGAGACATTCCTCTGCAGCCAGAACTCTGCTGACAATTTCAAGCAGAGAGAACCAATTCTGGCCTGTTGTGTGAAAAACACTTTTTACACACATGTAATGATTTATTATGTATCTTATGGAAGTTTATGGAAGCGACTATACCCCTCACAAGCATATTGCTTTTGTAATCTTTACATTACACAATCAGCCGCCCCTTATAACATCACTTCCCTTTATGCTAATCTACGGAGCGAGTTCCAGAAGAGACATGGATATTCACAGGATTCTATTACTTTAGTGTTTCATATGAAACCGCACCAAAGATATTGGTTGAGCAGCTAAAGTGAACTTTGGGAAAGTTAGGTAGCACAGCATGATGTAGGCTCAAACAAAGAGAGCTTGACACCTTGTTTGAGAGAGAACAAAGATGCCATCAAACACACACACACACACACCCATTGAACCTCTCTTATATGCAGCACAACAATGTACACTAATCACAAGCTGTCGCCTGATTGGCCAATTCATCAAAGCACCGAGAACAATAATTTCTTCTTCTACAGAATTAAACAAATGATGAGAGTTTGTTAGACTACACAGACTTTACAGACTACACAGACCATAGACTGTAAAAACACACATTTATAAATAATGACAAAAACACAAATACATACAGACATAACACATGTAAATGATCCAACATACACACACACATACTGTAGATACACACTAGATCTCTCACTCTACTGATCTCTCTCTACTGATCTCTCACTCTACTGATCTCACTCTACTGATCTCACTCTCTACTGATCTCACTCTACTGATCTCACTCTACTGATCTCTCTCTCTACTGATCTCACTCTACTGATCTCTCTCTCACTCTACTGATCTCTCTCTCTAGTGATCTCTCTCTACTGATCTCTCACTCTACTGATCTCTCACTCTACTGATCTCACTCTACTGATCTCACTCTCTACTGATCTCACTCTACTGATCTCACTCTACTGATCTCTCTCTCTACTGATCTCACTCTACTGATCTCTCTCTCACTCTACTGATCTCTCACTCTACTGATCTCTCACTCTACTGATCTCTCTCTCTCTCTACTGATCTCTTTACTGATCTCTCTCTACTGTTTTCTCTCACTCTACTGATCTCTCACTCTACTCTCTACTGATCTCACTCTACTGATCTCTCTCTCTACTGATCTCTCTCTCTACTGATCTCTTTACTGATCTCTCTCACTCTACTGATCTCTCTCTCTACTGATCTCTCTACTGATCTCACTCTACTGATCTCTCTCTCTACTGGTCTCTCTCACTTAGATCTCTCTCTCTCCTCTGCCCCCCTCCCTCTCTTCATCCTCATCCTCCTCTTCCTCCCTTGGACAGACCAGACGGTGAACATGCGAGTAATTCCTATTATCATCTGGAGGCCAGTAAAAGTCACACACAACCCCCTCCACCCACACACACACACACACGCACATATACACATTTACCCCATTATCAAACACTAACCAGTACGCCCAGGGGAGAGCTCAGAGAATTTATGTATAAGAGTGTCTGTGTGCGTGTGTGTGTGTGTATGAGTGTGGCACAGGGTCGTAAAGGGAGATGTGGTGTGTGGTGAAACCCATGACCTTTAACCTATCCTGCTTCCAGTACACGAGCGAACAGCACAATAGCATGATGGTACAGTTGAGCACACACACACACACACATGACTGATGGAAGTATGGCCATGGTTGCAACACACACACACACACACTCTCACACACACACACATACACACTCATCCTCTCACATACTAAGTGTCTCTCTCTCTCTCACACACACACACACACACAATCAGCCAGTCAACTCAGCTTTTACATACACCAATGCCTAGTATGTATGTCTTTGTAAGTATCTGCACTATGTATGTGGAATGTAAGTTAACATGTGAGTTAGTCTGGAGTGTGTGTGGGGGCACCCTGGTGTTGAAGGTTTTGGTGTTGGATGCAGATTACTCTGCCTGATCTGTGAAGCAAATTTAAATGAGGTTTTTCTCCCTTCAGCTCTGCATGTGTGTGTGTGTGCGTGCGTGCGTGCGTGCGTGCGTGTGTGAGTGAGTGAGTGAGAATGTGTTGTGCTTGGGTGCCTTGTCGGCAGGAACCCCTCTGAAAAAGAACGACTTTTTAAATTACCCATAAATCACTGTCACCGGAACACGCACACATACACACACACACACACACGCTGTTGATAGGCCTCTGGCATCCAGTGGCACATGACCAGACGGAGGTCGCTAAGGTGGCAAACACACACACACACACACACACACACACACACAGAGTCAAAGGTTGAAAATAAAGTGTTCTCATCCCTCTACATGTGCCTGCTATCAAGGCAAACACACACAAACACAAACACACTTCACAGCTACACACCAATCCCCATCACCCAACTCCACACATCCACACATGTCTCCATCATCTCACTGCATTTCACAAAAACACCCTGAAGAGATTAAATCTCAATCTAATTATCAATCTAATTATTAAACTATTTAGCGCAGTCAGGGCTTGATGAAACATGTGTGTGTGTGTGTGTGTAGGCTCTGCCCTGAATCATAATAGAATCACACAGTAGCTTCCACACAGCTCGTACAGTGCCGGCGTGTGTGTGTGTGTGTGTGTGTGTGTTTAACTAGTCAGCTTGCACAGTGCCTGTTTTAGACAGAACCCAGCGCGACGCAGCGCAACACAAACAGCAGTGGAACCATCCAGAAAACGTCTGATGCCTCTCGGTCATTCTAGAAAACCTCTGATGCCTCTTAGTTATTCAAGAAGAACTGTCTCTATTACTGTACACCTTGGGTCTTGATTATGGCTGGACACCCTTTAGAGGCCTTGCTCCTCTAGTTGCCCCTCTCTCTCTCTCTCTTTCTCTCATACACAGACACACACACACACAGAAATTGTACCCCTGGCTTCTCTAGTTCACTCACACAAACACACACACATCACCCCCCCCCCACACACACACACACACTGGCTCCTCTAGTTTGATTTGACCATAAAAGTGGCCTCCTCGGTCCTGGTGGGGTAGAGTGAAGCCTTAGTTAGGATGCTCCTATTGATCGGGGGTTTCATTACGATCACCCATGATTAAGGCCTGGCACAGCGTCTACACAGGGGCTGACTGCAGCCAATCAATGCCTTTAATGGCTCAATGGAGAGCCAAAGGTGCTGTGCATACTCACACAGCAGACTGCCTCGGATACACACACACACACACACACACAAACTGCCTCTGCTCCACGCACGCACACACACACACACACACACACAGACAGACAGACTGCCTCTGCTCCACACACACACACACACACACACACACACACACACACACAGACTGCCTCTGCTCCACACACACACACACACAGAATGCCTCTGCTCCACGCAGACACACACACACACACACCAGACTGTCTCTGGAACATTTGCGCACTCATACACACAAAAGTTTGTAAAACTTAACCATGATACTTTGAAGGCCTACTAAGTAAATGGCTTGAGAAACGTAGCAAGATAACACGGTAGCCAGATACCATGATCAGCCGTGTTAACCTGCTACAAATATAATAGCATATATTAGCTGACCTCTTTTAATAGTAGGCTATCAGCAAAGCAAATTTCGCTGTAAAACATCAGTTGGTTTGTGGTGCGAGCAGGTAGATGACAGGTTATCATGAAAGCAGATTAATTTACAGTAGTAGCGGTTTGACCCACGTGTAGTTATTAGTAGGTTATTTAGGCCTATTTATTTATTTGGTGGCATATTCATGGACCAGTGCATGTAGCCTACTACAGACAATCTGACACTTCCAACGCCGACACATTGTGTTTGTAAACCTTTATTAAACAACAAAGTGGAGCATCACAAACATTTCAATTTGAACTCGACGAAACAGACGAATCTGCAACCAGGTATCAGGGGCTGAATCATCAGCTGAGCACACCTACAGTACAAAAGAAGGGGGCGGTAACGTTAACTCCAGAGGCAAAGTACAGTCAAGCCAGTTAACATGATAGCCAGATACTGTATAACACCGGCATCGACATCAAGGTATCGAAATTGCCACCGAAATTTCAGTGTCTTGTTATATGTATTATTATAGCCCTAAGTATTCACCACAGTAGGTATTCCTGTTTTCACACAATGGCTTCTGATAATCCCAATATTCATTAGTTTCATCCGTCTTAAAAATATCATCTCTGCATGTCTTCACAAACAAACTTTTATTTGTATTGTAACAGAAGGAATGTGTGAACTCCATCGCAGGGTACCAGCACATAAACATTCACAAATCATTAGCAGGCCCTGTAGGCTTTTTCTGAAACAATTATGTCCATAATAAAAGTGAGTGGGCCGCCGGTATGGATGCATATCAGTAACGAGGCAGCGTCTTGTTTGCATAGTAAACACTTGCATCCCCCCTTTCCCCAGGGTCCGCGTGCCCCCCTGTTTATGCTCAGAGCAGATTAAAATGAGAAAAGATTATAGCTGCCTCTTGGCAGGATGGGATGACAGATGATCGATACGGCAGCAGCACCTCAGGTTGTGGTTTCTCTGCCTAATTAAAGAGGCGGTTGTTGTCTCGATGCACACTAATGACGAAGAGCTGGGTTATTCATGACAACCTCGTTACCTCCAGTGCGCACTTTACTGCAGGAGTTGTGGACATGTCTCACCTCTTATTTACTTGCATTATAGTGCTCAGACAGTTTTGTGTCTAAAGTCTTATTATATCTAAATTACTGCGCATTACTAAGTATGGATATGGCATATGTCTTCTCCTGTATGGTCACAAAATCATTTTTGCTACCCCAGAGCTAACTTGCCAAATAACTTAAAGAAGCCCTATGCAACAATTTTAGCAAAAACTACCTTAATTATGCAGGTTGAGAGTCGTTCTGATGGTTCTACAACACTTTTTGGATCGTTTGGTGTGTGCTTCGTCTCCCCCTAGTGCGTCTCCGCGGAAAAAACGAATATGCAACTGTCTGGTCCCGGACCGAAGAAATCCGGATGTGACTCGGCGGAAGGCCTCGAAAATGTAGTCAGTTTGTAGTTTCTAAGACTGCAAAGCGGACTCCGACTTGGCTTTGTTGCTGTTGAAATTGTAAGTAGCCTACCCTTGGGTGAACTTCGTTTTTGTAATGTGGTTTGATAGTCTCTTGAACAATGTGTTTGCTCGACCGTTTTATTGTGAGCCCTGTGTTTAGCTTGGTTTCTTGATGGCTAGCTCGCTAGCTAGTGGGGGTTTAGCGTAGCAGTCACTTGCTACCGAAGCTGCAGGGGGAGCTATGTCGTGAAAAATGCGAGCCCAAATCAGGCGAAAACCCAGAAACAGCAAAGGAATAACCAGACTTGCATAAGGCTTCTTTAATGGCAAGTTGCATTGCAAGTTAGCTCTGGGGTAGCAAAAATCAAAGTGTGCCGCCTTCACGTACCAGAGATCACAGTTATCCTCTCGAAGGCAGAGGACAAAAGTGTGTTGAGCAAAACGTTTGCATTTCCGATTTCGTCGTCCCTGCGAGAGTGTGATAATTCCAAATCCCCATGTTATTTTCCCATAGGAAAAATCTCAGGATACGGGATCTCCTTATATGGGCAAAGATGGTAGCTTTTTTGTAGGCGAACTTCAGAGGTCTATTGGAAATGGGCTTCAATGGCCTCTTGGCCAGACAGACCTGCAGAAAAAAATCCCAAATTTGCAAAGGGTTGGTATGGTATTGTGTTACATGTTGTGTGGTTGGTATGGGTATTCCCAGGCTAGTGTGTTACATGTTGTGTGTTGGTATGGGTGTTCCCAGGCTAGTGTGTTACATGTTGTGTGGTTGGTATGGGTATTTGCAGGCTAGTGTGTTACATGTTGTGTGTTGGTGTTCCCAGGCAAGTGTGTTACATGTTATGTGTTGGTATGGGTATTTCCAGGCTAGTGTGTTACATGTTGTGTGTTGGTATGGGTGTTTCCAGGCTAGTGTGTTACATGTTGTGTGTTGGTATTCCCAGGCTAGTGTGTTACATGTTGTGTGTTGGTGTTCCCAGGCTAGTGTGTTACATGTTGTGTGTTGGTATGGGTGTTCCCAGGCTAGTGTGTTAGTGTGTCTGTAGTCATTTAGGCCTGTGATCTTTGTTTTTAGATAGATAGATAGATAGATAGATAGATAGATAGATACTTTATTGATCCCCAGGGGAAATTCAAGTTTTTTGGGGGGACAGGGATGATGGTGGAGGTCTGTAGTCATTTAGCCCTGTGATCTTTGCTTTTTTGGGGATGGGGATGATGGTGGAGGTCTTGAAGCAGGCTGGTACGTGGCATGTCTCCTGTGAGATGTTAAAAATGTCTGTGAACACTGGAGACAGCTGGTCGGCACAGTGCTTCAGCATGGAGGGAGGGGCAGAGTCTGGTCCAGCTGCTTTGCGGGGGTTCTGTCTTGCTGGGGTTCTGTCTGGTCCAGCTGCTTTGCGGGGGCTCTGTCTGGTCCAGCTGCTTTGCGGGGGTTCTGTCTGGTCCAGCTGCTTTGCGGGGTTCTGTCTCTTGAACACTCTGTTAACTTCCTTCTCCAGGATGAAGAGAGTTGGCATTGTGGTGGAGGGGGAGGGGGGATTGGGGGCCTCTGAGTTGGGCAGAAATACTTAACCTTCTAAATGCAATCGCTTGGGTTATGTTGGGTTGTTACTATTATTATTATTATTATTGGGTTGTGTTGGGTTGTTATTGTTATTATTATTGGGTTGTGTTGGGTTGTTGTTGTTATTATTATTATTGGGTTGTGTTGGGTTATTTTTGCTGCTGTTCTTCTCTTGATATGATTATGATTTATCCCCTCCCTGATGAGGTCATTTCCTTGACCCATCCCCACCCCCCGGACCTGAGCCAAAGCTGGCCCTAAGATGCACCTGTCAGGAGCAGATGATTGACAGGAGAGCAGAGCTGTCGTAAAACACTCTGAGCACCATTCCAGTGGTGTAAAGCACCCAGTTATTATAGGGGTCACACACACACACACCCTCTGACGGTGTGAGCTGGGGTGTGATGGAGAAGAGTTTCAGCCCAGTAAATCTGAGATCAGCGAGAAGTGCCTCTTAATTAACCCCTGCTGAAGCAGGTCTCAAGCACACACCCCAGATTCCACACACAAGGTGGACTAAACAAACACTAAACAAAAAAAAAAACAGCAAAAAAGCAACAAACACACAATCGATTTGTCCTTTACCCTCCCTATTTTTACCCATCTCAGCTTTCATTCATGCTGTACTTAACGGCATTATAGAACTCTGCCAAGTCTAGTGTTGTGAAGGAGAGACACAGGGAACTGTTTTCCAAAGTATCTTTTGTAAGTTTAAATTTCCAGGCAGAAAGAAAGGAATTCAACTAAAGGACTGTGGAGAGTGTGTGATGAGCACAACGTGTGTGTACAGGTCTGTGATGCCGCTGTATGACTACGTTCAGACTAGGCTTCTTTTCTGAAGCTACCAGCATCTGTTCTGGATTATAATCCTGAGGAGTCAGTGTTAGATGGATAGATAGATACTTTATTGATCCCCAGGGGAAATTCAAGGTCTCAGTAGCATACAGACAAAACACACACATTCACTAACAGCAGAGAAAGTAATTAAAAGTATATAATATAAAAATACAACTAAGCAATAAGGACAGTAGAATATAAAGAATATACTAAATACAAATTATACTAACTAACACTTAATCTAAATCAATTATAAAAACAGTATCCACATAGTGGTGATTAATCAATCAAGAGGCGCTTGCAATGACTGAGGCAGGGACTGAGCCTGTGATTCTCTGTGCATAGTAAGGTAAGGTAAGGTGCTCTGTGTGAGTGAGTGTCACGGTGATAGTGCAATGGTGATAGTGGTCATGGTGATAGTGCAAATGAGTAAGTGCAACAGTGCAAGAATAAGTCTATATATCTATATATCTATATATATAACTATATTAAGAAAAGGTTTAAGTGTGGCCACAGTTCGGCTGTGGCATGGAGGGAGGGGTTATGCATGTGTTTTGGGGATCAATAAAGTATCTATCTGCAATCTATGGTCTGCAAAGTCCCATAACCATAACCATCTATCTATCTATCTCTATCTATCTATCTGTATCATTCTGTCCAGGTGGTAGGCAGTAAATTGTGTTTCTAGCTCTACTTTTACATTTTTGGTAAAACATTGCAATTTATCGAAATATATTGATGTATTGTATGGTGACCCATTTATCGTGATGCGTATCGTATCGTGATGCGTATCGTACCGTGATGCGTATCGTGTTGCGTATCGTACCGCGATGCGTATCGTACCGTGATGCGTATCGTATCGTGATGCGTATTGTACCGTGATGCGTATCGTATCGTGAGGTCCTTGCCAATACACAGCCCTAGTGTAAAGTCTTCTTTGTACTGTGTGTTGTTGTCTGTCAGTGTGTGTGTGTGTTTGCGTTAGGGGTTATAACTTTGCCAAGTGAGAAGGGGACTGACTGTGGAGGCAGAGGGGACGACTCACTGTTATCCTGTGTGTGTGTGTGTGTGTGTGTGTGTCTGTGTGTGTGTGTGTGTGTGTGCATGCATGTGTGTCTGGGTCTGTGTGTGTGTGTGTGTGTGTGTGTGTGTGTGTATCTGGGTCTCTCTCTCTGTGTGAGTGTAAGTCTGTGTGTGTGTGTGTGTGTGTGTGAGTGTGAATAAGTGAAGGTCTGTGTGTGTGGGTGTGTGTGTGTGTGTGGCTGTGGAAGGTAAAGGAGATTACTTGCTGTACAGTAAAATATGGTCTTGAATAAAGCAAATCTTTGATGTTGGCAAGGAATTAAAATTTAATCCATGCGAAAGAAAAAAAAGTAACATTTCCAGAATATCCAACAGCATCTTTTAAGCAGATTCATCTCTCTCGCTCTCCCTGTCTATGTCGTCTTGTCTTAAGCACACACGCACACACGCACACCCTTTCAGCCTCTCACTCTCTCTTACACACCAACTTTCTGCCTCTATCTTGCTCCCTCCCTCTTACTCACACACACACTCTCTCTCTCTCACACACACACTCTCTCTCATACACACACACATACACACGCACACACACACAGTCCCTCTCTCCTCTCCATCTTCTCTTACACACATATTCTTTCTTTAACACATGCACACATACTCCCTCGCTCTCTCTTACACACACACACACACACTCCCTCTCTATCCTTCTCCCCTCTCTCTTACACACACATTCACACACACACACACTCCCTCTCTATCCCTCTCCCCTCTTTCTCTCTCACACACACACACACTGTCTGTGGAGTTGGTGTGTGTGACAGGCGGCCCTTTGGAGCTGGCAGCATTGTGTGGATGAGTGCTCATGCAGTGGGAGTTAGGCTGATATCATTATGTTTTGTCACTCAAAAGTCATGCAGATTTGGGGGATTTAAGACATTATCGTGTAGCAAATGTGCACGAACAAATCCCTCTAAATGGATGAATCCATTAGACCAAACTCCTCACACAATCACACACACAGATACAGACACATACATACGCGCAGACTGCCTACACGTTATGTTAAAATGTCTGCAGTGGAATATGCCCCAAAAGGAGGATTTCCACATGAATGGTCTGACTGTGAAGACAAAAGCAGGGGGGGGGGTAAAACTAAGAGAGTGAGAGCCAGAGGAAGCCTTTAACATGCCTTTCTGTAAGCGTGTCTATTTAGGTGTGTGCCTGTGTACGTATGGGTCTGTGTGTGTGGAGGTGTCTGTAGGTGTGTGTGGAGGTGTGTATTCGTGCCTGTAGGTGTGTATTCGTGACTATGTGTGTGTGTGTGGGCCTGTGTGTGTGTGTGTGTGTGGACGTGTGTATTCGTGCCTGTAGGTGTGTATTCATGCCTGTGTGTGTGTGTGTGTGTGCAAGAGAGAGATAAATGAGGAGGTGGTCATGCCGGTGAATCCCAAGCAGTTTCATCAGAGCTCTTCTTTAGCATGTGAGGTCAGAGGTCATCTCCGGGGCGTGGGGTTGGTCGTTAGGGCAGGTCAGAGCTGAATGTTAAAGCCGCTCGGCGTCGGGAGCCGGTGCCACGTCAATAATGGCCCCCGATTACAGTCCACGCACACACACACACACACACACACACACACACACACAGAGCTCGGGCTTTGTGTCCTCTTGGCAGAGCAGGTATCACACCACACACACTACCACTTTTCTACACACACACACACACACACAGAGATCTAAAGCTTTGTGTCCTTGAGCAAAGGGCAGTCATATGTTTAGGTATATGGTTCTTAGCAGATGTCTTTGTCCAAAGTGATTGAATAATTGAACAATGACATTAATGTTACATTAAGATTAAAATTAACAATTTAAGATAAAGTCAAATAGCTTACATTTAAAAATATACCAGTAATCTACAAAATAAGATTTAACAGAATGGTATCCATAAATATATACAAACTGTGGCTCTAAGGAGAATTAATTAGTTAGATATACAAGCTTTAGAAGGCAGCTTTTTGAAAAGTCGATGTGCCTTATTTAAACTAAGTAAACGTAACAGAACACAATGAAGTATTTAATAAAAGAAGAATTTACCTGTGCATTCTCACCATCAAGCCACACTCAGTAACAAAAATGGAGTGTGTTAATTAAAAAATAAAAGACTGAAATATTCAATTCAATTCAAATATTTAGAACATTCACATTGTAAGTGGTTTACGGCGTAACTTTACGCATCTTTGGCAACAGTGACGGCCTCAAGTCTGTAGGCATTTGTGTGAAATGGGTGATAAACATGACGCAATGTAGCCCCCTGCTGGAGAACATGCAGAATCACCACATAGAGTTCAGTTAACCTGATGAGAGGTCTCCATCCTAAAACCCTCTCCAACAATAACACAGAATCACCACATAGAGTCCAGTTAACCTGATGAGAGGTCTCCATCCTAAAACCCTCTCCAACAATAACACAGAATCACCACATAGAGTTCAGTTAACCTGATGAGAGGTCTCCATCCTAAAACCCTCTCCAACAATAACACAGAATCACCACATAGAGTTCAGTTAACCTGATGAGAGGTCTCCATCCTAAAACCCTCTCCAACAATAACACTGCACTGCACTGGTGAAATATCATCTCCATGTTGACACCTTGGGCTGATGGACAATGTGTCATACTCTAATATTTCTAAAACGTTAAGCCATCTTTTAAAGTCAAATGCCATTTTCCACTGTTAGAACAAGTTTAGTTTGTATTTGTGTGCTTAATTGAAATTTGCTTGCTTTGGGGAAAAAAAGTAATTTGCATATAACTATGCAAATATACTCATGAAGAAAGATTCATAATGAGTATATTTGTGTGGTTATATGCAAGTGTTTTTTTTCATAGGGCCCACCTACATGAACCCACCCCTTCCTCCCACCCCCCATCAAATTATCATAATCAGGGTGCGATTTGTAGGGGGGGATGTTGAGGATTTCCCCCCCCTCTGGTTTTCCTATCCCTACCTCTGCTAAATTATTTTTATCGTCGTGGGGGACAACATTTATCCCCCTTTGCCCCTCATATTGATTAATGCTACTTCATATAAGTAAAGCGCTGCAACGTGAGAACAGTCTAGTAGGCTAGCCTACATAATAATCTGACATCAGAAACGCACCGTCACCGTCAGCACTGATGCTGCTGACACAGTGGCTGCTTGATAACTTAATTTGGCCTTGATCGTGCAGGACATTTCAGAATGTCGAGTGTGCAATTCATCATAAATGGCTAGGTTCAATGGAAAAGTTAGCTGGACAAATGAAAGAAAACGAGAAGGATTCAGTGAAGCATAATAATGTTTTAGAACCTTCAAAATTAGAAAACTGATGCAACTGAGATGGAGGACAACTGCACGTAGAGTAGAACGTAGGCCTATTGTCCGAAGGAACTTACATTAAATGAGGAGATATTTGCTGAATGTCACAAAAAGTGTTACAGAAATTGCTTGGCATCGCTTATTCAATGGCTCTCTACCGAAACCTGTAGTTTGCGGAGGACGAACGAGAAAGCACTAGTTTGATAAATCAGCCAGTAGTAGACAAATAACTTTTAGAAATAATCTGTACTGCAAAAACGAATGTTGGGGGGTATTTAAACTATCTAGCGGGTGTTTTAACAGCTGCAAGAAATAGAAGCTTCATGGTCTTTATGTTCTGGTTCATAAATTATTTTCATAAAACTTCAAGTTGCCCTATAACTTTACTCTCCAAACTCTTCACTGCACTCTAGGCAATTAACTGACAGTATGATAGGCTATTTATTTTCTGTAGGCTACAATAAACACATTTATTTTTTCAACTTTTGCAATATTACGCACTTGGCTACTGAACGCAAATCAGAGAGAATGCACGTAGCCTACGCAGCGTGTAGCGCAATGTGTAGGTTATTTGGTTACCAACTAACACTGTTAGCCAATTCACTAACTTAAGACTTCAGTGCCATCATATACAACGTGTTTTTACACAACAAATACAGAAAGGATGGAGGCAGCAAAAGTAGAGAAGTCATTTCAGATGGGGCAAGAACAAGGTGAATTTGTATGTTTGTCAAAACTTATTCCTACCCTGCATTAGAGGAGCTGATCATCATACCAAGCACACTCGCTGTTTAAAGTCATACACCACGGTAAAATAAAACTAAAATGTTACAAAGGTGGCAAAAATAATATAGGGTATTATTAGCCATGACATTACTAGGCTATGAATCGTTCGTTCATTTTTTTTTTTTTTTTGGGTGGGGTGGGTTGTGTGTGTGTGTGTGTGTGGGGGGGGGGGTTACAAACTTATTCAAAATCATCCCCCCCTCTGTTTTTTACACAAATCGCACCCTGATCATAATGATATCACAATTATTATTATTTTTATACTATATTGCTATACATGCACTTCAAAACAGTCAATGTTTAAAGTGCTAAGATTGTTCGCAAAAGTTTGTGAAAACATGCACATCAGAGTACTGCTTTACTAATGTAAAATATAATTAGGCCTACAATAGTTTCATTGTTTTTCCATTGTTGCATGATGCTTGCATGAGAAATACTTCTCAAAACAACAGCAATTATATGGGTGCACTGCCATTGTTTTAAGATGTTTCCCTCATGCAAGCATCATACACTGATAGAATATTTATATGCTATTTAATTACATTTCATTTGAATGCCAGAATGTAAGGATTCAGGAAACACAATACCAGCTTTTGTGAATGGTAAGGACACTATCCACACCTGAGGAGTAAAAGGCCTTCAAGATGGGTGTTGATACTTTGAACTTCCTCAGCTGACGTAGGAAGTACAGTCTTTGCCTTAATTTCCTCAGTGTGTGCTGGGTGTTAAGTCCATGTTAGATCGTCAGTGAGGTGTACTCAGGGATGGATTACTGCACGGGCCAACCGGGCCCAGGCCCAGGGGCCCAAGGGGTCAGGGGGCCCTGAAGCCCAAGCCTTTGCATGGAATCATTGCCTCATTATTAACAAATATACGACAATAACTGGGGGGCCCTCAATACATCTGGGCCCAGGGGCCCGAAAGTTCATAATCCGCCCATGGGTGTAGTCCCAGGTATTTGAAGCTTGTGACTCTGTCCACTGGCAGCCCACTGATTTTTTGTGGAGTGTAATCTCTGCTCTGTTGTTTCCTGTAGTCCACCACCATTTCCTTTGTTTTGCTGACATTCAAAGTGAGGTTGTTGGACTGGCACCACTGGCCTACCTCATCACCTGGTCAGATAGGCCTGTTCATTGTTGTTGCTGATCAGGCCCACCACCACTGTGTCATCTGCAAATTTAATGATTGAGGTGTGACTGCTGCTGGCTCTGCAGTCATGGGTGTAGATGTTAGATGTAGATGATTGAGGACTCAAAACACAGCCATGGGGGCTAAGGTGTGATGGCTAAGGTGTCAGATGTCAGACCACCCATCCTGACCACCTGTGATTGGTCAGTGAGGAAGCTGTGAACCCATAGAGCATCACAGTCCCGCCCACAGCCGAAATGTGGAAGTAAGATTCCCATTCATTTGTCCCATTGATGTTTTGGAAAAATCCGTATATAAAGAGTTTTACAGCATGTCTTAGGCTAACCAGCTACGGCATAACTCATAAGCATACAACCAGGGGCGGAGCTTGAGGGGGTGCTGTGGGTGCGGCACGCCCCCGGCCCGGGACCCGGAGGTGGGGGAGGGGCGTAAAATTAGGTAGGTGTAAAATACTGAATAAAATTTAGTAGGTGTAAAATTTAGTAGGTGTAAAATACTGAATAAAATGTTCTGCTGTATGACTGGCTTTATTTTAACTCTCATATTGAACTACACTTACATGATTTTGGTTTCGATTTTCTAATTGGAGTAAGTCTTTGTGACAACACGTCATGATACATTTGATAATGTTTGATCATTGTTTTGGTATGAAGCATCTTTTACGTAGCCTAGTGAATGCGCTCTAGAAAGTGAAAGTAGCCTAACCTAGGCCTATATGCGCTCTGTGTCTGAGCTGTCTGTGCACGTCCGCAATTGATTACGTTCCTCAAATGGAGAACACATCAATCCCAGGGTATTTTTTGCTCTAAAATGCATGAAACATGCAAGTTCAAAATCCCGCCGGTAGCCACGTTACATCTCCGTTTCATATTTGCCTAGGCTACTAGCCTACAATAAATGAATTGAACGAACTCAACTGACAACAGGTAGGCTATATCTACTGATTCGGTCATTGAGACTACAGACTACAGAATACAGTACAACAAACTTTCTGTCTTTCTGAAGTTTATTTTTGTATTCCGGGGTACAGTAGCCTAATTGCCTAATGTCTTGACAATATTTTTTCTTACCGGCTTGCTGTTTAAACTGACTGCGCCGCTCTGAACTTTCCTGCCAGGTTTATGACGTAAACCGCTACATCTCGGCTCTGGCATTGCCTAAACTCATCGTGTGGGAATATTGTCAATGTCAATATTGGGCTTTGAAAGTAAGGGATATTTGCTCAGTAATAGTAGGCTACATTTTGTAACATTTATAGAGAAACCGAGGGGAAGTTAAATTAGAAATTAGAATCGTTGGAAATTGAAAACACATACAAAAAAAGATTCGGGGCTTTTAAAAAGAGATTCGGGGCTTGAGCCCCCGAAGCCACCCCCTCGCTCCGCCAATGCAACCACCCAGCAGTAACTTCTGCATTCAGTGAGATTTGCACCGCCCTAATTTTATTTTTGACTCTTCCCGTCACCGTTGCAACCTCTGAGTGCTCATTCTCCAAGTTAAAGATCATTAAAACCCACTTGAGGAGCACAGTGGGACAGGAGAGACTGAGTGGACTTGCCATGTTGTCCATAGAGAATGAGAGAGCAAAGAAAATGGACATACACAGAGCATCGTGGACGAGTTCGCGGAGCGCAAGGCTCGTCGTATGCCCTTAGTGCTGCGTATTATTGTTGTTTTATTATTAGGGGTCATGTAGCCTAATGTTTTTCTCTTGGTTGTTGTTCTCTTGGTTACACTTCATGTACGTTCGATGGACTTCAAAATTACATAGTTGCTCTCCGTGGCGCTGACGCTTGTAAGACCCGCTGTTGCGGGCATGTGTAGCCTATGTTGTAAAATTATGTTATGATGAGTTTAATAAAGGGCCCGTCATGTGCCCCGCCCCCGGCCTGGCTCTGACTTGTTCCGCCACTGCATACAACATATCATTTCGAGTGAAAAAATGAGGAGAAAATCCAAAAAAAGTCAAAGGTACAAGACTGTGTACATATTTTCATTTCCAAGAGAAGGAACTACTCATCCCATAAACCACCGCGCCTCACTGAATAATATATAAGCAAGGACGAACCAGCGCGAACTGCCATTTGAACTACTTCCAACCGGCGAAAGCACGCGAACCCTTTCCTCCAAACAGTGATTTTTATATAGTGAATGTGCAGTTAATACCAGTTATTTCAGGAGTAATCGTGTAAATAAGTGTTTTGATATTGAATTTTATATTTATCATCGTGTATTTTATATTGTGTGTGTGTGAAAGCGGTTAACGTTAGCAACATGGTGCAGTGCTTCGTGCCTGACTTTGATAGTGTATTGGCCCTGACTAAGTTCGTGTGATGTATAAACCACAATCCTTGTTGATACAAGTACCAATATATTTTTAATCACAGTCCATAGATGTCCCTGTGCACAAACCTTCAGTTGAACAGGTGCAGGTGAGGCAGGTAAGTATAATCCAAGAGTGAAAGATCAAAAATCACCGCACACTGATCACTGTAAACTTCATATGAAGTTTACAGTGATCAGTGTGCGGTGATTTTTGATCTTTCACTCTTGGAATATTTTTAATCACATTAAGATTTTCGCCATATAGGCAGTAAAAGATTCCGCCATCTTTGTCAATAATTTTCACTGAGAATTCAAATTATGACCATAACGGCCTTTCCACCAATCAGAGGCATCACTGTGGGATTGTTCAGGATTGTGGGTAATGAAGTACTTATCCAAGACATCGTGAATAAAATACATTTATCTCAAAACAAGGTTAGTGCCCCATAAACTTTTGGCATCTATATGAGCATATACTGTACAATCGCTTAGTACAGCCGTAGCTGGTTTTAAGTCTACCATTGTGCAGTTACGTTTTTATGGCTTATACCCCAATTGTCAATGGAGAAATTGTATTGAATTCTTACTTCCGGCATCGGCTGTGGGCGGGACTGTGATGCTCTATTTGCAAATGGTGTTGTTTAATCCGAGAGTCTTCATCTTTGTGACCAGAGTGTGGGGGACTATGGTATTGAATGCTGAACTATAGTCAATAAACAGCATTCTCACATACTTACCCTTTCCTCCCTCTAGGTGGTTTAGGGTGATGTGCAAGAGGTTGGAGATGGCATGTTTACTGGACCTGTTTGTTCTATAAGCAAACTGGAGGGGGTCGAAGGAACTTGGTGTAACACCCTTTACCTGTAGTTTCACTTAAGGTAAAGGCCTGAGTTCTGTTAAGGTGGATCTCTCCTTACTTTTTTGTGTCACTACTTTTAACGCTTAGTTAAATCAAATTTCCAAGTATGACCATTTCTGAACAATTAATAAATATCCCCTCATCAAGACAAATACAACAGTTTTAATGCCAAATGCTGTTAATTTATTTCTACTAACAAAGGTAAGGATATGGGAAAGTTATAAATAACAATAAATATATAAATGTGAAATATAAATGCTGTATGTTTAACAATGAATATGTATAGCTAATGTACAATCAGTTGCCAACTGGCTAGATAGTATGAATAATACCAGGATATAAAAACAATCAATAAATACAATATAAAACCTGTGGCTTGACGAACTTGACCAGCAAGTGTAATAGATGTAAACACACTTCTGTAAAATATCTTTAGCACAGCGGAGTTAGAAGGTTTAGTTTATAAATAACGCAATATGATTAAGCAAGGTTAGGTTTAGAAAGACTACAGTATTATTAAATAAGTATACGTTTAGAAATATTAAAGTATGAATTGATAGGCTAAGTTTAGGTTTAGAAACACTAAAGTATGAGTAATAGTATAAATACTATATTAAACGACCCATAAGGTTGTCAATTCAATGCTAAACCCCTTAGCCTGGCTTAAGGCCAGACAACGGCAACCAATTTGAACATCACATAAGACAACAACAATGTGGGCCCACACATACACTCTCTCTTCACTCAGCTGAGCCTGAAAACAAAAAAGGGTTACGATACCTCCAACAACGTTAGCTCGCGCCGGCAATGAGGCTCCACAGACCCGAGGCAGTGACAGTACAGCAGCGGGGGAAAACATCCAACCAAGAGGGAGTGAGAGCGAGACGTCCAGCGTTGCCAGAGGAGGTATAAGGCACACGGTAGCCTAAACCGATATCTGGTTTTTCCTTCACCGTCGTCGAGCGCACAGCAGACACTTAACCGAACTTGTTAACTGGCTAGCTTACTTAGCTTGCTAGCAAGGCGACTTATCTCACCCACGACTATAGCCCTTAACTGATGAGACTTTTGTCTGTACACTATTACAAAACAAACAAACTCATTACACACAGTTCCCGAATAGACAACTGGCATACCAAAACAAAATAGCTTATTTACAAAATTATCTCTCACATCTGTATCCTTTCACCTGTAGTCAGCCTGACTAACGTTACTCCCAGCGCGTCTTATTATTTCCACGCTCGTACACTACTCAAAAAAACCCGGGGACCCCTGTATGAACTGTGATTGGCTGTAAGCCAGTCTTAATGTTCTATGGGTTAGAGTGCCTACAAATAAACTCTTGAAAGTTCTCAACAACTATTATATTGAATGTAGTTTTACATATTTAAGTATTAGCATATTTATTAACTTATCTATTTATCTATTTAACTTTATATCCTAATATTTATTTTCCCTGTGGGTTACACCCTCCCCCTTCTGAAGGTCTAGATGTCCCCATCAGACTCTAATTAACACCCTCTTAGGGAGGACTGTAATGACTTGGCCTAAGCCTGTAGCTAGGTAAGTCTTAATTTAGTTATGTCTGACCATCTTGGATAACCATATCCCTATGGATAACAGTTAATTACTTTTTCTGAAGGCATGCCCAGTGTATCATAACTAAGCCGGGTCACAGGCTTAACTGCTCGCTTGGATGCACGTGTCCTTAGGACTTCATCATCTGAAGCACAGGAAGTGAGGGCTTCTCCCCAATCTGGATCTGTGTCTGCCACAGCATCAGCAGCTGAAGGGTCATCTCCAAGATCAACCAAGGAAGGGCTTTTCAAGTTCTGTCTGCCCGATGAAACGTCACTCTCATTCTCATCTTCAGATTCTACCTCACTCATATCCTCTTCACGTTCCTCAGCGCTGTCCCCATTGACAGTTGCCCTATATCGGGAAGGGCTTACATGGGGATGTAGAGGAGGGTCAAGGTAGGTTGGGTCATCATAGTCTGAGCTGGTTTCATCAGCGCTTGATGCCTGCACAGGGCCAGATGGGGTCACTGATCGGTTTTGTCTGTTTCTTCTATGCCTCCTGAAGGCTCGAGTGTCCGGTCGTAGAGGTACATTTTCAGGGTTCTGGGACCCGGGCATTCGAATCAAGTGCCCAATTGGCAACAGATGGTCACGGTGCAAGGTCTTAACTGCACCCTGACCTTTCTCTGGCTTAACATTGTAAACAGGAAGGTTGGGCATCCTACCGACAACTACATAAGGGGTGGACTTCCAACGGTCTTTAAGTTTATGCTTGTCAGTAAGTCCAAGGTTGTGCACCAGTACTCTGTCCCCTATTTCCAGTGGCTGGCACTTCACTCTCTGATCAATCCGAGCTTTGTTTCGCTGATGATTCTTGTCAGCTGCTTGAGTGGCAAGCTGGTATGCCTGCTCTAAACTTTTTTTAATTTCCGCAACATAGCGAGAGTAACTGACTTCCTCCTCTGCAGCTACAGTGCCAAAACACAAGTCCACTGGTAAACGGGCCTCCCTACCAAACATCAGGAAATAGGACGAGTAGCCGGTAGCATCATTCTGGGTGCAGTTATAAGCATGTACCAGGTGGCTGATGTGCTGACTCCATTTCTGTTTCTGAGAAGGGTCAAGGGTTCCAAGCATGGATAGGAGAGTCCAATTGAAACGTTCTGGTTGGGGATCGCCTTGTGGATGGTAGGGTGACGTCCGTGACTTCCTTATACCCAACAAGGATAGGAGTTCTTTGATCAGTTTACTCTCAAAATACCGCCCCTGATCAGAATGTATTCTGGCAGGTAAACCATAATGAACAAAGTATTGTTCACACAGGACCTTTGCCACTGTGGGGGCTCTCTGGTCTTTTGTGGGGTATGCTTTGGCATAACGGGTGAAGTGATCTGTAACCACTAAGACATTGGCTATGCCTCTTGAGTCAGGTTCAATTGACAGAAAGTCTATACAGACAAGGTCTAATGGGCCAGTGCTGGTGATCTGAGTCAAAGGGGCAGCTCTTTGTGGCAAACTTTTCCTAGAGACGCATCTCCCACATGTCTTTACATACTGCTCAATGTCAGATTTCATCCTTGGCCAGTAGAATCGGTCTTTGATCAGCTCTGCAGTTCGTTCTACCCCAAGGTGTCCAGACTCATCATGAAGGGACTTCAACACCATTGAACGATTTACTTCTGGTAAAACCAGCTGGGTGCGTTCTTTTCCTGAGGAACTCATGGTCACCCTCTGAAGCAGGCCTCCTTTCAGGACTAACTTGCTACTCTCTCTCAGCAGCAAAGCAACACTGGAGTTGGGACTGTTTCTTGACAATGACTGCAAATCGTCCTGCTCAATTCCCTGCTTAACCAACCCAATGGTGGGATCACTGTCTTGGGCCATCTGTAACTGTACTGTACTAAATTGTTCCAGTGGAGCAGCAATGAAAGCAGTAGGAAACGTGTACACATCAGGGCCGGTTGTGGACATACCCAGTAGCTGGTCACCTGGGCTGTTGGAGCATGGGTATACATTGGTAGGACTGCAGATGGCTTTAACACTTGAGTGTGGTATCTTTGTCCACTCCTGTGATGTCTCTGTTGCATGCTGTCTTGACAGAAGGTCAGCATCTGTGTTCTGTCTTCCAGGTCTATACTCAATGTTGAACTTATATGTAGCAAGGGCAGCAAGCCAGCGGTGACCAGTGGCATTGAGCTTAGCGGTGGTCAGCACATAAGTCAAGGGATTGTTATCAGTCCTGACTGTAAACTGTGCGCCATATAAGTAGTCGTGGAATTTGAGGGCCAGAAACTCCCACTGGTGAACTGGATAGCGTTGTTCGGACGGGCTAAGCTTCCTGCTTGCAAAAGCAACTGGTCTCATTCCCTCTGGATGCTGTTGGTTCAGGACAGCTCCCACTCCACTCAGGCTGGCATCAACGTGCAGGATATATGGTTTGTTGGGATCTGCAAAGGCCAACACTGGAGCATCGGTAAGGCAGCGAATGATCTTCTGAAACGCTTCCGTACAAAAAGAGGTCCATCGAGCACCAAAAGGGTCTGACTCTTTGAAGTATGGCTTGCCTGCTTGTCTTTTCTTTCCATGTTGGACTGGCGGATATCCTTTTGTGAGCTCAGTCAAAGGCCTCACTATAGCAGAGTAATTAGCTATGAACCTACGGTAGTACCCACAAAACCCAAGAAATGATCTAAGTGACTTAAGGTCAGTGGGTTGCTTCCAGTGCTTGACAACTTCCACCTTATCTGGATCAGTGGCTACGCCGGCCTCGGAGACAATGTGGCCCACGTATTTGACTTGGGGCTGACAGAACTGACACTTGTCAATGGAGACCTTTAGACCCACTTCTTCCAGTCGGTCAAGCACTTTCATAAGTCGTTCCTCGTGCTCTTCAAGGGTTCTGCCAAAAACTATGATGTCATCCAGATACACCACCACCTGAAGGAGATGCATATCGCCAACTGCTTTCTCCATCAGTCTCTGAAATGTTGCAGGAGCTCCCGTTATTCCCTGGGGCATTCGTTGGAACTCGTAAACCCCCAGAGGACAAATGAAAGCGGTTTTCTCCTTATCCTCTTCAGCCATAGCTATCTGATAATACCCACTCCGAAGGTCCAGGACTGAAAACCATCGACTTCCGGACATGCAATCCAAGGCATCATCAATTCGAGGCATAGTATACTGATCTGGGACAGTGCGGCTGTTCAGTGTGCGATAGTCAATGCACATCCTTACGTTTCCATTCTTTTTTCTGGCTATGACAATTGGCGAGGCATAAGGGCTGCGTGACTCTCGGATTACCCCGGCAGCCAGAAGTTCTTGGAGATGGCGGCGTATATCATCAATGTCTGCAGGCGCTATACGCCGGGACCGCTCTCTGAATGGCCGGGAGTCGTTCAGACGGATATGGTGCTCAACTCCCTTGGCCAGTCCCATGTCCCATTCATTGAGTGAGAAAACGTTCCTTTTCTTTGATAACTTCTGCTTAAGTCTACTTTTCCAGGATTCCGGGAGAGGAGATGCACCAAAGTCAAAAAGGTTGGGGTCTACGGCTGATGGGTGATGGCCATCTGGTCTTGGTACTGTTGCAGTGTCCGCTGTGTAAAGGTGAGCAACCACTGTGCCTGCAGGGACTGTTGTTTTCCTCTCCGACTCATTGTGCAGTAACATGTTGAGGCTGCTGGAGTTGATATCGGATGCAGTATCACAGGTTTCACTAACAGACCAGCAGGGAGGGTAAGCATTTCTGTTGCTTCTGCAACCAGTATGTCATTGGACCTAAAGTTTGTTTTATCAACTTTACAGGAAACCCACTGTTCACCCTTGGGAGTAATGGTAAGAGAGCCAGGACCTATCCATTTGACTTCTCCGACAGCGTCAGGAATTGGTGCCAACCCAAGCTCAGCCTTGACTTGAGTTAGAATTCGCATGGACTGAGGGGACTGTGTCTCACTGATCTCATGGCATAACTCTGCTAGATGTCGAAAAAGGTTGGCGTTGTTGCCTATGATGATGGGGACTTGAGATGGACTTCTTAGTTCAGGACAGACCAGGGCCAAGACAGAAACAGGTCCTTTCACTTCAGAGAGACTCTTGGGGAACTCCATGTCAAGAACGACATAACCCTTGTATGGATAACTGGACTCACTCAAGCCCCATATTGACAATCCGGAGATGGGCTGGATCGGAATGTGACTCAAGTGCTGGGAGAACCAGTTTTCAAACACAATGGTGACCTGCGATCCACTGTCAAGCAGGGCAGGACAGGTGTGCCCACCAACTGTGATTTGTATGGTGGATGAAAAGCCAACTAGCCCATCTGGAATAGAGCTGCCTGGTTTCTGGCTGTCCACATTATGACACACTTGTCGGCAGCGGTGCACAGAGGCCAATGTGCAGTCTTTTGGCCCCCGCAGGTTATTCACTGTGCGAAGTAACTTCTGCACCACAACAGAGAGATTCTCGGGCTTGGTGCAGTTAGTTGCTTTGTGGCCATCTTCCCCACATCTGGTAGCAGAAGAAGTGGTCAGGACGCTTACTAGGTGGTTGTGTGCCTGCTCCAGGCCGGCCACGGACGACTTCATTTCTCTGAGGTGGTTGCCACCTACTCCCTCTAGGTAGGGCATTCGACTGGTTCACAGACAGAGCATTCAACTGGGACTGCAATACTTGCACCTGGTTCTTCAGACTATTCACTTCTTCGTCTCTTGCATCAGTGTGTGTGTTCGGTTTCACCACCCGGGCACACTCTGCAATTTTAGGCACTGGTGGGTGTTTAGAGATGCCGTCCCCTAACTTGGACTTCAACTCTTTGAACTCCTCTCTCAGCTCTCTCAACCCTCTGCTTTCAGATGTACTATCATCAGTACAGACTGTGCGAACGTGAGGTCGACGCACAACAGGGTTCAGCTTCTGTTTTGTGGCCTCATATTCCTCTTCTTCTCGGAGTTCATTCAGCAGTTGTAAAAAGGAAGGAGGATCTGTCTTTCTCTCTCTCAGACGAAGATGAAGAATCATGAGCTCAGATTCAGTCGAGCCTCTAATCAGCTGTTCTACTCTAGCTTTGTTGGCAGAGCTAGCAGGAAGACCCCCTCTCTTCACTACTTTAGTCAGTGCCCTCTCGATTCTTCTGAGGAACTCTGATAACCGCTCTCCAGACTGCTGGCGTAGTAATCGAAAGTCAAAGTAAAGATCTTCTCCAGAAACAGCAGTTCCAAAAGAACATTCCATTGCTTGAATGTACTCCATAGCATCAGCCTCTGGATGGTTTACCCTAACAGCTTGGATGGTTTCCAAAGCGGGGCCTTTAAGACTCTCGATAATCCTCTTTTTCTTCTCTTTGTCAGAACAACCACATTCCTCTACCATTATTGTAGCTTGCTCTATCCAGTTTTCTAAGTTTTCTTCCCCGGCTGGGGTAGGATTTACACCAGAGAAGGTTCTAAGACGCCTATAAGCATTTTCACCGCAGGCCTGTTGGTCTTCTCTATAAGATCTGCAACTGCTCTAATGATGGATGCTGTATCTTGTGAGGTGCTCTGTGACGTGCTGGGTGCACTTAAAGCTTGGATATCACTGAGTGTTTTTCCTTCTTGTTGAAGTAATCTAGACAATTTCTCTGAAAAACTTCCAGGATTCTCTGTTTCCTTTCTCTCAATGATTAGCTTCCATGAGGCTCCTCCCATTAAGGGTCGGACTTCTTGGGGAAGTACACTAGATCTAATCTCCTCTTTACATTCACATAAGACCATCAGGCTTCTCAGATGAGAGTTGTACATCTTACCCCTGACACGACTGCGCCCTAAGGCCTTGATAGCAGACATGCTTTCTTCAATGTCTTCTATTTCTGTGTCTTCTGATACACCAAGGAGCATGAATGCATGAGACGGGTCAATGCCTTCTCCCCTACACCAGTGTAAAAGGTCCTGAGACCATGAGCTGCTAACTGTTTCAGCCATAATGATATTAGTTGTTTTAAAGATGAGGGGAAATATTAATATATAATGAGTTGTTTTAATTAAATATAACTATTTGCTGTGATACAGATGAGGGAAGTGTCCTATTTAAGCTGTCTATAAGTTAAGCTAATAAAGCTGCTTTATTTATTTATCTAGTTAGTTTTTTTTTTTAAATAATCCCAGCGGTGCCTCCATTTATGTAACGCCCTTTACCTGTAGTTTCACTTAAGGTAAAGGCCTGAGTTCTGTTAAGGTGGATCTCTCCTTACTTTTTTGTGTCACTACTTTTAACGCTTAGTTAAATCAAATTTCCAAGTATGACCATTTCTGAACAATTAATAAATATCCCCTCTTCAAGACAAATACCACAGTTTTAATGCCAAATTTATTTCTACTAACAAAGGTAAGGATATGGGAGTTATAAATAACAATAAATATATAAATGTGAAATATAAATGCTGCATGTTTAACAATGAATATGTATAGCTAATGTACAATCAGTTGCCAACTGGCTAGATAGTATGAATAATACCAGGATATAAAAACAATCAATAAATACAATATAAAACCTGTGGCTTGACGAACTTGACCAGCAAGTGTAATAGATGTAAACACACTTCTGTAAAATATCTTTAGCACAGCGGAGTTAGAAGGTTTAGTTTATAAATAACGCAATATGATTAAGCAAGGTTAGGTTTAGAAGGACTACAGTATGATTAAATAAGTATACGTTTAGAAATATTAAAGTATGAATTGATAGGCTAAGTTTAGGTTTAGAAACACTAAAGTATGAGTAATAGTATAAACACTATATTAAACGACCCATAAGGTTGTCAATTCAATGCTAAACCCCTTAGCCTGGCTTAAGGCCAGACAACGGCAACCAATTTGAACATCACATAAGACAACAACAATGTGGGCCCACACATACACTCTCTCTTTCACACACACACACAATACCGCACGGTATCGAGGAGTTATCGTTGCAGGCCTGTGTCGTTGCTTGTGCTCGGTGAGGCTACAAACAGACTAGCCGCTTCACTCAGCTGAGCCTGAAAACAAAAAAGGGTTACGATACCTCCAACAACGTTAGCTCGCGCCGGCAATGAGGCTCCACAGACCCGAGGCAGTGACAGTACAGCAGCGGGGGAAAACATCCAACCAAGAGGAAGTGAGAGCGAGACGTCCAGCGTTGCCAGAGGAGGTATAAGGCACACGGTAGCCTAAACCGCTATCTGGTTTTTCCTTCACCGTCGTCGAGCGCACAGCAGACACTTAACCGAACTCGTTAACTGGCTAGCTTACTTAGCTTGCTAGCAAGGCGACTTATCTCACCCACGACTATAGCCCTTAACTGATGAGACTTTTGTCTGTACACTATTACAAAACAAACAAACTCATTACACACAGTTCCCGAATAGACAACTGGCATACCAAAACAAAATAGCTTATTTACAAAATTATCTCTCACATCTGTATCCTTTCACCTGTAGTCAGCCTGACTAACGTTACTCCCAGCGCGTCTTATTATTTCCACGCTCGTGCACTACTCAAAAAAACCCGGGGACCCCTGTATGAACTGTGATTGGCTGTAAGCCAGTCTTAATGTTCTATGGGTTAGAGTGCCTACAAATAAACTCTTGAAAGTTCTCAACAACTATTATATTAAATGTAGTTTTACATATTTAAGTATTAGCATATTTATTAACTTATCTATTTATCTATTTAACTTTATATCCTAATATTTATTTTCCCTGTGGGTTAGCCTACACCGGTAAAGATGAGCAAATTAAATTCTTCACAAGCTTTTCAAAACACTTCATCACTGTTGATGTCAGGGCCACTGGATGGTTGTCATTTAGGCATGATGGGCTTTTGTTTTTTGGCACTGGTACAAACACGTTTCTCACATCATACACATAGACAGTGAATGGAGTTTCCCTACTATCGTTCTCATCCGCTTCTATAGTAGGTGCATGAGTCTTCAAATCATGCATAAAAACATTTAATTCGTTGGCAAGGGAGTCTCATCACTGAAGGAGACTTGCTTTCAAAGCCAAACAAATCTGCAAATGTGCATTAGATGAGCAATCTTCAACTACAAAATTAAACCAAAATAGACATTAATATAATCAAAAATAAAATGTTCCAAAAAATGGATACTTATTCTTACTTCATTCCTCGCTTTCAAGCGCCTGTAACTCTGCAGTGGGCGAATCTGCAATTATAATATATATATATATATGAATAAATAAATAAATAAATAAAAAGCTATGTTAAATGTGTCATGTCATATTAACAGGCTATGTAACCATTTGCCATCAAGAAAAACCTCACCTGCTGTGTCATCAGTCGTCGAGGCAGACACTTGATGAAACGTCAAGGTAGAGATAGTTCCAAAGTACTTCAACAGTGTTCCTGAAAAAAGAAAAAATGTGTATAGTTGATGGAGCAGAATGAGTTTATTTTGCCATCATTGCTTACACTCATCAACAAGCAATTCCACACCTAACAATTCATATTCTATTGGCAAATGAGGCGTAATTACAGTATGGGGAACGCTTAACATGGTGATCTACTAAATATTAGGGTAGCACTGCTACATCACTCGCCATCTTATTAATCAAATTTAAGTCTATTTTCATCACAGAAGTCTTCCCACCCAACATGGTATATTTTCTCATAAAGACCAATACCATCTCTCACCAAAGATCTTAGAGCACAGCGCACGTAGTGTTCCATCTTTGCCTATAAAGATGGAATGTTACCAAAGCCCAGAGTCGCGCTAGTCAGTGGGTTGGGAGTGGGAGCTTAGGCTTATAGCCTGCTGGTGCTATCAGACTTACCACTATGTCACATTATAAAGCAGTAATAAACTATCAACACTTTCAAGTGCGAAATCAGAAACAATCCCTCTCTGGTAAATGTGCCTTCAGCCACGTTTTCAAGCACAGTAGTGTAGTGTTACAGTAGTTAATTTTGGTTTACAACATAACGTTAAGCCCACCTGTAATGGGAGACATGGCTTAGCCTATATAAGATCATGACAGCTAGCTAGCTACCTCAAGTGAACACAAAACATAGGCTACTGTAAATAATAATGCAAACATACCTTTATCTTGCTATTTTCTCCATCTTTTCTCCTCTTTTCGGAACCAGAAGGATACAGTAGGCCTCGTTCCTTTTTTGTGACATACCTTAACATTACCGTTTCTTCTGACTTTTGAACTTGATGCAGTGTCTATGCGCACAAATTGCACGTGAGGTGTCTATAAGCACGACTCAAACGCTGGCAACACAGTAGCAGTAGGCAAGGTATATTGATCATGAAATCAGTTCTTGACATTTTCTTGACTTGAATTATTCATTCATTCAATCATTCATTCATTAATTTATGTCACTTGTTTAAGTTATTTAATATGTACAAAAAAACAAAAAGGGGGGCCCAAGCAGCCGCTTTGTTCTCTTATGCTTCGGGCTGGCCCTGACTAAACGTAGCCTACCACATAGGCTACATAGCAGTACAGCAGTGTGTGTGTGTGTATGTGTGTGTGTGTGTGGAGTGGGGTGGGGTGTAATGGGGTGTGTGTGTGGGGGGGTACATTTCAACATTACTTCTCCACATCCCCTACTGGCAACTCTTCGCTCAAAACCACCATCTACAGATTGATGGGTGTACAGTCACTAAATGTACAGTACACATAAATCAATTAATTGTATGGCTCCCATGGATGGAATTCCATGGGCATAGCCCCAGAGGCTGTCAGGGTAATGTATACGTATAAAACTGGGTGCAGTTCAGAGCATTCTAACCAAAGTAGGGGAAAGTTGGCATGTTTTTGCATTTGAATTTTTTACTGTGGGGGTGAGGGAGGGGGTGGAAATCACAAATGAGTGGTTATGAGCTAGGTTGTTGCGGGCCCTTGAGACCAACATATTATAAAAAAAAATTGTCATCTTGGATGCAATGGTTCAGGTAGTGATTTATCAAAAATAACATTTTTGGGGTTTTAGGGACCCCCGGTTACCCCCGAAGACCAAAAAAAGTCTTGCTTTTGCTACATGGCCAATATATTTCATGTTCTCCTGTGTTTCAGTGACCCGGGAATCGTTGACCAAAGATTGATGATGGGAGAAAGTAATAATAAAAACGTTGACAACTCCTATAAGATAACATGTAAGTAATACGTTTCATGTTCCAAATGCAGAGGAGTAGAAAGCATATTCTTCATCCATGTTCAGTGAATGGTGAATGGGTCAGTGACAAGACTTCAGGGAATCAACTTATAAGGAATAAAACACTTATAAATCACACATATCTGTACATATCATGATTCTGATATTACCAGATTCCAGACAATCTCCCCTAGACAACTATGACAATATATGAAAATAAATATTTTTCCTGACATGCTTTCTGTGGTAAACACATTGTGGTCATCACAGTCGCACCAGGTTCTCCTCCAGCCACGTAAACTCCTACCTCACCTGCAGCTCCCATCTCCATTTTACATTCCCCAATCGACTGATGATCTGCACGCGTGTGCAATCAGACTCACTCCCTATTTAAACCCGTCTCCTCTCAGTCTTTGTCTGGCCTCATCTGTGATGACACAAAGGACTTCCTTGAAGTGTTCTCTCCTCAGCCTGACACGCCTGCTCCTGTATGCTTCCTGGTCTCCTCCTGGGTCTGTCAACCCCATCCTGTTTAGCTAAGTTTTCTGATCTTATGTGCTTGGGATTCTTTCAGTTACTCGTCATAACATACATTTATACAATATGTTTTTATTAAGTGTGCTTGCTGAAAGCAGCACACTTATTGTTCTTCTTAAGTTTTCTTATTCCTGTAAGCCCAATTTTTCGTCAGCTCCTGCTCCTAGACCTTTTGAGATATCGCCACCGGTCCAACTCTAGAACGTCCGGCCGGAACCGGTGTAGTGTGGAAATTGAAAAGGATGTCACTGACCCTTGTCGTTCTTCCGCCATATTGGATTGAATAGAAAGCGAAACTAAAGTTTCACAGGTCACAAATTTGGTTCGAACTTCACGAAACTTGACGTACATGATCCTTGGACCAAGCTTCACAAAAGTTACAGAAAGGATTTTTGATTTTCAAAAGCGTTTGCCCGTCACAGCCAAAGGAAATCGGCGGTGAAGCTCCGAAACAGGAAGTCGTCCATATCTCAGGAACACTGTCACATATCGATACCAAATTTTGTATATGAACTCGGGATTCCAATGTGAGGGTGCATAAGCTAAAAAAAAAAAAGAAATATTCCAAAAGTTTCCAGCATTTGGCATACCACCTACAGGTATTTGGTAACTATCACCTTTCGCCTTTGCAGTTGCACTTCTATCACAATGCCTTCCAAGTATGAACAATGTCTCTAGGCAGCCACAAAGTCTCAGGGCAACCTTGCCCAATCATGAAATCCTTGCTCTGCCATGGGATAGTATGGACTTACGAACTGAAATAGCAAGGAGAACAGTAGCTATATATAGCTTACATAATAGAGTTGTTTTCACATTGACGGTATTCAAATTAGATTTTTCATTATTGTTAAATATCATGATGGGAGAGTATTATTAAAAATGTTACAAGTATGCAAATGCATATGTTTACGGGCATTTAGGTTTTACTGTGTTGTTTTGTTATAAAGACATGCAAGGCATTCTGGGCCGTAATGAACAGTGGTTGGCAGCACTCCATAGGCTACGTATTAATATGAATAGGTGTTTCTGTAAACCTAGGGACAATAAACAGCTATCTCTGTTACAAAAACGAGCTGGTAATCACTCATTGAAGAGGGAACTATGATAAAAAGATTGTTTTCCTAAAAGCATGGAGTTGACGAAAGAATAAGCAAGCAATGTCACTTTAATGTTAAATAGCCTAACGCTAGGTTGGCAACGTTGTATTACATTTCACTGAATACGTGTGAGCTTCACACGAAGGTGCAAATATTATGTAATTTATCATGGGAAACCATGAGTTGACGAAAGAATAAGCAAGCAATGAATAAGCAAGCAATGACAACGAGGTGGCAACGTTGTATTACATTTCACTAGGTGTGAGCTTCACAAGTAAGGAAGGTGCAAATATTATGTAGGCCTACTGTAATTTATCATGGGAAATTATTGGAAATGTTATTTCTTGTTTATTGTAATTGCAAACCACACACATCCATTCGTAATCACTAAAATATCGGTTTCCATGTGTATGTGCTGGATGGCGTGCTTCCTTTATGAAAGTAAGTGTTTTATAGAGTTACAGACATAATGAGTCATGTTGTAGTGGTCAACATAAATGTGCCCCTTCTGTTATTAGAATGCTAAGCGGAGATTTAAAATCATTCATTTCTTGTGTGGCTAGAAGCTAGCTATGTCATAGGGAGGAGATGTTGCTGTAACGTTATGGGATTTATGTTGCTTAGCGTAATGCCATGTTCATTTGATATGAGATGCTTGTACTCGTAACTTCGCCACTCGTAACTTTAGGACTCTTATTTTTTTTTTACTAAGAGTAATTCAGGAAGCATTTTAGCCCTAAGTAGCGCCTGAGTCTGTGACATCGCGAGGACTCCTAATAAGACCGATTCACAAACAATATTTTGTGGTGGCATTTCACGTCGCGATGTTTTGAAATGCGTCTAACAATCACGAGGGAACAATTTTGCATTGTAGGCATAACTAAGGGATGCAGTAACACCACCAACAACAACCAAAACTAGCCTACTCATACATGTATATTAAATGTAACGTTTCATTGTGAATCAAATTAAAAGATTATCCTCTTTGCAAACGTTGGCATAGGCATATGGTGACAGATTAATTTAATAATGTTGCTGCGTGAATCACGGTAAGCGTGAATGAAGTGGCCACTTCTTAATGGGACTCACTGTATGGAAGTAGGCTAAGTAAAATAGAGATGTTTAAAATAAGATAAAGTTAGGATATGCCCGCTTGACAACGGCAGAGATAACTGGCCTTTGGCCATAGCAACCATCCATTTAGAACGACTGGCCTTCATAGCAACCAAGGATCTTAGCTGTGATTCATGTAGCTACAGTATGCATGCAATGTGATGCAAAGTATAGAAAGGTGATGAAATATACAGAGACAGGTCAAGAAATATAGTGCAATGTAGATAGTAGTATACAGTTGATTTACAGAATATAAATATGTGCAGTGTATTAGCAGTTATCTCATACAATAAGTAGAATAATGTATGTAGATGTACAGTAGCAGTAACATTATAATAGTAGAAATAATAATATAGATATATGCAGTGTATTAACATAATATAATAAAACAGAATAAATATGGATATTCAATATGACAAATATATAACAGATATGTACATAACATACAGCTATGTGCAGTGTGGAAACAGTGTCATTGTAGTGCAGAAACAATATTATAAGAGTAGTAAGAATAAGTCTATGTGCAGGATGAATAGTATAAAGATCAGTAGAATAACTATGTATAAATGTAATTACAGTAGGTCTATGTACATTTGTAAATAAATAGAAAACTATGTGTGAGAGGGATAAATTAATTTTATTTAATCGTAAAAGTAAATTGCATTCAATTAAATTGCAATTAAAAATCTTTCCAGTAGGCTTTAATGTCACGCAAAAAGTACAACCAAAGCTGAGCTTGATCACCTAGAACATCTAAAGAACCAGAACTTAAGTGTAGTTTTTTGCTGGGTCCCAGGCCATGTTGGTCTGAGGGGAAATGAGAAAGCGGACAGTGCTGCTAAGCAAGCCCTCAATGAAGAAGTCACAGAATGTCAAATCCCTGCCCCAGACCTTAAACCTATACTGAACTCTTACATCTCAGATGCGTGATCCAAGTGGCAATCTGAATGGGATTAATGTACCAACAACAAGCAAGGAATGTGAATTTTGGCACATTTTCATGATCCACTGGGTCGTTATGGGCCACACAAAATACGGTGTTGCTAAAATTACTCCTATTGTGGCTATTAGAGACATGCGTTCATGAGTATCCAGCTACATTCAATGAGTTAAGTAAAATACATTCACACACACACAAAAAACATCACTAATGTTGTGGACATTCCTTTATTCTAAGATGCATCAATAGGCTCTCAAAACAATCCCAAACAGACATAAGGTCTTTATAGAGCAAATCCATATAGATTATTTGTCAAATAAACCAGTAAAACAGAATTAGGGGATGGAATATATAACATTCACACTCATAGCTCATATTTTTAAAATAAATCAGTGAAAAAGCAGCATTTTAATGCCTTAGCCTTAGTCATATTTTATAATTTCAAATTCTTCTCTAGGTTACCTGATAGCCCAGTTTGAGAGGTGCAAGACGCGTGACATTATTTATTTTTGCAGCCAATCACTGCTGTTGTTTTATTTTATTGATTTGATTTTAGTCATAGAAGCTAAATTCGAAGGCAGGCCACAGGTAAAAAAACAATGCAACTGATCTCAGCTGGTGTTCTGTCTATAATGGAGTGGAATGGAAATTTCTAAGTGACCCACCCCAAACTTTTGACCGTTAGTGTATATCAGTGTTTTTCATCCTTTTTTGTGCCACGGCACACTTTTGACACTTAAAATGTCCCACGGCACACTAACATCCTGTGTGAAGAAAATATAAACATACCATAGCCTAAAATTTCAAATAATACACAGATATGGCCTTATTATGGCTTCTATGCAAGACCTGCTCAATAAAACAAGCGCCCTCTGTTTAATTTGTATCTGTTTCATATCTAATTTAATTGTTGTTATGAACTGGATATGTGATGATTCTGTGAATACTGGATATGGGACCCCCGTTGTACAATGCCTGCATACCACAAATAGTGCAATCATACAATCAATGAGAGCATGTGGTTATAAATTCTTTGATGCAACAGTTGCTTTTCTGGACCAGTGAATGACATTTGGGTAATTTTCTGCGGCACACCTGATGATCTCTCACGGCACAGTGGTTGAAAAACACTGGTGTATATGAACATTTTATTACATCATATAAGTATTACACATACATGTCAGATTTGGGTAGCCTAGACTTTCCTAAAAAAACACCTGATATAGCATACAAAGTTGTCCATTATAATGACCAAGACAGATCTAAAACACCTCATATAAGCCCATAATCGTCACAGAATGTTTAAATCTTAAAATGTTGAAACTTCCACATATGAAAGTAGCAGAAAACCCCTTAGCAATTATAAATCACAATGCGTATAGTAATTTTAGATTAGTAGTAGATTAGATAACCAGACTCTTCTGTGGGTCCTTCCATATGTCTGTTCACCTATTCTCATTACTGTTGCTACTGTTCACTGAGTGTCACAACAGTCCTTTGTAAAGACACTGAATACAATTGTGCATACTTGTCCCCATAAGATCACTATTGAATTAAACATTATATTTCCCATACACACAAAGGGCCATGACTTAAATCAGTGATGTGTAAAATTCTTGTCCTTTCATTTTTGAATGTGTGTGTGTCAGACCAGTGGGGTATACTACGAAGCATGTTAGACATATCTAGGCTATGTAGACATATCGAGGCTTCACAAAGCCTTGACTCAGAGGTATACGTTAAGTGATACTACAATAGCAGTTATGTGATATATTTGTCAAACTAGGCTTTCAGCTCAGATCTGTGTGCGTTCTCGGTGTTGGGATGACGTTGGCCAATCGTGAAACGTGGAGACCGCCTCTATTTAAAAACAATTACTTCCGCATTCATGAGCGATAATAAATTAATGAATTAATGTACACTGCGGTCATTTTTTGTATCTAACCTATAACATCAAATAAATCAATTGTCATCAGTTGTTGTATGGTATGCACGTCCATAGTGGGATATTTGCACGCACAGCACTATTAAAGCGCATTCGAGATCCAAAATGTTAGTAGAGGCGGAGCTCCACCTGTAAGATATATGACAGAATCCTACACGTGAGATAACTTAGTTTTTAAGACAATTGATTGGTCAGTGGGCGGTAGATTACACGATTTGAGCTATAACTTAGCACATAACCTCCTCCCGACCAGGTTTGGTTGACAGCATACGATACCATGGTAATATAGCGACACTAAAACACATCCACTTTCGTGTCACAGCATACCCTGGCTTTGAGCGCAACATACCTTGCTAACCCACTAACCGAGATTCGTAGTATACCCCACAGGTGGTTGTGTAGCTGTTGTGTAGCTGGGCTGTGTGTTGTGTTGTGTTGTGTTGTGTTGTGTTGTGTAGCTGTTGTGTAACTGTGCTGTGTGTTGTGTTAGGTTGCGTAGCTGTTTATATTGCTGTGTTGTGTTGTGCTGTGCTGTGCTGTGCTGTGCTGTGTTGTGTTGTGTTGTGTTGTGTGTTAGATGAGCAGAGCAGAGAGGAGCAGGACCATCAGAGATGCAGTCAGACCCGAGGCCTTAGACACCCTCACAGGCTGTGGGACAAACATGTTTCTCCCCTCTAGAAAGAAAATTAAAAAAACAAATGAGATGATGGATAGAAGAATGTCAAATGTTGCTAATAGGAGGCACGTTTGCTGGTAGCCTATTCCAGTTATGGAGGCAGTCAGTAAGAGAGCAGTGTGAAGTGAAATCTTTAAGTATCAATAACAAAGACAATTTTTTTCAGGTGAACAAACTGACAAACTGCAACAACACCAGCAAAACTAGTGTCACAGTGATAGTAAAGATGCTATTTTCTCAGCTGTTAAAGTTATGGATGGCATCATGCTTTGCTGAATTACATTTGAAACATAGGGAACAATTTCAGACCACAATAATTACAGTAAATGACAAACAGTCAGTGTTGAATCATCTTTATTTACCTTCATTGCCATTGGCCAAAACCAGAGGCCCCAGTGAGATGGAAGCGCTGTCATGGAAATCAACAGATCGACGATGCCTCTGATGGTAACCTGGGTAACAGTGCTGTAAAAAGAGAGCCAAATTACGTTAATTGGTGGAGTTTTGAGCAGGACCGTTTATTTGCATCATCACTGAATGAGCTTACAGTGAATGCTAAGGGGGCAGGGAGCATGTCAAAAAACAAATGCTATTTTATACTACTGAAAATGCTCCAACTATAATTACACTTCTGTGGTAGTGTGGTGAGGGTCTCTTCTTTTAGAAGTGTATAGAGAGGTTATAACAAGACTTGTATCTGCAGGAAGAAAATTCCCTGGATTCCTGGTCCGGTATCGTTAAATCAGCAGGTGCGTTCAATCTTGCAGCACTGCACAGATCTAGCTGAATCTTACAATACAAACATGCCTTACATTTAGCCAGATCTGTGCAGCGCTGCAAGATCAAACGTGCCCACTGATTTGATGATACCGGACCAGGAAGTCAGCGATTTTTATTTTCTGGTTACTACTTGCTAGCCCGGCTCCTTAGCCACCATCACCATAACTTCCCACTGCTGTAGTTTGCATGTGTTGAACTTACGGCTGTGCAGTCGTTGTTTGCCACCAAGCACAGGTGGATGCTGCAGTGCAGGTAAACCTTGGAGGAGTTTGCATTAAAGGTGAACATCCTGAAGGAGAATCGGCCTGTTGTACTGACCCCATTCTCCACCAGCTCCACTGTATTGTCATTGGGGTTAGCACACCTAGAAAGAGAGATACACATCCAAGTGATGACAACAGCAAGCCTTATGTGTTCTAGGTTGTTAGGTTTAATAGTAGGGTAGAACAGGTGATGGGGAAAAGGGAAATTAACAGGTGATGGTCTAGTAGTAGGTGTGTTGCAGGTCTGCACTTCTTACTCATTTCTGATGAGGTCCCATCGGATGTGGTAGTTTGGCTGATTGACCGGAGTGGCCCAGCAGGAGTCGATCACCATGGCGATCTGACGGCTATCCACTCCGTCCACTTGGACAGCCACGTAGATCTGCTGATTCACCGCCACATTCACCCTCCCAGAGAACGCATGGGAGAATCCTGCATCTACATAGGGAATCATACGGACATGGTAGCTTCCTTCCCCTCCTGGTAGCTTCTTAGTGATACGGCTGAAGAAACAAACACATATAGACCCTTTCAACAATAAAAACAAAAACAATGCTTGAACGTTCTATTTGGTTCCCAATCTACTTCCTCTGCATTAAGATAACATATGGAATGTTAAAACTAGGGCTGTCAATCGATTAAAAAAATTTATCTAATTAATTACATACTCTGTGATTAATTAATCTAAATTAATCGCATATATAATTTTTGCTGTGAAAGTATTTTAAATATTTAAATTCAAATGAATCATTGAATAATCAGCATTAGTGACATTAAAGTTCAACTCTTTTATTATTATTTTCACTGTTCAAATAATGGCCATAATAATCTATGATATGACCTAATATGCTGAGGAAATAAATTCAAAAGTGCTTCGGGAAGAAGTTTTTTTTTTTTTTTCACATACAAGGCATTTCAGGCCACAGATATAACCTAGGCGACACAATTGCATTGATGTGCAACTATAAGAGTTGATGAACTCCGGTGATATGCAAATTCCTTGCTGCAGATATTGCAAAGGACTTTATTTTCAACAATTTATTTTTATCAACACCATCAGGCCGTTTTTTTAAAGTAAATGTTCCAATCAATGATCCAGGTAGCACGTTTTCTTCTCTCTCCTTCATTTTACAGTCTAAAATTTTTACTGACTAGAACGGCTCGGGGTCAAAGGTCATACAGAATCGATTAATCTGCACTAATTTTTTTAATCAGTTATTTTTTCTCAAATTAATGAATCGAAATTAATCAGTTATTTTGACAGCCCTAGTTAAAACGGAAGTCTTGTGGGGCCAACTATGATGCTGATAATGGAACTCTCTTGAAAGGGTCTATAGATGACTGAATTCAGTTCATATGAAGTCTTATGTTTGTGTTTGGTCACTGCTGTAAGGCACTGCAAACTACCATGAAGTAAAGCGTGGACATGGAGTGTCTATGATAGCGGGAAGAACAAACCTCTCCAGTGGGTTGATTTCTATATTCATGGAGAGGGTCTGTGTGAGGGGGTAGACACAGCAGAAGAGCAGGTTTATCCGTCTCTCTCTGCTGATGGGGCCGTTGGCTGAGTTGGCCTCCCCATGGATGTAGTTCTCATAGATGAAGTGGGTGCTGTTGCTCTGTTGGCCAACACACAGCACATGCAGGGGTAAATGTCCATGACAACCATGATGTTCTACCAAATATTTTCATCTATGTTCTGGGGTGAGTTCTCAGTAAAGATTTTTTATTTAGGCTGTTCTTTGGAAGACTTCCAGAGGGGTGAAGGTCTTCGCTCAAAGAACAACACCTAAAGATAATACTCCACCAAAGAAAAGCTCTGTATGTAATTGCTTACTGTACTGATTATCACCAAGACCAGTAATTATTCTTACACATAAAAAACATGTTTTGCTTTCACATTTAGGAGGAAAACTGGACCAGTGAGATGGCAAAGCTGTTGTACCCTTAGCGAGGTTCCACAAACGTGGTTGTCATTGTCGAAGAGGAACTCCACTCTGCCATCTTGGAGTGTGCCGTTGCAGCTGGGGTCGTTGAGGCGGAGGGTGTCAGACGAGAAGCCTGCCTCAAACAGCTGGCAGCGAGACAAAGACATGGTGCCTGTGCTGCTGGAACAGAACTCAACAGAGTCTGAGAGAGAGATGGAGATAGTGGGAGGAAGAGATTAAAAGGCGAGAGAGGGAATAGAGGAAAAATGAATAGGAGGAAGGAGGAATATAATGTTCTGTTCAACATGCAGTGTCCATAACAGCAGTAGATCATACAAAATCTTACCATAGCACTCAGGTTGAGGTCTCGGGTGATCCTCATTGCAGAAGCAGCCATAGACTCCATCTTTTTGGCCACACCACTCCTCCTCAGTGCAGTCCAGCTCTTCACAAGGGTCAACTGCAGCTGTTGAAAAACACATGATGACTCCATATGTAGACTATGTGTAGAATTATTACACGAAGACATAGGCAGAAACAGGTGGGTTTGGATCACAATTTCTATCATAAGGTCTATTAATGGCCCTTTCCATTTTCCACCATCTGCTTTCTAAACTGTAATAAGATGTTTCTGTCTCCCCCCTGTGATATATATGGATGAAGCACATAAACACTGATGACAGGAAAGTAAGTTGCCATAAGCTGGTATTGCATCTCGGAAGGCAGACAGGTTAAGTTCATGCTAATATTTCTTGTAGGCAAACAATAAAGATTTTTTCATCCATTCTGCGGTTGGATGCGTGTGTGGACTAATAGACTATCCACCGGAGCTGCATTTAATAGTAGTCTATACTCTTGCCCGCCAACTATTGGCTAAGAAAAATACTGGCCCACGGCCAAAGTTACTTACCGACTCCTAAACATTGTTTACACTCCTACACTGTTACACGTTTTCGACTAAACTAGTTAACTGAACTGAACATAGTTAATTGAGATGGACTAGGCTATTTCTGTTTGTCATGCACTTTATTGAAACGTGCTGTAGGCCTAGGCTACATTTACATGCACTTGCATATTTCTCAATATTAAAACTTCCTTATTTTCAACTGAACTCACAGATAATGAACATACAGAGTATTTATGGTTTGTTATGCCCTTTATCATGTGTCCTACATGTTGTGCATGCACTGTAGCATTTATTCCAGTTTATTCAGCTATATTTCTGAAGAAGACATTGTGTTGCCTCAGGCCCGCTGCACATCTTTTGAAATTTGATTTGAAATAATCAAATATGTCTATTTCATAAAGTAACTTTCTTTGCATTTATTTGATTCCCAATCAAGATACACTGCTAATAATTTCTTTACATTGAATATGGTTCTGAAATGCTAAATAATAGAATTTTAATCATGCGATAATATATGCGATTAATCACGATTAACTATAGAAATTCAGCGATTAATCGCAATTAAGAAAAAATTAATCGCTTGACAGCCCTAATATATATATATATATATATATATATTTGTATGTAATGTATTTATAACTGGGGAAGCGAAAAATGTTTTTACTACTCAGTTAGTACACTGAAGTATTCACACCCTCTTGGATATTTACCCTTATTTTTCACATTCGCTTATTTGGCATTATATCTTTTTTAACTAACTAGAAAAAGCCCAAATTAAATTGATAAAAATGTTAATTTATAGACGCAGTAAAATGGGAAATATCCAGGGGGTATATACTTTTTAAAGGCACTGTAGATCAGAATATTCACTGTGTGTAACATAATACTTCATTTTAGATGAGGCTGTGTCAGTGAGGCAGGCAGTGATAATATGAACTTGATGTACTCACAGCAATGCAGTGCAGAATGCCATTCTGGTGTTTGGAGCCCCAGCACATTGCAAGCTGTCTCATAGGCCTCCACTGCTGAGCACAGCATGCCATTGGCTGGTGTGTAGGCACAGAGATCGTACACACAGGAAGTGAAGTACGCCTGTGGGTCAACATGCAGGTGGCACTGCTGGAACGGGCCACTGCTGTTGGTGATGATGCTGCACAGATCTGTGTATTCTGCTTCAAATACACACGTGCCATCACCAATTCGGTCACTTGCTCCACATCTAGGGAAGACGATGAGAAAGAAATAAGTATCAGACGTGTTGCGTGTGTGAATTTTAAAGGCGTACCGATTGTGTGGTGTGAATTTTAATGAGAGTATAGTTTCATGTCAAATCAGCCTAGTAAATCGCCATGTTTCCTTTTCCATTAGTCTTATTGCACATTCTAACTTGAGAAGAGACAAGTTCTAAATAGGAAAATTAGCGGAAATCTTATGTCACTTTTAAATGTGATGCTAGCAGGCAAGATGCTAATGGTCTAGTCCGATTTAATGATCTATGCTAGGCTGGAGCTAAAAGTGGTATCGCAAGACTCAGAGAATGGCTGGAGGAACTTGAGAAAGGCAAAAATTGATTGTTTAACATAAGGGGAGGTGGAAAATGAGTGTAATTCCCCAAATGGTGGAATATCCCTGTAAAGGTGTACAGATTTTTACCAGGATTTTTCACCTTTCTACATAGTTTTTACATAACTGGAAATCTGATCAATAGCCCAGTGTGCCAAACGATGGACATAATCTATACATTTCTGAACATGCAGGTTATAGTCATCGTCAGCCATTTAATCCTATAGTTTGGAAATGTCACCTAATGAGTACATTTTGTGTCTTTTCCAATAATTCCAACTCACCCAGGACTGCTTGCATCTGATTTCCAACTTTGACCGAATTCATTGTCAGTCTGGGCTAGAGTGCCATTGAGCAGAACTTTGTCATCTGCTGGGTTGCCATTGTGATTGCCACACATTCCACACACAGATTGGTGATAATCCGGACTCAGTCTGACAAGAAGTCTACTACGACCATCAAACTGGACCAACAGCTCTCCTGAGGCATTCACAACCACAAATCCAGACTCTCGAGTCAACTGTGCCAGGGAGCCAACGTGAATGCTGTTTGCATTGTTATTTTGACCATCAATCTGTAAAAAACAGAAGACAGCTACAGGAGGTGGGACAGACATGTTTGCATACTGAACTACAAGACACATGTCCTCACTGACTTGACCCTTTTGTGCCCAAACAGAGAAGTTCCACAGTTTGGAGGTACCTTGACTCTCCTGTTCTGTCCAATGCTGATGTGGCTTTGAACTCCTCCCTGAGAGAGCCACACATCCACAGTGGACACAAAAGACACAATTAAGTTGCCACGGTGACTGTTAGCGGCTACTACGCGGAAGGTCAAGGCATCATCACTCATGTTGCCACAGGTGTGGGTGATCTCATAAGCACAGGTGCCCTGGAAATAGATATTTGAAATATGTTTAAAACTTGTGTTGAGGTGGTGGAATCATCTCTTTCAGAATTAAGACCTTGAATCTAGAAACATCTAGAGACATTTCTCTCAGATTTAGGATCTCATTTTCGGTTTCATTTTTTGTATTCCATTCTGTCTGTTCTACCTGAAAGTGAGCCACAGCCCCATCAAAGGTGAAGTAGTGGGGGTCTCCCCAGACCGTGCAGGTTGACAAGCGGCCATAGCAACCCCGGCGGCCATCTTTGACAGAGCATTCCTGACTTGGAGGGCAAGAGGACTGGATACAGCGAAGGTCATTGGGGGAAAAACACTCACAGCGCTGTGAACAGTCTTGTGTCCAGAACTGTTCTCCAATCTAACAAACACAAATAACACTGAGATTTAATTTACTTGCTAATGGTTATGAGGTAATAAAATCACTGTGTGAGAGACACATCATCCTCTTGGTCAGGTTCTGCTTACATCAAAGTAGAAGCCGTCATAAAGACAACCACACTGCTCCACAGGCACACAGCGCCCCCCGCTCCTCACAAATCCATCATCACAGAAACAGCCCTCAGCACACGTCCTGTCACAGCTGGCATCAATGCTGCTGGCACAGGTGTGCCCACACTCTGTGCCACACAGATCGTAGTGGCTGTTTTCTGGACACTCCATTTCTGTTGACACGGGTATGGTTTCATTACTTTTCAGACATTTGGATCAACCAAAAGAATCCAACCACAAAAGCAATCAGTGTAAGTAAAGTCCTGGACACTTACGACAGGTGGAATTTTCTCTCCAGGGGTAGATGATGACATTTTCCTCTTGGCATGCGCTGACATATGCTTCCATTGCACGGCAGAGGACTTCGCTTCTGTCCCCAGACAAGCAGACGTCAAACACACAGTCGTTGAAGAATTGTTGGGGGTTCACATGGGAATGGCAGAAGCTCAGTGGTCCATTGCTAGCTCTGAGTAGCTCACATATGGCACGGGCTCTCCAGTCGTCTCGACACACTGGGCAGGAGTTTCCACATCCTCCAGTACAGGGAATGCCGTCATCAACCTTCCAGTAGTCTCCAAACTCAGAGACAGAGAGGGCAACAGGGCCTGAACTGCCGTTATGGACCGTAAAGTCATCACCCTGGAAACCGTTGAAGTTGCCACACAAGCCGCATGTAGCTCCACTGTAGTTGGATGGTACAGTGATGTCCAACACCCACCGGCCGTCATAACTGACAGTTAGACCGAAGTCTGTTTTCACAAATGTGTGAAGCCCGTTGGCATACACTGACACTCTTCCCTGATCAAGAACGATCGGCAAGTTTCTTGTCTCCCCATTCACCTAAAGTCAGAGTTATCTTTTGTGAGACAGGATTTTATGTAACTTGTTTTCATAAACTTGAGACAGGATTTTATGTAACTTGTTTTCATAAACTTTCTTTAAAATTTCACTTGAAAAGGGTTATATACCAAACAGATGCAGGTGGTAAATTACAAAGCAAGCAGAGAATCTATTGTTCCAGTGGGCTTATTTATATATTTAAATTAACAAACTGGTTCAACAAACTTCAAGCACATTACGTAAACGTTTCAGAAACTGGTTCTACCATGATGGACAAAGAACACTGTCCAGTACCTAAAAATGATCTAAAAAATAATCTGAATTTGACCCTTACCTGCACAGTCCCCTGGTTGTATTTTGAGATGTACACGAGATGTCCAGACACATTGACATAAACAGCCACAGTGATGGAGACCTGCAGACCATTCCATGCCTCATTCCTGGCCTCCACCTGAAAGTGAGGTAGGCCTTGTGTTTCATTGCACACTGATGCCAGGACGTAACGACAAGTGCCCTGGAAGTCAAAGGTGCGTCTGTCAAAGGAGGTGTAGTGTGGGTCTCCAGAGGCCGAGCAGGTGGCCTCAGGTTTGGGATGGCAGCCATACTGTCCATCCACAACTCGACAAGACTCCTGAGCACTACAAGAAGAGGCGGTGCAATGCGACTGTCCAGTAATGCCATTACACTGGCACAGGAACTGGCACTCCTCGCCGTACCAGTAGCGCTCTCCACTCTGTCTGTAACGCCCGCCGTGGTGGCAGCCACAACCCGTGGGGGGCACACAGCGATCCCCACTCAGGAGGAACCCGTCATTACACTGGCACCCCTCCTGGCACTGCTGGGTACACAGGAAGGGGAAAGACAGGCTTGGGCAGGAAGCTGGGCAGGACGTACCACACAGCTCATAATGGCTGTTAGTTGGGCAAGTTGCCTCTATAAAAAGGAATGACAGGTCAGTTCCATTTCAAACAGTTTCTTTTCCCATATATTTATTATAATATGTCATCACACTTACCACAGTTAGTGATGTTCCTCCATTCCCCAACTGTGATGCCACTCTGTTGGCAAAGCAGGGAGTAGCCACGCAGTGCCTCACACAGTCCCTCTCGAGCACCTTGGGTCCTCACTAGAGTCTGGACACAGTCTTCAATTCGGCTCCAGGGGTCCAGGCTTGCTTGGCATTGGCCAAAAGGCCCATGTCCCCATCCCATAATGCCACAGAGCTCCCTGAACTGGCTGGTGTTCTGGTAGTGTCCAGGTTCCCATACCTGAGGTTCTACACAGTGTGCTGACAGGGAGCCATCTCTCCAGCTGTCCCCAAACTGCTGAGAGTCGTTGAGGGGAATTCCAGTGGGGGAGAGGAAGTCATCACGAAGGTCTCCGTTCAGATTTCCGCACAGGCCTCCTAGAGTGCCGTTGTAGTTGCCTGGACCGGTGATGCGGATGACGTGTGGCCAGTCAGCTCTCACCAGCACTCCGAAGCTGGTCTCTATGACAACACCATTTACACTGCTGTGGTAGATGCTAATATGACCGGGGCTGACGCTGAGCGGAATGCCCACTGTTTGCCCATCCACCTAATGGGAGAACATTAGGTTTATACTTACAGATGTGTATCATGGTATTGGAACTTTAATCAGTAGTTCTATCAGACACACTATTTGGATATCTCTATTTCTTTTAAGTGTGTAAAAATAGAACTCATACCTTAGTTGTGGCCCCCTCTCCCATCTCCACCGAGACTTGTGTTCCTTCTGCTTCAAACTTCAGATGTCTGACAAAATCTCTTGGGCCTGTGGGAACTTTCTCAACAGTGACTTGAAAGTGAGGTAATTGAGATTGTCCCCTGACCCTAGCCAGCGTCAGACTACAGGCACCTGGGTAGTGGAAGGTCTGTCCATCAAAAGTGCGGTAGGACCCAAAGCTCTCCACCCAGCAGGTGGAGTAGCTGACAGGTCTGCAGCCCCGCACGCCACCATGGACCCCACACACCTCAAGCTCACTGCAGCTGTGTGCCTGGCAGATCATTGACCCTTGAGTACAGTGGCAACGTCTCCCACAGTCCTGGTCTAGCACCACTGTCTCTCCAGCTGTGTAGTACCGCCCCTCAAAGGTGCAGCCACAGTCATTCTGCCGAACGCACTCCCCACCGCTTCGGACATAGCCAGCATTGCAGATGCAGCTCTCCTGGTTGGGCAGAGGGCAATTCTGGGGGGCGTTGGGGTTGCTGCAGGTTGCAGGGCATCCAGTTCCTTGTGATTCAAAGTGACTGTTGGCTGGACAGGGGATTTCTGTGGAAACAAAAATTAGTAAATTGAACGCTTGCCAAAACTGTTCACTAGATACAGTATATTTACAGAGTCAGTACCCACCACAGAATCCCTGGCTTCTCCACTGGCCCAACTGGATGCCTTCTTGTTGGCACTGGGCAGCGTACACATTGAGTGCTTGGCAGAGAATGGGCTGGTAGCCATCACCCACACACAGATCATACACACAGTTTTCTACGAAGATCTGTGGAGACAGCCTTGAGTGACAGGAGGCAAACGGACCGACACTGTTGCTTAAGATACCACAGTGGGCCGTGTTTCCATAAAGAGTCCTTTGGCTTTGGGTACAGGCAGCACAAGCAAGTCCTGCACATCGCACGTCCTGGCAGCCAGGGTCAGTGTCCCCTTCTGCCTTCCAGCTGTTAGCAAACTCCACGTCTGAGCTCACAAGCTGCCCACCGCGGGTTCGGAAGTCATCTTGAGGGTGGTGGTTGAAGTTGCCACACAGGCCACAGGTGGCGTTCTGGTACTCATAGGGTACTGAGATTCTGACATAGTGATTGGCATCGTAGGTGACCAGCAGGCCAAAGTCTGTACTGACAGCCACAGAGAAACCTGATTGGTAGACTCGGATGGACCCATGTCGGAGGGTAAATGGGGTGGTCACAAAGCTACCATTCACCTGAAGGAAGGAGATTGCTACCATTAACACTGGGCCAATTGGAGAATAACAGTTTGAACTTGTGAAATTGTGAATTCTTGTTGTGCTTACCATTGCTTGGTAACGATGGTCTTTGACAAGTTCAATTTCCTCATCATAAACCCACACTCTTACAAGACGGGTCCAAGACACATGTGTGCTGCCCCGATGTTCATTCTTCCCTTCAATCCGGTAGTACGGCAGTCCATTGCCACAAGCCTAGCAGACATTTCAGTGAAAATATTTAGCGTGAAGCTCCCAAGCAAATAAAAACATATTAATAAAGAAACTTAATAAACCCATATGGTTAAAGGCACTAAAGTATAATACCTCTGAGAGGACATATGTGCAGGTTCCCTGGAAGTGAAAGACTTTCCCGTCAAAGGTGTAGTAGTGGGGGTCTCCAGAGATGGTGCAGGTGCGGCGCTGAATATTCTGGCAGGAGTACTGGAAGGGTGCTGGACGACACGCCTGGGAGTAGCTGCAGGGCTGCTGCTGGCACTGGAGGAGGCCTCCACTGACACAGGTGCATCTCTGCTGACAGGTGGCATCTCTCCAGAAAGAGTCCCCTACCTGCACAGGTAAACCTAAGAGACGTCTCTGCATTAGTTTTAGTAAACCTAGTAAAGGTCACATTTTGCTTTCTGTGTTGGTCAAAATACCAAAAGGAAGATCCACACCACAATAGCATCACAATATCGTTTTCAACTCTGTCTGGAAAAACCCTTAAAGTGTCCTGTTTGTGTGCGTGTTGTTTGTTGCGGGTACAATATTGCACAATGGCTTTGCATTGATATTTTAGTAACAGGTCCTGAACTTGTGTGACAGAAGCAAAATTTCGCACTTTGGTTTTTCAGTTGTAAGTGGAAACTTGGTCCAGGTAGGTAAAATTGAGGTGGTTTTAATGAAAAAGCTTCCCTTCTTCATGTCATGAATTGAACAGTTCTGAATGGCTTATTCTCGTCTGACACGTTTCCAGACCTTGGCAGCCCATAAACAAATAACTGGTTTGTTTATTTTTACATAGGAATGCATGACTGTTGTTTAGGTGAAGCTGTTATGTTGGAATATAAGTCCATAGTGAAAATAATGCTAGTTTGCAATGAAAATTGTTTAAATCACCATTGTATTGGCAGCCTTGTGGTCCATCATCAATCAGGAAGGCCCAGCGGCCTGGCCTGTTGACATTGCTAGTGTGCCTTAGATTGGTGATGTTGCTCATGAAGGACCCAGGGATTGAGAAATGATGCATTGAGTTGGTGGTGTCATAGCCAGCCTGTTCATCAAGAAGGAAAGATTTAACAGTTACTCATGATTCCCACGGGTCCTTTATATCCTTGACCAGTGTGTGTGCTGAAAGTTTATTTAGAAGACAGTTTATACAGACACTACCTGGAGTAACTTTTCCACTTATTTTCCGGGCGACGCCATTTTGAAGTCAACCGAGGAAAGCAAATCTTGTGTTGTTGACGGAAGGAGAACTGTGCGTGTGATCATTCAAAAAGGGGGCTGTGTCATTCATAGACTTATCAAGTCTTAAATTCAAAATGTTGTCGCCCGAAAAACAAGCGGAAAAGTTACTCCAGGTAGTGTCTGTATAAACTGTCTTCTAAATAAACTTTCAGCACACATACAGTACAATGTTGCCAATGCCTTGTTTTTTTATTTATTTTGTGAGATTTTTGCATGTGTGGTCTGCTCACCTGAACTAGATGGCGCGTTGAAGCAATGGCACCATAATTCATCAGAGTGAACGAACGGTTACTTCCTGAGATAAGGACCACTTGGAATGAGGTTTCCTAGGATAATGACACAACAGTAAGATAGTGAAGTAGTGAATATCAAGTAATTTCATTTTGGAATTTATTTCAAATCCAGTTCTTTTACAAGTAGGCCTAATGTCTTATTTATTCCAGATGATGAACTGATGACATTTGAGGACCACAATGTATGTAGGCTAAAAAAGTGCAGGAAAAATACTAACTGTTCCTGACTTCTCGTAATATTCCACTTTGTCCCATGTTGCAACAAAGACCCAGGAAGCTGAGAAGTTCAACCCAGGGAAGTACTGGTTAATGTCTGTAGTGGCTTGCTGAAGAACACTGCCACTGGTATACTGCTGGTAGGATATGTTGCCTTTGCGGGTGTTGTCAATGTCTGTCCAGAATGGGGCAATGATGTTGTTGTAGTGTTGTGAATAAGCAGGAAATTGGTGTGGAGACCAACTATACCCTCCATAATCAAAAGTGAGAAATCCGTTGTTGCTAACCTGAAGTAAAAAATAAGTATTTGTATAAGTATATTTGTATAATATTTGTATAGCACATTACATTCCAAAGTGCTTCACAGTTAAAAAGACAGAGATTAAAAAATGATTCAATCATAACAAAAGCAAAACAAAAGAGACAGACATAAACATACAGACAAAATACAAGTGGCATCAAATCCATTAGTTACACAGACTCAATGGCTGTTAAAAGCAAGTCTGAAAAGATGGGGTTTTAGCAGAGATTTAACAACAGTCACAGATGATACTGATTTAAGGTCCTGTGGTAAACTGTTCCAGAGCCGCAGTGCATAAGACGGTCACTTTCTTGAATTTCCCCTTGGGGATCAATAAAGTATCTATCTATCTATCTACCTTTCTGTGTGCGGGAATGGGGTGTGTCCAGGCGTGTGTGGGATGCGGAACTTAGTGATTGTGATGGAGTGTAAAAAAAGCATTTTTGTTACATAACCTGGAGCCTCCCCATTTAATGATTTAAAACCAGTCAATGCCACTTTATACTGGATTCTAAATTTAACAGGCAGCCAGTGCAAGGCGGCCAGTACTGGAGTGATGTGTTCTTGTTTCCTTGTCCCAGTAAGCAGTCTAGCGGCTCCATTTTGTACTAATTGTAGGGCTGTAACGATGCACCAACCTCACGATTCGGTTTGTATTTAATAACATTTCAATAGCCTACCTTAGAACACCAGAGGATTACAAATATAATATAACATATCTATATTATTTTATATCCTGATATAAAAAGAGAGAATAATAAATTCTGATATTTATGACAGCACACTTTATGCAGATTAGCCTATACGAGAATTTACCATGACGTCACAATACCAATATACATTCTTCTGGGTGGCAAAAGCTGAAGCATTCTCCATTGGCACTACTAGTAAACAAACCCTTCCATGTCATTTGACCAGGGCAGAGCGATCAAGAAAACAGAGTAAATGGCTTGAATTAATTGATTTTCGTCTTGCGTGGTGCTACGGGACTTCTCATTCATATTCATACGGTTATGGGAAGTCTCATTAATATGCAATGAGTCATACGTGTCTCTAGCCATGCTGCGTCCACTCTACCCCGTAGTTTGAACGAAGTGAAGTGTCAGTCGAAATCAAAGGCGAATGATGAAAATGCTACGTGAGGTAAATTGCTTGGGGAACCCGCCGTCGGCCGTAGCCTAGGCCTAATACATTTCAACAGGTAGGCTAAGTTAATTCAAAAACAGACGTGGTGGATATTCAGACATAGTTATAACATGAGAGACTGGCCGGTTGCACAAAACACCTTGTTCAGGTTCCCTTAAAATCTGATTTAAGGCCCCCTTAAAATAAAATCGGCTGCACAAACACATTTAAGTATTCTACTTCGGTTTCCTTATAATTTTCCCTCAAGTATTTAAGGTTTTCTCATTTTCTTATATTATAAGAATTTCCGTTGCCCAAACGACCTTAGCAGCCTAAATAACCACACGAGGTTCGGTTCGCCAGGCAAAACATTTTTTTTTTCCTGATGACAGTCAGGATAATATCTAACTAGCTAGTATTGTTCAATTCATGTCTATATATGGCTTTACTGATGAATGGATAAATGTCACCGAAAATTATTAAGGTAAGATAAGATCATAAGCTTGGGTTGCAGACTACGGCATAACTTTAGCAAGCTAGTTACAACTATGTCCGTTGAACGTAGCCTACCAGTTGAGTTATTCATTGCTAACATTAGCTATTGATAGGCCTACAGTAGGTGCATTAATAACTATAGCTAACATCGTAAAATTAATTAGTTAGTTATAGGCCTACTCAGATTTGTAATGCGTCATTCACTATCTGATTTTATCAACAATATGTGCACACAGCTTGCTATTATTTTGGACAGTCCCGTATTGACCAACATCTGCATTCTCAGAAAAGCAAGCACAAATTAGCAAACAAACAATCCGTGGTTGATACTAAAGGGACAAAACTTAAGGTGCTTTGTGTAAACGGCCCTAAGGAGATAGCAATAACGTTAAATTAAATGCATAGTTATATATAGTTGTATGTATACTGCTGAGACCTTGAATTTCCCCTATGGATCAATAAAGTATCTATCTATCTATCTATCTCTCTAGTAGCCTAGGCTAGCTTACTATAGCCTATGTGTAAATGAACCTCAGCCTGCCATTGAGTGGTTATTTTAGTGACTGTTGCTGTTTGACTTACAATCTGTTAGATGGTGTATTTCCCTGCTATCTAAATAAAAAGTCTATGATCGGGTTTTTGTTGCTCGGATCGGATACAGATGTAAGAAGTGGCTACTCCGCCACCAGGCAGTCTTGCCATCTCCTCTGCAGCATTACTTTTGACGACGTCCACTAGCTTTAAACTTCACCCACAGGTTCCGCTGGATATTTTTTTTTTTTCTGAAGGACATCGATAAAAACCCCACACTTTTTGCTGTAGGCTATATCTGGCGGCACAACCCCAAACACAACATGTTTTCGTTATTGTTTCAACTTTGATCAACAACAATGTTTTAACTATGTAAGGTCAGTGGAAGCCGCTTGCGTTCTGCCACCCGGAAGGATCTTGGAGCCTATTGTTTACAAACATTCTGAAATGCCGTATAGCCTAAGCCTACTATTTCTATTACAACACCATTCAGCTGTCTGGTTGAAGCCTGGAAATATTGTAAACAAAGTACCATAATTAGACTGTTTTCCCATGTGTGTTTAAGTTTTAAGGTAATGCTTGTTCTCCTTGGGACAGGCCCTTTTGGGAAACATTGGTATTGAAATGATCTGTTAACTTGTTAACGTGTGTCCATTGAGCGAAAGAGGGAGAGTGAGAGAGAGCGGGGCAAGGAGAGGGGGTTTACTTCTATACTGTTAGGTAAAGTTGAACACATAGTCTACAACGAAAGCAACGAGAGGTATGAAATTATGATTTATTTATTTATTTTTGGACAACGTAGGCTACCGGTAAGTAAAGCGGGAGATGTGTGTTGCTTATGCGGCCGCGTAAGCTGCAAAGCACTGTGTGAAACACTGGAAAGGGTGTGTTGTGGTTCTGCCTTTTCACACCGCGACAGTTTCGTGGATATGAGTGTTGCGATTTCGGTTTCGAATCGCATATCGTTACAGCCCTAACTAACTGTAATCTATGTGGTGAATTTCTGAAGACGAATGTATGGCCAGGCAGGCACCAAGGGATGATGTCATGCATGAGCCGAGACGGGAAACAGGCCTGCTGTATGTAATCTAATAGACTCGTCTGGTACTAAATAAATGGTGCACATTATTTTTATGGACAATACGGTAAACTTATCCACCAACATGAATAATTGGGTAAACGCTGATTGGCTAAAGAGGTGTCCAGGCGCGCCTGCAGGTGTACGTCCGTACGCACTGTGCGTACCATCAGGCTCAACAGCGAGAGAAAATGTCCCTTGTGTGTGTGTGTATTCACACCAAATTGGCCTACCATACCTTCCCAACTATGCACAGTATCCCATTAGCTGCATGCCATCAGGCTATTTACCATTTTCTATTATGTAAAGTTAGTGAACACGTTATCAAAATTAACATGCACACATTTTGTTTGAGCAGGAGAGAGAATACGCACGCAGGCACGCAATAGACTACTTGTTTTCTTTTACTCGGCTATCTATATATGGTTATCAGCACACAATGTTGAGCTAATTCACTAACTCAATACTCATCATGGATATCACAAGTTTTAAACAACGAAAACAGAAAGGATGGAGGCAGCAAAGCTAGGAGTTATTCCAGATGGACAAGAACAAGGTAGGCAATCGGTGTGCTTGTCAGAACGTTAGACTGCACTAAAGCCAGACGTCACGTTACGCTAGAACAAAACTAAAGGTAACTTTAGCCTGTATAGGGCTGTATCAAGTTGTCCAAATGAATAGGTCATTGTAGACGTTGTCGTTGTATTATTGCATGTGGATGTTGTTATGCTATGTAGGTTACTTTTTTGCTGACTGACCAATGCACGGACCAATATTGTTCACGAGTGATTTTTTTTTTTTGCGTGGGGGGGGGGGGGGTGATGGGTGTGCGTACCATAGCATTAATTCCTGCAGGCGCCCCTGGAGGTGTCTGCCATTTGCATATGGGGCAGACACCTGGTCAAGGATTGGCCAATATTACTGAGAAGGTGGTGTTCTAACACCAGCTTTAGCGGGTATAAAAGTTGGCTCCCAAGGAAGCGGACTTCAGAATTTGCGCTTCTTCTCACCAGAGGCCTGGTTCCTAGATTCCGCTGCAGAGGACATCCATCCATTCACATCTCCTGCCTGGCTGTACTTAGTCTCTGCGTGTTCGGAGCTGTATGCTGGAGGATTTGTGAATAAAGGCCTTTAGCGGCTACTTCTCATCTCATTGTTTCAGAGTGTTTTAATTGGAGGTTCTGGTAGAGGCTTTTTTCCACCACAATCTTGCAAGAGATTATTAATAAATTCCAGTGTAAAGGGCATTGTGATAGTCCAGTCTGGAAGTGATAAAAGCGTGTATGACTTTCTCAAATGTGCTCCAATAGAAAGATTGTAAGTTGAATGCTGTATTGTTTGCTAGCCTTTTCCGGATTCTTTTCAGATTATTTTCATAGGTTTACCTTAAAGGTGCTCTTAGCTTGGTTGGGTAACGTCACTTCTGTTTGCGTTCCAGACAAAACGGGGGTATTCCAAGTATGTGGTTTGGGGACAAACCTGGGTAACTCAGAGTAAGTAGTAAACCTAATAGAAGAGCTGTATGGCTTCATTCTCCTAACAAAACAATGCCATAGGGCTCTTGTTGTAGGAGGTTTACCACTTACTCCGAGTTAACTTACACAGGTTTGTCACTAAACCATGTACTTGGAATACACCTCAGAAAGCTAGCTCGCCCCTCCTTCCCCCTCCCTCCTGTTGTGTTCTTATGGTTAAGAATAAAACACTTGGAGTCCAACGTAAGGGTGAACACTGTCACTTTTATTGTCTCCAAGACTCGTACACTGACACGAGAACTCAGCCTTACATATTAATCACTGATACAGCTGCTAGGTGCCAACTAATCGATACATGATCTACAGATCATTCCTAGTGACGTGAACTATAAAAACCAATAGTGACCTCTCTCCAACACCAAACAGGAAGGGGCAAAGTAGGCGACAGCAGTAGCCTATATGATTATTTGTTATTCTTGATGATAAAACCTGATGATAAAATCCCTTGGAAATAAAAAAAAATGAAAAGTAAAAATGGACAGTTGAGAACTGTTTTTAGAAGTAATTAATCAATGAATACATTTACTTACATATAACCAACTAAACGTCTGCCTGAAATAGCGGAATGGTTGTGGTAGCGGAACATATGTGGCGCCATCATCATAACGGTGAGTATATGAATCCCCTGGTCCAAATGGATAAAATACACCTGAAAAGAGTCGGAAAGTTAGGGATTCATGGTTTCTCAGCACATTAATCTGCATCAGCATCTTGTTGGTAGCTGTGTGGTACCAAAATTCAATCATTCATTTAGAAGGATAATTAATCTGTCCCCACTCTTCTACCTATTTCTTTGACACTGTTGGGCAGTTTAAGGTTTGGATAACCTCAGGTCTATAGGGGGCAGTAGCAAAGGGAACAGGTGTAACAGGGGCCAAGTAGGGCTGATGTAAAGAAGAGAAGGGGACTTTTTTTATTATTATTATTTACTTTCATTTGCCAGGAAGGTCCCATTGAGACAGGGATGATCGGGGGCGAAGGGCAGTTGGCAAGAAGCACTCCCGTAAGCGCAAGCATATGGACGGGCAGGTGGAGCATCTGCAGCGTCAGATGCTGGTAATGCAGAATGGGCTCCTGCAAGGTCAGAGGTCGCCGCAAGAGCCATAAAATCTGGGTGAGATGGCAGTTAGGTGCTATCGTCGCTGCCCTGATGAGCTGTCACTGGCAGCCTTTGGAACTTTGCAGAGGACCGTGATGACCCCTCTGATTCTGAGCTGAGTGAGGATACCTCACAGGCCTTGGATACAGTGCCTCTTGATCAGACAAGGCAGTAATCACTAGGGCAGCAGACGGGCCAGTTTGGCCTCAGATGTGGGAACATCTGTGTTTGAGGGTCACGGCATAAGTCTGAGTGGCTCCCTATTCTCCCAGACTTTGTGGCGGAAGGCTGTAAGGCTGTCACTTAATGTTCGAAAATCGATTGCACAATCGATTGGACCAACCAACAAAAGTTTCAAAAACTAAAATAGGGAATCGATTTTAACCAAATATGTACACTTCCTTTTAAGCAAATTAAACAAATAAAAAAGATAGATGTAACAAAACCCACAAACAAGCAGAAAAAGAAAATAAAGAATTCCGAAAGTGCAGTAGGCATTGCGAAGGCTAAAAAGAAAATTCCCACCAATTTCACCGGAAACAGCTGTTTCAATCAGCTGCTGTGCTGCTGGTGTTTTGCCAAAAACTGGAGGACAACGTGATCAACCAGTGCGACATGAGAGAGACGAATGATAAGCCCTAATAACTTGAGGAGTTCGATGGAAGCACTTCGGGTTTTGGGTAGATCAACCTATGGAGAAGGACAAAGCGATATGCAAACCGTGCAGACGTGAGTTCCAACGTAGGCGAAATCTGTTTGACATTTTTAATCGTAAACACAGCCACGTTGAAGCCTGCATTAATGTTTTTCACTGATGTTATGGCAGTCCACTCTGCTTATTGTTTTTAGAGAATCTTGCACTCCTGTTTTAACCTGACTCTCGCCAGATGAATTTCGTTCCGCTTGAAATTAAATGCTTGGCGGAATCTAGTAGGAATTAGGGGTGTAACGGTTCATGTATTCGTATTGAACCGAAACGGTACGGGCGTCACGGTTCGGTGCATGAATTTACACGGAGAATACACGGTATAAAAATACATAAAAACTTGTGTGCGGATTAATTACTGTCATGCACAATTACTGTTAAGTCGCCTACCGTACGAGAGTTACGGGAGTTCTTTAGCGACACCTAACGCTAATCTGTAGCCTCGCCTTAGCTCTGAAGCTCTGATTGGCGCCTATGTTTTTTTTGTCAGGTAGTCGGTCGAGTCAGTCAGTCAGAGATAGCAGCACTAAGGTGGCGACCCACAAGAGTTAGAGGATCCGCTGGTCTCTTTAAGATCGCAAGTTTGAGAACTTCAGTTACAGTTACAGGCGAGCGAGAGAGATGAAACTGTGTGTCGGCGTTGTTCAGCAGTTGTTGGGGTATGTGAGTGGAAATATAACATGCTACACATATTCAAAGCCAACACCCAGATGATGGGCTACCAATCACTGAAACGAGAGAAAAAAACTTCCTCTGCGCTTCACAAGCCTTTGGATACACAAATAGGGCCAAAACCTATGGCTTAAATTAAATGATTTCGTAATGACAGAAAGCTATGTAAATCGCTTGGTAATTACCTTTATGTTGGGGTAACTTGTAACTTCTTACATGAGGAGCTGGTAGTGTTAAGTGCATGGACAGTAACAGAAAGGGTCAATGCTAACCAGGCTAATAAACAAACCATGCTACGGTGAGTTAACGTTGAAGGGCAAAGTCACGTGACTTCTAGTTGTAGTCTGTTTATGAAATGAAATGAGCAATTTCGTTTTTTACAAGAAGGCAAAATAGTGTGATTTTCACAGTTAGTAGGCTAGATTATTACTGTACACACACTGAAAAATATTGAGGCAAATTGTAGACCCTTCCATATACAACCTTTAGAACACCCTGGGCAGCTGTAGTCATATTTGAAAAAAATTTTCCCTCCATTGTACTGAACTCGTACCAAACTGTGATGTCCGAACCGAGGTATGAACCGAACCGTGACTTCTGTGTACCGTTAAACCCCTAGTAGGAATCTATGCAAAGTTTTATAAATGAGGCCCCAAGGCACAGTGTAGGCTACAACTTACGCTCACATTCCTCCCCTTAGTTTCAACGAGTTCAAAGTAATGTGAATACCTCCATCCCTCAGAAGTTAGCGTTGGCTGTGTCTCGCTTGCTATAATTGCTCTTCATTGCCACCAGCCTGTCACGTACTGCATTTCATGCTACCAGCCTCTGTCACGTATGCTGCCGTGTGGAGCTTGTGCTTATTGCGCAAGTGCGCAGCTGAGAAAGCAGCGTCGCTTTTAAATCTGTCCCTGGGAAAAGTAACGTTGCGGCGATTTGAAAAAGGAACTACGTTACGTTACAGTACTTTTTACTAAGTAGTTATGTTACTGTAATGCTTTACTTTGTACGTTATGTTAGGCAAGCGCGCTGCGTTGATCAAGCTTTACAGTGGTTGATTCCCAAAATGAAGCAGTCTAAACCCACTGGTGCACAGGGACGAAAACTGAGAAAGGAAGAAGATAAAAAGAAATCCAAGTATAGAGGTGAGTCTTTTCATCTCAGCCACTAACCCTTTTTTGTATGCAAATTTATTAATTCAAGTCATTAAGTCATAATTTGCCTGTTGGAGTGATGAGAGCATTTTTGTTTGCATATTCTGGAGTTCATCCATTCTTTGAAGGATAAGGCTATTTGCACCCCTGGTACAATTAGCAGTGTATGCTATTCGTACCCTGGTGCAATAAGAAGTGAATTCTATTCGTACCCCGGTGCACACAGCAATGTGTCCTATTAGTACCCCGTCTGGTACAAATATCAATGTATGCTATTCGTACCCCGGTGCGCACAGCAATGTGTCCTATTAGTACCTCGTCTGGTACAAATATCAGTGTATGCTATTTCCACCCCTGTGCATTTAATCTGGCATATTGATCACACAATGTAATAATATATATATATATTTTTTTTTTAAACAAGCAACATGTTTTTTGCTGTTGTTACATAACAGTGTGAATAGCTCAGCTGTGTAATATACACTCTGAATAAGGTATGCTGTTTGCATCAATGTACAGTTAGAAGTGGATGCTATTCGTACCCAGGTGTTTATAGTACTGCATGCTATTTACACCCTGGTGCATGAACTAGCTAATTGTTGCAATCAAAACTTCCGTTTGAGAACCGATTTCTTATTCAAATTGCGCGCCTTCTCTCCAGAGACGTTGGTACACATGCAAACTCACTCCGCCAAAACATATCATACGGAAATCGAACCCCGGTCTCCCGGGTGCCAGCCCTTGGCTGTGACCACTGCACTATCTGCTTCGACAAGAAGTTGAGGTTTGCAGGTAAACTTATAGTTTATAGGCCTGAACGTCATATTCACGAAATTTCTGTTAGCTAACAAACTGACGGTTGTATGCATAGTTCGAATTACAAAGAGACAGAAATATCAGTTTTGGGGGGGTCAGATATTTTTTCTGATATTGTGAAAAAATATAATTACAGTTACAATACAAGTCAACTCCTGTTTTCACTGTAGAAATATTTTAATGTAAAGCGATTTCAGAAACCCCTATTGTGGACCGTACCATTTTTAACCACCGTGGCGCTAGAAGCAACTGAGCAAGTGTCAACATTGAATGACAAAACGCTAAGTAAATTCCTCCAGTAGGCTAAATTCGGTTTGCTGCTGACGTGCATGGGTAAATGTAAGTTGCTAACTGACGTCTAGCTTGTTGAAAATGTGTTATTTTACAACCTTCATTTATAAACGTGCTTGTTCTTTCATAGCTCATGTCACCTCTTCATACATTGAATTACTGGCTACTTACCTGCTACTTACCCACTGAGGCTAGTAAAGTGGACCTTGGTTAGTTACCAAGGTTAGTTAGCAAGGTAATTCTCTATTTAAATAAACCTTTACATTGTGGTGAGGTAAAATCGATTGTCATTTCCAAGGAGATTAACTCCATAGCCTAGGTGTCCATTCTCATTATATCTTGAATAAATTATTGTGCCCTTTTGAAATTAGTTTGGCACAGATCCTGTGTTTTTATATTACACAGAGGGTCTGATGTAGCTAAGCCTACATAATATCAGTGAAACCTGTGGAAACATAAAAAGACCCAAGTAGCCTAGGCTAAATATGTGCTAGTATTTGAATTTGTTTTTAATTGGTTGGTATTGTTTTTACATTCTATTATTTCCTATTTTTAGTTTGATAAATGTAGTTTCATCTGAGAACCCTGATATCTTAACGAAACTATTTTCTATCTACAAACAATTACATTAAAAGTGTAGGTGCAGTTAGGTTTTATACACTGTTCATATGTGTTAAGTAAAGGGGTACCCAGCAGACAGGAAAGGCACAGGATAAAAGCCGTGAGCAGACCGCAGGGAGACGACACGATGAGGGCAGAGGGCAGAGTTGATCAAAACAGTTCTCTTTTGGATATACAGTATAAAAACGATGAGATATTCTGTAGCCTACTGATTATCAGTTTGTCGCATGTTTAGACCTTGTATGTGTGTTGCACAACACATGTTGCACTTGGCGATCACGGTGGGGATTGATATGGTAATGGATCATGATGGTCAGAAGAAGTGAAGGAGCAGTACCCCCCAATTATGGTGGGGTAATTCGCACTCTGGTTGTATGTGTTCGCTGAACAAAGATTATGAAAATAAAACACAACTTTTCCATCTCAACTTTAATTTGAACAGATATTAGTCCTGAAACCGTTCAGAATTCTTCACTTTCTGCTGACGAAAAAACGAATGTCGGCCATGTTTTTTGGGCACGCGAGCAACATGTTTTTGTTGTTATGTAACAGGGTGTGAATAGCCCAGTTGTGTAGCCAAGGCTAGACACTCCGTTCTTTGAATCATAAGGGTAAGGCTATTTGCACCCCTGGTACAATTAGCAGTGTATCCTATTCGTACCCTGGTGCAATAAGAAGTGAATTCTATTCGTACCCCGGTGCACACAGCAATGTGTCCTATTAGTACCCCGTCTGGTACAAATATCAATGTATGCTATTCGTACCCCAGTGCGCACAGCAATGTGTCCTATTAGTACCCCGTCTGGTACAAATATCAATGTATGCTATTCGTACCCCGTTGCACACAGCAATGTGTCCTATTAGTACCCCGCCTGGTACAAATATCAGTGTATGCTATTTGCACCCCTGTGCATTTAATCTGGCATATTAATCACACAATGTAATAATATTTTTTATTTTTTTTTAAAAACAAGCAACATGTTTTTACATGTTTTTTTGTTGTTGTTACATAACAGAGTGTGAATTGCTCAGCTGTGTAATAGACACTCTGAATAAGGTATGCTGTTTGCATCAATGTACAGTTAGAAGTGGATGCTATTCGTAGCCTGGTGTTTATAGTACTGCATGCTATTTACACCCTGGTGCATGAAGTAGCTAATTGTTGCAATCAAAACTTCCGTTTGAGAAACGATTTCTTGTTCAAATTGCGCGCCTTCTCTCTAGAGACGTTGGGACACATGCACACTCACTCTGCCAAAACGCATCACATGGGATTCGAACCCGGGTCTCCCGCATGCCAGCCCTTGCCTGTGACCACTGCTCTATCTGCCTCCACAAGGTGGTGTGGTTTGCAGGTAAACTTATAGTTTATAGGCCTGAACGTCATATTAACGAAATTTCTGTTAGCTAACAAACTGACGGTTGTATGTGTTCACTGAACAAAGATTATGAAAATAAAACACAAATTTTCCATCTCATATTTAATTTGAACAGATATTAGTGCTGAAACCGTTCAGAATTCTTCACTTTCTAATGACGAAAAAACGAATGTCGGCCATGTTTTTTGGGCACACGAGCAACATGTTTTTGTCGTTATGTAACAGGGTGTGAATAGCCCAGTTGTGTGGCCAAGGCTATTCGTACCAGGGGTACGAATAGACACTCCGGAATCATAATTTGTTAAATATTCTTGAGTGTCCTATATAGAATGTTGTATACAATTAATTAGAGGTGACACTTTTCAGTCATATTTTTGCTTGTTTTTTTCAGTGTCCTTAAAAGCACTTTTATTTCCACAGTCAATAGAGTTAATTTCATGTTAAATATCCTTGAGCATCTTTAATTTATCTATGGAGGTAGTCAATTAGGCATATGAGCTTTACAACTGTAACTGTAAACTCAGAGCCGGCCCTGCCCCTGATGACGTCGAGATTTGAAAGATTTCCGGGGCACGGGCTGGAGGACCAAGGACCGACGAAAGAAGACTCATGCAAATAGCATTATGACCTGAACCCCTTTTCTGACCGTTGTGGTAGTAGACTATAGATAAATAAAGAAATGATGGCCCCACTCCTACTTTGTTATTGTTTTGGTGAATAGTTGCTGTAATTGTCATTGGCGTTTTGTGGAAATAAGTTATTTGATTTTTGAAACAATACTACACAAGTCAGAACATTGCTGAAGAAGCCAGCTTTACATTGTCTTTTACTTAATGTGACTTACCTGCAGGGAAACTTGCTGTCGTGCCAGTGATGGGTTGGGGGGTTGGTACTAATGGTGGGTGTGGGGCTAACCTGTTAAAATCAATATCACCAACGTCTGGAAAAGATCAAAGTTGAACATGGACATGAATGACGAAGCACTGCAATAAACAGACTATCTCAAGGGTTAACAACTAGTGAAAGGTTCCTCACTCACCTGTGCAGTAGGTCACAAAGTAGTAGTATGGTCGCATAAATTCATACACATAGTAATTTCCAGGGCAAGCTTTGATTCGAACAGGTGGGTTGGCATATTCGCAGCAGTCCTCTTTATTGGTATATCCCCACTTCCAGTGCCCACAGACCTGTCGTGTCACAATACCTTCCCCCACTCGAGGATGGGTTCCATTTAGCCACAAAGGAACATAATTTCCACAGCGTTGTGCTCTCAAGCAGTACTCTGGCATATGGGCATCAGTTCCCTGGTAATACATGCGATACCAGCCTTGCCAGCTGAGGCCAGCATCCCTCTGGTTGTAGTTGTAGTTGTAGTAGTTGTAGTTGTAGGGATTAAATGTGTTGTTAGCAGCCCTCGTTGCATTATCCAGCACAGTGTAGTGGTGACAAGGGTCAAATGCTGTTGTTGTCTCTGGAGTTTGTGTTGGCTCTGGAGATGTTTCTGTACTACCTGATGGAGATGTTTATGGATAAATGTTATGGATAGCTACTTATGCATCAGAGTGGAATCTGGAAATCATTAAATTAATAAACGTCAAGATAAAAACATATGACTTGAATACTCACCAATTCCAGGCCCTTTTATTTCTGCACATTCTGTACACCCACCCACTCCCCCACCCCAGCCACATACCTTCCTCTTCTTCTAAAAGCCGCCGCTGTGCTGATGTTGACACAGAGACAGTTGTCTCTTCAGTTGTTGTTGATGTAGGCTCTGGAGATGTTTCTGCACTACCTGTTGGAGATGTTAAAGTTGTTTATGATATGAGAAGAGGCTCGTCCATTGAGGAAAAGGAGGACAATCCTCCCTAAACTTTTCATGGAAATTAAAGTAATAACATCTATATACATTTAACCAACACACTTTTAAATAGTTGACATTACTTGCTGAACATTTTCGTATGGACATTCTGGAGGATGTTACTTCGTATATGTAAGGGAGAAGCTTCAACCTATGGGTATGTAGCGTTGTGGCATAAAGCTTAGGTAGTTAGCTTGCTAACTCTGGCAGAAATCTCCGGTGTTCTTGTTCCATGTAGTTTCGTGTTGCAGCCACAGGGTTGCAGCAACAACACGTAGACTAGCCTACAGGAAAGCTGACATTCGGAATATCATTCGGAATATTTTGAAAACGTAACAGCTGCTAGATATTCTGTCTTCTCATTTTGTAGACGAAAATGAAGAGAGATTTTATCTTAGTTTTTATTTCATGCAAAACATTTTAGTCTCATCTTTTTTCGTCAATAATAATGCATGTTAAGATAGTCTTAGTCAGTGTTTCAGGACATTAGTGCAGTCTCGTCATCGTCTCGTCTTAGTCTGACGAAATTAACACTAAGAGTGAGCAGCACCAAATTCCTGGGGGAGCACATCAGTGAGGATCTCCTGGACCACACTGCATCACTGGCGAAGAAACATAGCGGCGCCTCTACTTCCTCCGCAAACTCAAGCGAGCAAGAGCCCCCTCACCCATCATGGGCACTTTCTACAAGGGCACCATTGAGAGCATCGTCACCAGCTGCTTCGCTGTGTGGGGTGAGCTACACTGACTACAACAGAAAAGCCCTGCAGCACATAGTGAACACAGCTGGAAAGATCATTGGGGCCCCACTCCCCATACACCCGAAAAGTCTTTTCAGCCTCCTGCCCTCTGGGAGGAGATATAGAAGCCTCAGTGCTCGCTCCACCAGACTAGCAAACAGCTATATCCACCAGGCTGTCAGGAAACTGAATTCTATCAACCTCTTACCCCCTCTCCCACCTCTCCTCTCTGCCCCCCGTCCCCCCCAAAAATAACTCTGGACTAGAGCTTTAGGAGTTGAGCAACAGTGTGTACATGATGTATCCAAAATGTCATATCATGACAAAAAATTTTATAATGTGAGGCAAATGCTTGCTTTTGAGATGTGTTTATGACATTTTTGAATGCTGTGTTTCATTTTTCTGGAGATTTGAGGAATCTTGCATTTTGCATTTTAGTTAGATTTGTGTGTAAAAAGACAGAGCTTTGAAATTATGTGTGAGCAGTTGAAAATGGCTTTTGCAATTATCATTTGATTTTTACAGTTTTTGCCTATTGGTTACACAGTTTTTGCAGAATTTGGCTCATTATGTCAAATCAAGCCAAATAAGACAGCACTTGGAGATAAACAACTTGTCCTTTCTAAAAATGTAATTCTTGCAACAAAATGATACACACATGCACCATTCGAATTACTCTTTCAAATCAGCAGCAACACACTGATGTGCTTTATACAAAACACTGCGATCTTTACTATCTGTATTGTAATGTTCTCCGACAGTCTTTTGTGAAACTCAAGAATAGAAATGCTCCAGTAACAGCTTATAGTTTGTTTTTTATGATTGCAACATAAAATTATATATAATATATTGATTACTGAATATACAGCTCTGGGGCCATATTCACAAAGCCTTTTATCTTGCCACTTGGAGTAATCCTAAATCACACTAAAAGATTTTAGCTAGGAGTTTTCTCCTAAAAGTTATTCACAAAGCCTCTCAGACCTACTCTTAGTAAGGAAAAATGACAACTCCTAGTTGCTGTGGTTGACGTCATTACTCATGCACGAGCTTGATCGAAGTGACCACTTTCACTGACTGATGATTATATTGCGGGAATGATACCAAAAACCCCCCCTACGATGATGAGTGAAAGGTTACAGGTCTTTGCTACACAAGTAAAAATACTCCGCGAAGGATGGAAGATTATGAATAAATAGCCTACAGGAAAAAGAGTAAGACAAAGTAATGAAATAAGGAAATGCACTGGATTGATGCAATATCTTTGCAACATGTTATTAATCTGTATGAAGACACGTAGCCTACGTTTGTGAATAGGAGAAACAATTTACATTGTTACATTTACAATGAAACATTTAGTTTACATGTTGACAATGAATGGTTTTGTTTGTTGTTGGTGGCGTTATTGCATCCCTTAGTTACAATGCACAATTATTCCCTCGTGATTGAGAGCTGTAGCCGCATGTGCATTTCAAAACATTGCGACGTGAAATGCCACAAAATGCGGCTTAGGATTGTTTGTGAATAGGTCTTATTGAGTTAGGAGTCCTCTCGACTTCTTTTAAGCTGTCCCAGACTTAGGTGCTACTTTTAGGTCTAAAATGCTTCGTGAAGTACTTTCAGTGAAAAAAATTACGAGTCCTAAAGTTAGGAGTGACACGCCCATTATTTTTAGGAGTTGCTCCTAAATTCTAGCCTAGAAATCTAGACACGCCCCTAGCTGCAGCAAATTACATTTGCTGCCAGGCCTAGTCTAGCAACTCTCCGTTGGCTTGTGAGCTCCAGAAATCGAAACTTAATCAGGACATTGAAATCGTGTATAGAGTCGTTTGGTGGGCTTAACATAATGATTGATGGCAGAGTTGCAACGGTTTGGCTTGAATTCCCTGCTACTTGAAAACAAATATCCTATTGCGTCCTATTGCGTGCAGAGGGAATTTGAAAGACAACTGATTATCCCGCCCCTCGGACTGAGCACTGCGAACGGTGAGTGCCCAGACCCTACATTTTAATGTGGGTCTGGCTCGCCAGGCTACCTAAATTCGCCAGTTAGGAGCTATTTTCAGCCTTAAAATTCTTTGTGAATACGGCCCCTGGAAATTAAGAGACCACTTCAAATTCGAATTCAATTTGACCGTAGGATGACATCAGAAAAATGTGCAGTGGTCTCTTAATTTCTTCCAGAGCTGTATATGAAGAGTTTGGTTCCAAAATGCCATATCTCCATTTTTAAAAACATTAAAAAGTCAGGCTATTTAATTGTGTATTTCAGATAATATCGATCGAATCGATGTTGTTTTGATTGAGTAAAGATAAATCAAATAACAATACCCAACTTAAAAAAACAAAATGTAAAGACATTTTTTATGAAAATTCATTAAAGTGGTGGATATGGCGTTATGGAACCAAACCAAAACATACAGTACTGTTACTGTACTGTAAACAAAATAAAAATGAAACCAAAAATAGCTCAACGAAAAATAATTGTACAAAATATAACGTAATTGCAGAGGATAGGGCAGGGCCCAGTTTCCCGAAAGCATCTTAAGCCTAAGAGCATCGTAAAGTCCCTCTTAGAGTTGCCGACTGTTTCCCGAAACCATTGTAGCTTGTCGTGAAAACACTCGTAGATCTACGAGTGCTCCAGAGTTCTCGTTACCGGCTAAGAGCATCTTAACAGTACTTCTCACTGAGGTCACCAACAGGACATACAGAGGAATTACAACTTAGAATACATAATCCAATTTACGTTCCCATTCTTTATTGTGTAGCGTGCAAAATAGTGTAGCCTACATTTAATGGTCATAATAATGTGATGAAAAGCGGACAAAAATGCAATCCAGTTATGAAACGAGACGTTGCCAGAATAGTTTGCCATTATCTTTGCTAAGTGAAGGCTATAATTTAGTAGGCCTATGAGGTAAAAGCAGAGAAAGGAACATGTGGTTTAGTCTGTACTGCATCAAAATCTAAGCCTACACATTTCCTCACTTTCTTACTCGGCTTCTTTCTTATCTTCAAACGTGTTCTTGTGACACCACGAAAAATTATTGCATGGTGCAACAATCTAATCTTAAATAATTACAATTATTTATGTCTGTGTCTGGTATATAAACTAGCCTACTTTGGATGCTTACATGCAGATGTCAAAGTGTTTCTATTTTCGTATTGATGTGAAGTAATGTGTAGATCCGAAGTTTAAATGGTAGGCCTATAGCTGTGACGTGCAGTCACCTGACATCACCATCAAATTAGAGGATATTTCAGTACTATTAATGTGGACAGCTCCCCTTAAGAGCATATTAAGAGCAGTGCACGCGCGTTCACGCTACGAGCATGTTCTTGAAACAGTCGGAAAAACCAAACGAACGATCGTAAGATGAATCGTAGAAAATCCACTTAAGAGTGTATCGGGAAACTGGGCCCAGGTCTATAGATCCTGCTTTCAATTGGGATCTGGCCACATACAGTAACCTCATCAAGAAAAAAAATGGTGAAAATATCACCTTGTGTTTCATATCCACCTTTGAATTGACCCCACCTCAATATCTTTGCAGGCATATGGTTGGTGGCCATATACTTTTCATTGGCACACTGGAAATAATAATTCGATAGGTTTTAGAAATGGGGAGTGAATGGAAACCTTGAATTTCCACTTGGGGATCAATAAAGTATCTATCTATCTATCTATCTATCTATCTATCTATCTATCTATCTATCTATGTAGTAAAGGGGGAAGTACAAAACTGTAGATGTGTACTCAGTGTAAAAGTAGACTATTGAACAGGGGCCGTGTTCACAAAGAATTTTAAGGCTAAACGTAGCTCCTAACTGGCGAATTTAGGAGCAACTCCTAAAAATAATGGGCGTGTCACTCCTAACTTTAGGACTCCTATTTTTTTTTCACTAGAAGTAATTCACGAAGCATTTTAGACCTAAAAGTAGCACCTAAGTCTGGGACAGCTTAAAAGGAAGCAAATTTGGCTGCCAGTGTGTTAAAGTGTAACTCCGGAGTACAAACAACCTAGGATATATTTTACAGTAGTCAATAAGTTCAAACATTTGACTGAGAGCAAATGAATTGCATTATCAATGAATGGGCTTACAGTGAAAGCTGAGGGGGCTGCTAGCACATCAAAAAACAAATGCTATTCTATACCACTGACAATGCTCAAAATATAACTAGAATACACTTCCGAGGAACTGCAAAGTGTGCTTGCTCAGGTGCGGTTCACCATTTTGTTTCATATTTTGCGCATTAGACACAATATTGTATCTTGTCATGACAAGGATAGGCCGATGGTAAGCCTAGTAGTTTTTATGCTGGCAACAAAACAAAAGGGTTCAGGAACATTCTTCTTTTTTTCTAAATGTGTTTCTTTCAATACCACCATGGCGACAAAGAGAAAGGAGTAGGCTATGATTTGAAATGTAAGCTGTTGTCAAATCTGGCAAACAAATTCCATGATAAACTGTATGTTCATTCGTCCCTCGCTGTTTCATTCATTCCGACCAGGAGAGATAATGAAACATTACACACGTCCAAGTTTGCTAAAGAATTCCTGAATGGTTTTGGTCAGGGCTGAAACTGTATTTCACAGAGGACAGATTTAGGTTGATAGTGAAATAATATTGACTATCAGTGTGGTACGATCTCTTTGTAAATTACGTTTGATTAAAATGTGTTTCATTTGTCCAGGCTCTCCACGCTATTTGGATCGTTATCTCTAACACTCAACACTAAATGAATGATCCGTAATTGAAACCTATCATCAGATAGCCTAGCAATATGGATAGGCATTCAGTATGTTTGAAATAATTAATTTGATAATATTTCCCATCTTTGCAGAGGAAAAGTTTTGTGTGAAGGGAATTAAAGGCCTGTCTCCTAGACACCTGTCTCAAATACTAGCCGATGCAGTTCAGCAATTTGGGAAAATAAAAGCCCGGGCTATTATATTAAGTTTTACGGTACATCCAAACGCCAGAACACATTTTTGCTAGTTGCAGCGATGCCTAGCTCAAAGGGCACCAAATTATATGTGTGCCCTCACAATGGAGTCCCGAGTCCCTGTACCAAGTTTTGTTTTGATAAATGAAAGTGTCGCTGAGATATGAGCTAACTTCCTGTAACTCTAGCGCCCCCCTTAGTGGTTGAAGGTCACCAAATTTATTGTGTGTCCTTAGGATGGGGTCCCAAGTCAATATACAGACAAAATATACGGACAAAATTTGTGACCTATGAATCTTTAGTTTCGCTTTCGCTAAAATCCAATATGGCGGTAAATCCAATTATGTCATAGGATGCGTTGAACTCGGCTTGATCCAAGGATTCTAACAGTACCTCATTTTTTAACATCGGGCCTACAGGTCAAAAGTAACGTGCATCAACGTAATGCCCAAATGTCTTGGCTAATTAGAGCGCCCCCTAGGGATCAAAGGGCACCAAATTTATTGTGCATTCTCACATTGGAGTCTCGAGTTCATGTACCAACTTTGGTTTCGATACGTGAAAGTGTTCCTGAGATATGACCCTACTTCCTGTTTGGTGGCTATGCCAGCGATTTTGTTTGGCTGTGATGGGCAAGCGCTTTCGAAAATCAAAAATCCCTCTGTTAACTTTTGTGAGGCTTGGTCTGGGGATCATATATGTCAAGTTTTGTGAAGATCGGACAAAATTTGTGACCTGTGAAAGTTAGGTTCGCTTTCAATAAAATCCAATATGGCGTAAGAATGACAAGGGTCAGTGACGCCATCTTCTCTAGCAACTTACACCGGTACTGACCGGACCTTCCAGAGTTGGACCAGTAGCGATTTCTCAAAAGGTCTAGGGGCAGGAGCTTACGGAAAATTAGGGACCCGAGAATAATAATATGAATAAAACTTAAGAAGAAATATAGCTGCAAAGCAGCAATGAGGGGGCCAAGCAGATGCAGATACTTGAGCTGCCGAGATGGCAGATAAATTTGACATTGCCAAGGTCTCTACTGCTCCGCCTGCCAATTGCCTAAAGGTCTCTACTGCACCACTTGCCCATTGCCCAGGGTCTCTCAACTGCACTGCACTGCAACTGACATGCGTCAGCACTTCCTGTTCCTCTAGCGCCGCCCTAGTGGTCAAACATTACTAAATGTACTGTGCGTCCTCAGGATGTGGTCACAAGTCCATGTACCAAGTTTGGTGTCGATACGAGAAAGTGTTGCTAATTATAGCACCCCTTGTGGTCAACGGTGACTAAATGTATTGTGTGTCCTCAGGATGTGGTCCCGAGTCTACGTACCAAGTTTGGTGTCGATACGAGAAAGTGTTGCTAATTATAGCGCCCTTTGTGGTCAATGGTGACTACATTTATTGTGCGTCCTTAGGATGTGGTCCCGAGTCCATGAACCAAGTTTGCTTCCAATATCTGAAAGCCTTGCTGAGATATTAGCTAATTTCCTTTAAATTTAGCGCCCCCCTAGTGGTCGAAAGTCGAAAGGTTTTTTTTGTGTCCTCAGGATGGTGTCCCAAGTCCATGTACCAAATTTGGTGTCGATACAAGAAAGTGTTGTGAATTATAGCGCCCCTTGTGGTCATTGGTCACTTAATTTATTGTGCGTCCTCAGGATGTGGTCTCAAGTCCATGTACTAATGATGGTTTGGATATGTGGAAAGGTTGCTGAGATGAGCTCACTTCCTGTTTGGCGGCTTATATATGTGTGTGTGTATATATATAGTACTTATATATAGTACTTATATACTTATATACTTGTATACTAATATGACATAACCAGGCTGTATAGAATGCAACATGTTCATTAGCCTAACTTAAACACGCCTAACAAGATCTAGCCAGTATCTTTTCATGGACAGCAAGAATCCGCTTTGTTCGTTGTTTTAAAAAGGCTACGTTGTTTGTTGCTGCTACTTATCTCCAGTGGTGACTGTTTAACTTACACAGATGCGCACACACAAGAGCGCTCACACCACTACCCCCTAATGCTATGCATCTTTATTTGATAACAATAAATTAAGAAATGTTTCCTATTCTGGGAAATGTTTAGTTTCTTTTTCTTTCGGCCGCGGTTCAAGGATACCGTTTAATTGTGGCAGAAATTATCCGCGGACCAGTAATCGCCTCGTCGAGGAGGCCCTAACCCTGCAGATCATAGACAGAGAACGCATAGGCCTACTATGCTTTGGGTAAAGAACACTTTGCATGTCCAGTGTACACGGAGAATGACAGTGTCTTGGAGCGGCCGCACCCCCCGCAACTCCACTTCCAATGTCACTGATTCCGACAGATACGCCCGACACTTCTGCTTTTTATCTGGTGGTGGTGGAGTTGACCGGACATCTGAGGCTTCAGACTTTACCAATTTATCATCATCCATTGCGTCTGGCCTCTGAAAAAACTTTTAAGGCTAGTCTGCCTGGGCCTGGCCATGTTTGAACCGCCTCACTCATTTGTTCGTTGTTTAACATGGACGTTTTAAGCGTGCGCTTCCTATTTGAAATGCAGCATAGGCTATGCGTGTTGTTTAATAGCTTACTTTTCAAACGGTAGAGCCTGTTCATTTAAAAGTATATAAGTATACTATACTGTTACGGGCGAATGCTTTTGTCAATTGTTCTAGAAAGCAATAAATTGATACAGTAGGTTATGCTCTGAAGATGGTCTGTGCCAATGTTGGTGAAGACCAGATGAAATTTGTGAGTTGTGAAAACTTTTTGATGTTTTTGATTAAATTCAATATGGCGGCTGAATCAATTACGATGACATCAGAAGTTGGCCTGGGTCTCCAACAGTATTACCAGACACCACTAGTACATTTTAATTCCAAACACATCAATAGCTACAGGCCAAAATGCATTCTTGCTAATTGCAGCGCCCTCTAGAGGTCATTTTGATTGGCTGTTACGGGCGAACGGTTTTAGTTCTGAAGACGAAAAGGAATAACTTTTGTGAGGCTTGGTCTGAAGCAGGCTTGTGCGAAATTCCACATTTTAGAATGGCTCTCCATTCAATTCACAAATTGGAATTTGAGTTGAATTAGCTCTGCCCCACAGGAAGTTGAATTTGAATTGGAATTGGAATGACAGGAAGTGGAATTAAATTCATGGCAATTCAAAGCAATTCCACAGTCACACATCAGGAAGAATGTGTTGAATCTCACATGCATTCAGTTTTGGGAACGTTACTTTGCACTGTAAAATCAAATAGCTATTCTTACTTAAAATGTTTGGTTAGTATAACTCAGTTTTTGTCTTTTGTTGATTATGTTGATTTTGCTTTTTGAGATTACTTGGCTAAAAGGAGTAATTTAATGTTGAGGTGGAAAAGTGAACATGATCATTTAAATCAAGTAAACTATACTTGAATTGCTTGAGTTTTGCTACACTGTGAAGTTAGTTAGTTAGTTAACCTTACTTAACCTGTTAGTTAACCTTAATTAAAAAAAAAAAAAAAACATGCAAACCGATTGCCTTGAAATTACAGACTAATCTGGAATAGGAATTCCAAGTTGTGCAAACAAATGCTTAGGCTACTTTGTGTAGTACACTTACACTAAGGAGAATTCCTATTTAACCTAACTTGGTCATTACAAGTAAAGTAATGTGTATTAAACACAAGGTGTGCTAACTGATGTTTCATTTCCCACAATGCATTTCCAGAATGCCACTGCCCTGGCCCACATATTTGTAAAGATATCACATATTAATCCTTACTGAAATTCAATCTTACAATTACAATGGAATGACAGTGACACTAACAGTTATAGATACTGTTGGTGTGTAATTTATGTGGATGCATCGCACCATCAAGTAGATGACTATCCAAAACACTCTAATGCTGTGGGTAGAACATCAGCAACATGTTACATTTATATTTTGTATTACTACACTCTGAAAGTACTGCACAATGAATGGGAGACCTCACTATGTACCACCAATACGTGGCACACACCTGGGTTTGTCCAGCGGTTCAGGGAACCCCCTAATCTTTGATGTCCACAGTGAGTCAGGACTTTGTTTTACCACTGCATTCAAAGGCCTGATTTCGGCAGTTCAGTGTATCCATGATGTTGTGAAGGCATTGGGGTTGATATTAATATTCTGACCAGAGAGGAGAGTGCCATTTAATGGACAGCCACTAACACCACCATTTCTAGTAGCAACATAAGTTTGCAACGAGAACACTCATAAAAATGGCTCACATTTAGCCTCAGTAACTTAGCAGAGACAGGGTACCTGTATGTATGGTTTCCAGCTACAGATCTGTGTCTGTCTATAACTGTCAGCACTAGTTCTACTCACAGGTTTGGTCTGTTTTGGATAGTCATTGATGGGGTGATGTATCAATATAAATCACATATCAATTACACAAAAACATAGCCTTTAGTGTCACTGTCACTTTGTTATTGTAACTTAAGATTGAATTTCAGTAAAGATTAATATGTGATCCCTTTAACAATATGTAGGCCGGGTCTGTGGTATTCTGGGAATGCATTTTTGTCATATCAGTTAGCTGAACTGTGACATTATTTAGCACAACTTCAATACACCTGTTGTGTTTAATAAACATACAGTATACTTTACTTGTAATTGTAATGACCAAGTTAGTTGAAATAGTAAATAATTATGTGTACTGTAAGTGCACTAGGCTACACTAAGTGAGCATTTGTTTGCACAAATTGACATTACAAACAAATCTGGAATGGGAATTGCAAGGACAATCAGTTTGCATGCTTTTCAAAACTAACAGGTTAAGTAAGATTATAAACTAATTTTACAGTGTAGCACAAACTTCAGCAATTCAAGTATAGTTTACTTGATTGTTTACTTTTCTACCTCAAAACTACGTACCTGTAACACTCATTTTATGCAAGTAATCTCAACAAAAGACAAAACCTGAATTCTACTTACTAGAACATTTTAAGTAAGTGAAACTATTATGTTTAACAGTGTGGAAATATAATTTGTTACTGTTTTAAGTTACAAGTTGTGTGTTTAATGCTCATATAATAATCATATCTGATATATACTGTGAGGCTTCATTGTTAAACACTACCCTTAAATTATGTATATGAATTTCTTCGAATTTCATTGAATTTCAATTCAAATTCGAATTGTAATTCTACATCCTGTTTTTGACCTGAATTCAAATTAAATTCAAATTCAAGAATTGAATTGGAATTTAGGAGTCATTCTCAATTCAATTCTGAATTGTGCAAAAGCCTGGTCTGAAGATCATGTGTGTCAGGTTTGGTGTCGATCGGACAAAATTTGTGACCTGTGAAGACTTTTTAGTGTTTTTTTGATGAAATCCAAAATGGCGGAAATTCCATCATTGCGGAAAATGACGTTGCGTTGAACTCGGCTTGGTCCAAGGATTCTAACAATACCTCATTTTTGACAATCGGAGAAACGGGTCAAAAGTTACGTGCGTGAATGCGCGTCCAACTTTGGCCTGTTGGTGGCGCTAGAGCGCTCAAGGTGCCGGTATAAAACTTGGTGAAATTAATCATGGCACTATGCCTAATTAGTGTGCCAACTACTTTTTACCAGACGGTTCTATGGGCTGGCATTGACTTCAATGACAGAAGCGTAATAGGGAAGAAAACATAGAAACACAATGGGTGCCTTCGCAGCTTCGCTGCTTGGCCCCCAATAAGAAAACTAACAAACACAATGGGTGCCTTCACAGCTTCGCTGCTTGGCCCCTAATTGACCTGTCGCTAAGCCCCGCCCCCCATTGTTACCGTGTGAAAACTCGGACAAACAAACCAGACTTGATTAGAAATACATTGTGGACAATGGCAGCTGACAGTATATGAAAGCAGGCTTTGAGGACGTTTTGATCGATAAGAGGATTTATTTTCCTCCAGAAGCTATCAAAAGGGACTTATGCTATGGAGGGGTGTATTCAAAACTTTAGAATACATACAAGGTGACAAGCACTTGTGGCGAGTAGCCGTGCAAATCACCGTGCAAAAACCACTGACGTTAATGCTAGCTAGCTAGCTAGTGGAAGATTGATACTAAGATATGTTAGGTTGCGAGCTGTTGCAAATGCGAGAGACGTCCTGTAGGCTACTGCTGATGAAAATATACCCCGTTTTCTAGCCTCTCGGGGTACCAGCTATCAGAATTACACGTCCCCCATGCAAAATCATAGCCAAGGCCCTTGATGTCCTACAGTCTGACAAAATGGCCTACACAGGAGTGTTGGTGCCAACTATCTCAATTCTCCTTGAAAAGATGGAGCAGATGAAGCATGGGATCCACCTACATCACTGTAACCCGCTGGTAAATGCCATCATCGATGGGGTTAAAAAGAGGTTTGAATATATTTTTGAAGATCACAGGTTGCTCATAGCCTCTGCAGCTCATCCAATGTTCAGGCTGACCTACATCCCTTCTGAAAAGAAGACACATGTTGTGTCAAACCTAAAAGCGGAAGTGAACCGGTTACAAACTCAGGCTCCAGATCACATCGAGACAGAGCATGAAGACCCAAGTGATAATGGTGATGAAGTATCAGGGTACTTCCCATCTCTGAAATTGACAACAGTTCAGAATGAGGTGGAGAGGTTGCATTGCTCTGAAACCAAACTCGTCAGTGCATTCCAAAGCCTGCTGTTTCTCAAATACAACACAGGAGTTCCTTCAAGTGCTGCCTCTGAAAGACTCTTTAGTTTAGGCATTTTCTCTCCTAAGAGAAACCGCCTTTCTGATGCTAATTTTGAGAAGCTTCTCGTGACGTGTAAACAAACACCCCACACACATGCATACACACACTCACACCAGCTCTTATTTAGAAGATTTTTATTTTCACTTTACTGTTTGGAGCTATTGCCCTTTTCATCAATCTCTGTGACTTAATGATGGATAATAAGGCTGTATGATGGTAGTGGTAGTCACGATTGTTTTTCTAAACAGAGGCAATTCTTTGCAAAGTTAATTTGTAAACTCATGTCATGTTCATTTGTAAACTCATGTCATGTTTTTTTTTATTTACTTACTGTATTTATTTTATTTATAATTTCAGAGGGCATTCTTGCTGAAATATAGCAGTTAATTTGCTCTGATTCACACGTGTTATGTCTGTATTGGGCTATTGTTAGTTTAAACAACAGTTAAATAACAGTTCTTAAGAAAATACAATTAATAATGTTAATTTGTAAACTAAACTCATCTTTTTGTCCTATTCAGGCTCATTGCTATATTTATTTACTTATTTTATTTATTTATTTACTTACTTTATTTATTTTATTTACAATTTCAAAAGACATTCTAGCGTAACTAAAAATGTGTTCTGATTTGTATTTATTTTTTGTGTATTGGGCTATTGTTCAATGAATAAATCATATTTTAGCCTTTATCTGACTGACAGTTGTGTTGATCACTAAAATTGCATTGACTTGACATGCAGTTTGATTAACTGAAAGTAGCTAATGTAGCCTATCAAGCTACTTTTGACAGTTTGTAACTTAGCTTGCTACATTTTTATGGGTGGTAGATTCTGTGTAGTGAAGCTGAATTTATTGTAGAGTAAAGGTAGCTTAGGTAACTTAGCTCATTACACATATCAAGTAGCTTGCCCATCACTAACTATCTGTAACAGAGACAGGGGGTGATGGGATGCGCCTTTACATGATAGGAGTTAATATAGAAATAGCCTCCCCTGAGATAATAAAAAATGGTATATTAATAATCACCCTGTTGCGGGCAATGGAATCATGTAATTATCAGTTTTACATTTTTAATTGCTCTTGCACGTGAACTTTGGCAGACTGGTAGCTACTTATGCATCAGAGTGGAATCTGGAAATCATTAAATTAATAAACTTCAAGATAAAAACATATGACTTGAATACTCACCAATTCTAGGCCCTTTTATTTCTGCACATTCTGTACACCCACCCACTCCCCCACCCCAGCCACATACCTTCCTCTTCTTCTAAAAGCCTCCGGTGTGCTGATGTTGACACAGAGACAGTTGTCTCTTCAGTTGTTGATGTTGGCTCTGGAGATGTTTCTGCACTACCTGTTGGAGATGTTACAGTTGTTTATGATATGAGAAGAGGCTCGTCCATTGAGGAAAAGGAGGACAATCCTCCCTAAACTTCAGGAATTTTCAGGGAAATTAAAGTAATAACATCTACATGCATTTAATCAACACTCCAACATTTTGGGAAATTAGCTTATTCACCATCTCCCCCAGAGTTAGATAAGATGATATATTCCTTTCTTGTCTCTGGGCGTGCAGTAACTCAGTCTGAAGCACACACTGTTAGCATAGCTTAGTATTGCTCACTGTGGTGAGCTATCTCCCAAAAATGACAAAAGCACTCAGATGAAGTTTGGAATATTTTCTGGGCTCTTATGAGTGGTTTAACAAAAAAAAAAGCCACTAGGTGGAATTTCCTTTTTTAAAAACAATGGTCAACTTTGAATTTCTATACAGCCATAAAGCTACAAGATCCAACTTGCTATCATACCATTTTATACTCCAGAGATATATAGCTTTCAGAAAAATATAGTGAGAATTTGCACCCCCAAGTGGTAGTGACAACCCCCTGTGGCTCATAGACTACAATGAATTATGCTAAGCTATGCTAACGGTGGGTACTTCAGACTAAGTTACTGCACGCAGACAAGAAGGGTTTGTATCCGAGCATCTAACACTGGCGAGGGCAGTGAATACGCTAATTTCCCAAAATGTTGGCGTGTTCCTTTAAAACAACAACAAATTGAGCATATGGGGATCAAAAATCAACTTCATTTCAGTTGCTTGGTTGTTAATAAAGCAAACCTTTTATTGAGCATCCAACTTTGTATCACTCATCGAAAAGCAGGGTCAAAACGTATAAAACTTCAATGGCAACGCTAGCGTGGGCTTAAAGGATAAATACGGCGAGTTTTCACATATATGTTATATATATGTCAGTGCTGAGAAACAAACATATATGTGAAAACTCGCCGTATTTATCCTTTAAGCCCATCTATCTCTATCATGACCTTGAGAAACAGATCTATGTGAAAACTCGAAGGATTTGTTCAACACCCTCACTCTCTGTAGCCCTCAACAACACACTGCACACCTTCCTCTGCTTCTTCACCAGTCACCAGCCGCCACTCTACTGCAGTTGACACAGAAGTAGCTGTTGTCTTTTCAGTTGTTGTCGGCTCCGGAGATGCTGCTGTAGTTAGTGTTAGAGTTAGTAACTCGATGGAGATGTTGAAGTTGTTGAGAAACCTACAAAAGTACATATGGAAAATTGTTGCATACTGTTGTTGTTTTAAAACGTATACACTGTTTTTGAAAGCTTGGTGTTATGAGCTCTGTGTGCAGGAGGCAATTGCTGAAGTATAATTGCAGTGCATGTAGGGCTGTGCAATTAATTGAAAAAACGATTAATTAATTAATTAATTAATTAATTGAGAAAAAAACGATTATTCTGCCACATTCCGTTAATTTTTTTGGAAATAGATAAAATTTTACCTCATACAGCGCTCTGATTTACACTATTTCTTTAAGCCCCGCACTCAACACACCCCTCCCCTTAGTGCACAGGCCACCCCCCTTAGTGCACAGGCCACTCAAGCAGTTTTGGGTTGTGTGTGTGTGTGTGTGCTCGTGCAGTCGGTAGCATCATGATCTACGCCAAAATTGTAACTACTGTAGCGCATTCTCTGCGAAGTTTATTATCACTGTCAATCGAGGCGACCAAACCAAACTACTCAGAGAACTTATGGGAAGATGGCTAATCTAACGTTAGAACATGCCAATTTTTTTAATTAGCATGTTACAGCTTGTCTATTAGCTTCTACTAGTGCAATAGGATAACATTAGGCAAATGCGAACGCTACCGTTAGATCATTAACTGATTGTTTGCTCCTTCACTCCCAATGGATTATGAAATGTATTTTCCAAGACCCAGAGGAGAAGCCTCTCGGTTAGCCTACATTTAAAGTTGCTTTAAATGCTTTAAACTTTATCCCGTGGGGAAACTAAACACTCCGACCAGAACCCGTAGGGAAACTAAACACTCCGACCAGCGTGACTACATAGCCTACATATTTGCTTTCCAGCTATCAACCAGTGCTGCTTTGGCAGGTAAGCAGAGAGCCAAGAAAAGATGTAGGAGAGGAGAAAGAGAAATGCTGTTAATATGCTGCTACGGAGAGCCAACTGTGTATATTAGCAGAGATGTAGGCAAGCCTACACACGACAGAAATAGAATTCTAAAGAAAAGGCGATTTTTATCAGTGAGCATGTCATTGGATTTAATCCAAAATGCCTGGGTTTGTGGAAATAACAGATCTCCGTTTTTTGAGGTCACAAGTACTCTTAGTACAGAAAATAAAAAAAGAACAATCTGTTTTACCTAACTCGAGTTGCTGCAGCCAACAGCTAAAGCAACCAGGCAGCTACAGCACTACACTCTGGGGGCATGAACATATATAGAGGTATCCAAATTCTCTTTTGGATTGAGGAATAGGTCTAAGGGGAAGGGCTAGCTACCCCCTTAAAACCAAGAATTTCCACGAACTTTACTTGAAACTGAGGGGTAAGACAAAGACCCAACCTCACACTGGAAAAACATGGCAGAACAAGCACACAGAGAGTCAATGCGTTTCTCCAGGAGCTCTGCCAGCTTCCGCAGGACCTGGTTGTGCCGCCGTCTCAAGTGCCCCTGTGCCAGTGCCACTCCACATGACAACAGGATTTGCTGGAGGCCTGCATTGGTTTTGATGCACAGGGGACACTTTTCTTCACCCCCAAACCACTGCGACAGTTTTTGCGGGCTGAGAAGGGTATCATACGCTACCCTAACCAGGAAGCTGAGCCGTGCCTATGGGGTTTGCCAGATGTCCCTCCAGCTTATGGTCCTGTGGATGGTGTCCTCCTGTTTGCCCTGGGACACGGCCTTGGTGAGGTAGTGTTCCTGCTCCACCCGTGACACTTTGTCCACGATCATGGTCTTCCTCTCCTTCCTCGTGGCTTTGGACCAGAACATGACTTGTTCTGCCAAGCCGAACCCAGCCCGGCCTTCTGCAGTCTTCCCATGACCTCCTTATGCTGCAGCCTGCTAATAGCTTGGTTCACCTCTGCCTGGGCCTTCCACTTGTGGCCCGTTCAAACATCCACTTCTATGCTCCTTACAGCCTGGTCCCTGGATCCCTTCAGCTTGACGACCAGACGAGCCTTCTCCAGCTTGTGCCCTGTGCTTACGGACTTCAGTGGGAGCTGAAGAGTGTTTTTGCCAAAGAGACCTACATCTGAGAAGCAGCGAGGGAGGCCTAACCACTTCCTGATGTAGGTGTTGGTAGTGCCGTCTAGCCTGCTGGCCCAGATCCATGGGATTTCACACACCTTCAATGGCCACATCACTTGCTGTAACAGTGTGAATTGGTAGCACCACTGCTCGAGTTTCCCAGGGAGTTGGCTGCTGTCAATCCTTTTCAGTCCCTCCAGGAACTTTTCTAAAAAATCGCGATGGAAAGCGAAGAAATTGCGGGAGGAAGTGTGTCACACTTTACTTGACAGTATCGACATAAGAGTGACATGAACTGTCATGAACATATGACACTATGAACTCCTCCACTGAGGATGATTTTGAATGCAGCCACAAAAAGTATGGGGGAAATCGAGCAACCCATGGCGATGGCAACTTCCAGTTGTTGCCACCCTGTCGTGAAGCTTTCTAGGGCAAAGCACATGTGGAAATTGCTAAAGTACTGTACTTAGCAAGGATGTTGGTGACACACGATGGAACGTAGAAAAATTCCATCACAAAGTCAATGAGCTTATGTGGCAATGAACCATAAGCATTTGTCAAGCCACACCACATGGATATCACTTTGCTCCCTTTTGGCACGTTGGATCTGCTCCCAGATCATGGATGAGTGTTTGATGCACCCCGGGAAGCTGAGATAAATGTTCTTAGATCAGTTGTATCTTATAAAACTGCAAGGCCTTTTGAGCCTAATGTAGCCTGGGAACACAAGGACCTTCACAACTGTACAACTGGGAGTGGGTCTGGAAAAGGTTCATTGACTTACGATTTCCAGCAGGGGTGTTACTAGCAGTGAAATTGAACTTAAATGGGTACATTAAACTCTTACCAAATCATTCCAAAAGTGTAGCAATCTTGTAAATGAGGGTTTTTACATGCAATTGTTTACTCAATTCCGAAGGAAACATGTCCATGCTGGATTAGTGATTGTATTTGCGTGCCCGTGTTTTGGGGACGTTTGAAACAGGCTTCAATGGCCTCTTGGCCAGATATGACCGGCAGAGCAAATCCCAAATTTGCCGAAAGTTCATATGGGTATTCCCAGGCTAAGCCTAATGCATTCTTGTCAAAATATTACCCAGGTTTATCTTACAACTTACATGTCTATATTAAAATAAGGTTGAGATTTGTGTCCGTTTAGTTAGTTTAAAAGGAAGAAATGATTGACAAAGGGAGAAATTGTTGGTGTATATTTGTGTAGATACAGTATGTTGTAAATGTTTTGACCTAAATGATAGAGAAACATACTATTTCCTTTAATTCTTTTCTTCTACCCCACATGTACGTACTGAGGTCCATTACTCAGGGTTTTGTTTTTAATTGTTGATGCAGGTTTTTTTTTTCAATTTGTTCAATCTTTATTTAACTTCAGAAGTTATTGTCCAAAGATGCAAGTTGTTCCATTAAAGCAGCACTATGACTGTTTTTTTTTACCTTAATATAACAGCTTCAAAGCCAATTTGCTGGCAAACAAACCTGCAATTGGGGAATTGTCCACCTAACATAGCCATAGAGCATAGCTGGTTAGTGGGTCGCAGACGGAAAACCAGCCTTGCAACTTCAGGTCTCATTGAGCCTAATACATCACGCGAGAATCTTGAAACATTACTTGGTTAGTAGATATAGCTCTTTGGAGATGACACTCCAAAGAGCACTTGCAGCATGTACAGGGGGAAAAGTATTTACAATGAATGGAGGTAAAATACAAATATTTCGCGACTCTAGGAGCCAAAAATACTGAAGTTATGTTGGATGCCTTTACGTAGAGGAGGAGGAGAGGAAAAATACTGAGGCAAAAAATTGTTCTTGCAAAATTAAATCTTAAAAGGATCGTGCTTCATGCATAGTCTGCATTGCTTCAGGCATGTTATCAGTCATGCTTCAGTCCCAAATCTAGTCATGCTTGGTGGAAGGAGATGAGAGTAAAGTCTGGATTTGTGCCAGCAGGTTGGCATTCCTCCTCTTTGTGTTTGTTCTCAGAGAACAAAGGAGGCAACACACAAAGAAAACACACAAGAAAGAGTTAACCCATCCGTGCAAGTTACTATTTGGATTGTGATAACCTCACTAATATACGTCTTGTCACTTGTCACCGTGGGATAGTGGGAAACGTAATTTCGATCTCTTTGTATGTCTTGACATGTGAAGAAATTGACAATAAAGCAGACTTTGACTTTGACTATACATGCTAATCTTGAAAGAATCTTTCATGCTTATTCTTTGTGAGTGGATTAGCAGGAAGGGATCAATTTTATTTACCCCTGTAATGCTAATAGAGTTTGCACACTATCAGTGGGGGAAAGCAGAGCACAGGAGCAATAGTTTGTTTTCTCTCTCTAAACAAGTGAGGCTTATCTCCCCCATTTAGACTATTATCTCTTAGAATAAGAATCAAATTCTTAGAAGTACCATAATTCCCCGTCTATTTACTAAGGTTTATACATCGATTTAAAAAACATTTTCAGCCATGATGTTAATACATTGGGACGGGCTACACATAGAAATGCATTTCTTTTCTTCATTCTTCTTTTGGATTAGAGCTCAAACTGGTTCTGTTTCATTGGGCTATTGGGTCCCTTGTGGGCATCCAACCCAAAACTGAGTGGTTTCAAACATGCCACAGATTAGCTTGACGTCGGTAACCACCTGACCACACAGCTGTGGTCATTACATGATTTTTTTTTGATTGCATAAAACTATTACTGCATCTTATACTATTATTGCACTAGTATTGCATCTTATACTTTCATCTTATTATGACCGCCGCGCAGCGAAGCGGCGGTCATATAGGTTTAGTCAGATTTTTTTTTTTTTTTTTTTTTCTTTTTCGCATGTCCAAATTTCTGTCAATGATTCCCGGGACACTGAAAGACCGGGGTAGACGAAACTTGGTGGGCATGTAACCCCATATGGATAGCATGGAACCATCGTTTTTCGTTTTGATCTGTAGCCCCCCCGCTGGACTGCACCCCCCGAAAGGAGGGTAGGGCAGACACAGTTTTCTGTGAATATCTCGAGAACCGTAAGGTTTAGGAGGACCATTTTTTTTTTGTATGTTGATCTCAAGGGGCCATGTCAACCCATTCCATAACCACTCATTTCATGTATAGCGCCACCTAGTTAAACACAAAAAAGTAAAAATGAGGTGTTGTAATCGCAGGTATCTGTGACCTAACATAGTCAAATCTGCACGAAATTGGAAGTGTAGGATCATTATGACACCCTCTGAATGCACGCCAAGTTTCGTGGAATTCCGTTCATGGGGGGCCACACAATAAATTCATTTATGTTACTATACACCAACTGGCCTGTAGGTGGCCGGAGACAGTTTTCTGTGAATATCTCGAGAACCGTAGGGCCTAGGAGGTCCACCTTTTTTTTGTATGTTGATCTCAAGGGGCCATGTCAACCCATCCCATTACCACTTATTTCATGTATAGCGCCACCTAGTTAAAAATTAAAAAGCAAAAAATTAGGTGTTTTCATCACAATATCTCTGGCTGACATGGTCAAAACTGCACGAAATTGAAAGTGTAGGATCATTATGACACCCTCCGAATGCATGCCAAGTTTTGTGTACTTTCGTTCATGGGGGGCCTTACAATAAAACAATTTATGTGTACATTTAGTGACGTACACCAACAAGGATTCCCGGGACACTGAAAGACCGGGGTACACAAAACTTGGTGGGCATGTACCCCCACATGGATAGCATGGAACTGTCATTTTTCGTTTTGATCTGTAGCCCCCCCGCTGGACTGGACCCCCCGAAAGGAGGGTAGGCCAGACACAGTTCTCTGTGAATATCTTGAGAACTGTAGGGCCTAGGATGACCATTTTTTCCGTATATTTGCCTCCAGGGGTCATGTTAGCCCAGTTCATGTGCACACATGTGCACAAACAGATACACACACACACACACATTCACAGTAATCATGACACATACTCACACAGTAGACATATGTACGCTTCCATGCACAGGCACATACGCAGGCACGCACACACACACACACACACACACTCACACACACACACACACCCACACACATAACATAAACATAACACAAACAATCAAGAATTTCTCATAATTATGAACAGGCAAGATGGAGGTGGGGTTGTATAAAATGAATTTTACATGTGAAATCTATGAACTAATCATGTTTTGGTACTTGTTGTCTAGCAGATACCAGTGAGAATTGAGTGTGGATAATGCAATTTAGTGAGACAGTTAGAATCATATAGGCCTTTCAGCGTGATTTCTTTTTGTGGAAAAAATGTGCTGGACTGGGCGGCGGTCATATTTTGTACCGCTCTGCGGTACATCTAGTTACTGTACTTTCTAGTTTTAAGAATAACATTATTTGTGTAGACTCATCACAAGACCGCTCACGTGTTCACTTACACATTGTACTAATGATTTTAGTCTTAAGATGATTGTATCAGATAAGTAGCTATCAGGCCCGGGGTGGGTAATCGGGAGAATCAGGAGTATTCCCGGTGGGCCGCTTCACTTTTGGGCCGGTCGAGGAAAAAAAATGTTGACATTTGTCACGTTAGTCTATAAGTAGTCTACACATTCCGCATTCTGTGCATTCCCGTTGCCTCTGCATGGGTTGTAGCCTACCATGTGAGGGAGTTCTCCCCTCCCAAAAAGAGTTGGTTGGGTCCATATAGCCCGTCTTTTCCAAAAAGTTTTCTCAGCCGGGCCGGCCCTACAGTAGCCATAAGCGTCAGGAAGGATGGATGGTAGAAAGAGGCCAGGAGGGACTGAAACGGCCAGGTAGAATGCTGCTAAATGTGCATAGCTTCCAGATTACAGACAAAAGTGGCAACTGGTAAAGAGAGATAGCCTATAGGCAATGATTATTAGCAATGTAATTATTGGGCTGGACGTTGTAGCGTGGCTTATTTTAAGTAAATTACTTAAAATATAGCCTTTTGTATCCAATTCATAGACTTTGCAGTATGCAAATAACAAAACTGAAGCTTGATCTGTGTAGGCCTTTGCAGTAAAAATTGTAGCCTCTGAACAGCAGATCAACCAGTCGACCATTGAAAATGATGAGCCCTAAATTAGTGATGAGGAGGCCATGACTACAGGGACAAGTAGAGAGGATAAATTAAAGTTATTTAATGTAAGAAAGTGCAATTATGCTACATGATAAATCTATATGCCTTGTTTGCTCAGAAGAGGGTATAGTAAAGGAGTAGCCTAGGCTAAATCACCAAACAATATAGCCTACCCATGCAAAAAAGCATGTAGCCTAAACATTAGTTCAATATGCCTCTTTGTGAAAGCGTGGGATAGGCTACATTTCAAAGGCTTTCTTTCTTTCTGTTTTTGTTAACTTGTGGAATAGTGGAATATTTTTTGTTAACTTCTCAGTTGAAGTGAATTATTATATAACCTTTACACATTTGTTGAACCATACTAATAAAAACTACATTCATTTATCCAATTTCCACCACTATGGAAAAATTGGGCCGTTCGTGGGCCTGAAACTCCCGGGCTGAAAAGTGGCCCCACTCCGGCCCTGGTAGCTATACATGTATGCACATATATTTAGGGAAAAATGCAAAGCTGGATTCAGATATCAGAGTCAAGGTATCCTGTCCAAAGCTGAATTCTGAATTTGTTGCCTACCTTGTGCTGCTGACAGTTCACCTGTTTATGAAAAAGAGCATGTAATGTTAGCACCAGTAGAATGGCACAAAGCTGTGAAGAATACATCTGGTGTGAGTGGAGGAATCTGCCTGAGCCAGCTTCAGAAGGCCTTACCCATCATCAGCATCACTGCTGATAGCACACACACACAGACGGCAAAGCCCATGGTGACTGCTGCACCTGGTCTCTCTCACAAGCAGGAGAGTCCACTCCTCTCAGCTGCTGATATCTACACAGCAATGTCACATCCACAAAGACAAAATGATGCTTAAAGTAGCCATTCAATACCTTAGGCATTAAGAAGTAGCCACTATTTTCTTGGAGGCACAAATGCCATCATGTGAAACTGTCTCAGCAGTAATATCAGCATGATAAAATACACATCAATTAGTCTATGGTTTACTCACAAAAGGCTACTGCTGCCTGTTAAAACCATTGTTTTTAAGTACTGCAAAGGTATTTTCTCTCTATACTGTTAGCATTGAATAAAAAAATGCATCGAAATGGTGACAATTCACCTCTGCAAACATTACATATATGATTAAAAAACATCAACTATAACAAAAATATATACTCAAATACATGGTACATCCTACCAGTATTCTGGTTGAGGTTGTGCAGAATAATGTGATTGCAATGCTCTTGTTCTTCACTCCTGAGTGTCCCCTGGATCTATAACCTCTGCTCCTGTCCATCTCATTTATATACGGCTTGCTGCCGTTTACTGGCTGTTGTACACACAATCTCCAAACCAGTTCTACTGATTTTTATTGGCTTCCCGTAATCCTCTCTCAAATATCCACTTCTCTTCCTTGATGACTTGACTGGTGTCAAAGATTTAGAGTGAGCTACAGTAGGTGTGTTCTGGAAGCAGTGAAGAGAATATAGAATAACTATATTGGCCAATCCTGATTTTAACGTTACATCTGCTATTGGCAGCAGGTACAGAGAACTGAGAAACAATTTCACAGATTTAATCAAGATCTCTATAAAGCATCTCCTGAAACGGATGATGTCCTCTGTATAGAGAAGTCAAACATCATTCCACTCTCACATTTCTGTTGTCTGAGATTTTCTACTCTGCAGATGTAACAAAGGCGTAATTATGTATGTATAACCTTTTTTTTGTAAACTTCCCCAAATCCCTCTATTATACGTCAATCCCTTAATGATTCCATTAATGATCCTGCTATTGTTTCAGATGGGGCATCAATTAGTTTAACACACTTGCATACTTTCTCATGGTTTGGAGGTCTAGAAAAGGGTAACCTGGCTTTATGAATCCTGCAAGGATGAAATGCATTAACATCGTATATTTGTTATTTTTCTCGTGATATGATTATATTTCTTTGTAAGCATGTTCTGTGTCATATCCACTGTTCCTCTACTCACATGTAGCATGCTAGTTGGAAAGCCTGCACAGCTTCACCCCACACAGTTTGTCAGCCATGAGGAGAATGGAAATTTGAGTATGAACACTTTTGTTTTTGTCTATGATAGCAACTCCTTCAGGTATGATGAATTAGAATCAATATAACAAGGTGACTTTGAGTGCAAAACTGATTTTGCATCTTTTTCTCAAGACAACCAAAACTTAACTTTTGCAGCACTGCATAGTGGCAACTAAAACTTATTTCCCTGTGACTGTCCTCCATCATATTTAAGCCATTTAAGCCATTTGACATTTGAAAGATGCTCATAGTATTCTAAAACTTTATTCTGATACTTTGAGTGTGCATCATTCAACCTATTATAAAGCCTAATTTGGACCCAACAGTGCTAAAGAACTACTGGCCCATTTCAACTTCCATTGTTATCTAAAATTCTTGCATAAGTTGTTGCCAAACTCTTACTGTATCAGAAAAACTGGAGCTGTATAACGAGACATTCAAACTACTGGTTCAGCCTATCTCACTGATAGGCACTTTACTCTCTCTTTTGGGGATTTCCACTCTGTGGTGTTCTGCAGGGTTCAGTGCTGAGTCCCATACTATTTTCACAATATGCTGAGATTATACACAGCTTTAACATTACCACTTTTATGCAGATGGCATTCAGCTTCACTTTACCTTTAAACAAAATGAGGCATCTACTTACAAGGCTCCTTGACTGCATAGATGCCACAAAGGACTGGGTGGCTGAAAGATTTCTGCAGTTAAACTCAGATAAGACAGACATTTTAATCAAGCTCCAGACAGTGCTATTCTTGTGATTAAACAGCATTGGGCCCTTGACATTTGCTGTCTCCCAAGTCTGAAACCTAGGGGTCAGCCTACAGAGAGGAGGTACATCAACTCATCAACTGGTGCGACAACAATAACCTTCTACTGAATATGAACAAGACAAGAAAATATCATGAACACTTGCACTTTACCTCATATCAGCTCTGCACTTTACCTTCATTAATCTACCTCATAATTTATATCTCTGACTCACTGTGCACATTTTTAACTTCTAACTTGTGCAATAGCTTGTCCTGTCTGTCTTTACTATATGTCTGTGTGTAATACCAACTGTCTGTCTTCGTTGTGATTGTGTGTGTACCTGTCTGTGCACTGCCCTTTTTTTAAATGTTGTTACGTAAACCAGCACATGGAGAACAGTGAACACAATTTGTGTCCACTGTGCAACAGCTTGTTGCATGGTTGATTGACAATAAAGTTCACTTTGACTTTTGACATTTGACAAATCCTTGTATTTTGACACTCACATGACATGTATTTTGACACAAATCACTGACTAAATCATGTTTTTCCACCTATGAAATATCAGTAAATTTAGGGCTATGGCAGGGGTCGGCAATTACGTTTGGACCCGGGCCAATTTTTTTTCAGACAATGGCATCGCGGGCCATAGCTTTTGTAATGGGGGGGGGGGGGTTATAGGCCTACTATTTAAATTATGAATTATTATATTATATTAAAATAAACATCATCTAACTTTTAAAATGCATTTAATTTAATTCCATTAAAAACGTTTATTTGCTTATGTGCGCTGTTTTTATGCCGCCTGCTGCATCTCCTGTCGTCTCTCATGAAACAGGCGACTTGCCTAGCAACTTGCCGTAACTAATGTGTACAAATATTATTCTTTTGGATGACGTGTAAATGATTAGCTGAACATTGCTATATGCTAGTTATCGATGCAAAATGTCGTTGTCAAAAGCCTTGAAAAGAAAAATTGATTCAGAATGCAGGACCTACAAAGAAGAATGGAAGCAGAGGTATGTGTTGAGCCTGCCTGCATTTATTAATGCCAAGCCTATTAATTTAACGAAACATAGGCTATTTTTGACCTTGCCCACTGGAAGAGGGAGACAGGACACTTTTTTTTTTTTTTTTTGCACAAGATTACGCGCACTCGCGTGCCAATACCGTTCCGACCTGTGCGTCATGGATAACTGCAAGGATGTTCCACCTGTTGTTTTGTCACTTTAGTAGGACTATCATCTATACCTCAATAAATGTTTTGAAATTGATGGGATTGCTGTAGGCCTTTTTTTCTTTTTAAAAACATGGGGTTAAAAAAAATTTCATTTTTTTTTTTTTTTATTATTTAAACAGCAAATTAACGTCATCTCGCGGGCCAGATAGAATAGATGGCGGGCCAAAATTGGCCCGCGGGCCACTATTTGCCGACCCCTGGGCTATGGTCTCTCAGTCAGAACTGGAGATGCTCATCCATGCCTTGATTTCATCCCATATTGACTATTGTACTCTTCTCTTCACTCAATAAATCTGTCCTCCACCGCCTGCAGTCCGTTAAAGATGCTGCTGCGAGGCTACTCACAAGATCAAACAAACGCACCCATATCACCCCTCTGCTCTGGTCACTACACTGGCTCACTGTAACTCACAGGATCCAATTAAAAATTCTCACCATAACATATAGGACTCTACACCGTGAGTCTGCTGCTTATCTTGCAGACATAATTTAGCTACACACTCCTTCCCGCTCTCTTAGGTCCATTTATCTGTCTTAGTCTTTTGTCAGTCCCACGCACTCACCTAAAGACGTGTGGAAATAAAGCCTTTGCCTCTAGTGCCCCCATACTCTTTTGACTAATCGGAATGCTCTTCCAATTAACATTAGGTTTGCTGAAAGTGTTGAGTTTTAAGGGGCAACTGATGACTCATTTGTTTAGATTAGCGTTTGGGTAACTTTTGTTTACAACAACCTGTTAATTTGATCCGTTTTATTAATTTTAATTTGTTTTAATTATTTATTCTTAAATTCTATTTTACTACTATGCTTTTTATATTTTCCATGCACTTTTTTGTGAAGCACTTTGTGATCCTGTTTGTGAAAAGCACTATATAATAACATTTTTCTTACTTATTTTACTTGCTTTATACGACGATCTCTCTCCTCTACTGCTGGGAAAGCGAGACATTGTGGCAGTGATGATGATGCAGATATGTGGCAGTCCAATGGTATCAGCAGCCAAAAAGCAGATACATGTCAGTCTGCAGATACAGTCCATTGCAGTTCAATGGAATCAGCAGACAAAAAGCAGATAAATGTCAGTCTGCAGATACAGTCCATTGCAGTTCAATGGAATCAGCAGACAAAAAGCAGATGCATGTCAATCTGCAGATCAGGTCTGTTGCAGTCCAATGGGGTCAACAGATAAAATCCACATGCAACGATGATGCAAAGGCTCAGTAGCTCATTGGGTATGCCATCATAGAGGTTGCATGTAGCAGGTGCATAGATATGTGGTGGGAACAGGTTTTATTGCAGGGGAGATGCATGGTAGATGTGCATGGTAGTGCATAGATGAATGTAGGACTGTAGAATTGTGTCGTGAGATATGGAATTTATTGAAAACCTACCAAGTGTAGTTCTTTGAAATGGTCTAATCTACAGAGTAGTCAAATATCATTCCACTGTCACATTTCTGTTGTCTGGAATGGCATTTTCCACACTGCAGATGAACTTAATATGAGGTCTCTGAACACAGTTTAGCCAATCTCACATGACCACTCGATAACCATAAATATGACCAAGCAACCTACAAGTTGCCAACCGTATCATCACTACCACACACAACTGCAAATCGTATCACAACACAAGCACAGGCCCACTGTATCATCTTACAAACACACAAGCAAACACAGACACACAGACACAAAAGTGCAGACACACAGACACATGCACAACATTGATTGAGTCGATATAGCAAGGTGACTTCTAGTGCAAAACTGAGTTTGCATCTTTTTCCAAGGGCAGGGAAATCATCACTGCATAGTGGCAACTAAAACTTAGTTCCCTGTGACTTTCCTCCATCATATTTAAGCCACATGTGTCCCCATGCTTGTCTGCAGATGTGTACTGTAATGTACTCAAGCTTGCAAATCCAGGAAAGTCCTATTTTGGTGAGCCAAGGTGTTACGGCCATAGTGTGTCCTGGCCGTCTGTCTGTGTGCTTCTGCCTTTCAGGTCCCGCCCACCTCTGATTGCCATTGGGTCCGATTGGTCACCCATTATAAAGCTCAGGATGGTGTCAGAGCAGGGCCTTGCTGCCCACCAGCATTCATGGGTGTGAGCCATGAATGTCTGTGTGTTTGTGTTGTTTGTCCTATGAGTAGATCTCTGCTAGTTTAGGGCTGGATCTGCTCACGTGTCCTGGACGTGTCCTGTCTTGAGTTGTCTTGTGTGTCTTCTGCTGTTCTAGATATGCTTATTTTATAATTACTACAGTGGTAGTGTGTGCCGGATTTGGCAAAATGCCTACAATTCTTACTTACTTCCGTATTAACTTTTTATTTTGATTTATCAATAAACCGGTCATTTCATTTATCATTCATTTACTTCCTTGGGCCCTATCATCACAGTCTAAAACGCATGGCCACTGGCGAAAAGCTTATTCAAATTTAGTGGGATGTCCAATCCACATTGGGAGTGTTTTCGTTATCAAACGTCGGGCGGATGGCGCAACAAGGCGTTCCTAGGTTTCTTAATCAGTCATGGGTTTGTTTTGGGCGTAACATCATTTAAAGCAATGAGAATGACATGCAGCGCAACTTTAAACAGCACATCAGTATTTTGATAGTCAGTGGCGCATTTGAAGGAATCTGCTTGCACGCGAGACCATATGGAACAGTTATTCCACTAAACCATGCTTAACTAAAACCTAGCAGAGTATAGCCTACACGCATTTGCACTCGTCTATTATTTGAACTCATTGGCAAAGTGAAACTAACTTCACCGTGGTGTCAGTCAACGACAAAACAGTTAGGCTATACACAGTTTCACCAGGGCTCTCAAGTTTTGAAGTTTGCAAGGAGTGAGACTTTGTTTCTCAGGGGGGAGGGGGCGTGGTATTGGCACAGTGCCACGCCCCCCACCCCTGATCGATGTACATGAAAGTCCTACGTCTGCTTGAACTACTCGTGGCGCCACGCCCCCTCCCCCCGATCAACAGACCCACCCTCCCCATGTCTCATCGACCCAGCTTCATGATAGAGCACAAATTCCATTATTTCAAACACACTGTTTTATTTATTCTAGAACCCTATAGTAAATAATAATAACATTAATTATAATAATAATTTCACCCAAATGGGCCCTTTGAGCAGCAGTGGCTCATTCTGCTCTAAACAAACAGAAAACAACCAAATGAGAAAAAGCACATTTAGCCCCAAAATGGTCTCTTGAACAGTGGTGGTTCTGTCCGTGTGTGTGTGTGTGTGTGTGTGTGTGTGTTTATGAGTGATGTTGTGTGTTGTAAGTGTTTGTGGCAGATTTTGATGCCTTGATGACTGATACTGGGGGCTAGACGTTCAGCATTTATTGTGTGCACATCCCACCTTCTGGCAGGTGCAGGACAAAAGAAAACTATACTGAATTGAAAAAATATAATGTCCGCAACACTGCTTTTGACTCCCAATTATTTAATGCAACGTTTCGACCCTCCTGAAGAAGACCCAGCAGGGTCGAAACGTTGCATTAAATAATTGGGAGTCAAAAGCAGTGTTGCGGACATTATATTTTTTCAATTGATACTGGGGGCTCCCATTTAAAGCACTGTGGTTCAATGTCAGCCATTTTCACAGTCATGAGGCCATCCTTAAAAATATTCTTGTTTGCAGTAACAGCCAAAAAAAAAAAAAAAAACGGTCGGTAGGTAGGTCAATATTTTTTTTTCAAGATTCAAAGAAAAAAAAAAGTACAATTTTGGTCATGGTGATTACGTAGGTATGAATTTAAACAAATGTGCATATTGTGACGTAACTGACTGGGTCCTCAACCTGTGCCTTCAGGCGCATCACTGCAAACCTCAATCTGATGCAGGTTATGTAGACCAGCCTTTCTCAAACTTCTTTGACCTGAGGTCATGGCAGACTTTGGGGTCATAGGGATCTTCTACACGTACCCAACCCCACTCCCTCCAAATCAAATTGTCATTATCATTATCACAATCATTATTATACCTATATTGTTATACATGCACTTTCACTTAAATGTTTTGTGACATGCACATCAGAGGACTGCTTTACTAATGTAAGATATAATTATTAGTTTCATTGCTTTTGCATGGTTGCATGATGCTTGCGTAAGAAAAGAAATACTTCTCAAAACAGCAACAATTATATGGGTGCTATTGTTTTGGGATGTTTCCCTCATGCAAGCATCATACATTGGTAGGAAATGGAGGAACATGTTTTTTAATGAAGTTTAATTTGAATGCCTGAATGTAAGGATTCAGGAAACACAATACTAGCTTTTTTGGCGAGCAGATAGGCGTAAATCACTGATCTGTTGATCTTTAACAGATAGAAAGAAGGCTACAATAGCTTTTGGCCACGTTATATTCAAATTTGACTATACAATACTCAGTGCTATACAGTGTATTATACAGTCTCTGCTCTGTTTCTATGGAAGTTCCAAAAATCAACGTTGTTCTATTAAGTGTCGCTAAACAATTAAATAGCATTCAACAACAGGTTGAAGCGGAGCTTTGATACCAACGTTATCGATTAGTTTCAGTTTCTCTCGCGCAGACGCCTGCATTGAATGAACGCTCATACCACCACTTTATTGTATGGCTCCATGTTTAATGACATCGATAGCAGAAAAGTTTGTTTTCTTTTTTTGTCGGTCTGCGGTATCTTGATCAACTGCGCAGCAAATTATCAGACGAAGCACCAGGCCTAATTTCACTCCACGACTCTGCGGACCAGCAGAGTCCACGTTGCGGACCCATATCAAAACAAAACTATTTCCTGATTGGTTGAGAAATCCTATTTTCTGATTGGCCGATAGGTTAACTCAACAGCAGCTCTATGAGCTGAATGAGCGCACAGACAGCAGCGTTGTGTGACACGTTTGTAAAATATAGCCCTTAGAAATGTCTGTGCGGGCAAGTTAATAATTGCCATGTGTGAGCGTGTGAAATCATTGAAATGCGTGTGTCTCACGCTCAATGCGTGAGACTAGAGAGGTCTGCAGTTCAATGGTATCAGCAGCCAAAAAGTAGATGCATGTCAATCTGCAAGACACTTTATGTTGCAGTCCGGTCTGAGTGGGCAGCTTTTCAGCGATGATGCAGGTGTAGTAGCCCTTTGGGTACGACATAATAGCAGTGAGGATAGCAATAGCAGGAGCATAGCTATTTGGTGGGAACGGGCTGCTCTATTGCAGAGGAGAGGCATGATAAAGGTGCATGGTAGTGATAATAGATGTTTATGAAAATGTAGGAATGTTGATCTGTGCGGTGAGATATGGAATTTATTGAAAACCTATCGAGTGTGAAGTTCTTGTAAACGGTGTAATCTGTGTAGACAGAGTAGTCAAACATCATTCCACGCTCACATTTCTGTTGTCTGGGATTTTCCACCATTCACCCATGTGACAATCTCAAGCAACCAACCACACTTAAACTAGATGTACCGCAGAGCGGTACAAAATATGACCGCCGCCCAGTCCAGCACATTTTTTCCACAAAAAGAAATCACACTGAAAGGCCTATATGATTCTAACTGTCTCACTAAATTGCATTATCCACACTCAATTCTCACTGGTATCTGCTAGACAACAAGTACCAAAACATGATTAGTTCATAGATTTCACATGTAAAATTCATTTTATACAACCCCACCTCCATCTTGCCTGTTCATAATTATGAGAAATTCTTGATTGTTTGTGTTATGTTTATGTTATGTGTGTGGGTGTGTGTGAGTGTGTGTGAGTGTGTGTGTGTGTGTGTGTGTGTGTGTGTGTGTGCGTGCCTGCGTATGTGCCTGTGCATGGAAGCGTACATATGTCTACTGTGTGAGTATGTGTCATGATTACTGTGAATGTGTGTGAGTGTGTGTATCTGTTTGTGCACATGTGTGCACATGAACTGGGTTAACATGACCCCTGGAGGCAAATATACGGAAAAAATGGTCATCCTAGGCCCTACAGTTCTCAAGATATTCACAGAGAACTGTGTCTGGCCTACCCTCCTTTCGGGGGGTCCAGTCCAGCGGGGGGGCTACAGATCAAAACGAAAAATGACAGTTCCATGCTATCCATGTGGGGGTACATGCCCACCGAGTTTTGTGTACCCCGGTCTTTCAGTGTCCCGGGAATCCTTGTTGGTGTACGTCACTAAATGTACACATAAATTGTTTTATTGTAAGGCCCCCCATGAACGAAAGTACACAAAACTTGGCATGCATTCGGAGGGTGTCATAATGATCCTACACTTTCAATTTCGTGCAGTTTTGACCATGTCAGCCAGAGATATTGTGATGAAAACACCTAATTTTTTGCTTTTTAATTTTTAACTAGGTGGCGCTATACATGAAATAAGTGGTAATGGGATGGGTTGACATGGCCCCTTGAGATCAACATACAAAAAAAAGGTGGACCTCCTAGGCCCTACGGTTCTCGAGATATTCACAGAAAACTGTCTCCGGCCACCTACAGGCCAGTTGGTGTATAGTAACATAAATTCATTTATTGTGTGGCCCCCCATGAACGGAATTCCACGAAACTTGGCGTGCATTCAGAGGGTGTCATAATGATCCTACACTTCCAATTTCGTGCAGTTTTGACTATGTTAGGTCACAGATACCTGCGATTACAACACCTCATTTTTACTTTTTTGTGTTTAACTAGGTGGCGCTATACATGAAATGAGTGGTTATGGAATGGGTTGACATGGCCCCTTGAGATCAACATACAAAAAAAAATGGTCCTCCTAAACCTTACGGTTCTCGAGATATTCACAGAAAACTGTGTCTGCCCTACCCTCCTTTCAGGGGGTGCAGTCCAGCGGGGGGGCTACAGATCAAAACGAAAAACGATGGTTCCATGCTATCCATATGGGGTTACATGCCCACCAAGTTTCGTCTACCCCGGTCTTTCAGTGTCCCGGGAATCATTGACAGAAATTTGGACTGCTGCGCGGCGGTCATAATAACATGTAAGGCTGTCACACACAGCCGGCGATGCGACAGTCGAACGCGAAGGTGGAATTCTGTTAATCTTTTTTTCACACACTATTGGTGATGCCATCACGCGTCGATTCAGAAGAAATACACTGACCAGACAGCTGTTTTCTTTTTCTATGACATATCAAAATCGCCCTGAAAAATACAAAGGGGCCGATTATAGCAATGTGACGGTGACAGTCACCCGTCGTTCCACCTGCCATGTAAGTTGCCTCATTCACTTCAATAGATTTTATTCAATTTCGCGGTCGCCTGCTATAAACTGGTGTCGCGTCGACGACTGCGTGTGTCGGCCTGTAGGCTACTCTACAAATTTCAAAACACAATATGAACAAGCCTACAAATTACCAAATATATCATCACTACTACACACACACAACTGCAGAACTGATCACATTAGAACAGGGGTGGGCAAACTGCGGCCCGCGGGCCGGATTCGGCCCGCCAAGCACTTTCAACCGGCCCGCCGAGCATTTCATTTGGTTATCAGGCTGCTCGCTATTTTTTTCCTGCGATAGAGACGACGTTGGTTAACTTTACTGCAAACTGCTTTTCACTCTCCTTAAATAACGTTTACAATGTCAATGTCAAAACATCGTGTTAAATAGAGATAACATCATGTTAAACAAAGTTAACTCTTAGTTATCTCCTTTGCAGCAGATCTAACGTGAACATTATGCAATCCATTTAATTGGGAACGCGTCTGCACTCACGAGAGGGAGAGAGAGCCGCAGGTTCCAGCTGGCTTGTGATTGTTGATAATTGATATCTCCTTCTTATAAGAAAGTTTTAAAAGGAAATCATGAAGGCAACAGTAGTTCCCACTACTGACCATTTAAAAACTGTGAGAGGGCCCAGCCGTAGGTACAGCACTAGCCATAGCGGAGCAGGCAGAAGATAATTGAGAAATAAACGTGAATTAAATCGACAGTGCACAATTTATACATTTGTTAAACAGCATAAAATTAGCAGTATTTTTAAGCAATTCATATTTTAAAGCAAATACTTTTCATACTTAATTATAGGCTATAAAAAATGTATTTTTTTATGCGTGTGTCGGGGGGGGGGGGGTTGTTGTGCGGCCCGCCGGCCAATTTTCAAAACCCAATGTGGCCCTTGAGTCAAAAAGTTTGCCCACCCCTGCATTAGAACATAAGCACACCCTTTTAAAACAACAAAACCATTGGACCCTAGAGGCCAACTCTAAACATTTATTTCCAGGGACATGCACAGGGGGGTTGCTCAGGTTGCCCGGGCAACTGCCCATATGCCCTTCTCGACTCGGCCTAGATAAAAAAAAAATTGCAAAGCCTCATTCACTTCCATTCGGGCACCGAAAGTGAAAGTCAGTAGGGGAAGGGCAAACTCTGTTTACGTGGCTGCAGCGCTGCACGCGGCACCTGAGCTGAGCCTGCATGAGCGGCCCTATAAGGAGATTGTTGCGGTTGTCGGGTGAGACGACTCAACGTTGTCGGAAAAGGCGAGTTTGTGATTTATAACAAACGAACGATCATCATCATCAAGTTTTATGAAATTAATTAAAATCTTCATAAATAGCCTACAGGCTGAGTTTGCCACATTTAACCTAAATAATCAGACAGATAGCTTGTAGACAAGCAGCCCGTTATCACATAGCCTAGGTTACTATTTATTATGACCGCCGCGCAGCGAAGCGGCGGTCATATAGGTTTAGTCAGATTTTTTTTTCTTTTTTTTTTTCTTTTTTTTTTTTCTTTTTCGCATGCCCAAATTTCTGTCAATGATTCCCGGGACACTGAAAGACCGGGGTACACGAAACTTGGTGGGCATGTAACCCCACATGGATAGCATGGAACCATCGTTTTTCGTTTTGATCTGTAGCCCCCCCGCTGGACTGGACCCCCGAAAGGAGGGTAGGGCAGACACAGTTTTCTGTGAATATCTCGATATCTCCATTTTTTTTTTGTATGTTGATCTCAAGGGGCCATGTCAACCCATTCCATAACCACTCATTTCATGTATAGCGCCACCTAGTTAAACACAAAAAAGTAAAAATGAGGTGTTGTAATTGAAGGTATCTGTGACCTAACAAAGTCAAAACTGTACAAAATTGGAAGTGTAGGATCATTATGACACCCTGTATGCACGCCAAGTTTCGTGGAATTCCGTTCATGGGGGGCCACACAATAAATTCATTTATGTTACTGTACACCAACTGGCCTGTAGGTGGCCGGAGACAGTTTTCTGTGAATATCTCGATAACCGTAGGGCCTAGGAGGTCCACCTTTTTTATGTATGTTGGTCTTAAGGGGGCATGTCAACCCATCCCATTACCACTTATTTTATGTATAGCGCCACCTAGTTAAAAATGAAAAAGCAAAAAATTAGGTGTTTTCATCACAATATCTCTGGCTGACAAGGTCAAAACTGCACGAAATTAAAAGTGTAGGATCATTATGACACCCTCCGAATGCATGCCAAGTTTTGTGTACTTTCGTTCATGGGGGGCCTTACAATAAAATAATTTATGTGTACATTTAGTGACGTACACCAACAAGGATTCCCGGGACACTGAAAGACCGGGGTACACAAAACTTGGTGGGCATGTACCCCCACATGGATAGCATGGAACCGTCATTTTTAATTTTGATCTGTAGCCCCCCCGCTGGACTGGACCCCCCGAAAGGAGGGTAGGGCAGACACAGTTCTCTGTGAATATCTTGAGAACTGTAGGGCCTAGGATGACCATTTTTTTCCGTATGTTTGCCTCCAGGGGTCATGTTAACCCATTTCATGTGCGCACATGTGCACAAACAGATACACACACACACACACACACACACAGTAATCATACGTATGACACATACTCACACAGTAGACATATGTACGCTTCCATGCACAGACACATACGCAGGCACACACACTCACACACACACACACCCACACACATAACATAAACATAACACAAACAATCAAGAATTTCTCAGAATTATAAACAGGCAAGATGGAGGTGGGGTTGTATAAAATGAATTTTACATGTGAAATCTATGAACTAATCATGTTTTGGTACTTGTTGTCTAGCAGATACCAGTGAGAATTGAGTGTGGATAATGCAATTTAGTGAGACAGTTAGAATCATATAGGCCTTTCAGCGTGATTTCTTTTTGTGGAAAAAATGTGCTGGACTGGGCGGCGGTCATATTTTGTACCGCTCTGCGGTACATCTAGTTTGGTAGGCATTAGGCAAACTAAGCCACATGTCTGCTGATAGTTAGTTTCTCACATTTTCGTTTTAGCAAGAAGAATGAATGATGGAAGTAATGCATCACATTAATTATTTTATTCAAAATGGTTAAATGCCTAAATCCTATCACTATTTTGGGTATTGTTTGAAGCGAAGATACCCACTGAAAAGAGGCAGATTCAGGAGAGGGAGAGACAATTCAGGGAGGCAGCAAAGGGCAGCACATCACTGGAGTGCGAAAAAGCCAACCAGCAGGTGAGACAGAGACTTTGCACTGTGATAAAGCTGACATGACACTGTGTAGGTGAATTGATTCATTAATCAGACTCATATTTTAGCCTACTAGTGGCAATGTTTCATAATTACATTACATTTAAGATGAGGAGCAGTCACAAGCCTCCAGACTATGTTAGGAAAATGTGGACCAGGGATATTGATGTAGGGATTTTCATGATTTTCTGTGTTATTATTAGTAGTAGTTAAGGTGATTGAGTGCTGTATTTCAGTGTTTTACTTATTTGTATATTTATTTTTTATAAAGACCCTGTTATTCTCAGTCCTTCATATATAATAGCCTGTGCCCTTTTTTCAGGTCAGAGCAACTGCCCCTCAAAATTCCTGTGCATCCCTGTTTATTTCTACTCATGTACATGTAGCATGTTGGTTTAAAGTTTAGATAACATGACCAAGACCACACGTGGATGATAAGAAAATGTATCTGTTAAAGTAAATATACTGAAAACATGAAATGAAGTGTCTTCCTCATGTTATCTCAATATACACTGGGTTGTGGGCGTGGGTTTTTAAATCACAGATACACAGTACCTCCCATGCTGGTCAGGGCTGAAGATGTGCCGCATGCAGCAACCAAGACGTTGGCCGTGGAAACTAAGTACAGAAGGTTTCCTTTGGGGAGCTTTGCTGAACTACTAGGTCTACTGCCAAGCCCAAGATGAGAGACCACTTATCCACATTAAGAACATTTGTTTTTATTTCAGATTGACCACGTATGCATATAAATATGTTACATAAATGTATCTTGTTCTAGATTTATGGGTGTCATACTTGCAAAGATGTGAAACCTGTGGGAGATGTAATTAATAAATAAACTGCAAAAAGATCTCACCTTGGTGAGTTTACCGTGTTTACCGTTTACATATGTTTTTACCGTTTACCGTTTACATATGTTTTTACCGCTTACATATGTTCCTACACATTTCTCTCATATCCTCCTTACTGTATATTTTTTGAAGTCAACATGATTCTCAAATTATTAATGATCACACAGACTATCTGTGCTCGTGTGTGTGGAATATCTTGGTGTTCATGTTTGTTTTTAGTGTTGATGTGTGGAGTTTTGCTGTGTGTATGTGTGTGTGGAGTGTTAAAGTGTATGAAGAATGGCCCCAGCCGCGCAACTGGCTGGGGCACCTGCACCGTACGCCGGCGACCCGGGTTTGATTCCCGCCCCGTGGTCCTTTCCGGATCCCACCCCGACTCTCTCTCCAACTCACTTCCTGTCATTCTCTACTATCCTGTCAATTAAAGGCATAAAAGGCAAAAAAATATATACTTAAAAAAAAAAGTGTATGAAGAATGTCTAGGTTTTGATTTCTGTCCTTCATCAGGTCTATTCTGCGGCCGAGTGTAGAATGCTTACATGTGATGTCATATTGACGTAGAACAGCCAGCGCCTCCTCAAAATATCAGGAAATGTGAGCTCGCAAGATTGAACAAGAACAGCAAGATTGCTGGACATTAGTTAAATTATCTGACCACGATCAGTGAATCCAGGGTGGTGAGGAAATTACAAGCAATTTGCGGTGACAGGTTACATTCCCTATTCCAGGTGTATGAGGTGCTGCTATCAGGCAGAAGGTATAGGGTGCCGTCCTTACAAACCACCCGGGCTCGTGAGGGGTTAGGTACCTTGCTCAAGGGCACTTCAGCCGTTCCTACTGGGCGGGGTTCGAACCAGTTACAAGTCTGAAGCACTAACCAGTAGGCCCAATCGATGACAGAGAAAATAATAATAAAAACGGTGACTCCTATACTCTTATAAGATAACAGTGGGGCTACATGCCCACCAAGTTTTATGTTCCCCGGTTCCACTCCTATATGGCCGCTACGCTAGCTATGCCAGTGGCAGTTATAATAATGCATCTGCTTTCCATGTCAGTAGCTGCTTTCAGACACGTCCTCCGCAGAATAAGCAGAGCTTTGTCAAATGGAGGTCCAACCCTTCGGGTGATTCAGATATGATGCAAACATGCTGACATTATGCGGTCATATGTATGAAAGACACCAACGCACATGAACAGAATCTCCACGTGGATGAACAGGTTGAAGTGGTTGAACATGTACATGATCTCCACATGCTCTTTCTTTTACACAAGCTCATTTATATAATGTTCGTCGGAAATACTAGAAGGGCAGCAGTAGAACAGCCGGCTAAGTTCGGACTTCCAAATGACCGGTTATGTTGTTCAGATATACGGCAACCGTTTGACATCCGCAGAACATCCGTACACGTAGGTCTGAAAGCAGCTAATGGTTCAAAGGTTGGTCTGAGCATGCATGGATCAGTTGTGCCTTGGGCAACATGACATCTGCTTTTGTCCAGCTGCAAGACACTTCAGGTCACAAATGCAGAGGAGTAGAAAGCATATTCTTCATCCATGTTCAGTGAATGGTGAATGGGTCAGTGACAACACTTCAGGGAATACATCAACTTATAAGGAATAAAACATATATAAATCACACATATCTGTACATATCATGATTCTGATATTACCAGATTCCAGACAATCTCCCCTACACAACTATGAAAATATATGAAAAGAAATATTTATCCTGACATGCTTTCTGTGGCGAACACATTGTGGTCACCACAGTCGCACCAGGTTCTCCTCCAGCCATGTAAACTCCTACCTCTCCTGCAGCTCCCATCTCCATTTTACAGTCCCCAATCGACTGATGACCTGCAGGCCTACGCGTGTGCAATCAGACTCACTCCCTATTTAAACCGTCTCCTCTCAGTCTTTGTCTGGCCTCATCTGGAATGACTTCCTTGAAGTGTTCTCTCCTCAGCCTGACTCCTGGCCTCTCTCCCTAATTGTCACAGTCACACCAAGTTCTCCTCCAGCCACACAAACTGCTACCTCTCCTGCAGCTCCCATCTCCCTTTCACATTCCCCAATGGACTGATGATCTGCACCCCATATAAACCCGTCTCCTCCTCAGACTTTGTCTGGCTTCATCTGTGATGACACAAAGGACTTCCTTGAAGTGTTCTCTCCTCAGCCTGACACGCCTGCTCCTGTATGCTTCCTGGTCTGGTTGGATCCTGGTTGGATCTTTTGTGTGTTTGTGTTCCGGGTGTAATAACCACTACGTATTCCAGTTTGCTCGTTTAAAAATAAAGTCTGTCTTGTAAAGTCTGACTTTACCTCCCTGTCCTGAGTCTCTGTGCCCTGACTGTGTGATGAGACACATACAGATATGAAAAATATATGTAGGCACATACATTTATACAATATGTTTTTATTTTATTTATAGGCCAATATAAGATACACTACCAGTCAAAAGTTTTGTGTTATTTAGAAATTCCCATTCAATACATTCAGATTACATTATGTGCTTATACATAATTGCAAAAGGGTTTTACAACGTTTTCTCAGTTAGCCTTTTAAAATGATATAAGAGTAGTAAACAGAATGTGCCTTTGGAACATTGGATGAATGGTTGCTGATAATGGGCAATATAGATATTGCATTAAAGATCAGCCATTTCTTTCTACAACGGACAAGAACCCTTTTGCAATGCACATAAAGTAATGTGAAAACTGCTGCCCTGATTAAAAAAAAAAACAATACAACTGATCTCAGCTGGTGTTCTGTCTATAATGAAGTGGAATGGAAATTTCTAAGTGACCCACCCCAAACTTTTGACTGGTAGTGTATACAAACATTTTATTACATCATATAAGTATTACACATACATGTCAGATTTGGGTACCCTAGACTGTCCTAAAAAAACACCTGATATAGCATACAAAGTTGTCCATTATAATGACCAAGACAGATCTAAAACACCTCGTATAAGCCCATAAATCATCACAGAATGTTTAAATCTTAAAATGTTGAAACTTCCATGTATGAAAGTAGCAGAAAACCCTTTAGCAATTATAAAATCACAATGCGTATAGTACTGTAGTTTTAGATTAGTAGTAAATTAGATAACCAGACTCTTCTGTCGGTCCTTCATTATGTCTGTTCACCTATTCCCATTACTGTTGTTACTGTTCACTGAGTGTCACAACAGTCCTTTATAAAGACACTAAATACAATTGTGCATACTTGTCCCCATAAGATCACTGTTGAATTAAACATTGTATTTCCCATGTACACAAAGGGCCATGACTTAAATCAGTGATGTGTAAAATTCTTGTCCTTTCATTTTTGAAAGTGTGTGTGTCAGACCAGGTGGTTGTGTAGCTGTTGTGCAGCTGGGCTGTGTGTTGTGTTAGGTTGTGTTGTGTAGCTGTGCTGTGTGTTGTGTTGTGTAGCTGTTTATATATTGCTGTGTGTTGTGATGTATTGTGTTGTGTTGTGCTGTGTTTTGCTGTGCTGTGCTGTGCTGTGTAGCTGTTTATATAGCTGTGCTGTGTGTTGTGTTGTGTTGTGTAGTTGTGCTGTCTGTTGTGTTGTGTAGTTGTTTATATAGCTGAGCTGTGTGTTGTGTTGTGTTGTGTGTGTTAGATGAGCAGAGCCCTGAGAGGGAGAACAGAGAGTAGCAGGACCATCAGAGATGCAGTCAGACCCGAGGCCTTAGACACCCTCACAGCCTGTGGGACAAACATGTTTCTCCCCTCTGGAAAAAGAAAAGAAAAAACAAATGAGGTGATGGATAGAAGAATGTCAAATGTTGCTAATAGGAGGCACGCTTGCTGGTAGCCTATTCCAGTTATGGAGGCAGTCAGTAAGAGAGCAGTGTGAAGTGAAATCTTTAAGTATCAATAACAAAGACAATTGTTTTGAGGTGAACAAACTGCAACAACACTAGTCCCAGATAGCAAGAGGCTGGCGGAACACTGTCAGTCCATTGGGGCCATAGCTGGCTGTCCGCTGGCATTTTGCTCATCGGTTCTCTGGCGGTTCTCTGGCGGGTTGCAGACAAATTGCCCAATATTTTGCCACTATTGGTCTAAAATCTTTTTCATTTGTTCAGTTATACTCCATATATCAATTTATTAACTTTTCTTAATATTCATGACAAGTTCAATTTAAAGAGATGGTGGTCCAACAGCGGACCACAAGTGGCACGCCACCGGCGGCATACCACCAGCGATCCGCTATCTGCCAATCTGATTTTGCTATCTGGAGTGTCACAGTGATTGTAAAGCTGTTTTCTCAGATGTTATACATAAAGTTATAGATGTCATCATGCATTGATGAATTACATTTGGAACAAAGGGAACAATTTCAGACCACAATAACTACAGTAAATGACAAACAGTCAGTGTTGAATCATCTTTGTTTACCTTCATTGCCATTGGCCAAAACCAGAGGGCCCAGTGAGATGGAGGCGCTGTCATGGAAATCTACAGAACGGCGCTGCCTCTGGTGGTAACCTGGGTAACAGTGCTGTAAACAGGAAGAGAAAGAGGAAACATTGCTGGACCAGCTCAAGAAAGATGTCCTTTTTATATTGTATATATACTTTTTTGATCCCGTGAGGGAAATTTGCTTCTATTAAAGCAGTTCAGTATATTTGAACAATCTGACAAACAAAATCAAATCAAATAAAATCAAAGCTGTAGCCTATTTCATTAAAAACATCTGTAATGAACAGATTAGGCTACAACTTCAACCAAACCTAGCCTGACGAGCCAGACCCACATCAAGATGTAGGGTATGGGAACTCATCATTGGCAGTGATCAACCCGAGGGGTAGGATAAACGGTTGTCTTTCAAATTCCCTCTGCACGCAATAGGATCGCGCTACAACTCACGAATCCCATGTGTTTTCCCATCAGCGGAGCTAGTTGGCTAGTTGATCAAACTTAAAAAAAGCTTAACTCGATTTCACAATTCAAAGACCGCTGTTCGCCAGCAGCAGCATCCATCTTTTTGTTTTCAAGTAGCAGGGAATTCACATGGAACCGTTGCAACTCTGCCTTCATTATGCTAAGCCCACCCACCGACTCTAGTCTATACACGATGTAATTGGCCTGACCGAAGTTTGGTTTTTCCAGCTCACAAGCCAACGGAGAGTTGCTAGACTACCCTGGCTGCAAATTACATTTGCTGCCGCTAGGGTGCGTCTAGATTTCTAGGCTAAGCCAAACCCTGACACTTAACTAGGACGACTCTTTTTTTTCCGAAGTGACTCAAAAACTTCAATTCTTACAGGGGCCAGTTTCCCCAATGCAGTAATGGCAGTCAGGAATTGAACCCTCAACTTTTCTGGTTACTGCTTGCTAGCCTATTAGCCACTATGCTACCTCCACCCCAACCTGCTGTGGTTTACGTGTGTTGAACTTACAGCTGTGCAGTCGTTGTTTGCCACCAAGCACAGGTGGATGCTGCAGTGCAGGTAAACCTTGGAGGAGTTTGCATTGAAGGTGAACATCCTGAAGGAGAATCGGCCTGTTGTACTGACCCCATTCTCCACCAGCTCCACTGTATTGTCATTGGGGTTAGCACACCTAGAAAGAGAGATACACATCCAAGTGATGACAACAGCAAGCCTTATGTGTTCTAGGTTGTTAGGTTTAATAGTAGGGTAGAACAGGTGATGGGGAAAAGGGAAATTAACAGGTGATGGTCTAGTAGTAGGTGTGTTGCAGGTCTGCACTTCTTACTCATTTCTGATGAGGTCCCATCGGATGTGGTAGTTTGGCTGATTGACCGGAGTGGCCCAGCAGGAGTCGATCACCATGGCGATCTGACGGCTATCCACTCCGTCCACTTGGACAGCCACGTAGATCTGCTGATTCACCGCCACATTCACCCTCCCAGAGAACGCATGGGAGAATCCTGCATCTTCATAGGGAATCATACGGACATGGTAGCTTCCTTCCCCTCCTGGTAGCTTCTTAGTGATACGGCTGAAGAAACAAACACATATAGACCCTTTCAACAATAAAAACAAAAACAATGCTTGAACGTTCTATTTGGTTACCAATCTACTTCCTCTGCATTAAGATAACATATGGAATGTTAAAACGGAAGTCTTGTGGGGCAAACTATGATGCTGATAATGGAACTCTCTTGAAAGGGTCTATAGATGACTGAATTCAGTATCATATGAAGTCTTTTGTTTGTGTTTGGTCACTGCTGTAAGGCACTGCAAACTACCATGAAGTAAAGCGTGGACATGATAGAGGGAAGAACCAACCTCTCCAGTGGGTTGATTTCTATATTCATGGAGAGGGTCTGTGTGAGGGGGTAGACACAGCAGAAGAGCAGATTTATCCGTCTCTCTCTGCTGATGGGACCGCTGGCTGAGTTGGCCTCCCCATGGATGGAGTTCTCATAGATGAAGTGGGTGCTGTTGCTCTGTTGGCCAACACACAGCACATGCAGGGGTAAATGTCCATGACAACCATGATGTTCTACCAAATATTTTCATCTATGTTCTGGGATAAGTTCTGGGATAAAGATATTTAGATTGTTTCTTGGAAGACTTCCGGTGGTGTTAAGGTCTTTTCACTAGTTCACATTCCATAATTTGCAAACAGAATAGCATAATAGAAAAGCATGTTTGGCGAAGTCTCTGGCCAGAGTCCTGAAGTGATTTGCGGGATCGTGCAGGAGTCAACTGCGCAGGCAGGAGTCGTGCAGGATTCCGCCATACACCCCCTTATTCTTGAACTATGGAAGACGGGAGGCGTAAGGGGAGGTGGTGGGTTGCAAGCGGAGTGACGCCGATGCTGCAACTTCGGCAGATAGAGGCAGACTGCGAATAAATAACCTGTCTGATTGAAGAAGGAGGCGTGGCAAATTCCGTCATGCTCCTCCCGAACTTCCGTTTGTTACAAACGCCATTTCACTAGTTCACATTCCATAATTTGCAAACAGATATAATAGCATAATAGAAAAGCATTGTCGGCGAAGTCTCTGGCCAGGGTCCTGAAGTGATTTGCGGGATCGTGCAGGAGTCAACTGAGCAGGCAGGAGTCGTGCAGGATTCCGCAATACACCCCAAAAAATGCGTTAAAGATGAGGGACCCTATAGCCAGGACCACGCGAACAAATTCGACGCGAGAGCGCGAGGTGTGCTAATTCCCTCAGATCAGAGAGACTTGATCTGATATAAGAGTGATAGGCGTCGGAGGACCACGGGCGAGAGTTTTGAGCGCTTGATCGGACAGGCCGTTATTTGCCGCGTTGGTGGCTGCACCATAAAATATGTAACGGCCTGCTGGGATTCCAATTTGCGTTAGAACAGCGTTGAGCTGCGTTTGAAAGCGAGTAACGGAGCGTCCGTAGTCTGGAGGGGGGGATCTTTCCATGCGATGGAAAACTAATTAGAACAATTGTATAGGGCTGCAGGAGAGTGTAGATGTTGAAAATGACAGCCCAAAGACGCGCGGTTGTGAAGTTCAACATCTAATGCACCCCAATGTTTAGTAGGCTAGTAAGGCCTAAGCAATTAAAATAGGCTGCTGTAGCTAACTGCGGTAGCTATAACGGCAAGAGAAGTGATGAGCAGCAACACATTATTAGAGAGGATTCCGAGGAACAGGGCAGAGCTACACGCAGGTGCAGGTGCTCCCTTGGTCAGATAGGGAAGGGCTTTAATATGCTGACACTCAATAAACACAGAGGAAGGCGAAAAACTCCGACATTTAAGGAGAAAAATTCCTTCCTGGCAATAAGCGACAGAGCAACAGCTCCTGTGTATCAGCTGCCTTACAGCCAACGCCGGCATTGAGTTAAAGCGATGCTCCCTTAAATACATTTTGTGATCACCACATAGATTAAATTTTATTACTATTTCTAGACATGGTCTCAGATGAGATGCCGATACGGTAGCCTATAGGGTGGTGGCACCAATCCAGGGAAAGAGGGGTGGGGGGGAACCAGGGACGCGGTCCCTGGCTGGGGAAAAACGCGGGCTCGAACGCGGTTCGCGCCGGCGGGAGTTTGATGGGGAAAGGGGAAAAAGTAGCGACGCGGTCGCTACGGGGAAGGGGGAGGAGGTTGCGCAGCACCCTAGGTAGGCAAAGAGATAAGTGGGGAGGGTTTATTAGCTGGAAAGAGAAAGAGGCCGAAGTAGCGGAAGACAAGGTAGAGGGCTGCACGCGGGCTGCCATAACTTGCGAGTTTAGTGAGCAGGGGGAAAGCTGTTTAGGAATAGAGAAAGAGGCCGTAGTAGCGGAAGGCAAGGTAGAGGGCTGCACGCGGGCTGCCATAACTTGCGAGTTGAGTGAGCAGGGGGAAAGCTGTTTAGGAATAGAGAAAGAGGCCGCAGTAGCGGAACTTGCTGAGTTGAAAACATGTTGCATGAACAGAGGGGGAGACGCCGGAGGAACGGAGCTCCGCGCTGCGGCGCTGGTGCTCGGTTGATCGGCTATAGTAGGAGAGGAAAGATAACTGATTGTTGGAGAAGGCGACACAGGTCTGCTTTCCTTGCGAAACGAGGGCAATCGATCCTACATCCAACTCTGCTTTAATCAAAGATATGGTCCGCGGAGTAGCTCTCCTTGCAAGCGGAGTGACGCCGATGCTGCAACTTCGGCAGATAGAGGCAGACTGCGAATAAATAACCTGTCTGATTGAAGGAGGCGTGGCAAATTCCGTCATGCTCCTCCCGAACTTCCGTTTGTTACAAACGCCATTTGGTTTCGCTCAAAGAACAACACCTAAAGATAATACTCCACCAAAGAAGAGCTCTGTATGTAATTGCTTACTGTACTGATTATCACCAAGACCAGTAATTATTCTTACACATAAAAAACATGTTTTGCTTTCACATTTAGGAGGAAAACTGGACCAGTGAGAAGGCAAAGCTGTTGTACCCTTAGCGAGGTTCCACAAACGTGGTTGTCATTGTCGAAGAGGAACTCCACTCTGCCATTTTGGAGTGTGCCGTTGCAGCTGGGGTCGTTGAGGCGGAGGGTGTCAGACGAGAAGCCTGCCTCAAACAGCTGGCAGCGAGACAAAGACATGGTGCCTGTGCTGCTGGAACAGAACTCAACAGAGTCTGAGAGAGAGATGGAGATAGTGGGAGGAAGAGATTAAAAGGTGAGAGAGGGAATAGAGGAAAAATGAATAGGAGGAAGGAGGAATATAATGTTCTGTTCAACATGCAGTGTCCATAACAGCAGTAGATCATACAAAATCTTACCATAGCACTCAGGTTGAGGTCTCGGGTGATCCTCATTGCAGAAGCAGCCATAGACTCCATCTTTTTGGCCACACCACTCCTCCTCAGTGCAGTCCAGCTCTTCACAAGGGTCAACTGCAGCTGTTGAAAAACACATGATGACTCCATATGTAGACTATGTGTAGAATTATTACACGAAGACATAGGCAGAAACAGGTGGGTTTGGATCACAATTTCTATCATAAGGTCTATTAATGGCCCTTTCCATTTTCCACCATCTGCTTTGTAAACTGTAATAAGATGTGTCTGTCTCCCCCCTGTGATATATATGGATGAAGCACATAAACACTGATGACAGGAAAGTAAGTTGCCATAAGCTGGTATTGCATCTCGGAAGGCAGACAGGTTAAGTTCATGCTAATATTTCTTGTAGGCAAACAATAAAGATTTTTTCATCCATTCTGCGGTTGGATGCGTGTGTGGACTAATAGACTATCCACCGGAGCTGCATTTAATAGTAGTCTATACTCTTGCCCGCCAACTATTGGCTAAGAAAAATACTGGCCCACGGCCAAAGTTACTTACCGACTCCTAAACATTGTTTACACTCCTACACTGTTACACGTTTTCGACTAAACTAGTTAACTGAACTGAACATAGTTAATTGAGATGGACTAGGCTATTTCTGTTTGTCATGCACTTTATTGAAACGTGCTGTAGGCCTAGGCTACATTTACATGCACTTCAGGGCCGTAGTCACCATAGACATTGAGGGGGACGTGTCCCCCCCAATATATTTAAATATGACCAAAATGTCCCCCCCAATATTCGGACATAGAAAAATAAAGAAAGAATAAAGCGCTATACTAGGCCTACAGGAAACCAACACGTGTCTGAAATGTAATCAAACGACCTATGGTTCCAGAGTAGCCTACACCCCTGAGTGGTTTGTCCAGGTGATTTTCCGTTTTTCGTTAGTGGCGTGCGCTATCAAAAGCTTCCATTTACTGCACCCTACTGCGGCGAGGTAGGGCTGTCAACAATATCACAAAAGCTACCGGAACAATTTTCACAAAACTTCTTGGAAAAGTGTAGCGAAGGCTAAGGAAATCCCATACATGTTTGGAGCCGATCAGACTGAAAGGGAACATTTTCCATATTGTAGCCTATTCTCGCAATGATAGCGAAAGTGAAACGTTTTATTTTAAATGATGAATTTGTGCAAGCCTGTGTCATTTCTTTCACGTCTTTCAACATCAATAATGCATTCATATGCTAGTAGTAATGCCAGAAATTACCGTGTATAGGCCTCTTAGAAATGATTGTTGCATCTTGCATATTATTTAGATGTGCACTCAATCGCGCATCCATGCAGGCAAAACGTGATCAAATGTGGCGACGTTTACAAAACATGATAGTTAATGTGAATCGCGGACAATAACCAAAGAAAGGAATTTGCACCTCCATTCACCAATTAAAGGCTGTAGTAGGCCTAGTGTTTCTACATGTTGGCACAAAACGTAATTTCTGTCAGAAGCCAGTCTATAATGCATACATGGGTAACATGAGGTGAGTCAGACAGAAGAGGGGCCTGTCTTAGTAGCCTATTCCTGAATCCTGTCCCTTGTTGTTTTTACTACTCAGTTAGTACACTGAAGTATTCACACCCTCTTGGATATTTACCCTTATTTTTCACATTCGCTTATTTGGCATTATATCTTTTTTAACTAACTAGAAAAAGCCCAAATTAAATTGATAAAAATGTTAATTTATAGACGCAGTAAAATGGGAAATATCCAGGGGGTATATACTTTTTAAAGGCACTGTAGATCAGAATATTCACTGTGTGTAACATAATACTTCATTTTAGATGAGGCTGTGTCAGTGAGGCAGGCAGTGATAATATGAACTTGATGTACTCACAGCAATGCAGTGCAGAACGCCATTCTGGTGTTTGGAGCCCCAGCACATTGCAAGCTGTCTCATAGGCCTCCACTGCTGAGCACAGCATGCCATTGGCTGGTGTGTAGGCACAGAGATCGTACACACAGGAAGTGAAGTACGCCTGTGGGTCAACATGCAGGTGGCACTGCTGGAACGGGCCACTGCTGTTGGTGATGATGCTGCACAGATCTGTGTATTCTGCTTCAAATACACATGTGCCATCACCAATTCGGTCACTTGCTCCACATCTAGGGAAGACGATGAGAAAGAAATAAGTATCAGACGTGTTGCGTGTGTGAATTTTAAAGGCGTACCGATTGTGTGGTGTGAATTTTAATGAGAGTATAGGTTCATGTCAAATCAGCCTAGTAAATCGCCATGTTTCCTTTTCCATTAGTCTTATTGCACATTCTAACTTGAGAAGAGACAAGTTCTAAATAGGAAAATTAGCGGAAATCTTATGTCACTTTTAAATGTGATGCTAGCAGGCAAGATGCTAATGGTCTAGTCCGATTTAATGATCTATGCTAGGCTGGAGCTAAAAGTGGTATCGCCAGACTCAGAGAATGGCTGGTGGAACTTGAGAAAGGCAAAAATTGATTGTTTAACATAAGAGGAGGTGGAAAATGAGTGTAATTCCCCAAATGGTGGAATATCCCTGTAAAGGTGTACAGATTTTTACCAGGATTTTTCACCTTTCTACATAGTTTCTACATAACTGGAAATCTGATCAATAGCCCAGTGTGCCAAACGATGGACATAATCTATAAATTTCTGAACATGCAGGTTATAGTCATCGTCAGCCATTTAATCCTATAGTTTGGAAATGTCACCTAATGAGTACATTTTGTGTCTTTTCCAATAATTCCAACTCACCCAGGACTGCTTGCATCTGATTTCCAACTTTGACCGAATTCATTGTCAGTCTGGGCTAGAGTGCCATTGAGCAGAACTTTGTCATCTGCTGGGTTGCCATTGTGATTGCCACACATTCCACACACAGATTGGTGATAATCCGGACTCAGTCTGACAAGAAGTCTACTACGACCATCAAACTGGACCACCAGCTCTCCTGAGGCATTCACAACCACAAATCCAGACTCTCGAGTCAACTGTGCCAGGGAGCCAACGTGAATGCTGTTTGCATTGTTATCTTGACCATCAATCTGTAAAAAACAGAAGACAGCTACAGGAGGTGGGACAGACATGTTTGCATACTGAACTACAAGACACATGTCCTCACTGACTTGACCCTTTAGTGCCCAATCAGAGAAGTTCCACAGTTTGGAGGTACCTTGACTCTCCTGTTCTGTCCAATGCTGATGTGGCTTTGAACTCCTCCCTGAGAGAGCCACACATCCACAGTGGACACAAAAGACACAATTAAGTTGCCACGGTGACTGTTAGCGGCTACTACGCGGAAGGTCAAGGCATCATCACTCATGTTGCCACAGGTGTGGGTGATCTCATAAGCACAGGTGCCCTGGAAATAGATATTTGAAATATGTTTAAAACTTGTGTTGAGGTGGTGGAATCATCTCTTTCAGAATTAAGACCTTGAATCTAGAAACATCTAGAGACATTTCTCTCAGATTTAGGATCTCATTTTTCGGTTTCATTTTTTGTATTCCATTCTGTCTGTTCTACCTGAAAGTGAGCCACAGCCCCATCAAAGGTGAAGTAGTGGGGGTCTCCCCAGACCGTGCAGGTTGACAAGCGGCCATAGCAACCCCGGCGGCCATCTTTGACAGAGCATTCCTGACTTGGAGGGCAAGAGGACTGGATACAGCGAAGGTCATTGGGGGAAAAACACTCACAGCGCTGTGAACAGTCTTGTGTCCAGAACTGTTCTCCAATCTAACAAACACAAATAACACTGAGATTTAATTTACTTGCTAATGGTTATGAGGTAATAAAATCACTGTGTGAGAGACACATCATCCTCTTGGTCAGGTTCTGCTTACATCAAAGTAGAAGCCGTCATAAAGACAACCACACTGCTCCACAGGCACACAGCGCCCCCCGCTCCTCACAAATCCATCATCACAGAAACAGCCCTCAGCACACGTCCTGTCACAGCTGGCATCAATGCTGCTGGCACAGGTGTGCCCACACTCTGTGCCACACAGATCGTAGTGGCTGTTTTCTGGACACTCCATTTCTGTTGACACGGGTATGGTTTCATTACTTTTCAGACATTTGGATCAACCAAAAGAATCCAACCACAAAAGCAATCAGTGTAAGTAAAGTCCTGGAAACTTACGACAGGTGGAATTTTCTCTCCAGGGGTAGATGATGACATTTTCCTCTTGGCATGCGCTGACATATGCTTCCATTGCATGGCAGAGGACTTCGCTTCTGTCCCCAGACAAGCAGACGTCAAACACACAGTCGTTGAAGAATTGTTGGGGGTTCACATGGGAATGGCAGAAGCTCAGTGGTCCATTGCTAGCTCTGAGTAGCTCACATATGGCACGGGCTCTCCAGTCGTCTCGACACACTGGGCAGGAGTCTCCACATCCTCCAGTACAGGGAGTGCCGTCATCAACCTTCCAGTAGTCTCCAAACTCAGAGACAGAGAGGGCAACAGGGCCTGAACTGCCGTTATGGACCGTAAAGTCATCACCCTGGAAACCGTTGAAGTTGCCACACAAGCCGCATGTAGCTCCACTGTAGTTGGATGGTACCGTGATGTCCAACACCCACCGGCCGTCATAACTGACAGTTAGACCGAAGTCTGTTTTCACAAATGTGTGAAGCCCGTTGGCATACACTGACACTCTTCCCTGATCAAGAACGATCGGCAAGTTTCTTGTCTCCCCATTCACCTAAAGTCAGAGTTATCTTTTGTGAGACAGGATTTTATGTAACTTGTTTTCATAAACTTGAGACAGGATTTTATGTAACTTGTTTTCATAAACTTTCTTTAAAATTTCACTTGAAAAGGGTTATATACCAAACAGATGCAGGTGGTAAATTACAAAGCAAGCAGAGAATCTATTGTTCCAGTGGGCTTACTTATATATTTAAATTAACAAACTGGTTCAACAAACTTCAAGCACATTACGTAAACGTTTCAGAAACTGGTTCTACCATGATGGACAAAGAACACTGTCCAGTACCTAAAAATGATCTAAAAAATAATCTGAATTTGACCCTTACCTGCACAGTCCCCTGGTTGTATTTTGAGATGTACACGAGATGTCCAGACACATTGACGTAAACAGCCACAGTGATGGAGACCTGCAGACCATTCCATGCCTCATTCCTGGCCTCCACCTGAAAGTGAGGTAGGCCTTGTGTTCCATTGCACACTGATGCCAGGACGTAACGACAAGTGCCCTGGAAGTCAAAGGTGCGTCTGTCAAAGGAGGTGTAGTGTGGGTCTCCAGAGGCCGAGCAGGTGGCCTCAGGTTTGGGATGGCAGCCATACTGTCCATCCACAACTCCACAAGACTCCTGAGCACTACAAGTAGAGGCGGTACAATGCGACTGCCCAGTAATGCCATTACACTGGCACAGGAACTGGCACTCCTCGCCGTACCAGTAGCGCTCTCCACTCTGTCTGTAACGCCCGCCGTGGTGGCAGCCACAACCCGTGGGGGGCACACAGCGATCCCCACTCAGGAGGAACCCGTCATTACACTGGCACCCCTCCTGGCACTGCTGGGTACACAGGAAGGGGAAAGACAGGCTTGGGCAGGAAGCTGGGCAGGACGTACCACACAGCTCATAATGGCTGTTAGTTGGGCAAGTTGCCTCTATAAAAAGGAATGACAGGTCAGTTCCATTTCAAACTGTTTATTTTCCCATATATTTATTATAATATGTCATCACACTTACCACAGTTAGTGATGTTCCTCCATTCCCCTACTGTGATGCCACTCTGTTGGCAAAGCAGGGCGTAGCCACGCAGTGCCTTACACAGTCCCTCTCGAGCACCTTGGGTCCTCACTAGAGTCTGGACACAGTCTTCAATTCGGCTCCAGGGGTCCAGGCTTGCTTGGCATTGGCCAAAAGGCCCATGTGCCCATCCCATAATGCCACAGAGCTCCCTGAACTGGCTGGTGTTCTGGTAGTGTCCAGGTTCCCATACCTGAGGTTCTACACAGTGTGCTGACAGGGAGCCATCTCTCCAGCTGTCCCCAAACTGCTGAGAGTCGTTGAGGGGAATTCCAGTGGGGGAGAGGAAGTCATCACGAAGGTCTCCGTTCAGATTTCCGCACAGGCCTCCTAGAGTGCCGTTGTAGTTGCCTGGACCGGTGATGCGGATGACGTGTGGCCAGTCAGCTCTCACCAGCACTCCGAAGCTGGTCTCTATGACAACACCATTTACACTGCTGTGGTAGATGCTAATATGACCGGGGCTGACGCTGAGCGGAATGCCCACTGTTTGCCCATCCACCTAATGGGAGAACATTAGGTTTATACTTACAGATGTGTATCATGGTATTGGAACTGTAATCAGTAGTTCTATCAGACACACTATTTGGATATCTCTATTTCTTTTAAGTGTGTAAAAATAGAACTCATACCTTAGTTGTGGCCCCCTCTCCCATCTCCACCGAGACTTGTGTTCCTTCTGCTTCAAACTTCAGATGTCTGACAAAATCTCTTGGGCCTGTGGGAACCTTCTCAACAGTTACTTGAAAGTGAGGTAATTGTGATTGTCCCCTGACCCTAGCCAGCGTCAGACTACAGGCACCTGGGTAGTGGAAGGTCTGTCCATCAAAAGTGCGGTAGGACCCAAAGCTCTCCACCCAGCAGGTGGAGTAGCTGACAGCTCTGCAGCCCCGCACCCCACCATGGACCCCACACACCTCAAGCTCACTGCAGCTGTGTGCCTGGCAGATCATTGACCCTTGAGTACAGTGGCAACGTCTCCCACAGTCCTGGTCTATCACCACTGTCTCCCCAGCTGTGTAGTACCGCCCCTCAAAGGTGCAGCCACAGTCACTCTGCCGAACGCACTCCCCACCGCTTCTGACATAGCCAGCATTGCAGATGCAGCTCTCCTGGTTGGGCAGAGGGCAATTCTGGGAGGCGTTGAGGTTGCTGCAGATTGCAGGGCATCCAGTTCCTTGAGACTCAAAGTGACTGTTAGCTGGACAGGGGATTTCTGTGGAAACAAAAATTAGTAAAATGAACGCTTGCCAAAACTGTTCACTAGATACAGTATATTTACAAAGTCAGCACCCACCACAGAATCCCTGGCTTCTCCACTGGCCCAACTGGATGCCTTCTTGTTGGCACTGGGCAGCGTACACATTGAGAGCTTGGCAGAGAATGGGCTGGTAGCCATCACCCACACACAGATCATACACACAGTTTTCTACGAAGGTCTGTGGAGACAGCCTTGAGTGACAGGAGGCAAACGGACCGACACTGTTGCTTAAGATACCACAGTGGGCCGTGTTTCCATAAAGAGTCCTTTGGCTTTGGGTACAGGCAGCACAAGCAAGTCCTGCACATCGCACGTCCTGGCAGCCAGGGTCAGCGTCCCCTTCTGCCTTCCAGCTGTTAGCAAACTCCACGTCTGAGCTCACAAGCTGCCCACCGCGGGTTCGGAAGTCATCGTTAGGTTGGAAGTTGAAGTTGCCACAAAGGCCACAGGTTGCATTCTGGTACTCATAGGGTACTGAGATTCTGACATAGTGATTGGCATCGTAGGTGACCAGCAGGCCATAGTCTGTACTGACAGCCACAGAGAAACCTGATTGGTAGACTCGGATGGACCCATGTCGGAGGGTAAATGGGGTCGTCACAAAGCTACCATTCACCTGAAGGAGATTACTACCATTAACACTGGGCTAATTTGACTAGAACAGTTTGAACTGAAAATATATATTTCATGTCTGGGAGTATTTGGTATGCATTCTTGTTGTGCTTACCATTGCTTGGTACTGATTGCCTTTGACAAGTTCAATTTCCTCATCATAAACCCACACTCTTACAAGACGGGTCCAAGACACATGTGTGCTGCCCCGATGTTCATTCTTCCCTTCAATCCGGTAGTACGGCAGTCCATTGCCACAAGCCTAGTGGACATTTAAGTGAAAGCTCCATTTTAGCCTTAAGCTCCAAACACATAAAAACATCTCAACAAAGAAACTTAATGAACCCATATTTCTAAAGGTAGTAGAAGTATAATACCTCTGAGAGGATGTATGTGCAGGTTCCCTGGAAGTGAAAGACTTTCCCGTCAAAGGTGTAGTAGTGGGGGTCTCCAGAGATGGTGCAGGTGCGGCGCTGAATATTCTGGCAGGAGTACTGGAAGGGTGCTGGACGACACGCCTGGGAGTAGCTGCAGGGCTGCTGCTGGCACTGGAGGAGGCCTCCACTGACGCAGGTGCATCTCTGCTGACAGGTGGCATCTCTCCAGAAAGAGTCCCCTACCTGCACAGGTGAGCCTGAGGGAGATCCGGCATAATTAAAAACAAGTGTTTTCCACCAAATATTAAAGGTCCAGTATGTAGGAAATAATGGAAAATAAACTGTAACCATTCCAAAAATGATCACCATATGTTGTCAGAGAGTGAGGAAACACGATGAATTGAAGTAATGGCTTATTTGACAACATTACTCTAACCCGTGAAACCCCGTAAAACCCATGAAAAAAAATCAGTTACGGGGCGGAATCTCTTGGAATTTTCGTTGTTTTGAACGATTAATTCTAGAATAGCGTATTAATAATGGGCTAGCGCGTCCTCCTATTTGGGTTGCCAAATTAGCAAAGGCCAACTGTCAACCGCTGTCAGTTGTAGTCATGAACGCCTACAAGAGGCAGGCAAATTTCCAAAATTAAAACAAGAAACAAATTAAGTGGACATCGGAGGAGCTTCCTGAGATGGTGACGTCTTCGTCAAACTAAGAATATCAAGTCTGACGCAGAGCTGGCCATATTTCTCCACAACAGGTAGCCTATGCTAAACTTCATCTGCATCGCTAACTTCAGCTAAATATGTTACGTTGGTTAGAGAGGTATTTTTTGTTTTCACTGTTTCCGTAATGTGTAACTGGGTCATGGTTGGAGAAACGTTAAAGCAGCTGCAGGTCAACTAACGTTAGCTAAGTCTTCATTACATCTGGCAACCCAGAAGAGGCTCGCGTCTGGTAGTCTTGAGAACGTTCACCAGTGTTTTGATTTTGGCCTTCAGAACGTTCGTAAACAATCCTACAAATCGCACCTTTAATGCTAAGATATGTTGGCACCAGTGGCATGAAGTTATGGCTCTGTGCAGTCAGTGCACGGGCAGTGCAGGCCTGGCTAGGCATTGTGCACAACTGTAGATGGGGTGTGCCTGGGTATTTATGTTCTACACTCTCTCTGTTTGGCCACTAGCTTTCATTTTGGGCACTCGGTGCCTCTGAGACATATTCTCTCTCACACCATATTTTATCATTTTACATCTCCCTCTTTCTTTCTAATTACTGACACAGGCATCGCACACACACAATTAATAATTTTTTCTCTCCCCTAGACTTTTGACTACTACACTGTTTATTATTGTGATTACTTTAAAGAAAATACATTTTGAGTATCCTTAATCCTGTTGTCTGTTTTCATTTTTATGTCATGGGTCATGAGTCAGCTGTAACAAAAGAGTAGCTCATTTAATTTCAGTGTAAATACTTCTTTGACTTTCATGGTTGTGGATGTCATGGTCATATCATATCAATGATGCTTGTACATTTGACAAAATCACTGACTGAACTATTGAAATACCACTGATGCATTTGAAATGTATTGGACAGGTTACGGTTAAGATAAAACAACTCACCATTGAAATGACAGCCCCTTAGGCCGTGATCAGTTCTGAACACCCAACGACCTGGTATGTTTACATTACTTGTGAATGTTATATTTGTGATGTTGTTCATGAATGATCCAGGAATTGAAAAATGATGAGTGGAATTGACTGTGTCATAGCCAGCCTGAAAACAGAATTTGAAGTTAATGTGAAGAAAACAACCACCTCACCTTAGTTGTTTTCCAAAGCATTCGAAACTGCAATGAATGTCATTTTGTAGGTTTACCTGGACATTCCATTGATTTGGGGCGATGACTCCATAGTTCATCATTACAAATGTGTATTGAATGCCTGAGATCAGAACCACTTGGAATGATGTCTCCTAAAACATGATATTGCATTTTTAGCAAACAGAAGGTATTATATGAAAATACAGGTGCCTCTCAAAAAAATAGAATATTGTGGAAAAGTAAAACATTTTCCATAATTTATTTCATAAAGTGAAACTTACACACACTCTAGATTCATCTAGAATGTATTCATGTATATTAGCCATGCAGACCACATTAAAAACTAGATGTACCGCATACCGGTACAAAATATGACCGCCGCTCAGTCCTGTACATCCGTTCCGCGAAAATAAATCACACTTCAATTTGTCTCCATATTTTACTCCATCCCCCACTCTTGAAACTTTTGTGTATGCTTGTTTGGCATGCCTGAGTGTGTGTGTGTGTGGCTGCACAGAGAGTAGCCTACTGATGCTGAAAAGGTGAATAGATTGTAGAATAGCCAAAGAAGATGTAGCATTGTTATAAAACCTTTAACATCTCTAAACAATCACAAGTAGGGCAGTTCATCACAGTTCATCCATTGCAACTGGATTGATGAAAGGTCACTTACACCTGTAGGCTACATTGTATTTGGGAAAAGCAAAAGGTATCAGCATAATGTTATTTATGTATTTATTTATGTATTTATAAACAAAAACATCTCTGTCAGTTCCATGCCGTTTTCAACAGCTATCAAAAACAAAGGTCATTTTTGGATGGATGGATTTTTTGTGAATGTTTCTTCTTCTACATAAGATTTTAGACATCTTTAGTTCATGTAATACTTTATTGTCAATGCACAAATTAAGTAACAGTAGTCTGAAACGTTATTGTTAATGCACAAATTAAGTAACAGTAGTCTGAAACGAAATGCTGTTTTACATCTAGTGGTGCAAATAACTGACATGTCCAAATGGGCCTTGATGAAATGCGTCGCTAGACTGTTCATTTTAACGGGCCAGAGTTGAAGAGCTGTTGTACGTTATTGTTCGTGCAAATATAGGCTGATTCATGTTCCCTTGCATTGTGTAACTGAGGTCCATGGCTAGTCTGGCTTTCACCAGACCAACCTCAATCTTTTAAGAAATCAAAAAATAACTAGACTGCATTTCCGGCGGGAACTGCGAAAGTGTGCTTGCCATGGTCCGGTCACCAACGTGAGCAGACAGTGACATACGCTATGCTGAACCTGGCTTGATCCAAGCATTCTAACAGTGCCTTTCAGTGTTGGAGCAGTGGCAATACCTCAAAAGCTCTATTCAACTATTGCCTTGCGGGGTGAATGCGGTTCGTTGGCTTTTACCTGTGGCCTGCCTTCGAATTTAGCTTCTATGACTAAAATCAAATCAATAAAATAAAACAACAGCAGTGATTGGCTGCAAAAATAAATAATGTCACGCGTCTTGCACCTCTCAAACTGGGCTATCAGGTAACCTAGAGAAAATTTTGAAATTATGAAATATGACTAAGGCATTAAAATGCTGCTTGTTTGTCAGGATACTTTTTCACTGATTTATTTTAGAAATATGAGTTATGAGTGTGAATGTTATATATTCCATCCCCTAATTCTGTTTTACTGGTTTATTTGACAAATAATCTATATGGATTTGCTCTATAAAGACCTTATGTCTGTTTGGGATTGTTTTGAGAGCCTATTGATGTATCTCAGAATAAAGGAATGTCCACAACATTAGTGATGGGTTTTTTTTTTGTGTGTGAATGTATTTTACTTAACTCATTGAATGTAGCTGGATACTCATGAACGCATGTCTCTAATAGCCACAATAGGAGTAATTTTAGCAACACCGTATTTTGTGTGGCCCATAACGACCCAGTGGATCATGAAAATGTGCCAAAATTCACATTGCTTGCTTGTTGTTGGTACATTAATCCCATTCAGATTGCCACTTATCTGAGATGTAAGAGTTCAATATAGGTTTAAGGTCTGGGGCAGGGATTTGACATTCTGTGACTTCTTCATTGAGGGCTTGCTTAGCAGCACTGTCCGCTTTCTCATTTCCCCTCAGACCAGTGTTTCTCAAACTTTTTTTCTGGGGACCCACTTTTTAAAAATGACAGACTATCGCGACCCACTCGTGACTGGTAGTTAACAAACTTCCTATAGAAAGCTGTTAGCTTTCCTAAGCTATATAAGGTATAAGGAACCAATGAGATAGACAACAAATGTTATGTTATTGTGTAGCTTAGTACCCTGGGAGTGAGACAGCTACTTTTTGAGTCACTCCTTAGAGCAGTGGTTCTCAAACGTTTTCTTTCATTCCCCACTTTGATCAAGGGGGCATTCTCGAGCCCCACCTGTCCCTCATCGCTCTAAGAAAGTGGTAGGTCAAGCTTAAAATTGTCAAATTTATTGAAATAATGACAAGTTCTAAATATATCCTCTTCAACAGAGTTAAAATCAGCTGGTGCTGCAGATATAATAATAAATAAATAAATACATAATAACACACATATTTCTGTTTTCCAGCAACATATTAGGAAGCATAGGCCATTTTACAGCATTGTACAATATATTCAATGAAATACCAACATGCTGCATTAAATGGATCAATAATCCAGTCATAGGCTACTGAGCACTGCTGGTTGGGAAATATTTTTGAAATAAACTTTGCAGGGATGTGATATAGGCCTACTGTTTAACACATGGGATCACAAGAGTGGCTCCCGAATCAGACGTTTCAGCGATTTCGCTCAGAAATCTCAAAGGCATAATACTGTCGCGATCGAGGCGCCTGTCCCATACCTCAAGTTTTTTTGGTGAATGCAGTAATCTTATTTGCTAGGTGAGGTAGGTGCTTGTCTTTGCCTTGTAACTGGACATTTAACTCATGTATCGCTAAGATATATCAAATATATCGCTAAGATAGGCCAGCTTCGTCAAGAAATGTTCATTAGTGAACGTGCTTGCAGATTCAAACATGCGCGCTTCCTCCAAGAAGAGGCGACTCGGAGCTCAAACACGCGCGACAGCACTTTACCTCGGGAAAGCCACCTTGCCTCGCTGTGAAACAGTACAGCCTTTTGGTCAGCTACCATCTCTTCGCAAAGTGCGGAGAATAGACGCGCTTTTAAGGGCCGGGTTTTGATGAAATTCATCACTCTCACAACAACGTTCAAAATCTCATGTAGGTCAGGACTAACTAAGATGCCTTGACACGAGCGCTTCCCTATTAATAACACAGTGCGTCCATTGCGCATCGGGTGCTACCTGGGCCTACAAATAAAAAATAAAATGAAATAAAACTCCTGTTTTTCAAGTCAGTTCGCGCCCCACCTGGCATGTCTCCGCGACCCAGTTGTGGGTCGCGACCCACAGTTTGAGAAACGCTGCCTCAGACCAACATGGCCTGGGACCCAGCAAAAAACTACACTGCACATAGCTGTATGTTATGTACATATCTGTTATATATTTGTCATATTGAATATCCATATTTATTCTGTTTTATTATATTCTGTTAATACACTGCATATATCTATATTATTATTTCTACTATTATAATGTTACTACTACATACATTATTTCTACTTATTGTTTGAGATAACTGCTAATACACTGCACAAGTAAACATATTTATATTTAATTCATATTACTCTAAACCACCTTCTGTAAATCAACTGTATACTACTGTCTACATTGCACTATATTTCTTGACCTGTCTCTGTATATTTCATCACCTTTCTATACTTTGCATCACATTGTATGCATACTGTAGCTACATGAATCACAGCTAAGATCCTTGGTTGCTATGAAGGCCAGTCGTTCTAAATGGATGGTTGCTATGGCCAAAGGCCAGTTATCTCTGCCGTTGTCAAGCGGGCATATCCTAACTATCTTATTTTAAACATCTCTATTTTACTTAGCCTACTTCACTTCCATACAGTGACTCCTATTAAGAAGTGGCCACTTAATTCGCGCTTACCGTGATTCACGCAGCAACATTATTAAATTAATCTGTCACCATATGCCTATCATGCCAACGTTTGCAAAGAGGAGAATCTTTTAATTTGATTCACAATGAAACGTTACATTTAATGTACATGTAAACAATGAGTAGGCTAGTTTTGGTTGTTGTTGGCGGTGTTACTGCATCCCTTAGTTATGCCTACAATGCAAAATTGTTCCCTCGTGATTGTTAGACGCATTTCAAAACATCGCGACGTGAAATGCCACCACAAAATATTGTTTGTGAATCGGTCTTATTAGGAGTCCTCGCTTAAGCCGTCACAGACTCAGGCGCTACTTTTAGGGCTAAAATGCTTCCTGAATTACTCTTAGTAAAAAAAAATCCTAAAGTTACGAGTGACGAAGTTACGAGTACAAGCATCTCAAATCAAATGAACATGGCATTACGCTAAGCAACATAAATCCCAATTAGCAACATACATCTCCTCCCTATCTAGCCACACAAGAAATGAATGATAGTTAATCTCTGTTTAGCATGCTTCTCCGCTTAGCATTCTAATAACAGAAGGGGCACATTTATGTTGACCACTACAACATGACTCATGTCTGTAACTCTATAAAACACTTACTTTCATAAAGGACACACACCATCCAGCACAGTTCTACACATGGAAACCGATATTTTGGGCACTTGTTTGGCCACGAACTCGTCACTCTGAAACTGGACTACTGTAGGCTGCACCCAGGGTTGCTAGGGGCAACATCAAATAAACGAAATGAGTGTCTTTCAGTATTAAATGTGTACACGTGTACAGTCCAGAGGAGGCTTCTATAAGACTACAGTTGAAGCAGTGCTTCACCAAAGAAAAGTAAAAAACAAAACACAAAAAAAATCTTATAATAATCCCAATTATACTCCTTTGAAACAGAAATACAGTCACTAACACGAACTGTTTTCCTGAAATCTATTCTGTGAGAGACAACAGCGCCATCAGTCACCCGCGGTGGAACAGAGAATTACAGTGAATCAGACTGCTTCACCAACTTTTCGTTTTGCTTCACTACCATAGATATCTTTCCCCATTGACTTCAATGTAAATCGAGTGAAACCCCAGGCGGCTCGTGGATTTTTTCCGTTTCAATTGATCCTTATGGCAGATAAGTCCCACCCGTGAAGCAGTGACCGATTGGGCAGAATTTCACACTTCCTGCCGTTGAATATGATTGACGCAACACTCTGGCTAATCACTGTCTCCAGCCTGCTTGCCATCACTTTTCAGTTGCTTTCAGTGACCTCACTAGAGTTTCATTATAAATTGTGTAACTCATTCACATAGTTTGTTTTACATTCATTTTGTAAGGTACATCGGATTTTTTTCTGTGTAGGGGAGAACGTTTTATTTAGAAGTATTGTGTGTAGCTCTGTGTTTTCTAACATCAGCTAGGTGGAAAGCTTGCTAGCGGTCTCCCCACAGCTAACGTTAGTGACTCGCTAAGTCCTAGCAAGATGGATTCGACGGAAGTTTCAGGCGATGAACATCGTTGACCGCAATTTACAGGATTCTTTACAGTTTTTTGAAATGAGGACCTATGAGTGACTGCAGAGGGGAGACCAAGAGACTTTCTGTGAAATTAACACAGTTCGTGGGTGCTACGGTAAGGATAAACTTGTTCCAAGTAGGCTATGCATTAGAAAGTGCAGCTTCTCAACGTAGCCATCCTGTAAGTTCACTGATGTGTTATGATAACATTAGCCTATGTTATGGATGTGTTATAACGTCTTGGCTTCCCATTTTAAATCCTCAATTTTGTCAAAGACAATTCAGAACAATCTACTTGAAGCTAAATTTCAACTACAATTTAAAAACGAAATAGACACGGATTGATTCAGAAAAACTTTCTAGGATTATAAAGTGTATCAGGAGGCAAATGTCAAATGAATTTGACATTGCTTATGGGGCATAATTAGTAGCTTAGAATAGGGCCTATTGGAAGGTTGTTGTTTCAAGATGTGGACATCAACAACTTGGCATTAATAGGCTACACTGCAAAAACTGCTTATCTAATACAGTCTAACCAAGTGTTATTCATCTTATATCAAGATCAGAAAATATAGTTGGTATTGTTTTCAGTATATAGAGACTTACCTAGTCACTAATTAGTGCTAAAGTGGAGATGCTCATTTTTGGGGGCATGGCCATAGATAGCCTAGTCTTTGCAAGCAATATGTCTAACAAAAATATGCAAACTTATAATAATAATAATAATACATAAACCTTGTTTACTGTCTTGTCCAGTCTTAGGCCTGCTACACCCCATTTGTGGCCTGTACTTTGAGATGGTGGTAAACAGGTCTTGATTTCTCAACAAATTACTCTGAGCTCTGACTGATCAAACAACATAGCTTTTGTTTATGCCATTGCAGACAGTTCAATGTCATCATGTGTCTCATACATTCAACCTCACCAACTTTGGTGTGTTAGGCGCAATGCTCGTTTCCGGGGGCGGGGGGTGGGTGGGGGGGGGGGTCATAATTTCATAACTGCTTCACTAGAAAAAAATACCACCAGCCGCCACTGGTGTACACGAATGGATGTGTGTGGTTTGCAATTACAATAAACAAGAAATAACATTTCCAATCATTTCCCATTATAAATTACATAATATTTGCACCTTCCTTTCTTGTGAAGCTCACATAATTCTAATGATGTCACCGTATGTATGTGAAATGTAATACAATGTTGCCACCTAGTGTTCAGATGTATTTAACATTAACGTGACATGTCCGGTTTGTACTGTCGTCAAATCCATGCTTTGAGGAAAACAATGTTTTTATCATAGTTTCCTCTTCAGTGAGCGATTACCTGGTCGTTTTTGTAACAGAGATGGTTGTTTATTGCCCCTAGGTTTACAGAAACACCTATTCATATTAATACGTATGGAAATCAAGTTAACGCTGCCGACCACTGTTTGTCTATTACATGGCCCAGAATGCCTTGCATGTCTTTACAACAAAACAACCCAGTAAAACCTAATTTCCCGTAAACATATGAATTTGCATACTTGTACAATTTTTAATAATACTCTCCCATCATGATATTTAACAATAAGGAAAATTTTTGTTGTTCACATCACATAATTCTAATGATGTCACCGTATGTATGTGAAATGTAATACAACGTTGCCACCTAGTGTTCAGATGTATTTAACATTAACGTGACATGTCCGGTTTGAACTGTCGTCAAATCCATGCTTTGAGGAAAACAATGTTTTTATCATAGTTTCCTCTTCAGTGAGCGATTACCTGGTCGTTTTTGTAACAGAGATGGTTGTTTATTGCCCCTAGGTTTACAGAAACACCTATTCATATTAATACGTATGGAAATCAAGTTAACGCTGCCGACCACTGTTTGTCTATTACATGGCCCAGAATGCCTTGCATGTCTTTACAACAAAACAACCCAGTAAAACCTAATTTCCCGTAAACATATGAATTTGCATACTTGTACAATTTTTAATAATACTCTCTCATCATGATATTTAACAATAAGGAAAATTTTTATTTGAATACCGTCAATGTGAAAACAACTCTATTATGTAAGCTATATATAGCTACTGTTCTCCTTACTATTTCAGTTTGTAAGTCCGTACTATCCCATGGCAGAGCAAGGATTTCATGATTGGGCAAGGTTGCCCGGAGACATTGAGCATACTTGGAAGGCATTGTGATAAAAGGTGAATGGTGCAAAGGTGAATGGTGAGAGTTACCAAATACCTGTAGGTGGTTTGCCAAATGATGGAAACTTTTGGAATATTTCTTTTTTTTTTTTAGCTTATGCACCCTCACACTGGAGTCCCCAGTTCATATACAAAATTTGGTATCGATATGTGACAGTGTTCCTGAGATATGGACAACTTCCTGTTTCGGAGCTTCGCCGCTGATTTCGTTTGGCTGTGACGGGCAAACGCTTTCGAAAATCAAAAATCCTTCCGCTAACTTTTGTGAGGCTTGGTCCAAGGATAATGTACGTCAAGTTTCGTGGCGTTCGGACCAAATTTGTGACCTGTGAAAATTTAGTTTTGCTTTCTATTCAATCCAATATGGCGGACGAACGACACGCCCACCTGACGTCATCTTCGCGACCAACTTACACCGGTACTGACCGGACGTTTTAAAGTTGGAACGGTGTCTCTGTCTCAAAGGGCCTAGGCACTAGAGCTGACAAAAAATTAGGGAGACGGGAAAAATAATAAAACTTAAGAAGAACAATAAGTGTGCTGCTTTGCAAGCACACTTAAATAGCGGGCAGATCAGGCTGGGTTCACCAAGCCTAGTCCATAGGCACCCGATATTGTTCACGCTCTGGCTATTCTAAATGCAAAAATGCATCAGGGAGTTATGACAAAACTGTAACTAACAAACTAGATCCTAATAGAAAGCTGTTAGCTTCCCTAAGCTACAGGTAGGCTTATAAGGTAGGCCTATTTACAACATAAATTGTCAATAGGCTATGCTGGCGACACAAATAAAATCTCCTTTGGAAACCAATGGCTTACGCCTTACAGTATCAAGCGGACTTAAACTGCCATTTCGTGGCGAAAAGTTGTAATAAAATTCACGCAGCTCCATGAGTCAAGGAAAGCGCGAATGAAGTAGCCACTTCTAAATGGGACCCACTACACAGTAGCTTAAGGTTTGTTGCTAAAGCAGCCATAATGAAATGAAGGTGTCATTGTTTGGATACTTCTCACACACATGCTTTTTAATTTCACAGACTACAACTACCAAGCTGGAATCAAAGCACATCGATTCCCCTCTCACACCCTGCACGCACTTAAAACAAAATAAACAGGCGTCTCAGTCTCACGCATGTATAGGCAAAACTGTATCAGACCGGTGTAACGTTGGTAAATCTTCCATTGCACAGAATGATTTTTATAGCAAATGCAACAAATGACAGTCGAAAGATACAATTACAGTGCTGCTATCAATTTGCTTGGTATAACCGCATTTATAGTTTTCTACAAATGCAATCAATCAAATTGGCCTCCATCACTCAACCAACGCTAACGGTAACATTACCTACAGGTCCTTATTGATATTATAAGATTAACGTACCTGCAGTAAAAACCAAGCATGTCCGATAAACATCCATTTATTTCGGCTTCAAGAAGAAATGGGAATTACATTTCGTGTGATCATCATCCTATCCTTATTAGACGTTCTATGCGGTAAACTATAGTCCTTGTAGGAAGCGTCCATTGTTATTCCAACCCACGATTAACTTCCAACAAAATTACGTCTCACTGCAACGATGCGCCATCTAGTGGACAAACGACTACTTATCGCCAATACTGGAAATGCAGCTATGATGATGATGATATATTTTGGCTTTCTTTTAATCCTACTGAATTTGTAATTATGTATCGCCCGTTCTAATACCGATAGTATGTGGGTGCCTGTGTGTGTGTACATGTGTATATGTGTGCACCGCCATCTACAGGCCAATGAGTGTACAGTCACTAAATGTACACATAATCTATTTTTTTAAGACCCCCCCATGGATGAAATTCTATGAAACTTGGCATACCCCCAGAGAATGCCAGGTCAATCATACAAATAAAATTTGGTGCAGTTCTGAACATCTTAACTGAAGATAGGGGCGATTAAAGCAGAATAATATTGCATTTTCATTTTTTACCGGTAGGGGTGCAAATCATAAATGAGTGATTATGGGCCAGATTGATGTGGGCCCTTGAGACCAACATACCATAAAAGATTCTTCATCCTCGGTGCCACGGTTCAGGTAGTTATTTAGGAAAAACTGCTTTTTTGCGGTTCGGGGGGCCCAGCACGGGGGGGGGGGGAGTGGACCCCGGGGACGAAACAAAATTTTTCCGTAAAAGTCTAGTGGGGCTACATACCCACCAAATTTCATGTGTCCCAGTGGTTCGGTGTCCCGGGTATCGTTGACCAAAATTTCAGGAAGTAGATGACGGGGAAAAAAAAAAAAAAAACTTTGACAATCCCTATATGACCGCTTCGCTAGCTTCGCTAGCGGCGGTCATAATTATCTTTTTAAAATGTATTTATTGTACACCTGCACTATACCACCATGGACCACACACACTTCCAGCTCTTCATTTGCCAGTCTTTTATTACTCCATTTGACTTCTGACTAGAGGTTTGCTGGTAATTTAATTGACACAAGGGGCAGTGTGCATCATACGTGTTCCACAGCAACAATAACACTGGGCTGCCCGCAGATGCACCTGCCTGTTAATCAGCTTAATATACTCGGATATATATATACACCAATTAATTGGTCTACCTGACAAACATCCACTTTATTTTATTCACGGCTGTATTATTGCAATTCCCTTTATCTAGGCCTCCCCCTGTCCAGGGGCGATTCTAGATCTAGAGCTTTGCTGGGGCACAGGCTCCCAACTCCCAATACATTAAAAAAAAAAAAAAAAAAAAATGTGGCGCAATATGAAATAAATGGCTAGCCTACGGGTAGGCTACAAGCTTCAAAATCATTATTGTCACTGTCATACTGTAGGACCAGCACTCTCTCCCTAAATTTTTGTAAGAACCACTATCCAGCAACATCCAAACACATAGGCATAAGTAGGCCTATACTCACTGCATGAATTTAATAGGCTTTCCTACTAACACAAGGGAAAGCTTATTTTTTAGTCAAAATTGAGATATACTTCCCTCCCAGGCAAGGGTCCTATAGTCATCCTGGCAATACTGCAGTTCTTTGTAGCTTAAATAGCCTACGAAAGCCTTCATATTGACTTTTGGTGATAATTTCCAAATGTAGCCTATAATCTACACAGAGTTTGTGTAGATTATTATGACCGCCGCACAGCGAAGCGGCGGTCATATAGGTTTAGTCAGATTTTTTTTTTTTTTCTTTCTTTTTTTTTTTTCGCATGTCCAAATTTCCATCAATGATTCCCGGGACACTGAAAGACCGGGGTAGACGAAACTTGGAACCATCGTTTTTCGTTTTGATCTGTAGCCCCCCCGCTGGACTGCACCCCCCGAAAGGAGGGTAGGGCAGACACAGTTTTCTGTGAATATCTCGAGAACCGTAAGGTGTAGGAGGACCATTTTTTTTGTATGTTGATCTCAAGGGGCCATGTCAACCCATTCCATAACCACTCATTTCATGTATAGCGCCACCTAGTTAAACACAAAAAAGTAAAAATGAGGTGTTGTAATCGCAGATATCTGTGACCTAACATAGTCAAAACTGCACAAAATTGGAAGTGTAGGATCATTATGACACCCTCTGAATGCACGCCAAGTTTCGTGGAATTCCGTTCATGGGGGGCCACACAATAAATTAATTTATGTTACTATACACCAACTGGCCTGTAGGTGGCCGGAGACAGTTTTCTCTGAATATCTCGAGAACCGTAGGGCCTAGGAGGTCCACCTTTTTTTGTATGTTGGTCTTAAGGGGGCATATCAACCCATCCCATTACCACTTATTTCATGTATAGCGCCACCTAGTTAAAAAATTAAAAAGCAAAAAATTAGGTGTTTTCATAATCACAATATCTCTGGCTGACATGGTCAAAACTGCATGAAATTGAAAGGATCATTATGACACCCTCCGAATGCATGCCACGTTTTGTGAACTTTCGTTCATGGGGGGCCTTACAATAAAATAATTTATGTGTACATTTAGTGACCGTACACCAACAAGGATTCCCGGGACACTGAAAGACCGGGGTACACGAAACTTGGTGGGCATGTAACCCCACATGGATAGCATGGAAGCGTCGTTTTTCGTTTTGATCTGTAGCCCCCCCGCTGTACTGGACCCCCCGAAAGGAGTGTAGGGCAGACACAGTTTTCTGTGAATATCTTGAGAACCGTATGGCCTAGGATGACCAATTTTTTCCGTATGTTTGCCTCCAGGGGTCATGTTAACCCATTCCATGTGCACACATGTGCATAAACAGATACACACGCACACACATACATTCACAGTAATCATACGTATGACACATACTCACACAGTAGACATATGTACACATGCATGCACATGTACAAACACACATACGCAGGCAAACACACAAGCACGCACGCACACACACACACACACACACACACACACACACACACACACACCCACACACATAAACATAAACGTGTACACGCACACATGCACACAATTCAAGAATTTCTTCTTTTTCAAGAATTATGAACAGGCAAGATGGGGGTGGGGTTGTATAAAATGAATTTTACATGTGGAATCTATGAACTAATCATGTTTTGGTACTTGTTGTCTAGCAGATACCAGTGAGAATTCAATGTGGCTAATGCAATTTACTGAGACAGAATCATATAGGCCTTTCAGCGTGATTTATTTTTGTGGAAAAAATGTGCTGGACTGGGCGGCGGTCATATTTTGTACCGCTCTGCGGTACATCTAGTTATAGACTACATTTGCAAATGCAGCAAACTTATTTAAGTTTGCCATTAAACCATTGATCAAATCACAGCACTGGCACTTTTACATAAATATTAATGTTACCGTTAATGTGGGCAATTATCATACCTCCCTCATCCTTCTCATCTCTCCTCACTGTTCCTCTCCTTCTGCCTCTGTTCAGGAAGAATTTTCTGATGTCCATCTCTGAATAGTTTATCAGAAGGCTATGTTTAGTTTTACAGTAGGACAACTTCACAAACAGTATAGGCTACTTTTACTAGACTCTCTCTACACTATACGTAAATCATTATTAATTGTCTGCATGTGTGCATGCAGCCTACCCATGGTGTGAGTGTGTGTGTCAGGGAGAGAGCACAAGCTGGTAAACTGTTGCTAAATTTAGGCTACAAATTTGACGCTAAGCATTGAAAAACAGATACTAATTATGTGGGCAACATTCTCTAACATCGATCTTCATTGGTTGTTGCGTTCAATCTTAACCAGCTACAGAGGTGCTATTTCCTGATTGGCTATTATGGCCCCTTTCTTTTTTTCCTTGTTTGTTTTTTATTGGCTGGTAAGTGACAGGCTCGAGTCATGACTAAAGCAGGCACGGAGATGCGCTCATGAATGCCGTTTCCAGCGAGAGCAGCGCTAGAATTTTACTGGGGCACTGGAGACTTTTACTAAGGCACGTGCCCCAGTGAATAAGGTCTAGTGACGCCCCTGCCCCTGTCCCTGCAAAATCATCTTCAGATGGTCCAAAATGCAGCTGCTAGACTGCTGACCGGTACCAGAGACTTTCTAATGAGGAGACACAGCACTCAAAAAATCCTCCATAGAAATGCATGGGGCTAGGCCGTTGTCTACACATATCCCACCCCTTCCTCGGCAAAACGTCGACATGTGAACAGAGGTGGGCGAAGTACTCAATTTCAGTACTTAAGTCAAAGTACAGATACTACTGGTCAAATGTTACTCCGATACAAGTAAAAGTTGCATATTCAAAATTGTACTTAAGTGAAAGTACCGAAGTACTTGATTTTAAAAATATTTTATTAAAGTACAATTTGAAATTACATGTGTAAGGTTTAACACTTAAATGCATGCCCCTGACTAGCTTGTATAAGCTGCAGAATAAGGGATTATAGAATGTTACAGAATGAAGAAACCCAACTGACAGAAAGAAAATGTTATTCTATAGAGATAAACATATTTTCTATCAAACTGGCTTGACATGAAAGCAACATTCAAGCAACTTTACATCACAGGTCCAACAGTGGCTCATGGTTTCTGAGGGCAAGTAAGGTAGGTGTGTATGCAGTGATGTGGTTTACTTTCGGCAAACAAAGCACGCATTTAAAACGATAGGAATCGTTCATCCGTTCAGTAAACTTAAACATTTTGTCGAGATACGGCCATGGGTGCGAGTACTCGACAGGGCATCCGCCTTCATCTCCGTCTCCGTCTACCTCCATCTTGCTGTCAATTTAGGAATAGAGAACGGTTAGACGTTGAACTTGGTTTTATAGCCTAGCGCACAGATGTGACGCAACCCTGATTAGTGATAGGCTGTCACCTGCGAACAAACCATCACATTTTAGAAGAGAGGGGAGGGGGGACAGAGTTTCGATATAGGCTAGACCTAGTTTATTGAAAGTTAAAAGTAACGAGAGCCTTAACAGAAATGTAGTGAAGTTAAAAGTACGATTTTTGTCATTCATATGTAGTGAAGTGAAAGTGGAAGTATTTTTTTAAAAATTAACTCAAGTGAAGTACAAATACTCAAAATCTGTACATAAGTACAGTACTTAACCTTCTAATCGCCATGTCGCAATATTGCGACAAGCGTCATTACTGAATAAAACAGACGATAGACGCGAGTACAGTGTAAAATCTCATTTGTACTCTTGACCACTAGTTGGCAGACACCCAGAGCTTCGATTCAAGCTCAACCTTTTTTTTCAAAGTTTTCAGGAAGCATGTGAAAACACGCGAGAAACACACGAAGAAGACGTGCATTTCCTCCATAACGCGGAAGCGATGCGGGCCATAGTTTTGCACAAATTGAAGCAGAAATACACCAAATGTTGAAAAAAAAATTCACGTGTGATGAAGTCTTGGATCTGTTATTCACCTATTATGATTCTGAAGGAGAATATCTGCCTTTTGGAGAATATGATCGATCGTCTATTGACTGATAGTCACGGTGCGTCTGTGAATGGAGGTACGTCTTTGCGACAGTGTCCACTAAGCATACCATGCTTATTTCGACCGATTTCGACCCTCTGCCCAACATAGCTGGAGGTACCAGTGACAATAGTGATGACAGTGTCCGTAATGGACGTGGTATAGACAGCAGGGGTTGTAAAAATAGGGCTCTGAAGAACTACAGTCACCCGCGATATGGAACTGATTTGACCAGGCTACTTTATTGTAGGCTATAGTAGGCTAGCATAGGGTTTGTGATTATAGTAATAGTTTACTATTGTTGGTTTACATGTGACTGTATTCCTGTTCATTTGTTATGTCGGTGAAATGACAAAAAAAGAAAGAAAAACTGCTCAAATATGTTCAACATCTAGTATTTACTGAAATGTGCATAATTCACGGTGGTTATCATCCAGTGACGTCATAATATGCAAATTAGATGAGTAAATTTACCCCCTTCATAAACTTCTGTTCATACTAAATGATTTTCACATTTACAGTAGGACTTTATCTCTGACCACTTGCAAGCCATGGCCTTTTGAAATTTTTATGTACAAATCCAATTTATTCTTTTTAAACCCTGGCGGCTAAAGGGTTAAGTAAATGTACTTCGTTACTGCCCACCTCTGCATGTGAATACATTGAGCCAATCATGTGGTGTGATGTGAATACATTGAGCCAATCATATGGTGTGTTGTGAAGACATCGTGCCATTCATGTGTTGTGAACTCGCCGCTGGAGCAAGATTGGTGTCGTGAAGCCTTGCGCACGCACATTTCTGCCGAATAGGATGCCCGATGAGTGCCCAAAAAGCGTTGCAATATGGCCGCCGAGTGGAGGGACTTGCCTAAAAGGACTTTGCCGGTACTAAGAAACGTGACCACATTATTCCAGTCCTGGCTTCCTTGTGTAGCAGGCAGACCTTGTCTGCTTGCTTGCTTTTTCCTCCTGGCCTCTCCCTGGCTCTCTGCTAATGAGTGGGTGGGGCCAATCATTCAATTAGGCCAACCATGCACTACTTAAGGAGCTCTACAGCAAGGAGCTCGTTAGGTTCCACTGGTTGTCCCTTGTTTGAGGACTGGGGTCTACCGACCGTCAGGTATGTTGCTGCCCTAATGTTGTACACTAACCATGTGCTTGGTGTAGCTAAACTCCATTTCTCTATAGCCCTGTAGATGGATGGATATGCTGTCTAGTGATGGGTAAATGAAGCCTCGAGCGCTACTCGGCACATTTCCCTACTGTGTCGAGTAATGTGCCGAAGCTTCGAAACATGGAAGACAAGGTTTGCATAAATTATCGCAGAAATTATCTGTTTGTCTCAATTCAATACAATAAAATACGATTAGGCAGCATAAACTCGTCACATGAAGATTGGTGTTTCCGCGGAGGCGTGAAATCATGTGTTATCCCAGTCAATGATCCAATCGGTCTCCCATCCACTTAACAACCGCAGTAGACACTACTTAGCTTCTGGACCAGGACGAAGTATTATCAACCTCAACACGCTATGGACAAGAGTGAAAAGGAAACGACCAGGCGCCTAATTAAACCAAATCCTATATGGCCCGACATGTTTTGACGTTTCATGAATCAAACTTTCAATAAAAGGAAAATATTATGTCAGCCATTATTGTTAGGCCTACATAGAAATGATTAGCCTGTATTGCTTTTAAATTACATGATTGAAGTTGAGACAAGATTGCAACACAGACACGTTTTAATGTCATTGTTCTAAATGGCAAAGCTTTATAGGCCTAGGCTATTTCTTCTTTATTTCTATGTGCATTATATTATGGATTATGGACATTTTCTGGAAAGAAAGGAACGTAAATTCCCAAACAGAGAAAGCATATATGGGCTATCCATAATTCGCCTGACTCTTGCAATACAACACAACTCATTCCGACACTAGAGCGGATGCCCTGGTTCGCGCAATTCAAAGCCTTTGAATCAGATTCCGAGCAGTCACGTGGGTGTGTGTCCCAAACAAAGCTTCAGACGTCACACTCACAAACCGAGGCCTCGTTTGTCATCAGTCACGTGATTTTTATGGAAACGAAACAAGCCTCAAACCGGGGCTTCATCTGGCACGCAACTTTCTGCTCGATACAAGCTCCGAAGCCTCGCTTCATTGGGCAAATCACTAATGCTGTCCTCATCTGTTGTCATTGGGAAAATTGGTATAGAGAAGAGTATGGGTATGTATAGCTTTAAAATAAATGTGGATGTTTTGGGAAATGGTATCAGGTTTGATGTACGTTTTGTTTGTCTTCCAGGTAACACAGCCTTTCCATCCGCGTTGTACTAAGCGTAGGTCGTGCTGCTGTCTTGTCTTAGTTTTGTTTTGTTTCTGTTTAGCTTTGCTTGCACTTGGCAACTGTCTGCATTGTACTTGTACCCTTTTGTTTTACTTTACTTTATTATCTTAGTTACCCAGTGTCTGTCTATTCCATAGAGTCTGGGGGCAACAACTTTTAACTGTTTGTTAATTTGGCAGGCAGGGTTCTCGCTGACGGGAGGCTAGTCAGTCACCTAGTGGTGGTGCAGTGAAGATGCACATTTTGGTGTGAATTATCAAAATGTTTGCTGTGGTCTGTGGTGTTACTATTTGATCTTTCTTGCTGTGCGTGTGCATCTGTGTGGGCTCTAGGGCACATTATCAGTAGTCTGCCTCCCCCAGGTAAGCTCCTGCCTTGCTCATTTTGCTCCATCGTGCCTCCCCTATGGAACCAGTCTGTTAGTTATGATGATTTTTAAAACAGAAGTACATCAAGAAAACATAATAAATATTGTTCTACTTTCCTAACCCAGACTAGTCTTTATGTCTTTTTGCAGCTACTCCCATTTCCTTTTCCCTGGCTTCTATTAAATAAACTTGGTCATGTTTTCACTGGAATTCACGTCTCTGCCTCGTGTATACGAACCTGTGTGCAATGGTGCAATTATGTGTTCTCTTAACTCATTCCCTGGGTGCTAGGCCCAGGGTGGCGTAGTCTGGCTACAGTGATTGGCTGTTAGTGCCATCCCCCAAAAACCTCGCCCTGCTACATTTGCATTGGCTTCCTGTTAATTTTAGATTCCAGTTCAAGGTCCTTTTGATTGTTTTTAAAGCTCTTAATGGGTAGGCCCCTAGTTACATCACTGACCTCATCCATCTACACCCGAGTCCCCAGGTCTCTCAGATCCGCAGACAAAGCTCTCCTCCACGTGCCCCGGTCACGGCTCAAACAAAAGGGTGACAGACTGAGCCTTTGCAGATACAGCGACACGGCTGTGGAACCAATTGCCCCTGGACATTAAAAATGCTCCTTCTATCTTTGCTTTTAAGTCTAGGCTCAAAACCCACCTTGGCTTTCCCAGCTTCCTAACCCTCTGTCTGTTCCCATATATGTAACTCTGTTCATGTCTCCTGCTGTTGTTGCTGTTGATCTGTGTCTGTCTGCTGTTGTAGATCTCTTACTGTATTTATTTGTTTACTTAATTTTATTTTATTTGTTTTATTTTGTACTGCACTTTGGTCAGTGAAAGCGGTGTTCAAATGTGTTTTTATAAATACATTTTCCTAACTATTTTATACACATGTACACACCCAATTACACTTGGTGTATGAGTATAATTTTAGTGACCTACTGTGTCATTTTGCCAGTATGGCACTCTGTCCCATGTTGCAACAAAGACCCAGGAGGCGGAGAAGATCATTCCAGGGAAGTACTGGTTAATGTCTGTAGTGGCTTGCTGTAGGACACTGCCGTTGGTGTACTGTCGGTAGGATATGATGCCTCTCCATCTGTTGTCCATGTCTGTCCAGAACGGGGCAATTATATCTCGGTTCCCATATCCCGGGAATTGGTAAGGATACCATCTGTGCCATGAACTGTCAAAGGTGAGGTCACCATTGTTATTTACCTGCAACAAAATTGTGTGGTTTTACCTCATATTTCTTAATTTTTCTTATGTTCTACATCATACAGTACTGAAGACATCAAAACTATGACGTAACACATACAGTATGTGCTTACAGATAGCCCATAAAAAAGCTTTTGTGTCTACCCACAAATGTCTGGCTGTATGTCACTCCAAAAAATGTAAATGGTTGAAGCAGTTTGATCGGAGGGGAACTCCCATCAAGTGCACGGTTGTTCACGTTGTCTCCAAGTCCATAGGGATAGAATATATCTGTAAGGGTGACATTTTGTAAATTGCATGCTAGAATAAAAACCTTCACTTCAAAACATTTTTCATATGGCACTGCTCTTGTTTGCGTGCCTGCCCTATCCCCACCTCCCAGCCTCCCAGTCTCTCCACCTCTGCATCCTGGTGACACCCAACGACCTAAACCATCACCACCTCACGCCCAATGACCTAAACCAGGGGTGGGCAACTAATTTCCCCAAGGGGCCACATGACAAACTGGGACTGTTGAGGAGGGCCGGACCCAAAATACCGAACTCGAAATCTGAACTCAATTCTGTTCTATTCTGTTCTTGTATAACATTAAGTAAATCATATGGTTTTGTTTACTAGTCGTAAGAACAGATGAAAATGTGAGGGAGACAAAGGAAAAACAGCAATATTTAATCTATGTCCAATATTTAATCCTCATTCTCGAAAATGATTTTTTGACATTGACATTTTTTTCAGTTTTCAAAGACTGATATAAAAAAGTACTACAATATCTATATAATTAGGCTAGGTCATGAAAATGTGAAGGAGTCAGTACAACCGATAGGCCTGTGCCACCATTTCATCAACACTCGGCAATATTTCATCATTAAATCATTACCATCATTAAATTAACTCTATGCAGAATTAGACTACGAAAATGTGGAGCAGACAATAGTAGGCTGTCATTAGTTAATCAACATGCACAAAGAAAACTATTTTAAAAATGTAGGCTATGTTTTTGCTTTAACTTTATGCACATAACTGTGATTGGTCAACTCGCTCTGTGTGTTGAGCCGGCTGCTTCAAGCAACCTGTGGGTAGTAGCATCACTAGTTCGCTAACATAAGCTTTGCAAATAAACTCAGACATATTTTGGTTACAATTACGGGGTTATCCGATTATAAACTGTCTATCTGCCAGTAACGTTTTGAAATGAACACTTCGTATCGTCAACGAGCAGCAGTAGGAGTTCGTTGTAACAACCTTTGCGGTGGTGAGCGACGCAGACATAAGAGACACAAAACTTTGAAAGGTTTACGCCGACATAAAGGCAACTGCATTGTGTCGACGCAGAAGCATAAATTCACCAGCACATCAGTGAGGGTGTTTACGTCGTATGCATCCACGCACAAATGTATGGGCGTACAAATAGCAGTCGCTTTCAAAATAAAAACAACGATATTGATTTGCATGCATTATCTCTATGCTAGGCTCTTGACTATTGTTCTTTCACGGACCTTACGCGGGCCGGTCAGGGAAAGCCCACGGGCCGGATGTGGCCCGCGGGCCGTATGTTGCCCATGTATGACCTAAACCATCACCACCTCACGCCCTGCCCCCACCTGACGCCTCCTTGCTTGTGCCTGCTGAGGCGTCCACGACTCTGGCAGCCTTGACAGGGACATCAAGGAGGTGGTCATCCCCAAGCCCCCACCCCCACAACCCCTCAATACCAGTGCAACACTCACCTCCACCATCACAGGCTATCGTACCCCCACCATCACTGGATATTGCACCCCTACCCCACACGGCGATCACGAACAATGAGGCTACTCAAGGCCTGTGCTGCTGAGCTGGGGGAGCCACTGAAGCACATCTTCAATCTAAGTCTACACCTTGGAAAAGTTCCAAAACTGTGGAAAACATCATGTCTCACCCCTGTCCCTAAAAAGCCACATCCTAGTGAGCTTAATGACTACAGACCTGTCGCTCTAACATCACATGTGATGAAGACAATGGAGCGACTCGTCTTAGGTATGCTCAGACCCCAGGTACGCCATGCACTAGACCCGTTACAGTTTGCATACCAGGAGAAAGTGGGCGTGGACGATGCAATCACTTATCTTTTACACAGGACACATTCTCACCTGGACAAGGGGAAAAGTGCTGTGAGAATTCTTTGATTTCTCAAGTGCTTTTAACACCATCCAACCCCTCAGACTGGGAGACAAGCTCTTGCAGATGGGTGTGGACGCTCACCTGGTAATCTGGATCACAGATTACCTGACGGAGCGACCACAGTTCGTCAGACTGAAGAACTGTCTCTCTGACACTGTGATCAGCAGCACCAGAGCGCCACAGGGAACTGTGCTCTCTCCAGTCCTGTTCACCTTGTACACATCTGACTTCTGCTACAACACTGAGTCATGCCACATGCAGAAGTTTTCTGACGATACTGCAATTGTGGGGTGTATCAGGAACGGGCAGGAGGAGGAGTATAGGAGCCTGGTGGAGGACTTTGTGCAATGGTGCAAACTCAATCATCTCCAACTCAACACTTCAAAGACCAAGGAGATGGTGGTGGATTTCCGCAGGTCTAAGCCCACTCTGCTACCAGTCTCCATTGATGGGGTCAATGTCGAGGTGGTAAGCACCTACAAGTACCTGGGTCTCCACTTGGACAATAAATTGGACTGGTCAGCCAACACTGACGCACTCTACAAGAAAGGGCAGAGCAGGCTGTACTTCCTGAGGAGGCTGCTCTCCTTCAATGTGTGCAGCAAAATGTTCTACCAATGTATGCAGCAAGATGTTCTACCATCAGATGTTCTACCAGTCTGTTGTTGCCAGCGTCCTCTTCTATGCAGTGGTATGTTGGGGAGGAAGCACAAAGAAGAAGGATGCGGGGCGACTTGACAGGCTGGTAAGGAAAGCTGGCTCTGTAGTGGGAGCTGAACTGGAGTGCATCACTTCAATATCTGACAAAAGGACCCTGAACAAACTGATCAACATATTGGACAATGAGTGTCATCCACTCCACAGCACTATTGTTAAGCAGAAGAGCCTGATCAGCTGGAGACTTCGCTCACTGCCTTGCACAACAGACAGACTGAGGAAGTAATTCATCCCCAGGGCCATTGAACTGTTCAATGCATCACTTAAGGGAAGAGGAGAAATAGACTTATCTGCATAGTCTGTCTGCCTCTTCACCACCTCCATGTCTTGAACTGTCTGTCCACTAGCCACTTTACCATTGTCTTCTGCCTCACTGTTTGCGTGCTTTATTAGCACATATGCACAACCCCTCCCTCCATGCCACAGCCGAACTGTGACCACACTTATACCCTCCCCTCAGGTTAAGAGTCTGGGTGTCATCCTTGACAGCACACTATCCTTTCAAGCCCACAGCAATAATATCACTCGGTCTGCTTACTTCCACCTACGTAATATCAATCGCCTCCGCCCCTCCCTAACCCCCCACACTGCTGCCATTCTTGTTCACAGTCTCGTCACTTCCCGTCTTGATTACTGCAACTCTCTCCTTTTCGGCCTCCCCCACAAATCCCTCCATAAACTTCAACTAGTCCAGAATTCAGCTGCCCGCATCATAACTCGAACCCCCTCCATTCACCACATCACTCCTGTCCTCCATCAGCTCCACTGGCTCCCGGTTCAGTTCCGCATCCAATTTAAAGTCCTCCTGTTTACTTTCAAGGCCATTCACAACCTCGCCCCTCCATATTTGCCTGATCTCCTCCATGTTCCCACTCCCTCCCGCTCTCTAAGATCCTCTTCCTCCATACACCTGTCTGTCCCCACTGCCAGTCTTACCACCACGGGGAGCAAAGCATTCAGCCGCTCTGCTCCCCGTCTCTGGAATTCACTACCACCCCAACTCAGAAACATTGATTCATTCCCCCATTTCAAATCACAACTCAAAACACATCTTTTTAAAACTGTTTATTCCATATGATGTTATTTTTGTTTGTTTGTTTTGTTTCTGTTTTTGTCTTTTCTTGCTTGTTTTTTTTAAATATTTTATATTTGTATGTACGGTGTCCTTGAGTGCCAAGAAAGGCGCCTTTAAATAAAATACATTATTATTATTATACCTTTCTTAATATAGTTTATTATACATAGATATATAGACTTTATTATTGCACTGTTTGACTTACTCATTTGCACCATCACCATGACACTCATTCACAAAGAGCACCTTACCTTATGCACAAAGGACCACAGGCTTAGTCCCTGCTTTAGTCATTGCAAGTGCACCTGATTGAAGTTTTATTTAGTATAATTTGTATTTTAGTATATTTAGTATATTCTTTATCTTCTACAGTTATTGCTTAGTTGTGTTTTTTATATTATATACTTTAATTACTTTTTCTGCTGTTAGTGAATGTGTGTGTGTATGTCTGTATGCTACTGATAGCAATAATTTTAGTTGTGTTTCAAGACTAGTTTTAGCCATGTGGCCCCTCTTGGCATTAAATAAAGACACCCTCCCCTCCCCCAATGAAATGCTAATGTACTGGTTCCAAGGGCTATCAGATCCACAAGACAAAGGATGTTACCTTGCTATACTGAATCCATGTGTCATGAAATGTAAATATATTCATGTTTGGTATCATTGTAATAGTCTCAGTACAAGGATTGTAATGATTGTGAGAATGTTTGGAACATTCTATAAGTGATATTTCTGATATATAAGATATCTCTCCTCATGCTATTCAGATAGGAGTGAAGTAGGTGTGTGAGTAGGTGTGTCTGGTGCCAAGTGGAGAACCAACCAAGTGGGATTGTTTTGCCGCCAAATTCTTCCTTTGTTTAACCCATACAAAAGTGATTGACTTGCATTGTAAGAAGAAGAAGAAGAAGAAAGATGGAGAACTGAAGAAGAGAGGGAGAGGTTGATCCAACAGAGGCCATGGCCGCTGTGCCATGGCCTAGCCTACATAGACCATAGACCATTGTTTACCCTCTCTGCTTGTAACAGAATAAACCTGATTCCTGAGTGTTCCTGGAGGTTGCCAGTCTAAGTTAATATTAAGTAATTATTCACCACAATTACTTTCACTACTGTGGCCTTGAATTTAGGGATCAATAAAGTATCTATCTATCTATCTATCTATATCTGTTTTGTTACAGCTGTTAATCTGATTTGTCATAACAGTTAATCAGTGGTAAGTACTGTAAGTGCTAATGTCTGATTCACACCAGACACACTGACGAAGGCCATCAGGCCGAAACGTTTGTCAATTAACCCCTGTGCTAAAATGAATTAAAAGCAAGAAAAGACTTTTTGGAGTGCGACCATTTGTTATTTTCTATGATTCACACCAGACCAATACTCTCTTGAGAATTAATTCAATTCATTTTCGATTTCCCAGGGTCATCACCTATGGTTCCCAACTTCCTCAACCCCAAATGAGGGACACTTCACTTCAAATGTGGGAATATAATTATATGAATTATATATAATTCAAATGGTAATAACGACAAAGTAATTTTGTTTTTATTTGATACATTTCTTAAGAAATACTACCGATTTGATGCTGTTTAACTCCAGCTCCATTCAAATATAGCCTATGGCTATTCCACAAACTGTAACATTGTTTGTGCCACATTTAGGCACAATATTAGCTATGATAAGTATATTAAGGTGGTATAAACAACCTTCATTCCTGTGGAAATAGAAGCATGTAATGATGCTAGCTAGATATTTTCTGTTTACAATTAGAAGTGAATTATGAACCTGGTTCATACCTAGATATCTGAGTGGAAAGTGTTACAATTGGCATAGCCTATGTGCTTCATGTAAATGGCACAGTGTGAGATGCGCGTGGTAGCGGGGGGACTGGACACTTTGTTCCAGGTGCGTTTACAGTAGCCTACTATTGACAAGTTAACAAGGCCGATGAGCTGTGATTGAAAATCGGGACTGGAGCTGTCCCTGACGGGACAAATGCACATTTTACCTTTGTGGCAAAGGCTGATTAAAACTAATTGTTGAAATAAATTCTTTTGTGTATCATTTTTACATAACATTTGCCATTGCTAATGACATACACAGTAATTTAGCATACTTTTTTCAATTCAAGCTAAAATGTAAGAGTCTATAATTAGGCTATACTGAGCCTGATCTATTTGTACCAGAGATTTTCTTACCTTTTAGAAAAATGTCACCTGGGGTAAAACCCCTGCAACCCTGGTTTTCCTTTGTATAGCTCACAGCATTTTCATTTACAGTACATGTTAAAGCCTCCCCTAGAATTAGGAGGAGGGGGTTATGGGGGGACGACTGCCAAGCAAGGCCCATGTCAATTTCTGACAATTCGTGGCAGTTTTCGGCGTTGCCTGCAAATTGCCGTGAACAGCCAATAACCTGAACTTCCACGACAATCTACAGTGCCTCATACTGACGAAAATCACACTTTTCATGCAGTGACATCTGTAATACAGTACACTTACAGAATACAGTACACATCTGTAATACAGTACAGTACAGTACTTGCACCGAGCGTTGAGAGAGTAAACAAGTGAGTGATAAACTGCCTCCTTCGTTATCATTTTACAGAAATATTATAGCATTATACATACCAGGTGGCATATATATGGTGCTTGTCATAAGTGATGTTGTATTCGGTGGAGATGTTGCAATCGTTGTTGATATTGCTGCTGTTGATACTGATGTGGTCATTGCTTCAGTTGTTGGTGTTTCCTCTGTAGATGTTGCTGTAGTTAGTGTCGTACTTGATGGAGATGTTGTAGTTGTTGATGGAGATGTTGCAGTCGTTGATGATATTTCTGCAGTTGATACAGAAGTAGCTGTTGTCTATAAATCCATAGTAACACACATATTATCATCTAATGTTGTGATAGACCTTTGTATCAACTTGTGTTCTATTGGATATAACCAGTTTTAAACTTCCATTTGACCTTTAGCAAGCCAGAAAGGGGAAGATTTTATTGGGGAAAGGTTCCAATGGGGGCTGACATAGAAGCAAGGGGGGGGGGGGGGGTGAGGGTGTGTTTGTGTGTGTGTTTTAATGTACAGAAGCACATACAGTATACAATCCATCTGATCAATAAGTATGTGCCTGGACTCAATTTTATACACTGACCATTTTTTCACACATTAATTTCTAATGGCCGGTCATTTGACTGGAAATACACATGGGTGTTCTAAAGTTAAATAAAACACTCAAATTTGTTTTGTGTGTCCAGATGCCCTGTGTTAACAAAGTCAAGAAGCCTCATGATAGTCAGAATAAGTTAACAATATTTTTTTAGAGAGAATAATTGTCAATCGGTCACATTTGACCGTGAAAACAACAGGATAAGTGTTCAGTTTGATTAGGAGAGCCCATTAGGAGAGCTTTGCCCTGTGAATTGTTGTTGAAGGAATAGTTCCTTCTTATTTTAAACAGGCAAGGTTACAGTATGTCTAAAAAATGTACACTTCATACAATTGATGAAGAACTAGAGACCCGTCTCCCTTCTTCCTTTCTTGTTGGCTTTGGAGGAAGTGTTCTTCAAGCAAGTCTATGACTTCCTGTATCAGAACAAACTGCTAGACCGTATGCAGTCTGGAAAGAGTGGTCATTGTACTGAAAATGCTCTGTCTGTGACTGAAGCATTGAGAGTAGCTAATGTAACGTATGTTGTGTTTAACCTGCGTGGTTCAGTCCTGCACACGCCCGGACTCAAACCCCTAAAACAGCAACACCTCAAATCAGGAGTCTGCTCAGTCATCAGTATTACAGTAATTCTACTAGACTTACCTGCAGCCTTTGATATAAACCATGACATTCTCCTTTCTACACTGTCTGAACTGGGAATTTCTGGGAAAGAAATGATCATGACCTCACCACAGGTGTGCCTTAAGGATCAGTATTAGGGCACTATTTACACCTCTTCCTTGGGTGAGACCATTCGCTCCCATGGATTTGACTATCACTGCTATGCGGACGACTTTACCTGTCTTTACCACCTGAGGACTGTTTCCCATCATTTCTGCATGCCTGATATTTCAGTCTGGATGACAGGCCGACATCCAGGGATGGATTACTGCACGGGCCTATCGGGCCCAGGCCCAGGGGCCCAAGGGGTCAGAGAGCCCTGAAGCCCAAGCCTTTGCATGAAATCATTGCCTCAATAAACACATCAGGATGTAGGCTATGAATCTGATTGAATTTAGTTTTGGCCATCCCCAAAATGCACCAGAATACAGGAAATCGCATCCCCCCGAAAGTTCATAATCCGTCCATGCCGACACCTTCAACTTAATCTCTTAAAAACTGAGCGTTTGGTGTCTCAAGCTAAACGAGCTATTCCCCAACAGGTTAACATCCAGCTTGACTCCTCTTCACTGACCCCAACTAGTTTGGCATGTAACTTTGGCGTCATAATTGATGACCGACTTAATTTCTTTGAGCATGTAACCTGAATTGCAGAATCATGTTGGTTTATCCTTTACAACATTAGGAAGATTAGACCTTATCTGATACAAGATTCCACACAACTTCTTGTGCAGGCTATGGTTATCTCCAAACTGGACTATTGTATTTCACTGTTAGCTGGCCTGCCTGATTGTGTAGTAAGAGATCATTGCTGCAAATGATTCAGAATGCTCCAGCACGCCTGGTCTTCAATCAGCCAAAGAGGACACATGTAACTCCTCTCCTAGTTACTCTACATTGGCTCCCTATAATAGACCTTGGCCTCTACTGTAGGACACTTACTAGATCTGCTATACGGCTATCTCAATTCTATGATCCAGCTGAACATCCCCAACCACTCACTGCGGTCATCTGATGAGTAGCCCATTGCTCTCCGTTCCTGTGATAGTTTAGGCCCAAAAATCCCCATTTTGGAGATATTATTATGACCACCGCGCAGCGAAGCGGCGGTCATATAGGTTTAGTCAGATTTGTTTTTTTTGTTTTTTCTTTTTCGCATGCCCAAATTTCCGTCAATGATTCCCGGGACACTGAAAGACCGGGGTACACGAAACTTGGTGGGCATGTAACCCCACATGGATAGCATGGAACCGTCGTTTTTCGTTTTGATCTGTAGCCCCCCCGCTGGACTGGACCCCCCGAAAGGAGGGTAGGGCAGACACAGTTCTCTGTGAATATCTTGAGAACTGTAGGGCCTAGGATGACCATTTTTTTCCGTATGTTTGCCTCCAGGGGTCATGTTAACCCATTTTATGTGCACACATGTGCACAAACAGATACACACACACACACATACATTCACAGTAATCATACGTATGACACATACTCACACAGTAGACATATGTCTGTTTACATGTGAAATCTATGCACTAATCATGTTTTGGTACTTGTTGTCTAGCAGATACCAGTGAGAATTGAGTGTGGATAATGCAATTTAGTGAGACAGTTAGAATCATATAGGCCTTTCAGCGTGATTTATTTTTGTGGAAAAAATGTGCTGGACTGGGCGGCGGTCATATTTTGTACCGCTTTGCGGTACATCTAGTTGAATTTATATTGAGTTTTTGGGAAAATGTCTAAATGCCATATGTTTTAATCTGTTTAAATTAAAGGTGCTCTAAGCGATGCCGCATGTTTTTTAGGCTAAAACATTTTGTCACTTACTGCAAACATCACCTAACCAACCGCTAGCTGTCTGTGTCCTGAATACACTGTAAACAAACGCGATCTCTGTGGACAGCCCAGGCTCCAAAAACGGCAACAAAAACAACCTGGGCAAACCTAGCCCATAAAAACATAACAAACTGTTGCAGCAAATCACAGAAGAGATGTGCGTTTAGGAGAGTTTCAATTGCACGGGAGGGAGCAGCACGGGAGGGAGGGGGAGGAAGTAGCGAGTTAGCTCCCTGTTTTGTTTGAAAGTCAACAGAAGTGACGTTACCCAGCATCGCTTAGAGCACCTTTAAGGTACCCAATTTATTTGAACTGTATTTAACCTGTTTGAGGGAAATTTGATGATTTCTGATATTTGACAAATATCTGACAAAATTATAATTTTTTAATGATTTAAAATTGTTAGAAAAATACTTAGGGTTTTAAAAATCATCAGTTAACCTCTGTAAATATGTATTTGATAGAAAAGGACAGCTAAAATGACACTGTTTTTAGCGGAAATGTCCCCATAGCATTGCAAAAAGTGTGTAAAAATGTGCAATTTTTGAATATGGTGGACATATTGGATTTTTGGACAAAATTCAACATGCCCCAAGTTTTAATCTGTTCCAATAGGGGTTCTGACCAGGAATCCATGGAGAAAACTTTGACCAAAAAATAGGCCTAATCTTTCCAGCATATATATGATTACACAGTGTTTAAAGTATGGTTAACTTTAGGTTTTGAGGCTTTGGTCTGAGCATTCATTTTTAGTGTAAAGGCCCATTCACACCAAGAACGATAACTATAAATAAATATCGTTCTCGTTAATATGAATGATGACGTTCACACATAAACTATAACGATGACGACATGAAGAACGATATCGTTGGGGATCACTTTCAGAGCGATTTTCAGAACAATAAAAAGCTAATAGCCAATCAGAACCCATCGAATTTTAACCGTTCTTGGTGTGAATCGGCCTTAATGCCATCGTGTCAACATATTTCCATGGTTTAACATTTCTAGGTAGGCCTGTATACGTGTAGATGTGTTGTAAACGTTAATGTCTATCAGGTGTGCATGTGTGTCTGTGCGAGCCTCTGTTCACAGGTGTGTCAGGTGCGTCCAATATAACTGATGAGCCAGCGGTATACCTACGCCCCATAGATATATACACTAGATGTCGCCTTCTGCTTCTCAGCATGCGTCAACACCGCCGCCATCTTTGAACAGGGATCTGAAGCGCTAAACTAGTTCTCCTGTATTGTCAGCGTTACCTATTTAGCGACGTTTGGCCATCCCCAGCGATAGAAAACCTTTTTAGCGATTAGCGACAAATTTGGGAACTTCTCACAATGATGGCAGATCGGCTTCTTTGTTGTTGAAACGTAAGAAAATCACCTTTCTCATGGCTTTGTCATTTATGAATTCAGCTACATCTCGTTTGCCCATGGCACTGACCCATGATTATAAAAGTAACGACTGGCGTAGCCTATGTAGTAGCAGAGGTAAATGTTCTTCAGATCTACAGCAACTTCTGGTGAGATTACAACTTACATGAGTAAACGAGACGAGGGGTATGTGGCCTCAACCAGAGCCTGTCTACGAAGAGCCTGTTTACTTTCATTGTATCGAACCTGGTTGCAGTTTACTCATTGTTCCTCTAGGGGCCGCCGCTAGCTAGTGCAGAATGAATCAATGAATGGGAGTCTATGGGGCTAGAAGGGTAAAATGTATCTTTATTATCGTCTTAAGCTTAGTTTTCTCTAGACTCAACCATAAATACATGCCTGTCAGTTGGAACATCCCAAAAAACTAGATAATTGCTTGAGATTTTGACGATTTATGGTGATTTTATTTTCGCTAGATCTTTGCCCAGATTGACGCTAATGCATTATAGAGGAGTGGATCACTGAAGCAAGATGGCGTCTCGATTGACGCATTCGTTCCAATGAACAGCAGTAGTCAAGGCGACATCTAGTGTATATATCTATCAAAGATTCTAGAGCCAGTAATCCATCTTGCTCTAGAATCTTTGATATCTATGCCTACGCCCAATCACAAAAGACGTCAGACTGTGCCTGCGAACCTTTATAAACTACGACACCACCGCAGTTGCAGCCACTTCGATTGAAGCCAGACAGCGAGGCCTACGATAAATCAACGCGCTCTATTCAGCTTGATTAAGGAAAGTGGGAACTCTTTCTAGCTACCTATGAATGTGTGGGCACTGATGTGTATTTATTATGACCGCCGCGCAGCGAAGCAGCGGTCATATAGGTTTAGTCAGAATTTATTTTATTTATTTTTTTTCTTTTTTTTTTCTTTTTCGCATGCCCAAATTTCCGTCAATGATTCCCGGGACACTGAAAGACCGGGGTACACGAAACTTGGTGGGCATGTAACCCCACATGGATAGCATGGAACCATCGTTTTTCGTTTTGATCTGTGGCCCCCCCGCTGGACTGGACCCCCCGAAAGGAGGGTAGGGCAGACACAGTTTTCTGTGAATATCTCGAGAACCGTAGGGTTTAGGAGGACCATTTTTTTTTGTATGTTGATCTCAAGGGGCCATGTCAACCCATTCCATAACCACTCATTTCATGTATAGCGCCACCTAGTTAAAAACAAAAAAGCAAAAAATTAGGTGTTTTCATTACAATATCTCTGGCTGACAAGGTCAAAACTGCACGAAATTAAAAGTATAGGATCATTATGACACCCTCCAAATGCATGCCAAGTTTTGTGTACTTTCGTTCATGGGGGGCCTTACTATATTTGACCTACATTCTAATCTGTTCCCTGTTCAATTTTAAATATCATTATGTTGTTTTGTATTTATGTGTCGCTTTGGACAAAGGCGTCTGCTAAATCCATAACCATAACCATAAACTTCCCCTGTGTATACTCCACTTGGTTTGGTGGGATAGTTATTGTGGCTGCTCGCCTATTCGCTGTTAATATTCACACTGGATGAAGAAATAGTTTTAAAGGCTGCCACTGAATGTATTAATGTAGTTGTAGAATTGCATCTCTTAACGTGTGCCTATTTTTGCCGTGCTTACACTTTACTTTACGTACTTTCTTATTCATGCATCTTTGCCTGCTGTGTAACTTTCACGTGTGACTGTGTGCTGTGCGAAAGACGACTACTTAAGTTAATTCTTGTGGTAGCCTATATAACTGTTTTATTCGCTGGTCAGCCAGGGGGCACCAGATTTGTAACTTCCACCTAGCCATTGGACTGGAGAAGTCAGCTACAATTATTGTGTGTGTTTTTACCTGCGTAGTAGTGCATGTCAGTGTATATTTTTAAACTGGTGTTTAAAATAAATGTTCTACTTTTTTGAAGATTTCTGTTCATGTGTGTTACATAAAGTCCTGCGTGCTGTAAACAGCACGGTTACATTGTTGACATTGTCATTGACAAGAACTTATTGTCCAAAGATGCAAGTTGATCCATCCATTAATGTCTAACCAAAAAGGAGAGCAAAAATACTGAGGCAAAAATTGTTAATTGTTCTTGAAAAATGTAATCTTAACAAGCTTCAGTCAGAAATAGTCATGCTTGGTGGAAGGAGATGAGAGTAAAGTCTGGATTTGTGCCAGCAGGTTGGCATTTTTCCTCTTTGTGTTTGTTCTCAGAGAACAAAGGAGGCAACACACAAAGCAAAACCAAAAGGATTAGTATGCCAGTAACCATTTGAACTGTGTTAACCTCATAATACATGTTAGAAAGAATCTTTCATGTTTATTCTATGTGAGTGGATTAACAGGGAGGGGTAAATTGTCTGTTCTTCCTTGTGGGCACTCAACCCAAAACTGAGTGGTTTTATACATGCAGATAGCTTGACGGCCCGTAACCACCTGAAATGCACGACTGAAATGTGACACAAAATACGGCTGCGGTCAAGTCATGTGATTTATACACAGTGTGTCTTATACACAAGACATTACTGTACTATAACATTATTTGTGTAGACTGTTCATGTGTCCATTTACACGTTGTACTATTTGTTTTACAAATGTAAATTTTAAGATGATTGTATCAGATTCGTAGCCTTACACACACGATGTGTATGTACATTATATGGAAAGTGTAAAACTGGATTCAGGTATCAGAGTCAAGGTATCATGCCCTAAGACATACATGGGCAACATCCGGCCCGTGGGCTTTCCCTGACCGGCCCGCGTAAGGTCCGTGAAAGAACAATAGTCAAGAGCCTAGCATAGAGATAATGCATGCAAATCAATATCGTTGTTTTTATTTTGAAAGCGAGTGCTATTTGTACGCCCATACATTTGTGCGTGGATGCATACGACGTAAACACCCTCACTGATGTGCTGGTGAATTTATGCTTCTGCGTCGACACAATGCAGTTGCCTTTACGTCGGCGTAAACCTTTCAAAGTTTTGTGTCTCTTATGTCTGCGTCGCTCACCACCGCAAAGGTTGTTAGAACGAACTCCTACTGCTGCTCGTTGGCGATACGAAGTGTTCATTTCAAAACGTTACTGGCAGATAGACAGTTTACAATCGGATAACCCCGTAATTGTAACCAAAATATGTCTGAGTTTATTTGCAAAGCTTATGTTAGCGAACTAGTATGATGCTACTACCCACAGGTTGCTTGAAGCAGCCGGCTCAACACAGAGCGAGTTGACCAATCACAGTTATGTGCATAAAGTTAAAGCAAAAACATAGCCTACATTTTTAAAATAGTTTTCTTTGTGCATGTTGATTAACTAATGACAGCCTACTATTGTCTGCTCCACATTTTCGTAGTCTAATTCTGCATAGAGTTAATTTAATGATGGTAATGATTTAATGATGAAATATTGCTGAGTGTTGATGAAATGGTGGCACAGGCCTATCGGTTGTACTGACTCCTTCACATTTTCATGACCTAGCCTAATTATATAGATATTGTAGTACTTTTTTATATCAGTCTTTGAAAACTGAAAAAAATGTCAATGTCAAAAAATCATTTTCGAGAATGAGGATTAAATACTGGACATAGATTAAATATTGCTGTTTTTCCTTTGTCTCCCTCACATTTTCATCTGTTCTTACGACTAGTAAACAAAACCATATGATTTACTTAATGTTATACAAGAACAGAATAGAACAGAATTGAGTTCAGACTTGAGTTCGGTATTTTGGGTCCGGCCCTCCTCAACAGTCCCAGTTTGTCATGTGGCCCCTTGGGGAAATTAGTTGCCCACCCCTGCCCTAAGACCATTGAAAAGCTGTAAGTGTGGCTTAATGCCATTCAGTGCTGAATAATTCTGAAGTTATTCCTACCTTGTGCTGCTGACAGTTCACCTGTTTATGAAAAAGAGCATATCATGTTAGCACCAGTAGAATGGCACAAAGTTGTGTAATCTAATGGTACATCTTGTGTGTGTACAGATGCATCTCAAACAAATTGAATATCATGGAAAAGTACAACCTAGATTCATTACACATAAAGTGAAATATTTAAGTCTTTTTTTTGTCTTGATTATTGTCATCTTGATTACGGTTTACAGCTCATGGAAATTAAAAATCGAGCATCTCATAATATTAGAATAAAGAATTTATAATACAGAAACTTCACCCTGAGAAGAACTCTAATCAGCTAATTAAGTCAAAACACTGGCAATGGTTTCCTGAGCCTTTCATATCTCATTCTAGGCAGCACAATGGACTTTTCCACAATATTAAATTTTTTTGAGAATCACCTGTATGTGGGAATCTGCCTAAACCAGCTACAGTGTGCAGGAGGCCTTACCCATCATCAGCATAACTGCGGATAGCAGACACACACAGACGGCAAAGCCCATGGTGACTGCTGCACCTGGTCTCTTTCACAAGCAGAACAGGGTCCACTCCTCTCAGCTGCTGATATCTACACAGCACCCAACATAATGTCCACAAACACAAAACTATGCTTAGAGTAGCCATTCACTACCTTAGGCACTAACAAGTACCCACTCTTTTGGAGGCACGAATGCTATCATGTGGAAGTGTCTGAGCAGTTATATCAGCATGTTAAAATATATATTGATTAGTCTATGGGTTACTCACAAAAGGCTATATTGCTATATATTATAATTGTAATGCCATTGTCATAATTTTGTCATTAATTATTAAATATTTTAGGCAGTTGCCAATATGAAATGCTATGCGATGATTAATAGTGTCTCACTCAAATAAAATAATGGCATAATTCCACATACTGACAGAGTATAAAACGGCATAGATAACTAAAGAGTTTATTATAATAATGAGCTTTTATTATGTCTATTTCTGTACTTGTCTGTGTCTACTGACTGTTACAACCATTGGTTTTAAGTACTCATACTCACAAAGATATTTTTCTCTCTATAGTGTTTTGATTCAATGCTAGTGTAGCATTGAATCAAAAATGCATCGAAATGGTGAGATATTGTCACCAACAATTTCACCTCTGCAAACATTATATGATTAAAGAACTATAACAAAAACATTTACATGGTACAAATACATGGTACATCCTACCAGTATTCTGGTTGAGGTTGTGCAGAATAATGTGATTGCAATGCTCTTGTTCTTCACTCCTGAGTTTCCCCTGGATCTATAACATCTGCTCCTGTCCATCTCATTTATATACGGCTTGGTGCTGTTGACAGGTTGCTGTTGTGCTATTGCGCAATCTCCAAACCAGTTTTGCTGATTTTTGATGAAAGCATTTAGTGTATTAAGGCTCCCTGTAATCATGTCTCAAATATTAATTTTTCTTCCTTGATGCCTTGACAGGTGTCAAGAATTGAGCGTGATGTAGGGGTGCCCTGGAAGCAGTGAAGAGAGAATAAATATACCAATACTACCAATTCTGCTTTTAATGTTACATGTGGAAAAGATTCAAGAGAGAAGTTTGTAACTGTGCTGAACAGTTCAATTCATTGCAATACAATTGAGTTGCATGATCTAGTGCCAGTGTCAGTGAGCATTGCCTTGCAGGGTTTGTCAGTAACAGAAATCATGTTCAGGATTTACATGAGGGGATGGTGGCCTCACTGATGCAAGCACAAGCCACAGCTTTCCATGCAGAAGAAGACTACTGTTTATACCGCTTATAGTAACTCAAGCATCACTGAAACGCTTCTGTCTGGTCTACTAGAGTCCTTTAAAAGGGGACCAATCACATCTATATCATCTGCCCTTGGCTGCAGGTCAAAGAACTGAGAAACCCCTCCAAACCGGGGTGTCTGGTCACCTTACTTCTAGTGCAAAACTGAGTTTGCATCTTTTTCTCAGGGCAACCAAAATTTCACTGTGACTTTCCTCCATCATATTTAAGCCACATGTCCCCATGCTTGTCTGCAGATGTGTACTGTAATGTACTCAAGCTTGCAAATCCAGGAAAGTCCTATTTTGGTGATAGTGTCATCTGTATTGACAGAGTAGTCAAACATCATTCCACAGTAGCCTTTTGGGAATAGCATCATAGCAGTAATGATATCATCTGCAGACCTTGTAAGGCCCAAACACGGTTTTGCCAATCTCAAACAACCACACTAAAATGTACACTACAAATCTCAACGAGCAAACAGCCTACGGTACAAATACCAACCATGAAATCATTACCACACTCACAACTGCAAAATTGATCGCATTACAACACAAGCACACACTTTTAAATTCAAGCCCACAGTATCATCTCACACACACACACAGAGCAACCAAATGGAATGCAATTCCAAAGAAAAGCATTTCACGTGTTATTATGACCGCCACGCTTGCCAAGCCAGTTAGTTTAGTCACAGTTTTTTTCTTCTGGATTTTTATTTATTTATTTATTTTTTCTTCAGTACATTTCTGTCAACGAATCCCGGGACACTAAAAGACCGGGCTGCACGAAACTTGGTGGGCATATAGCCCCACATACAGTAGATGACACGGAACCATTGTTTTTCTGTGAATATTTCAAGAACAGTGGGGCCTAGGATGACCAACTCTTTTTCACATGTGGGTCTCATGGGGCCATGTCAACCCATCCCATATTATATCCACTCATTTGAAGAATAGCGCCACCTTAAAAATGACAAAGCAAAAACGAGGCGTTGTAATCACAGGTATTTTTACGAATTATCTACCTCTTGTTATTCAAGAATCCATGATGGTTTTATATGCTGACGATTCTACACTGTACTATTCTGCATCTACATGCTGTAAACTTAAGTCTGTTCTGTCACAAGATCTGAATGCAGTGGTTAAATGGGTTACAGCAAATAGACTTGTTTTAAACCTATCAAAAACTTTGAGCCTTGTCTTTGGATCACTGCATAGTCTAGCCAGTGAGCCTATGCTTGATCTGCAGATTTCTGGTCAACCAGTCAAGCAGGAGAGTAAGTTTCTAGGACTGTCCATTTGTAACACTCGGTCCTGGACTGATCATGTTAGGCAGATAGCTGCCAAGATGAGTAGAAGCATTGCGACGGTCTGGAAATGTGCCATCTACTTTGTAGACAGGTTGTTCAAACATTAGTATTATGCCATCTTGACTATTGTTCTGTAATTTGGGCCTCTGTCCCTAAGATTGACTTAAACAAACTTCAAATTGTACAAAACAGGGCTGCGAAACTTGCCATTGATAGATCTTACAGATCAAATGTTGACCGAATGCATTCTGATCTGAAGTGGCCTAAAGTTCTTGATAGGTTATCCATTAGGTCCTTGATATTTATTAAGAATGTAATTTCCACTTATGTTCCTAGAGCTCTCTTCAATGAAATTGGTTTCTACTCTGATGCTCATTCATATGGTACTAGATCTGCAATAGCAGGACACTGAACGAATGCAATGAAGAAAACAGCCTTCTATAGATCCATGTCTTTATGGAATTCACTCCGTTTGCAAATTCATGTTGTAACTGGAAAGAAAGAATTCAATAGGCTAATTAAATCCTATTGTTATGCATGTTAATTATGAACTCTGGACTGTGTGGTTATGTGTGTGTATGCGTGCCGGTGTGCGTGTGTGTGCGTGCATATGTACTGTGTGTGTGTCTTCATGTGTGTTTGTGTGCCTATTCATGTGTGTGCTGTGTGTGTATGCATGTGTTTATGTGTGTGTGTAGAAAAACTAAATGAAGAAATTAAAAACTCTAAGTAAACTGGCTTGGCTAGCGTGGCGGTCATAATAACACATGACATGCTATTCTTGAAGTGGAGCGCCCATTCTGGTGCTCCACCTCAAGAATTGCATTCCATCGGTTGCTCTGTGTGTGAGCGTGTGTGTGTGTGTGTGTGTGTTTTTGAGATGATACTGTGGACCTGAATTTAAATGGGTGTGCTTCTGTTCTAATGTGATCAGTTTTGCAGTTGTGAGTGTGGCAATGATGATATGGTGGGTATTTGTAGGCTGTTTGCTAGGTAATTTGTCACACACCCATTTCCACCCCCCCACCCCACCCCCCCCCCCCCCCACACACACACACACACACACACAGAAGCACACAAATACACAAAAACAGAGACATGTGTAGAGAGACTGTGCAGGACTGGGCGGCGGTCACATTTTGTACCACTCTGCAGTACATCTAGTTTCGGTGGTGTTGACACATTTCATTTACTCTTGAGTGCCAGGTGTGTTTGAATTCCCTTCTACATTCCACTGTGGGGAGAAGCTCAACTCGTCTAATTAACTATTTTATTAACAGCCTACTTCATGTTGAAGACATTTAGGCATCAAGTTTGTCACATGCAGGATACATAGCCTTATGATCCTCTTCTTCAGTTCTGCATTGGACTTGACTTATGAATCTCAGGCACAGATAATGTACAAAACACAAAATAATTGACTTCCTAACTGTATTCAAAGATTGTGTGAAATTGAAGAGCCGATATGAATATATAGCAGTGACCTTAGTATTTTTTCCATGTGAAATCCACACTGACAAAGCTAACAGGCTAGTAGCCTTTATTAGAAATCAAACACATTTTTATTGCTACTCTTAGTTGCAGACACTTAGAATGAAATGCTGCAGTAGCTGGTCTATACAGGTCCTTTTGAAAACAAGTATGTGTTGAACAGAAGATACTATTCTACAGGCGGTTTATTGATGATATATTTGTAATTATGGATTCTACTGTGGATGAATTGACTGATTTTAATCAATATCTATACTTCCATAATGATCATTTGAGCTTTATATTGGAATATGATATAAATGCGTAATAAAGGAGATGCATGTTAATCTAGATACTGTAAGTTGCAAAAAGAACAAACAAAAACAAGATGTCAGATGGAGTGGCATGTTTCGCCAAATTCACAAAGCGATTGAATCAAACTTACAGAGTACAAAAAAAAAATCAAACAGAACATTACATTATAAAATTGTAAAAAAAAATCACACACACACACACACAGCACCCAAATGAAAAGCAGATCTTGAGGTGGAGCACTGGAACGTAGTTTACGGTAAGGTGAAACCACCTTTGGACTCCAGCGGCTAACTCTAAATGTTTTGCTCCACTCACATGTAGGATACTGGTTTAAAGACCTGATAGCTTCACCCTTCTAATTCTTTCACGGAATGGACAGGTGTTGGGAGTCTGGTGTGTGAGCAACCTACAGGTGTTACAGGTGCGGTGGCTCCACTACATGCAATTACACGCACGAATGTAAGAGCTTTACATGTAGTGCTATTACATGTAGCACTATGTATGTCGTAGGCCTATGTCTGATCCATTGCACTTGTGGCTGAGCCTGTCAGCAACAACCCGAGAATAGTAAAAAAAAGCTAACGGTAAAACTGAAAACTATGAATTAACAGGGATAAGAGTAATGTAGGAAACGAAAGAAGAGTAAACAAAGCTGTTTGTTTACATGTTTTATATTTTAGGCTCTTCAAAGCAGGCAATTTTTTGCTACAGTATGATGATAACATTTCAAACACAGTTTTTGCTTGCTGGCCATAAGTAGAATGGAAACTTCAGTATGTACTGTACATGTTTGCTTTTGTGTGATATCAACTCCTTCAGGTATGATTAACGTTGATTTAGTCAATATAGCAAGGTGACTTCTAGTGCAAAACTGAGTTTCATCTTTTTCTTAGGCCAGCTAAAATGTAACATGTCCATCACTACATAGTGAAAGTAATTGTGGTGAATAATTACTTAATATTAATCTTAGACTGGTGAACTTCAGGAAAAACTCAGGAATCAGGTTTATTCTGTTACAGGCAGAGAGAGTACAAAAAAAAGGTCTATGGTCTATGTAGGCCTAGCCCAGGCCATGGCCTCTGTAGGATCACCCTCTCTCTCTCAGTTCTCCATGTCCTAATCTTGTGTCTTACAATGCAAGTTAATCACTTTTGTATGAGTTAAACAAAGAGGAAAATGGCGCCAAGAACAATCCCACATGATTGGTTCTCCAGTTGGCATCAGACACACCTACTCACACACCTATTTCACACCTATGCATTCTTATCAGAATAGCATGAGGGGAGATATCATATATATCAGAAATATCACTTATAGAATGTTCCAAACATTCTCACAATCAAATCATTACAATCCTTGTACTGAGACTATCAGAATGATACCAAACATGAATACATTTACATTTCATGACACATGGATACATTATATCAAGGTAGCATCCTTTGTCTTGTGTACCTGATAGTCCTTAACCAGCACATTAGCATTCCATTGGGGGAGGGGAGGGTGTCTTTGTTTAAACCAAGGAAGGTTACATGGCTAACTAAAAGCAGTCTTGAAGTTAAATTATTATCCATTTTAACCATAAATTTATTGCTATCAATTCCCCCTTTTCAAGTCTGAATGACTTGAATTTTAACATAAGATTCCATAAACATGAGCATTCTTGAACAATTTTACAATTTTTTTTTTTTTTTTATTAAGTCCATAATCAGTCCATAATCAATGTAAGTGTGTGCGTGAGCAAGGAAAGCAGCGTTCAGCATACATCCTTTCTTGCGTTTCTCTTCCGTTGAAGAAGGGTCCTCTTATGAAACTTGAATGTGCCTGCATTGTTTCAGTGTAAGTGTATGTGAGTGCAAAGGGTGTGCATGCAGGCCGCGTTCGGCGTGCACCCTTGTGTCAGTCCAAATATTTCCACATGTATTGCGGGCAGTGAACAATGTGCGATGAGTGTCTTTGATGATGCAGGAGTGCGAGGCTGCTTTCGGCACCCCCTTTTGTTGCTTTTGTTGCTTTCAGTCAGTCCAGTTTTGTTGCTTCCAGAGTCATGGCAGTTGCTTCTGCCACAGGTTCCGTTGGACCTGTGGTTCCTGAGTCTCGTCCAGTCTCGTCCAATGACTGGCCTGGCTGGCCACTGCTGCTGCTCTGGGCAGAGTTGTCTGGTCCATCAATCTCGTCCAGTGGCATGGCCTGGTCTCCACGGCTGCTGGGTTGTACTGGCGTGGTAGCTGAGCCTGGTTGGTGGAGCCATCGGCCATCCTGAAAGGATCTTCTGAGATGTTTGCTTGGTGGTCTGTTGAAGACAAAGGCACGTCACACCTCCCTTTGTCCCTTCTGGCATGAAAGAGATTCTAGAGAGACTGGAGAGTGGATTCACAACAACTTGGAGAGACATTAGCATGAGTGTAAACAGAGTCAAACAGTGTCTCGTGAATGCAGATTCACAAGTCAACAACAGTATTCTAATGTATTCAGTTTCTCAATTGGAGACAGTCACACCTATGGGTCTTCTAACATAGCAGGGCTATTTACCTCCAAACAGACATTTGCATCTATTGGCAAAGGCCAATATAAAGAAAATAAATAAACTTTGGTTAAGTTTAGATGTTTAAAAGAAAAATCCACAGACTCACGTGGGTAGGGTATCCCTTTCTTTAAAGAGATTTTGCATTAGAAGTGAGGGTCAGTAAAACAAAACAGTAGGCATTTAAAAAAAAATGACCATTTGAGCAATAAAACCAGTAAACTTAGAGAAGAAAGTATTTCAAGTCAATACCATCTATCTCCCCCTTTTTATAGTTTCTTAACTATAACCAAATAAAAGTAATTTCAAACATAAAGAAACTCAAGTTGTGGGTATGAATCCATTCAATTGAACATTTGCCCACATCAAACAAGGCGTAAACATGTAGCAAACATTTCCCATTGGCATACAAGCAAAAATAAAAATATGTCTTAATATGTTAACCCCAAAAGATGTCCCTCAAATGAAAGAAAGAAAATGGTTGAAATCAACAATGGTTTCCCATACATTTCTCTTAGGTTCATATCTCCCCAGTGAAGTTCCTTTTGTGTCCATGGGGGAGAAGCTGGGGGGTTGGTTATAGAATACAGTGATGCTAGGAACAAAGGCAGTGAGATAAGATAGCAAGAGGTGTGAAAACCTTTGACCCTAGAAAACAAAGACAACATTTCAACAGCAATCCATTTCAGCTGGGAAATAAAAGTTACAGGAAAAGAAAAACTACTTTGTCCTTGATCCTGATAAGATTATAAACTTGCAACAATTCCTCACCCATACATTTCAAAACAGAAGGACTTGAAACAAAAAATGGAAACAAACACATATAAAGAAATAAACAAATTTCACACACACAGGGCCGGCCCACACGCGCATTCATTCATACTGGACACACACAGCTCCATGGAGCTGGAGGACAACTTAAATGGCTGCAGGAAGAATTTCCTGCTTAAAAAAACAAAAGAAGTTTAGTCAAGCCTTTTCAGTTAGCTCATATTAGCTCAAAGACAAAGACAGCTAGACGCCCCTAGCGGCAGCTAGTTAGCTCAGGCGTACTTAAAAGAGGCCTAACCATGCTCTCTTGAGCTTAGGCCTACGCTCTTTGAGCTTATGCTGTTTTCACACTTGAAAAAGGTTATTAGCCTACGACATCTGACATCCCAAGTCTCCCGGAAGTTCCGGGAGTCTCCCGTATATTGATAGCGGCTCCCTGACGCCCGCAAATTAGATAAAATCTCCCGGAATCTAGAGTGAGCGATCAAGAGCGAGCATTCGAGACCGCGTGTGCATCTGAGTGTAGCGCGCACACGACGGGAGAGAGAGAGAGAGAGAGAGAGAGAGAGAGAGGGGTGGTGCGTGTGTGCCTGAGCGCATCCAAGGGAGAGAGAGCATCCTGATTGGCCTGTTTCGCTAAATCAACCAATCAGTTTTCATTGTATTCGGGCTTTAATTGATCTCTTTTCTCCCGAACTTAATTAATCAGTTCAGTGTATGAATAAGAGCGTCATAGCAGAGTCAGTGCCTCAAAAAAAAAAAGAAAATGTAGGCTACCCTTGTCTCATAAGAGTAAAAAATGATAGGCCTAGTCTTGCACGCTGCCCTGTTTGTAACAGTGACTTTAGCATTGCCCATGCCAGGTGAAATGATTGCAAAAGACATGTTGAGGTGAGTTTAAGTGCCAATTAATGTGCATATTATTCAGGCCTATAGCCTAGATGGCTAGTTGCCAAGGCTACATGAAAACACCAAACTACCAAAATCTAAATATTTTATATCTATAGGCCTTCCTTATTTGGTGTAGGCCGACTGACTAGGCTAAAGTTTTTTTTTTTTTTTTTTTTTTGGGGGGGGGGGTCGTGATACCTCCCTGAAATAACTTTTTGCAGGTTGGGATGTCTGCGACATGAATCCTGGATTCATCATATATCAGTCTATTAATACTTGAGTGTAGATGTACAACAAAACAACACATCTACTCAAAAACAAAACAAGACTAGTGTTAGCTTAACACTTTGGATTCTAGCCGCTCATACGCTCTTGGTGATAAAAACAAAAACAGCAGCGCCAAGTTCTGTCTAATATTCTGTTTTGGTAGTGAAGGAATAACAATGTTCTGTAAACAAAGAGGGACATAAGCTACGTAACTTCTTAGGACCTGGCGTCCCTAAAACCGCGAAAAATAGATCGCACACGAACCACCGTGTTTAATACTGAGCTGCCTAGCACACTCGCTAATCTATTTACTCTTTATATCCAATAAAGAGGCTCCCTTATCTGGATTGGGCTTCATAGAAGCCAATGTCATCCAACACATATGAGGCCATTTACAAAATATGGATGAATTCGTCTTGTGCAACGTTTTGCCAAAATCAGGGAAGCACAAATTTATGTCCACTATTAAATTACGGTTTTGCCAAAATATTGCCAAAATCGGGGAAGCACAATTTTGTGTCCACTATTAAGTTACGGTTTTGCCAAAATGTCTACTCACTCAGAATGCCTTTTCCGATATCTTAACGCCCGTCCCAAACTGTGGTTAGCAGGAACCGCCCGGGTTTACAGATCCACCTTCGTTCATCACCAAAGAAGAAATGCAGATAAAAAGCGTCCTTACTTGGGAGCTGTCACCAGAGCGATGAGAAAAAGAAAAAGAAAAAAAAAAACTGCGGCATCTTAGAATCAGCGACAAAAGTATATTATCTCTGCGGTTGGAACCTCCATGAAAGTAATTGTGGTGAATAATTACTTAATATTAATCTTAGACTGGTGAACTTCAGGAAAAACTCAGGAATCAGGTTTATTCTGTTACAGGCAGAGAGAGTACAAAAAAAAAGGTCTATGGTCTATGTAGGCCTAGCCCAGGATCACCCTCTCTCTCTCAGTTCTCCATGTCCTAATCTTGTGTCTTACAATGCAAGTTAATCACTTTTGTATGAGTTAAACAAAGTGATTAACTTGCAGACCATAGACCTTTTTTTTTGTACTCTCTCTGCCTGTAACAGAATAAACCTGATTCCTGAGTTTTTCCTGAAGTTCACCAGTCTAAGATTAATATTAAGTAATTATTCACCACAATTACTTTCAATAGTGTCAACTAAAGCTTTGTTCCCTGTGACTGTCCTCCATCATATTTAAGCCACGTGTCCCTATGCTTGGCTGCATATGTATACTGTAATGTACTGTCTTAAACCCTTTAATCCAGGAAAGTCCCATTTTGGTGAGTCAAACGGCTTGACATTTGAAAGATGCCCTGGAGGATTTAGGTCACATGAACCACCTGCAGTTTGTAAGGTAGGTGACAATCAACAATGCAGGTTCAAGAAGTTGAAACTTAATTTGTCTCAGTAGACATACCAGTTTGCAACACTGCACTGCCCACACATCTGCATGGTGCTTTGGAACTGCACAGTGCATGCGTGCAACTTGTGCTTAGCACAAGTGCCTCGAAGGGGCTCGGCTTCATTAGCTTACACCTCCCAATAGTGAGAATTCCAACATTTTCCTATTTACATGCTGTGATTTGTTTAGTTACATTGTGTACAAATAACGATGTCAAAATATAGCCGCAAGCAACAATGGCGGGCCCGAGCATCTGCGGGCCGCAACCCGTGACATGTCGGAATCCAACAAAGCACCGACGTGGTGCGTTTGTGAAATGGACATATTTGATGCGTGTGCTAGTTGTTTTTGTATTTTATTTTCTGCCACATTTACTCGCTTAGCCAGGTGGGGGCGTAATGCAAGGCAGGCCCATTGGGTGTCATCATAATCATAATATCTATTAACCTGAAAAGTTTCAGACCATTTATTCAAAGCATAAAGCATTTCTGGCACATTTCCTGCTTGGCCAGAAGGTGGCGCTATGCTAGGCCTGTGAATTACGCATGTGAATATCATCACAATAATGATATCCAATATTTTATAAAGTTTCAGATCAATCACTTAAGGCATTGTCCATTTCTGGCACATTTCCTGCTTGGCCAGGTGGTGGCGCTATGCCAGGCAGGCCCATTGGGTGTCTGGATATCATCATAATCATGATATCTATTAACCTGAGAAGTTTCAGACCATTCATTCAATGCACTGTGATTTATGACACATTTCCTGTTTATGTGGTGAGATATTAAAAGCATATCAAATATATTACAACATTCAAAAATACCTTCACAATTTAACATCAGCGACATCTTGGCATAATGTTTGCCAAATTTCAAATGAATCTGACAAACCGTCTAGGAGGAGTATGTTCAAATTGATCATGTGACATCAGTATAATTGTCATTCTTTCTGTTGCCAGTTGGTGGCGCTATGCCAAACATGCATTATGGGCATGTGAATATTATCATTAACATGGTCTTCCATGAACTGTGAAATTTAAAACATTTCAAGCCATGCATGGTGAATTATGACACATTTATTGTTTATGTGGAAGGGTATTCAAATTAATAATTTCGCCATTTCGTCAAATTGCAACATATCAAAAAAACGCTTCACAATTTATCATCAGGAACATCTCGGAGTCATGTATACCAACTTTGACATGAATCGGATCAACCGTCTAGGAGGAGTACGTTAAAATTGATCGATCATGTCCACAACGCACAAAATCTCAATTACCTCACTTCCTGTGGGCGTGGCTAATGGCATGTTAATACAAAAGTTGTTTGTTTTTGGGAGTTACATACACCCACCAAATTTGGTGTGTGTATCTAAAACTATATGCCAACCACAAGTCACTGTGACGTAAGGGGGCGCTATGGAGTTCCTGGGCAACGCCCGGTGCCAAGCTTTTATCCCTGTCTATTCACTGTATCACTAGATGTGTGTGCCAAATTTTATGCGTTTTCGATTATGTTAACCACCTCAAAATATTTGCCAACCACGGGATCAGTCACCTAAGGGGGCGCTAGCGAGTCCCTGGGCCACGCCCGGGGTCAAGCTCTTGTACCTAACTGCGATGCGTGACACCTGACGTGTGTGCCAAATTTCAAGAGGTTTCAACCATGTTAACCACCTCAAAAACAGGAAAGCAAAAAAGTGGAATAACAATAATAATAATAAATATAGCCGCAAGCGGCAATGGCGGGCCCGAGCACCTGCGGGCCGCAACCCGTTACATGTCGGAATCCAACAAAGCACCGACATGGTGCATTTGTGAAATGTAAATATTTGATGCGTGTGCTACTTGTTTTTGTATTTTATTTTCTGCCACAAGTACTTGCTTGGCCAGGTGGTGGCGCTATGACAGGCAGGCCCATTGGGTGTCATCATAATATATATTAACCTGAGAAATTTCAGACCATTCATTTTAAGCAAAGGACATTTCTGATACACTTGTTGGTTGGCCAGATGGTGGCGCTATGTTAGGCATTGAAATTACCCATGTGAATATCATCACAATAATGATATCCAAAATGTTTGTAAACTTTCAGACCAATCACTTACGGCATTGTCCATTTCTGGCAGATTTCCTGCTTGACCAGGTGGTGGCGCTATGCCAGGCAGGCCCATTGGGTGTCTGGATATCATCATAATCATAATATCTATTAACCTGAGAAGTTTCAGACCATTTATTCAAAGCATAGAGCATTTCTGGCACATTTCCTGCTTGGCCAGATGGTGGCGCTATGCTAGGCCTGTGAATTACGCATGTGAATATTCTCACAGTAATGATATCCAATATTTAATAAAGTTTCAGATCAATCACTTAAGGCATTTTCCATTTCTGGCACATTTCCTGCTTGGCCAGGTGGTGGCGCTATGCCAGGCAGGCCCATTGGGTGTCTGGATATCATCATAATCATGATATCTATTAACCTGAGAAGTTTCAGACCATTCATTCAATGCACTGTGATTTATGACACATTTCCTGTTTATGTGGTGAGATATTAAAATCATATCAAATATATTACAACATTCAAAAATCCATTCACAATTTAACATCAGCAACATCTTGGCATAATGTTTGCCAAATTTCAAATGAATCTGACAAACCGTCTAGGAGGAGTATGTTCAAATTGATCATGTGAAATCAGCATAATTGCCATTCTTTCTGTTGCCAGTTGGTGGCGCTATGCCAAACATGCATTATGGGCATGTGAATATTATCACTGAGAAGTTTCAGACCATTTATTCAAAGCATAGAGCATTTCTGGCACATTTCCTGCTTGGCCAGATGGTGGCGCTATGCTAGGCCTGTGAATTACGCATGTGAATATTCTCACAGTAATGATATCCAATATTTAATAAAGTTTCAGATCAATCACTTAAGGCATTTTCCATTTCTGGCACATTTCCTGCTTGGCCAGGTGGTGGCGCTATGCCAGGCAGGCCCATTGGGTGTCTGGATATCATCATAATCATGATATCTATTAACCTGAGAAGTTTCAGACCATTCATTCAATGCACTGTGATTTATGACACATTTCCTGTTTATGTGGTGAGATATTAAAATCATATCAAATATATTACAACATTCAAAAATCCATTCACAATTTAACATCAGCAACATCTTGGCATAATGTTTGCCAAATTTCAAATGAATCTGACAAACCGTCTAGGAGGAGTATGTTCAAATTGATCATGTGAAATCAGCATAATTGCCATTCTTTCTGTTGCCAGTTGGTGGCGCTATGCCAAACATGCATTATGGGCATGTGAATATTATCATTAACATGGTCTTTAATGACCTGTGAAATTTAAAACATTTCAAGCCATGCATGGTGAATTATGACACATTTATTGTTTGTGTGGAACGGTATTAAAATTAACAATTTCGCCATTTTGTCAAATTACAACATATCAAAAAAAGGCTTCACAATTTAGAATCAGGAACATCTCGGCGTCATGTATACCAACTTTGACATGAATCGGATCAACCGTCTAGGAGGAGTACGTTAAAATGAATCATGTCCACAACGCACAAAATCTCAATTACCTCACTTCCTGTGGGCGTGGCTAATGGCATGTTAATACAAAAGTTGTTTGTTTTTGGGAGTTACATACACCCACCAAATTTGGTGTGTGTATCTAAAACTATATGCCAACCACAAGTCACTGTGACGTAAGGGGGCGCTATGGAGTTCCTGGGCAACGCCCGGTGCCAAGCTTTTATCCCTGTCTATTCACTGTACCACTTGATGTGTGTGCTAAATTTCATGTGTTTTCGACCATGTTAACCACCTCAAAATATATGCCAACCACGGAATCAGTCACCTAAGGGGGCGCTAGCGAGTCCCTGGGCCACACCCTGGGTCAAGCTCTTGTACCTAACTGCGATGCGTGACACCTGACGTGTGTGCCAAATTTCAAGAGATTTCGACCATGTTAACCACCTCAAAAACAGGAAAGCAAAAAAGTGGAATAACAATAATAATAATAATAATAATAATAATAATAATAATAATAATAATAATAATAATCCTTACAAAAACAATAGGGCCTTGCGCCCTTCGGTGCTCGGGCCCTAAATATAGCCGCAAGCGGCAATGGCGGGCCCGAGCACCTGCGGGCCGCAACCCGTGACATGTCGGAATCCAACAAAGCCCCGACGTGGTGCGTGTGTGAAATGTACATATTTGATGCGTGGGCTATTTGCTTTTGTATTTTATTTTCTGCCACATTTACTCGCTTGGCCAGGTGGGGGCGTAATGCAAGGCAGGCCCATTGGGTGTCATCATAATCATAATATATATTAACCTGAGAAATTTCAGACCATTCATTTTAAGCAAAAAACATTTCTGATACACTTTTTGGTTGGCCAGATGGTGGCGCTATGTTAGGCATTGAAATTACACATGTGAATATCATCACAATAATGATATCCAAAATGTTTGTACACTTTCAGATCAATCACTTAAGGCATTGTCCATTTCTGGCACATTTCCTGCTTGACCAGGTGGTGGCGCTATGCCAGACAGGCCCATTGGGTGTCTGGATATCATCATAATCATAATATCTATTAACCTGAGAAGTTTCAGAGCATTTATTCAAAGCATAGAGCATTTCTGGCACATTTCCTGCTTGGCCAGAAGGTGGCGCTATGCTAGGCCTGTGAATTACGCATGTGAATATCATCACAATAATGATATCCAATATTTTATAAAGTTTCAGATCAATCACTTAAGGCATTTTCCATTTCTGGCACATTTCCTGCTTGGCCAGGTGGTGGCGCTATGCCAGGCAAGCCCATTTGGTGTCTGGATATCATCATAATCATGATATCTATTAATCTGAGAAGTTTCAGACCATTCATTCAATGCACTGTGATTTATGACACATTTCCTGTTTATGTGGTGAGATATTAAAATCATATCAAATATATTACAACATTCAAAAATACCTTCACAATTTAACATCAGCGACATCTTGGCATAATGTTTGCCAAATTTCAAATGAATCTGACAAACCGTCTAGGAGGAGTATGTTCAAATTGATCATATGACATCAGTATAATTGTCATTCTTTCTGTTGCCAGTTGGTGGCGCTATGCCAAACATGCATTATGGGCATGTGAATATTATCATTAACATGGTCTTCCATGACCTGTGAAATTTAAAACATTTCAAGCCATGCATGGTTAATTATGACACATTTATTGTTTATGTGGAAGGGTATTAAAATTAATAATTTCGCCATTTTGTCAAATTACAACATATCAAAAAAACGCTTCACAATTTATCATCAGGAACATCTCGGCGTCATGTATACCAACTTTGACATGAATTGGATCAACCGTCTAGGAGGAGTACGTTAAAATTGATCATTTCCACAACGCACAAAATCTCAATTACCTCACTTCCTGTGGGCGTGGCTAATGGCATGTTAATACAAAAGTTGTTTGTTTTTGGGAGTTACATACACCTACCAAATTTGGTGTGTGTATCTAAAACTATATGCCAACCACAAGTCACAGTGACATAAGGGGGCGCTATGGAGTTGCTGGGCAACGCCCAGTGCCAAGCTTTTATCCCTGTCTATTCACTGCATCACTAGATGTGTGTGCCAAATTTCAAGACTTTTCGATTATGTTAACCACCTCAAAATATTTGCCAACCACAGGATCAGTCAAATAAGGGGGCGCTAGCGAGTCCCTGGGCCACGCCCGGGGTCAAGCTCTTGTACCTAACTGCGATGTGTGACACCTGACGTGTGTGCCAAATTTCAAGAGTTTTCGACCATGTTAACCACCTCAAAAACAGGAAAGCAAAAAAGTAGAATAACAATAATAATACTCAATAATAATAATAATAATAATAATAATCCTTACAAAAACAATAGGGCCTTGCGCCCTTCGGTGCTCGGGCCTTAAATATAGCCGCAAGCGGCAATGGCGGGCCCGAGCACCTGCGGGCCGCAACCCGTGACATTTCGGAATCCAACAAAGCACTGACGTGGTGCGTTTGCGAAATGTGCATATTTGATGTGTGTGCTATTTGTTTTTGCATTTTATTTTCTGGCACATTTACTTGCTTGGCCAGGTGGGGGCGCAATGAAAGGCAGGCCCATTGGATGTCATCATAATCATAATATATATTAACCTGAGAAATTTCAGACTATTCATTTTAAGCAAAGAACATTTCTGATACACTTTTTGGTTGGCCAGATGGTGGCGCTATGTTAGGCATTGAAATGACACATGTGAATATCATGACAATAATGATATCCAAAATGTTTGAAAACTTTCAGATCAATCACTTAAGGCATTGTCCATTTCTGGCACATTTCCTGCTTGACCAAGTGGTGGCGCTATGCCAGGCAGGCCCATTGGGTGTCTGGATATAATCATAATCATAATATCAATTAACCTGAGAAGTTTCAGACCATTCATTCAAAGCATAGAGCATTTCTGGCATATTTCCTGTTTGGCCAGATGGTGGCGCTATGCTAGGCATGTGAATTATATGTGTGAATATCATCACAATAATGATATCCGATATTTTATAAAGTTTCAGATCAATCACTTAAAGCATTGTCCATTTCTGGCACATTTCCTGCTTGGCCAGGTGGTGGCGCTATGCCAGGCAGGCCCATTGGGTGTCTGGATATCATCATAATCATAATATCTATTAACCTGAGAAGTTTCAGACCATTCATTCAATGCACTGTGATTTATGACACATTTCCTGTTTATGTGGTGAGATATTAAAATCATATCAAATATATTACAACATTCCAAAATCCATTCACAATTTAACATCAGCGACATCTTGGCATAATGTTTGCCAAATTTCAAATGAATCTGACAAACCGTCTAGGAGGAGTATGTTCAAATTGATCATGTGACATCAGTATAATTGTCATTCTTTCTGTTGCCAGTTGGTGGCGCTATGCCAAACATGCATTATGGGCATGTGAATATTATCATTAACATGGTCTTCAATGACCTGTGAAATTTAAAACATTTCAAGCCATGCATGGTGAATTATGACACATTTATTGTTTATGTGGAAGGGTATTAAAATTAATAATTGCGCCATTTCGTCAAATTACAACATATCAAAAAAAAGCTTCACAATTTATAATCAGGAACATCTCGGCGTCATGTATACCAACTTTGACATGAATCGGAGCAACCGTCTAGGAGGAGTACGTTAAAATTGATCATGTCCACAACGCACAAAATCTCAATTACCTCACTTCCTGTGGGCGTGGCTAATGGCATGTTAATACAAAAGTTGTTTGTTTTTGGGAGTTACATACACCCACCAAATTTGGTGTGTGTATCTAAAACTATATGCCAACCACAAGTCACTGTGACGTAAGGGGGCGCTATGGAGTTCCTGGGCAACGCCCGGTGCCAAGCTTTTATCCCTGTCTATTCACTGTACCACTTGATGTGTGTGCTAAATTTCATGCGTTTTCGATTATGTTAACCACCTCAAAATATTTGCCAACCACAGGATCAGTCACCTAAGGGGGCGCTAGCGAGTCCCTTGGCCACGCCCGGGGTCAAGCTGTTGTACCTAACTGCGATGCATGACACCTGACGTGTGTGCCAAATTTCAAGAGGTTTCGACCATGTTAACCACCTCAAAAACAGGAAAGCAAAAAAGTGGAATAACAATAATAATAATAATAATAATAATAATAATCCTTACAAAAACAATAGGGCCTTGCGCCCTTCGGTGCTCGGGCCCTAATAACAATAATAATAATAAATATAGCCGCAAGCGGCAATGGCGGGCCCGAGCACCTGCGGGCCGCAACCCGTGACATGTCGGAATCCAACAAAGCACCGACGTGGTGCGTTTGTGAAATGGACATATTTGATGCGTGTGCTATTTGTTTTTGTATTTTATTTTCTGCCACATTTACTCGCTTGGCCAGGTGGGGGCGTAATGCAAGGCAGGCCCATTGGGTGTCATCATAATCATAATATATATTAACCTGAGAAATTTCAGACCATTCATTTTAAGCAAAGAACATTTCTGATACACTTTTTGGTTGGCCAGATGGTGGCGCTATGTTAGACATGAAAATTACACATGTGAATATCATCACAATAATGATATCCAAAATGTTTGTAAACTTTCAGATCAATCACTTAAGGCGTTGTCCATTTCTGGCACATTTCCTGCTTGACCAGGTGGTGGCGCTATGCCAGGCAGGCCCATTGGGTGTCTGGATATCATCATAATCATAATATCTATTAACCTGAAAAGTTTCAGACCATTTATTCAAAGCATAGAGCATTTCTGGCACATTTCCTGCTTGGCCAAAAGGTGGCGCTATGCTAGGCCTGTGAATTACACATGTGAATATCATCACAATAATGATATCCAATATTTTATAAAGTTTCAGATCAATCACTTAAGGCATTGTCCATTTCTGGCACATTTCCTGCTTGGCCAGGTGGTGGCGCTATGCCAGGCAGGCCCATTGGGTGTCTGGATATCATCATAATCATGATATCTATTAACCTGAGAAGTTTCAGACCATTCATTTAATGCACTGTGATTTATGACACATTTCCTGTTTATGTGGTGAGATATTAAAATCAAATCAAATATATTACAATATTCAAAAATCCATTCACAATTTAACATCAGTGACATCTTGGCATAATGTTTGCCAAATTTCAAATGAATCTGACAAACCGTCTAGGAGGAGTATGTTGAAATTGATCATGTGACATCAGTATAATTGTCATTCTTTCTGTTGCCAGTTGGTGGCGCTATGCCAAACATGCATTATGGGCATGTGAATATTATCATTAACATGGTCTTCAATGACCTGTGAAATTTAAAACATTTCAAGCCATGCATGGTGAATTATGACACATTTATTGTTTATGTGGAAGGGTATTAAAATTTATAATTTCGCCATTTCGTCAAATTACAACATATCAAAAAAAATCTTCACAATTTATTATCAGGAACATCTCGGCGTCATGTATACCAACTTTGACATGAATCGGATCAACCGTCTAGGAGGAGTACATCAAAATTGATCATGTCCACAACGCACAAAATCTCAATTACCTCACTTCCTGTGGGCGTGGCTAATGGCATGTTAATACAAAAGTTGTTTGTTTTTGGGAGTTACATACACCCACCAAATTTGGTGTGTGTATCTAAAACTATATGCCAACCACAAGTCACAGTGACATAAGGGGGCGCTATGGAGTTCCTGGGCAACGCCCGGTGCCAAGCTTTTATCCCTGTCTATTCACTGTATCACTTGATGTGTGTGCCAAATTTCATGCGTTTTCACCCATGGGAAGCACCTCTTTTGGCATCATGATTCATCATATATTTCATCACATATTAGTCTGCACAAAATCCCAAATACCTCACTTCCTGTTGGGCGTGGCTAATTCATTGTAGATACGAAAGTCGTTCATCTTGGGGAGATACAGACACCTACCAAATTTGGTGTTTGTAGCTGAAAGTATATGCCCACCACGGGATCAGTCATCTAAGGGGACGTTAGGGGGCGCTAGCGAGTCCCTGGGCCATTCCTGGGGCCAAGCTTTTTTACCTAGCTGCTTTGTGTGACACCTGATGTGTGTGTCAAATTTCAAGACTTTTCAACCATGTTAACCACCTGAAAATATTTGGCAACAACGGGATCAGTCACCTAAGGGGGCGCTAACGAGTACCTGGGCCACGCCCGGGGTCAAGCTCTTGTACCTAACTGCGTTGCGTGACACCTGACGCGTGTGCCAAATTTCAAGAGTTTTCGACCATGTTAACCACCTCAAAAACAGGAAAGCAAAAAAGTGGAATAACAATAATAATAATAATAATAATAATAGTGAAAAATAATAATCCTTACAAAAACAATAGGGCCTTGCGCCCTTCGGTGCTCGGGCCCTAATAATCCTTACAAAAACAATAGGGCCTTGCGCCCTTCGGTGCTCGGGCCCTAATAATAATAATCCTTTCAAAAACAATAGGGCTTCGTACCTCTCGGTGCGCGACCGTCGGTGCTCGGGCCCTAATAATAATAATAATAATAATAATAATAATAATAATCCTTACAAAAACAATAGGGCCTTGTGAGACACAGCCCTTTTGTAAGCATATACATACTTGGAACTATGTTTTCATTCAGGGAAATCAATGCTCCTTGGGGTTTGAAGAAGTAACACCGGAGCTTTTCAGGTGCTGCCTGCAAATCACTTTGCCCAAGTAGCTGTGCTTTGCTGGAATGTGAACATAGTACCAAGTAAAACACATTGTGGTTGTTACAGTTACACCATATTCTCCTCCAGCCACGCCCACTCTTCTCTCTCCTGCACCTCCCATCTCCCATTCATTCACCAAACGACTCATGACCTACACCTGTGAGCAATCAGATTCACTACCTATTTAAACAGTTTCTCTTAGTCTTTGTCTGGCCTCATCTGACCAGAAGACTGGTCTAATTGTTTTCGAATGCATGTGCCGCTATCACGTCTGGTGTAGTCAGTTCCATTGATTACAGTGGAAGCTAATTTTTGCAGCAGACACTGTGTGAAAGGAATGCTTCAGTTATGTGCCCAGTGTAGTCTCCCTGTAAGCCTTTTATTGTGATTGTCACTATGGCAGTAACTACTGTAGCAGTAAGGTTTTTTTTATACTTTTCATTCTCCTCATCTTTTCTTTAATATTTCACTCATTTATGTTTAGGCTATGTTATGTTAAGTTTACATTAGTGTTTGTTCTAATTGTATGTTACTTTGATTTATGCCTTAGCTCTTACGGTGGTCATAGGATCAACAGTGTACCCTACACAATAAAACATATTTTCATCAGTACGCTCAGTACTATTGTCCGACTGGAGTTTGCTACAATATTCCTCAGTTTTTTCATTTGAAATGAAGTCTGTTTTGTTTTGTACTTTACCTCCCTGTCCTGAGTCTGTGCCCTGGCAGTGGTGAGACATATACATATATGTAAAATATGTGCAAAATTAATGCAGAAACATACATTTTTATAATAATAATAATAATAACTTTATTTTATATAGCGCCTTTCTCAAACCCAAGGTCGCTTTACAAAGTAGGAAGGCAAGGAAACACAACAACAAACAAACAAAACAATACAACAAAGAGAAGTTATCTGGAGCTTTGTGTTAGGTGTGGAGGAGAAGTGATCATTAAACAGAAAGGTCTTGAGATGTGCTTTGAAGAAAGGAAGAGAAGGACAGGCACGAAGAGGTTGGGGGACGGAGTTCCAGAGTTTGGGGGCCAAGGCACTGAAGGACCTGCCACCCAGGGTGGAGAGTCTGGAGCGGAGGATAGTCAAGAGGTTTTGGTCAGAGGATCTGAGTGAGCGGGAAGGAGTGTAAAGGGCCTCTCACATTACACGCGACATGCGCTATGAAATGCATTATATAGTCTTGCATTTCTTATGGTTTGCACGCGCAAGAACTGGTCTGCCGCTGCACTGCTCTTGCGCATGCCGCGGTCAAAGTTCAATCAGGTTAAACTTTGACCGCGGCACGGTGGTCGCAGCACATACCGTGTACAATGTGATAGCCCCTTAAGGGGTCAGGAGGTCACGGATGTAGGGGGGAGCAAGGTTGTGGAGAGCTTTGAAGGCGAGTAGTAGTACTTTGTATTTGATCCGGGACGGAACTGGTTGATGGAGAATGGGGGTGATTCGTGCTTCCACTATAATCAATGGAAGTAGCAACACCAGACGTGATAGCGGCGCGTACGTTCGAAAAAAATAGACCATTCATCTAAAATGGATTTTACGCGTCGCGAACGGAACGCTTCAGTTCCGCGCCTGGTGTAGCTTCGCTGTAACAGAGAAGAAGGGTCAGAGGCAGGTGTTACGGAGGTGAAAGAAGGCAGTCTTAGTGAGTGATTTGATATGAGGATCAAAGATAAGCGTGGAGTCAAGCTGAATGCCAAGGTTTTTAACAACAGGGGTAGAGTGGACAGGTGAACCATCAATGTTGAGAGTGAGACTGGGAGATTTGGTGAGGATGCTTTTAGGGCCAATCAGCAGAATTTCGGTTTTGTCTGTGTTGAGCTTGAGAAAATTGTTTTGCATCCATAATTTTAAGTCAGAGAGGCAGTCAGTGAGGGAGCGTAGTGGGGGGTCAGAGGGATAGGGAGTGGTAAGATAGAGTTGGATGTCATCTGCATAGCAGTGGAAGTTGAGACTGTGGCTGCGAATAATCTGGCCAAGAGGGAGGATGTATATGAGAAAGAGGTGGGGCCCAAGTAAAGAACCCTGGGGGACACCACGAGTGACAGGGGACTTGGAGGACTGATGTGGACCAAGTGCTACAAACTGCTTTCTGTTGCTGACAGACGGGAGATTAGAAAATTGTGGTTGATGGTATCGAAAGCAGCACTCAAGGACAAGGAGGATGAGTATGCTAAGTGAACCAGAGTCAGCAGACAGCAGGAGGTCGTTAACTATGCGTAGAAGGGCAGTCTCTGTACTGTGACATGAGCGGAAGCCAGATTGAAAGGGCTCATACAGGTCGTGGTGGTTAAGAAAGGTGTGTAGTTGTGAGGCCACCACTCTTTCCAGTACCTTGGCCAGGAAGGGGAGGTTGGAGATAGGCCGGTTTAATAGTGATGTATGGTCGGAGTCAGGTTTTTTGGGAATGGGTGTAACTGCAGCAGTCTTGAGAATTTCCCCTTGGGGATCAATAAAGTATGTATCTATCTATCTATCTATCTGTCTATCTATCTATCTATCAACACCAGAGTTGAGGCAGGTGTTTACAATCAATGTAATGGGTTCAGACAGGGATGTGGACCAGGCTTTATGTAGAGGGGTGGGGGCAGGGTCAAGCTGACACGATGAGGAGTTGGACTTAGTAATGATGTCAGTGATGGTGAAGGAGTCAGTAGCGGTGAAATGGGAGAGCTGAGGGCCCAGAGGACGAGAAGAAGAGAGCAAGATAGCATTAAGGGAAGGAGTGCTAAATTTGGCTGATTTTGTCATCAAAGACGTGTAAGAAGGCCTGGCACTGCTCATAGGCGGTGGGCCGAAGCCGCGTATCTGTTCAATTTTGAAAAACGAGAGATGGACTACTTGTTTTTTTACTATTCAGTAGGATACATTTATTTTAAGCGATATGCCACTTGTTGCCACTGACGTTCGTGACGCAGAAACGTGAAATATTAGTTTTATTAAGTCTTAGTGGTTCAGGCGAACGCTGTGGTCGCCAATGTCAATCTACCAATAGGATAGTACGATATACTGACATACGAATATGACAAGCCTATCAGATTTGGCTATAAGAATCAGCTGTTGGACAACAACATACAAACTTTTTTAGCAGCCGTCCGACATGGCTACCTGAGCATGGACATTGCCAAAGAGGACTGGTTTTGTGGGGTAAGTATCTTTGATAGGTCCTATATTATATATTTATCCCATGTTGGTTTCGTAGACAGCGATGGTCAAATGTGTTTTTGTCAATGTAACGGCAATCTTGGTTAATTAAGGTTTGCCTTCTTGGTAGGCTAATGCTTGTTGCTAGCTTGTCGAGCTAAGACTGTGTTTAGGTACATTGATTTTGAACTCCTCCGTGTACAAGACGTCTGCGATTACTTTAAAATGCAGTTGTTGTTAACACGGAACGATCCATTTTGTTAGTGTCTGTTAACTTCCTTAAAATTGGCAGGCTGTATTGACAAGATGGCTATTTACTTGCCACATGCGGTAGGCTATATGTGCGGTATAGAACTTTTGACGTAAGTGACAGTGTTACAAATCAAGTAGCAGTGCTAAACCTTATGTCAGTGTTGCATGCAAGAAAAGAAACAAATTTGACTTGCTTCGGAATGTCGCAATACATCATACTTTCATAAAATCATGCAACATACTCTACCGTGTCTGTGGACATTGTTATTTGCAAAGCCGGGGTGCTGGATAAACAAATGGCATGCGTGCGACATAAGAAAAGTGCTTTAGTGTTGCTTTAAAATGTCCCCTAATATGAGATTTGCCACTAATTGCCATTTATTTTCTCATTTACAGGGCAAGTTGAATTCAACATTGACGTTAACACAAACATTCATTTTAATGTTTCATCTTTGATAGCAAACTTTGGTTACATTTTCTTTCAATAAATCTCTCCACTTTTGGGCTCTAGTCTTTGTATCTTGGTTTTATTTGTGAAATGGCAGTAGAAGTCTCTGTGGTAGCCACTGTTGTCTGGAATAGCCTTTGATTCCTGGCTGTTCAAATTAAATCTCTGCACTGCCTCTTCTGCAACAACACTCTTTACAGGCAAGGTCTTTCCAGAGAAACACTGACTTAATGAATTTATCCCAATTTAAAGCTGTAAATGGGCTTATTGATATTTGGTATTATTGGCTTATCAACTTCCACTACAGGCATGCAGCAGTTCATGGTTGTAGATGATGTAGGTACCATGTGCCTAAAGAGCCTACTACCTGACTTTTTCATGACGTGATGGATGTATAAAACTTGCACGAAATACAAATTCCAAAATGTATGGAAAACGTTTATTAGTGTTAGTGCAAAGAAACAGAACAACCATCATACATTATGCTGTAAACGTTACTTCTACACCCATACTTGTTTAATTTAGCCTACAGCCTTTTTTTCCATCAAGTTGAGTAAAGAGTTCAAAAGCCTAAAAATTACCCAAATATTCCACATTTCACGTTGGAAAGGAAAATGTTCAGAGAGGGACTTAACTCCAAATAAAGACTGCTTGCACAAACATATTCAGCGGGCAAGTGATCAGGTTGCAGTACACCGCCGAAGCCATGGGTGTAAGTTGGCTGGAGATGGCTACGAAGTGTAGTGGATGTCACTGCCACCAGGTCCAGAGGCTGTACTGGCACTTGTACACTGTGGGTACAAAAAAAATGTACTAAGGGTAGATGTACATGCAAAAGATCTGCCATGTACAGACCTATGCCAGTGCTCAATGTGTGAGAACAGGTAAAGCAATGACTAGAGTGGCATTCTCCTGAATGATGTTCACCTCTTGAACTATTAGCTCTGTTTATTTGGTTATCAAATATCTGTTAATTAAATCTTTTTTACAATGTCTCTTCATGCATGCAACACTGACATAAGGTTTAGCACTGCTACTTAATTTGTAAGACTTGTCACTTACGTCAAAAGTTCTATACTGCACATAGCCTACCGTATGTGCCAATTATATAGCCATCTTGTCAATACAGCCTGCCAATTTTAAGGAAGTTAACAGGCACTGTAACAAAATAGATCGTTCCGTGTTAACAACAACTGCATTTTAAGGTAATCGCAGACGTTTTGTACACGTTTTGTTCAAAATCAATGTACCTAGACAGTTTTAGCTCGACAAGCTAGCAACAAGCATTAGCCTACCAAGAACGCAAACCTTAATTAACTAAGATTGCCGTTACATTGACTAAACACATTTGACCATCGCTGTATACGAAACCAACATGGGATAAATATATAATAGGCTATATCAAAGATACTTACCCCACAAAACCAATCCTCTTCGGCGATGTCCATACTCAGGTAGCCATATCGGACGGCTGCTAAAAAAGTGTGTATGTTGTTGTCCAACAGCTGATTCGTATAGCCAAATCTGATAGGCGTGTAATATTCGTATGTCAGTATTGTACTATGCTATTGGTAGATTGACATTGGGGACCACAGCGTTCGCCTGTACCACTAATAGTTAATAAAACTAATATTTCTAGTTTCTGCGTCACGAACGTCAGTGGCAACAAGTGGCATATCGTTTAAAATAAATGTATCCTACTGAATAGTAAAAAAACAAGTAATCCATCTCTCATTTTTCAAAGTTGAACAGATACGCGGCTTCGGCCCACCGCCTATCAGGGGTCTAAGGACAGGCAGTGACAGAATTGTCCACAGGCTCAAGACAGCCAGAGCAAGCGCCTATGGCCATATGCCAAGCGCTAAGCTCAGAGATCGGAGATGTTCTAGAATGCCCATATTTCTGGCAGCGCGGTAGAATCGTTGTCCTTTGAGAGACAGTAGGCAGTCTTCTTTCAGCCATCCATCGATTCATTCATTCATTAATTCATTCAGCCAGATAGCTCCGACGAGTGTGAGTAGTACAATATTTCATAGGATAGCAAAACCAACGTGTTCTTGTAGCCTAAGTGTTATTGTTCATCATCTATGTATTATTTAACGTCGAACCTATGTGTGCTGTGTATGATCTACGACTACGTCTACAATTTGCTATTGCTAACATTATTAGCAGTGATACAACTAACTAATACTACGGCACACCGTTGAACTATAATGACATTTAAGTTTCACTTGAGCTAACTATTTAGAGGTAGGCCTGGGCTACTTGGTATTTGCTAATTAAATGAAATGAAAACACTTAATAGAGTGCGGACTTAACTATTCATCAACTTGTGCCAGCTGCATTAGGTTGCCAGCCTGTCAGTGATGACTATCTCTGGCTGGCTGAGCAACAAATAGCTACGGATTAACGTTAGGGAACCGCAATAGTGTAACACTTTATTTTCTCAGTTCAAACTCGATTTACACAAAGACGATAGACTTGATAGCTGTGAAATTTGACCATAACGGATACATAACAGTCGTCAAAATTGGCCCTGGGTATGCTGTCAGTCAGATGTCTGTTTTTAAAAACAGTGTTTTACCACTATAACATTACGCTCGATATCGGAGGACTAGCCTATTCTATGTGACCCTTTTGCCCGCGTGTGGACTAACAGAGGCACAGTTTTTGTTTTCTTTCGTGGATAAACTCAAAGAGAAGATTGTAGGCCTACACCGCATATCTTTCACGATGAAGACAAAAAACATTTTTGAGACGCTCAAGTCACCTAACTCATTCATTCACAAATCCCACTGACTAACAGGAAGTGAGGCTATGACGTGCGTGATTGAATTGAAACATATTAAATACAAAAAACATTTTGAATCAATACATTCAGATAGTCTAAAGTAGCCTACAGTAGTGCTACTGTAGCTTTCAAATGTGATAATGTACTTTTAACTGAATCATGGGATTGTTTTCATGCAAATTGTGGCGATTTACTGGAAATTATGTAACTTGTGGTAATCTACTCTTTTACACAAAACAGAAGCCTAGTGCTGCTGTAATGACGTGCTTATTTGTAACAATTTTGCCTGAGAGGAAAATATACGGTAACTTACAGGCAACACTAGCCAGAGACATACTGTAACCATGTTACAGTAATGCAGTTGTATGTGTCTTTTAGCGGTAAGGGCACTATACTGCTAAAGACACATGCAGTTGCATTACTGTAACATGGATACAGTATTTCTCTGGCTACAGTGTTGCCTGTAAGTTACTGTAAAAAATACAACAAAAAGTCTAACAGTGAGGCTTACCAATTACAAAATATTTTATTACCTTATCAAAATTAGTCAGGGTTTAACTGTACTAATCAGACCACAGCAACACACAGTGGCGAACCCATGAACCCATTTATGACAATACACATATTAATTTCAACGTAAAATAAGCTAAACAGCTGACTAACTGCATAAGCTAGTGCCTCAGCTGATAGAACATCTTTAAATAAAAAAATATTCGACTGAGGTGGTCTTAGATAAAAATAGGTTTTATTTCATAGATTTCAAACAGAGTAACAAAACAGTAGTTATTGATATGTAATTAGTGAATATACTGTAGTGCATCAATTAGGCTGTGGGGGTGATTCTGAAATGTCATTGCTAATTAATATACTTAATATGCTATTTATTTAGCAAGAATTGAGGACTAACACTAATTAGTTCACAAAATCAGTCAGATTGTTCTGCTTTGGTACTTGTAGGGAGAGTGGAGAGGAAGGACAGGTGGAAGACTGGACAGGAAGACGAGTGAAATAGATAAGAACAAGAAAGGGCAGAGTGCTTAACTAAGATAGAGAAGAGTGAAAGGGCAAAAGAAAAGGAATACAAGTGAACAGAGAAGGACAAGACACAGTACAGGAATACAGGAAAAGTGCATACAGTGAGGAAAGCTAGAAAGACAAGACACAATAATGTCTCTCTCCAAGAAAAGAAAATGTCAGGTTAATGACAATATATTTGTGGCAAGTGGTAGGTTAATTCTCTATTACGAAATGTCGACTACGCCATCTGAGGCCCTGCCCCTCAGAATCTTCAATGAATTGGACTATAATTAGTTATCTGAAGCCCAACCAGGCAACACAGGTCCATGGACACAGAAAACCAGAGGCGTGGTTCCAAAAATAAACTGTCTTTATTAACAAATATTAAAAACATACAGGGAGTGAGTTCTCTCCAGACAGTAAGACGTTTTGCCACTACAGCACTGACACAAATGGCCTACAAGGCCTGGACACACATATACACACACACACACACACATACACCAGAATGTACTGGCTGAGGGGGGATGGGAGGAGCCAGGAACAGGGCTGGAGCTTACCCAAGGCTGGAGAGCATATCCGAGAGAGGGTCTGCAGACACACCACACGTGAATATGTCAATAGCAAATTCTCAAAATGCACCACAACAGTGAAAGGGACGCCACCACCTCAAGTTAGCCCGCCACCCCAGTTGGCCTGCAGCTCCTGTCCGGCAAGAGAGCAGAATCAAAGAAGGAGCCAATACTCCTAATATGACAATGCACAGTATATGCACATGCACTCACATACTAGTGTGGTGAACAACGTATCTTTATACAGTAAGGCCTAATGCCCTTCCCACACATTGGCATGACACAGATAGCCTACTAGCTAGGCATGTACTCTTCTGGGAACATTCATTTCACAAAGTTTAACACAGGGCGTTCAAGGCCACTTTAACAGATAAAATAGCCTAAAGCTGGACGAGAGCGTCCGGTGTACAGTAATTCTCCCGTGTGCAAGTTAAAATGTATGCAAACATACTGTAAACAAAACAACAAACATGTAAAATCGACCAACACAACTTGGGTATAGACAAAACAGCAGCGTTCGGAACTTGAACCAAGGTAGCCTTGATGTTGCCGCTCCTTGTGTTACCGCAAGCTCTGCAATCAGCTGAGGCCGGTTATGAAGCCCATGTTCAGTGACCGACAGCAATCCAGGAATGTCACTGGATGCGTGCACAGCGGGCAGGAGGCCAACACAGCACAAGGGATCCCGCGGTGAAGGCAGGAGTCAGGTGGACGAACAACGGTATGCAGCTAGGACGTCGGCTTTCAAATTAAAAGTTAAAATTTATATAGCCACTTCTCTACACTAATTGGCTCGCCTCCGAATGCCAAGAGCCACTCGCAATGGCACTACTGGGCTAGACAAGGGGCGTGGACCTTGTCCTGTTACATATTGAAATAATTTCCATTTATACGGCCAGGTCATGATGAGGCAATAGCCTTCTGTACGCTCTGCAATTCCTCTTTTACTGTGGGTAGTGGAGGAAGAATGTCTGTGGTAGAACACCAACAGACAAAAAAGCATAAAGCTGCCATAATTGCCCGTGCAGGGGTACCTACATTAACAACTTTCTTCAAGAGGGTAGAGCCCTCTCAAACAGAGTATGAGTTGGCTGTACAGGAAGGTTTGTTTGCTTACCATACCATCAGACACAATCACAGTTTCAGATCGATGGACTGCACAGCAGCACTGAACCGGAAGCTCTATGAGCCAAAGTTTTCATGTGCAAGAACGAAGTGTGATGCCATAGTGACAAATGTATTTGCACCCTGGGCCATGACACTGCTAACCCACGATCTTGACCAGGCTAACTTTGTGTCTTTGTCTGTTGATGCCTCAAACCATGGCCATGTAAAGCTGCTGCCAATACTTGTCAGGTACTGCAAGTTTTATGATGACAGCGCTTGCGTTGAAACAAAACTTGGATTTTGTTGAAATCAAAAGGAGAAACAGCAGCAGAGATTGCAGAGTAGATTCTTGTGGCTATTCGGAGACATGGTCTAGAGGACAAAGTTGTGGCCTTCTCTGCTGATAACACAAACACAAACTTTGGAGGAATTAGCAGGGCAGGAAGGGTGAATGTCCACACCAAGGTCAAAGATTCCCTTCAGCGAGAGGTGATTGGCCTTGGATGCCCAGCACGCATCATTCATAACACAGCACGAACTGCGCTAGTCATGGATCCTCTAGATGTGGAGAGACTGAAGACCTTTTGTGATGTTGTGGGTCAAAAGTACCACAACACTTTGGGACACAGCAATGTCCGCTGGCTGTCCATGCTCCCAGCCGGGAGCGTACCTATGTTCCCCGGGTCCTATGTTCCCCGCTATTTGTATGGGACCGGGGAACATAGGACCCTTTTTGTAGAAAAAAAGGGTCCTATGTTCCCCGGTAGCGGGGAACATAGGACCCGGGGAACATAGGGATGACCCCCTCCCAGCCTTGGAGAGAGTCCTACAAATGTATGCTCCCCTCAAGTCATTTTTCCTGTCCGAAGACAAAAGTCCTGTTGTTGTCCGCAGGCTGTTTGAAGATCCCTTGACTGAGCTCTGGCTGGCCTTTGTCCACGGTAACCTGGCTATTTTCCATGAGGCCATAAAAATGCTTGAAGGCCAGGACCGCTGTGCAGTTGAGTCTGCTGCCATTCTCAGAAATTTCAAAACCAAACTCACTGCAAGGCGTGATGACAACTTCCTGCCAGTGATGGTCAGAGGTCTTCTGAGAAAACTGGAGGATAATGGTGCAATCACAAAAGAGACCTCTTTGGGGTATTCAAAGTGTTTCTTTGACACTGCAGTGAATTACTTGGATGCGTGGGGGAGGCATGTGGACGACCTCCAAGATCTGCACTGTCTTCTTCTGAAGAAGCAGCCCCAGAGGTCAGAAATTGAAAAGGCAGTAGCCACCATTGAAAGGAAATGCCCCAATGTAGCAATTAATGAAGATCAGCTTTTCAATGAGATATCTGGTCTCCAGGAATTCCTTCGGGGGGGGATACTGGAGGAATGGAGTAGAGACGGGACATCTCTCACTCAGAGATGGGGAACAGTGGGGAGCCATTTCAACCTCTCTGAAATTCCCCACACCAACCTGGTGAAATTGGCATCTTTGGTCATCTGCTTGCCAGGGAGCAATGATCCTGTTGAGAGGGTTTTCTCCTTAATGAATGACATGTGGACTGCAGAAAGAAATCGGTTCACTGTGTGTACAATGAAGGCAATGCTCACAGTGAAGACAAACTTCAATATGCCATGCCAGGAATTTATGGAGAAGCTGGCCAAAAACAAAAACATTCTCAGAAAGATACACTCATCTGAAAAATATGTACAGGTATATTAGGCTACATCTGTCAGTGTCAGAATATATTCAATGTGCATTATTGACTTGAGTCTTGATTATTTCTGATACTGTATGGCCTTGATTGAATTTAAGTAAATTGTTTACCAAAATTGTATATTGTGTTTTGATTCTATGTTCTTGGAGTCTACAGTAGGCATAAGCACCTACTTTGAAAACAACCTGTGGTTGACCAAAGTCAGTGATGCCAGTAACGCGTTACTTAGTAACGCGTTAGTCTATTTTTACCACTTTTTTCAGTAACGAGTAATCTAACGCGCTACTATTTACAAACCAGTAATCAGATTAAAGTTACTTATCTAAATTACTGTGCGTTACTATTTTTGTCATTTTCCTTAATAAAAAGATATATTCTTTGCTTTCTTCTTGTCTTGGGGATTAATGTCATGTAGGCTATGCTCACGTTTTCAGCATGAGGACAATTCACGTGCAGCGACACAAACGAAAACAACAATGGAGGGTGGAGGGAGAGAGAGAGATGCACATTTCATCAGTCATTACTTTGAGCTTGTGTCAGTTAAACATGACAACATTAAGGTACATTGTACATTCTGTGCTGGCGACAAAGTGCTGTCTAGCTAGACATCCCAAGTCTCCCGAAGTTTTGGGAGTCTCCCACATATTGATAGCGGCTTCCTGACGCCCGCAAATTACATAAAATCTCCCGAAACCTAGAGCGAACAAGAGCACGCAAGCCAGACCGGACTTCAAATCAAAGATTCTAGAATCTTTGCTTCAAATCGCGTGTGCATAGCTTAATGCGCACACAACGGAGAGGGAGAGAGAGAGGAGTGGTGCGTTTGTGCCTGAAGTGCATCCAAGACAGAGAGCATCCTGGTCTGTTTTGCTAAATCCACCAATCCGTTTTCAGTGTAAGTGCTTATATCTCTTTTCTCCCAAACATAATTAATCAGTTCAGTCAGTGTATCTAGGAACAGAAGCGTCATGGCAGCGTCAGTGCCCCTCAGAAAGGAAGATTTAAGACCCATTTCACATCAGACTACACAAAAGTGTACCCAATTGTCTTAAAAGATTAAAACATAATGATAATCTTGCACACTGTACTGTTTGTAACAGCAACTTTAGCATTGCTCACGGCGGGTTAAATGATTGCAAAAGACTTGTTGAGGTGAGTTTAACAAGTGTAATTTCATTTGCATATTATAGGCTACAAGATGGCTAGTTGCCAAGGCTACATGAAAAAAAATCTACATATTTTACTATAACAATTTCTATCAATAGGCCTTCCTTATTTGGTGTACTTAGACATTATTGAACAAACGTCTGAATTCTAAGTAGGTTAGGTTGGGATGTCTGCTATACATTGCTGTTAAAATGCACTTCCAGTATAGTGAGTATTGGCAAAACCGGTTATCATTTTTATGTTGAGGCGTTGGGGGTGTTGTCGGCAGCTGCTGAAAGTAACTAATAAAGTAACTTGTAATCTAACATAGTTACTTTTAAAATCAAGTAATCAGTAAAGTAACTAAGTTACTTTTTAAAGGAGTAATCAGTAATCAGTAATCAGATTACTTTTTCAAGGTAACTGTGGCAACACTGACCAAAGTGCTCAAAAAAAATAGTAACGTTATTAGGTTGGATTATAGGCTATTGCAAATTGAACACCCTTGTTTCTAGAACTGGAAACAATTGAACGAGGAGACTTTGTCATAAGACAAAACGGAACAGATGTCTGTTAGATAACATTAGATAACATTACTGTGGTTTAACTGCAGTAACATTGTAGCCAAATATTTGTTTACAGTTTTTTACAATTGTTTACACACGTTTTCAAAACTCTGTGTCTATTTTTCAAAACTCCACACACAAAACCCACAACTGCTCACACAAAATGCAAAATGCCTCAAATCTCCAGCAAAATGACACACAACATTCAAAATGTCAAAAACACATGTTTAAAGCAAACATTCGCCTCACATTACGAACACTTTTGTCATAATATGACATTTTGGATACATCATGTACACACTGTTGCTCAAAACCTAAAGCTCTTCTGTCTTAGGCTTTCTATATGTATTTCCATACAAGAGTGAAAGTTACGGTATCAACATTTTTACTGTGTATTTCAAAGAAGTTGAAATACACAGTAAAAATGCAAGCAATATTGAAACCAAAAATAGTGATTTTTCCCAAATAATTTGCTGAAGAATACAGTGACCACTAGATGTACATGGAGTTTTGAAAACACTGATTTTGTTTTTTTCTAAAGACAAGTGTGTGTGTGTGTGTGTGTGTGGGTGTGTGTGGGTGTGGGAGGGGGGGGGGTCGTGTACAGTATGTATTCATAGGCCTATAGACCCTTTCAACTGCAGAAACAAACAATTCTACAGTAAGCGTTCCTAAGGCATTTCTGGAGGCACAGAAAAATGTATTGAGCTAATGGTACTGTAACATGGGGACAAAGAAAAATAGAGTAAAAAGACAAATTTTACATACAGTAAAGTCAACTTTTTGTAGAACATTACTGTAAGCTAAAGTCCGATTACTGTAATTTTCAAAGTATCTGCATTGGTTCTGAATATTTCAACCGGAAATCCTCTAGGAGCAGATTGAAAGGGTCTATACCTATATAGAGAGTATATCTATTCATAGACCTATACTAAGGCAATGATTGGATGGTGTTCAGTAAAGTAAAGAGTGTTTGCACATGTGAAGAGAAAGAGTGAAGCACTGGTGATTTAGTGTGGCATTTTGATGGGTTGTGTTTGAAGAACGAAATCAAGTTACTTCCTGTTAGATTTTTGTGTGTTAGGTAGAAAATTGTGTGTGGTGTTTTGCAAAATGTGTTTTAGTCAATTGAAAACTGAGTCAAACACTGAGAATTAGTGTATGGTTTTGCAGATTTGGTGTCGGGTTATGATGTTTGGAGGACATGTTCGGAAAATTGTGTGACAAGCAAAGATTTAGTGTGTAAGCAGTTGAAAAAAAATGTAAATGGGTTAGACTAGGCTAGCTAACGTTACACTGACACAACGTAGCCTAACTTAATGCTCTGAATTCACGGCCTACATGAATTCCATAACTTTTTGATCAGCAAGTTGAAATTTCTAGGTCAACCACAAATAATTCCGCTAGGCCTACTTTTTAATATCATCCGATAACTAATTCAATGTTGATGCTACTTCTCGTTAATATGAATGACGACGCTCACACATAAACTATAACGATAACGACATGAAGAACGATATCGTTAGGGGATCACTTTCAGAGCGATTTTCAAAACGATAAAATGCTAATAGCCAATCAGAACCCATCGAATTTTAGCCGTCACATTTATTAACACAAGGAGAGACTTTGTTTATAGTTGTTCAGTGTGAACGCTTTTATCGTTATGGTTATAGTTATCGTTATCGTTCTTGGTGTGAATGGGCCTTAATTCCTGCGAAAATGGACCAAAAGGTGTTTTTATGCATTAAAACTAGGGCTGTCAATCGATTAAAAAAAAAATCTAATTAATTACATACTCTGTGATTAATTAATCTAAATTAATCGCATATATGATTTTTGCTGTGAAAGTATTTTAAATATTTAAACTCAAATGAATCATTGAATAATCAGCATTAGTGACATTAAAGTTCAAAAACTCTTTTATTATTATTTTAATAATGGCCATAATAATCTATGATATGACCTAATATGCTGAGGAAATAAATTCAAAAGTGCTTTGGGAAGAAGTTTTTTTTTTTTATATCACATACATTGCAGAGGACTTTATTTTAATCAACACTTTATTTTTATCAACAGCATCAAGCCGTTTTTGAAAAGTAAATGTTCCAATCAATGATCTAGGTAGCACATTTTCTTCTCTCTCCTTCATTTTACAGTCTAATGGTTACTGACTACAACGGCTCGGTCAAAGGTCATACAGAATCGATTAATCTGCGTTATTTTTTTAATCAGTAATTTTTTCTCAAATTAATTAATCAAAATGAATCAATTATTTTGACAGCCCTAATTAAAACACGTCAAATAAGCCGTGGAGACAGTATTTTTCGCCGATCAACCACTACAGAGCTTGGCCCAGCATATGCTACAGCCCCAAATCGCAATCAGTGGCGAAGATGGTGCGGTATGCCAAACGCTTTCCAAATAGCATTTTTTCGACCAGTAATATTGTTCAAAACAGCACCAAACTTCGTCAGTAGCTTGCTCAGGGTCCCTACACAACGAAGCACCAACGACCTAGTTAGCGAACCCGGAGTTTCACAGAAGACTTTTAAGAACACTTACCATACTGACTCCCTACCAGCTCCTCTCGAAGGAAAGTCCGTACAAGTCGATTATCGAATGCTAGACACAAAGTTAATGCCCACAAAAAGAAACAAAACAGACACGGACCTACTCGAAAACGGCACACAATTAGGCTACACCAAAATAAAACTAACTACAGACAAGACAGCAGCACGACCTACGCTATGCACCCCACGTAGATGGAAAGGGCAGCGCTAACTGGACAAGACAGAAAAGACATTGAACATAAAGCCTTCTACTGCAGCCTAGAAAGTTACCCATTAAAGCAAGCATCGTACATACCTATGTTCGTAACTACGATTAGTGCACAAAGCGCCGTATGGAGAGCACTCACCCACGTTCAGCTACAGGCATACAAGAGAAAATGTTACTTAAGGTGCACAGAATTTCCAGTCAATCACATACAAATAACATTAAAGGCACATACGAAATATAGAATTCATTTAGATTAAATTACACACACTTACAAACATATTTTACTAGTAAACCAACTAGTACTTATTTCATTACATCAACAGCAGATATTAAAACTCCAAAGTGGTCCTTTACACTCCCACCAATCATGCTATGATTACACCACTAAATAAATCATACATGATTAAGATCTTCTAGACCACTTACTATCCCCATATTGAAAAATTGTGCAAATACGCATAGTTATGTTAATATGACGGTTTATGTGTGTATGTCTGTTTGTGCATGTATATATGTGAACGTATACTTTATGACTATTCACTTTCAAGAAGCAACACCAACTTTTGAATGGGTCTCTCTATAACAGAAGGTTTAGATGGAAACTGATGCTTTCCTGATTTCTGTTCTCCAACTCGTAATTTCACTCTTCGCACTAAGCCATCACCATCCATAAAGGTTTCCACTACTCGCCCCAACTGCCACTGATTTCTTGGGAGAATGTCTTCCTTTACAATGACCACATCATTCACTTTGAGATTTCGCCGGGCCACGTGCCACTTCTGTCGTGTGGAAATGTTCTGGAGGTACTCCCTCTTCCATCGACTCCAGAACTGCTCGATCAAATACTGAACTCAACGCCATCGCTTTGTACAGTATACATCCTCTTTCTCAAACTTTCCAGGAGGTGGAAGAGCAATCTTTGACTTCATTAGGATTAGATGATTAGGCGTTAAAGGTTCAAGAGAGTCAGGATCATTTATTCCATCTACGGTCAGCAGGCGGCTGTTAACAATGGCCATAGCTTCGTAAAAGAGTGTCCTAAGGGAGGGATCATCGAGCCTACCCAAACTTTGAGCCAAAGTAGCATCCAACACACTTTGAACAGTGCGTATCTGGCGCTCCCAAACCCCACCAGCATGGCTTGCTGACGGGGCATTGAAGACAAACTCGCACTGATGCTCCGCCAGAAACCTTTCCAAAGCCTGGTTGTCACACTGTTTAAGTGCTTCTCTCAATTCATTCCTAGCTCCTATGAAATTCCTGCCTTGGTCACTGTACAGTTGGCGCACTACTCCCCTTAGGTTGATGAGACACCATAAGGCATTGATAAAGGAGTCAGTGGATAGATCTTCTAACATTTCAATGTGAACAGCACGGGAATAGAAACAGGTAAAGATCAAACCGTACCTTTTATACTCCTTCCTACATCTTTTAATGACAAATGGTCCAAAACAGTCCATTCCGCAGTATGTGAACGGGGCAGATGCTTCAACACGCTCTTTAGGAAGTTCAGCCATACGCTGTTCTTCTACCGGACGCCTCAGCTTCCTGCACTGAACACATTTGTGGATCAGTTTTGCAACCAACTTGCTGCCACTGATGATCCAGAATCCATTTGCTCTAAGCTCCATTTGAGTTTGACTTCGACCTTGATGGCATACTTGAGAATGATAGTGCGACAATATAAGCTGGGTGATATGACCGTCTTTGGGTAAAATGTGCGGGTGCCTAAATTCTTCACTAAGCGACGAATGTTTCAATCTTCCACCAACGCAAAGTATGCCCTCTTTAAGAATGGGATCAAGACTAAAAAGGGGGCTAGAACATGGAAGACTTTCCCCTGCTTCAAGTGCCTTTATCTCTCGACTGAACGCTTGCTGTTGGACAAGCTTTATCACCGTTTTGGCAGCACTCCCACGCTCTTTGACAGTCACAACCTCAGTTTGACACTTTCGTCCAGACACTAGTCTGTTAATTCTTGCCACTACCTTAAGTAACTACAAGAGATTTAAGACAAACATAAATGTATACCTGTAGGATGAATAAGGGATGGTGTCTAAACACGGGCAGCAGGAGTAGACTAGCCAGTGACCGCGAAGCTACAGGTGAAGACAAACATTGATTAAACCATGTTATTAGTCCGGCAGCAAACGGGAGTATTGCAACATACCTGATGACTGGATCCGACAAGCAGGCAGAGCTTACAACGCTTCTTCGTACCTGGGTGGTTTTATACTGTCCGGCCAGTAATCAGTGTGAATCAAACTCCGGTGTGTAATTAATCACCACGCCCCCCCCCTAGTTAGCAGGAGCAGGCCCGTGTGGGACATGTAGGGAATGCAGGGAGACATAGGGAAAAGACAGGGAAACAAGGTGAACTGGCTACATATGAAAACTAGTATTGCTGTGGCAATACTGGTGACGGCGGCCATGCCTGTGTGTGTAGGCCTATGGCTAAAATTCTGAAGTGCAAAATAGTTCAGGCTATAGCACAAATATTCCCATCCACAGATAAAAACAATCAAGTCTAAAAATTATTTTCAAAGTGCACCAGATTGATGCATTTAAACGTTAAAATATACAAAATTTTCTTACAGGGGAGCATGCCCTCATTGCAGCTCTAGGTCTAATACCTGGGGCAGTGTCCCCGTTTTAAGTTTACAAAGATAAAAACATTACATGTTTTGGAGGTATTTACGCTTCTGAGCTGAAAATGTCCCCGGATTTTGTCAGAAATCTGGTCACCTTATCATGAGTGGATCTGTAGACGAGCGAGTAGCTCCTCCTCGAGGTGAAAGTCAATTCCATAACAAAAGCCATTCTTTCACTTCTGAAATAACATTCCATGTTCTGCATGTAGCCTAGACATAATTAGATTTGGTGTATAGATGTAGCATATTAATTTAATGCAATTAGGTCATGCAGACAGTCCGAACTGCACGCTCATGGAGCTGCTTGAGTAGGCTATCTACCCGGGGCAGTCGGATCAGCCGGGCGGGCCGGTTACGTTATGTTGTTATGAGTGTGAGTCAGCCGAATCAGCCGGCTACGTTGTCATGAGTGGATCTTTAGAGGAGCGAGTATAGCATAGTATATATACTTTTTTGATCCCGTGAGGGAAATTTGGTCTCTGCATTTAACCCAATCGGTGAATTAGTGAAACACAAACAACACACAGTGAGGTGAAGCACACACTAATCCCGGCCAGGGGTGGAGCCAGACATTGTAAACATTCGGGGCTTAGCCCATTTTTTTTTTTTTTTTAAATAACCCCTTAAATAATGACTTCTAGTGAATTTTGTGTGAACTAATGGACACATTGAGACTTAAAAAATGTGAAACTAACATTCAACAGATTCAAGGTATCTGACTGGCACTGCAATGTGTAAAATTATAGTGTTGGGTCTTTCAAGAGGCAATATCTGTTCATATCTGTTTAGCATGTACTTTAATTAAGCGTTTCTTATGGTTTGTATATTATAGTATTTGTTTATTTTCATTAGGCTATTGTTTGATATGACATTATTGTTTATTATTGCTATTCTCCTTCTTCCTCTTCCCTGATCTCATCTGTGTGACAAATATATAGAATATCTTACTATAATATACATAATATTATGATATATTTTACAGTATGGCCAGTCATCATGATACAAGGGTATTTTAGAAGGAATGCATCATCATCTTGACATAGGCGTTTCTAAATTATATTAATTTTGTAATTTAGCAAGATTATTCATAGGTTTCATCAGGTCCCTTTACACAGGTGCATAAAATCAAGCACCTAGATTATGAATGCAGACTGCATTGTGCTTGATTAACACACTTATGGAAAGGGCCCTTTCCTCTCAATATATCATTGTAATGTTTTTTTTTTTAGTTAATAATTAGTTAGGCAGCCAAAACAACATAACATGACTTATATTTATGTGGACTCTTGGATTATAAGATCTGTGGTGGTGGATAGGATATCAACAAGGTTTTAAGGTAGGCTAACAGTTAACATTCTTTTGTGCAACATATGACACTGAAAAGTTGACATGGGCAGATAACTGTTAAGGGGTTTTTCTGACATTTCAAAACAGTGTAGCCTAATTTATTAGCTACAAGACGAGGATCACTTTGTTTTGGGAGCTGGAATTTCTTATTCTGCAGTAGGCTTAGCTAGCCTATGAGAGTACTGAATTTGCCTTTTCCGCCGACGAACGAGGACATTTAACGTTAACATTAAGCATTTAGTGCTAGGGAGCTAGCCAAGTAGCCTAACGTTAGCCTGCCTAACTGACTGAAAGCTCTTAACGTGAAATCACCAACCTGAAACAACACTATCCGTCAGTTCACTGGGCGATGCTGTTGCTTGAACAGAGCTGGGTGGTCTTTTGAAAAACTTTCTAATATCCACAACGTTTCAACAACATGTACACAAAGTGTTTTATCACAGACTGTAAGTGACAGACTTCTGACAGAGGCTTTTTGGAACACCGAAGCCATTACGTAGCGTTGTCAAGGCAGCATTTTCACTGGATCTAAACAAATCAATCTAACCATTGAAATCACCATAGCGGATAGCCCAGAGACCTGGCATAGATCGTGTAGCAAGTCAAATTATTTTTCAATATTGGGCTTTGAAAATAACTAGGGATATATTTCCTCAGTAATAGAGCATTTTGTGACATTTATAGAGAAACCGAGGGGAAGTTATATTGGAAATAAGAATTGCCGGGAATTTAAAACACTAAAAAAAGATTCGGGGCTTTTGAAAAAAGATTCGGGGCTTAAGCCCCCTAAGCCACCCCCTAGCTCCGCCACTGATCCCGGCGCAGTGAGCTGCCTGCTTCAACGGCGGCGCTCGGGGAGCAGTGAGGGGTTAGGTGCCTTGCTCAAGGGCACTTCAGCCGCGGCCCACTGGTCGGGGCTACAAGTCCAGAGTGCTAACCAGTGGGCCACGGAGTAACTCCTCGTCAAGGTGAAAAGCAAATCCACAACAAAAGCTATGCTTTCACTTCTGAAATAACATATGTTCTGCACGCATAGCCTACTTTAAAATGCAATTAGGTCGCGAAGACAGTCCGAAACATTGCAAGCTCTGTATGGAGATATAGGCTAGCCTACCTGGGTCAGTCGGATCAGCCGTGCAGGCCGGTTACGTTATGTTGTTATGAGTGCGAGTCAGTCGAATCAGCCGGCTACGTTGTCATGAGTGGATCTTTAGAGGAGCGAGTAACTCCTCGTCAAGGTTAAAAGAAAATCCACAACAAAAGCCATGCTTTCACTTCTGAAATAACATATGTTCTGCACGCATAGCCTAATTTACAATGCAATTAGGTCGTGAAGACAGTCCGAAACATTGTAAGCTCTGTATTGCTTGAGTAGGCTAGCCTACCCGGGTCAGTCGGATCAGCCGGGTTACGTTATGTTGTTATGAGTGCGAGTCAGCCGAATCAGCCGGCTACGCTGTCATGAGTGGATCTGTAGACGAGCGAGTAGCCTAGTTTCTACTCGTGTCAAGGTGATAATAATAATAGGCCTAATGAGAATAGTAGTAGTAGTAGTAATAATAATAATTTATTCACTGCAGGGCATTTCTACGTTCCTGTTTCTATGTCTACATTGAAAGTCAATTGCTTAGGCTACACTAGATTAAGACAATAAATAAACAGTCTAGCTCAAACTGCTTTCTTTCCCGTGAGTGGGTGGAGGTTTTGATGCTATTATATACAATATATACAAATAATTAATTAGGCCTATTATAATATAGGCTACCCTCTATGTCAATAAGATCAATTAATTCAAATAGGTTTCTTTAGACTTACTTGACAACATGTTTTCAGGTATTGTTATAAAGCCCTTCCCCCTTCTCTTTTGTAATATATCCTGCTGTTTGACCCTCTGCCCTGTGGCTGCACGGAAAGCTACATGAGTGAAGTTGCCGCGGTAATGTACTTGACCGGCCCCCTTGATCCCTTACCCCAGTTACAGGCTTATCTGATTGGGAGGTAAGGGGGTAGTCCCCATCCCCCACCTATTGTCCCCAACCCCCAAGTCCAAAAACACCTCAAAGAGAAGTGACAAGAAAAGTGAGAGTGGTGTCAAGACAATTTCCTTGCGATTTAGCAATACTGACTCAAGTGACTCGTTCAACCCGGATCAATTTAGTGAGTGACTCAGAATAACCTAAATCCTTAAAAAGAATCGAGTTTGACAGGCCTAATGGGAGGGCACTGAGTCAAATTGAACGATTTTTCAGTTGGTCCCCCCAGTACTGCGCAGACTCGCACTTAACTTTGTGACGTTAGCCATCAAACTGAATCTTGTAACTCATATGATAGATACACAAAAATTCTTCTCACACTTCCTTCGCCTTCAAAGTCATCAAAGTTAAAAATGTATTTATGTATTATTATTAATATCATCCTCACAAGTGATATCAAGTCGTGTTAATGTTGAAACTACCACACATGATCATCTTCAACAGTCATGGTAAAACAAAACAAAAAAGTTATAGCCTTGAAGTTATCTACTTTCCACTTTTCTGACCTACGGTCAATCCATCGAAAACCTCTGAAATGATTATCGTTAGACTACCTAACGGTAAAACTACCATTTTTCATTAGGTTTACTTGCCTCTATGCTTTACCTTAACATACAATGCTATTGTAGGCTCCCTTCGGTGCGTTAGCTTCCCTTCAACCGGACATGCTAAACATTCTTCTTACGGGAACCTAACGTTACGTACGAGGTAGTCGAGTCTTGTTTTGCCTTTTATTGTTTATGTAGATAACACAGAAGCTACAATATCGGCACAGGATATATGCTATTTGAAGTTATGGTATTTCAAAAAAATCCTAAAATGAATGGGCTTCTATGGGGGTTAGCAGAGAAGTGGTCCCTCCAGCCACCATTGATTCTTCTACTTCCGGGAATTCACCTGCCACCTTGTGGGATTTGCCCATTTTATGGCGGGAGTTTCGAATTGTGAGATTTGCATACATGGGTTTCCCGTTTACCAACAAAACTAGATGCGCGCGCAGCCGTGGGGCAGAAGACGCTTGGTGGCCGTCCACAACGTTATAAACTTAACCTAAATAGTCGGCTGCTGTTAGCTACAATCGGATTGTTTTGTATACCCCTGTTGTCTCAATGATAATAACATCTCATTTCAGACTATATTTCAAAGTTTGCCGTTCATTTCCATTATTAATATAACATCGTATTTTGTCATTTTTGGCTAAGACATGCATTCCGTTAGGGATATTGAACATATTTAACATTCTCTAACCACCGTGATTTCTAATTGGTGCAGTTTTCAGCACAAAAACTCATTTTATTCTTGTGCTCTTTTGCATTGCTCTATGCTGTTCAATGGTGCTTTCTGCCTCTTGGTTGCGCACGCACGTGTCCGTGACGTTGCATAGAAATCCATGTATTGGAAGGAGGTGTCGATGGGGTTTTGAAGTTCTCTGTATGTCCATTTCACCCACTGAACTATCGTTATTCATCTATGACAAGGTAAACTCGGTTTTGCATTCTATGATCCCTTTAATCAAAATTTTATACATGTATCCGGTCAGACTCTTTTTTTTTTTTTTTTTTTTGCATGCCCAAATTTCCGTCAATGATTCCCGGGACACTGAAAGACCGGGGTACACGAAACTTGGTGGGCATGTAACCCCACATGGATAGCATGGAACCATCGTTTTTCGTTTTGATCTGTAGCCCCCCCGCTGGACCGGACCCCCCGAAAGGAGGGTAGGGCAGACACAGTTTTCTGTGAATATCTCGAAAACCGTAGGGTTTAGGAGGACCATTTTTTTTGTATGTTGATCTCAAGGGGCCATGTCAACCCATTCCATAACCACTCATTTCATGTATAGCGCCACCTAGTTAAACACAAAAAAGTAAAAATGAGGTGTTGTAATTGAAGGTATCTGTGACCTAACATAGTCAAAACTGCACGAAATTGGAAGTGTAGGATCATTATGACACCCTCTGTATGCACGCCAAGTTTTGTGGAATTCCGTTCATGGGGGGCCACACAATAAATTAATTTATGTTACTATACCCCAACTGGCCTGTAGGTGGCCGGAGACAGTTTTCTGTGAATATCTCGAGAACCGTAGGGCCTAGGAGGTCCACCTTTTTTATGTATGTTGGTCTTAAGGGGGTATGTGAACCCATCCCATTACCACTTATTTCATCTATAGCGCCACCTAGTTAAAAATTAAAAAGCAAAAAATTAGGTGTTTTCATCACAATATCTCTGGCTGACAAGGTCAAAACTGCACGAAATTAAAAGTGTAGGATCATTATGACACCCTCCGAATGCATGCCAAGTTTTGTGTACTTTCGTTCATGGGGGGCCTTACAATAAAATAATTTATGTGTATTTTAGTGACGTACACCAACAAGGATTCCCGGGACACTGAAAGACCGGTGTACACAAAACTTGGTGGGCATGTACCCCCACATGGATAGCATGGAACCGTCATTTTTCGTTTTGATCTGTAGCCCCCACGCTGAACTGGACCCCCCGAAAGGAGGGTAGGGCAGACACAGTTCTCTGTGAATATCTTGAGAACTGTAGGGCCTAGGATGACCATTTTTTTCCGTATGTTTGCCTCCAGGGGTCATGTTAACCCATTTCATGTGCACACATGTGCACAAACAGATACACACACACACACACACATACATTCACAGTAATCATACGTATGACACATACTCACACAGTAGACATATGTACGCTTGCATGCACAGGCACATACGCAGGCACACACACAAGCACGCACACACACACACACACACACACATACACACATAACATACACGTGTACATGCACACATGCACACAATTCAAGAATTTCTCAGAATTATGAACAGGCAAGATGGAGGTGGGGTTGTATAAAATGAATTTTACATGTGAAATCTATGAACTAATCATGTTTTGGTACTTGTTGTCTAGCAGATACCAGTGAGAATTGAGTGTGGATAATGCAATTTAGTGAGACAGTTAGAATCATATAGGCCTTTCAGCGTGATTTCTTTTTGTGGAAAAAATGTGCTGGACTGGGCGGCGGTCATATATTGTACCGCTCTGCGGTACATCTAGTTTTCTTTATAACTGAACCACTTGTTCATGTTATAAAGGCATTGCCTATAGTGGCAACTGGGCGATACGCGGGATAAGCCTTTGAGGTGTCCCATTATACGGAATTGGTGGTTGGGGAGTTATTTTTGCCTCCGCCCGACCATTAGGCTAATGCAAAAATACAGATCCAAAATACAGGTGAAGCTATAAAGGCAGTCACACATGCACTTCAGTGTACGCACATACTATGCGGTGCACACCTCTAAAGGACATATACATATCCTGCTGTTGCACAGTCCAGGCTGCAGGAGAGCACAGCAGAGAACAAACAGGCCTGCCTCAAAACGTTATCGTTTTGTCTGGTTATGCTAGGTTGTAACTGTGGATGTGGTTGCTAGGCTGTTGCTAGGGTATTTGGCATGGTTGCTAGGCTACTTGGCAATCACGGTGGGGATTGATATGGTAGTGGACCATGATGGTCATAGAAGAAGTGAAGGAGCAGTACCCCCCCCCCCCTCCCCAAATATGGTGGGGTAATTCACACTATGGGGTAGTGTCAAGCAGTGAAGAGGTAGCCTTCTGCAGGTAGCAATGTTCACGTCACCTGAGTATGACAGAAGACGGGCCCTGCGTGCTCTGTTAGCCTATGGGATTTCTGTCCTCCCAAACTGTGTTAAAATGTTGCATTTTAACAGGCAGAATTTCTAAATGTTCTCTTGGATACTATGCGGCGCACACCTGTAAAGGACATATATCCTGCTATTGGACAGTCCAGGCTGCAGGAGAGCACAGCAGAGAACAAAGAGGCCTGCCTCAAAACATTATTGGCCAACCGGGAAGTCTCTTGCTTTACAGTGATTGGGGGAACACCAATGATGGTGATCAGAGGTGGGGATGTACAGATTGTGCAGGCTAACTAGTCAGTCTAAGCACAAACTTAGCTGAGATAGAGTGGAGGAAAGGTGCTCATGATTATGCTGACTTCCTTTCCCCCAGCAGGAAAGAGGACGTCTGTGGTGAGCAAGTGTGTCTGTGGAGAGGGCGGGGTCCGGTAGAACCCAACAGAACCCAGCGCTGGAGCACGGGCGAGCCTGGTACCAGAACACTGTGGTCCGGCCCATAAACACCGCCTTCTTCCTCCTCTACCTGCTCTCCATCTCCGTCTTCTTACTCTGTCTCTTCCTGGACCGGGTCTACTGGTAGACAACAAACATGAACACAGTCAACAATGTTGAGCAGCTCTCCAGAGCTATGTAGGCTATTGTTATTATTATTATTGCCATTGGTATTGGTATTGATATTAACTATTATAATCAAACTTATCTTATGGATTATGAATTGTATTTGTATGCTGATAGACAGTCTAAGTCACAGTACTGGTTCCAACCAACACTCTGTGCATGCTTGGGGGTGGGTGTTGTTGTGAGGTTGTTGATAAGTGTCATAGTTTTGTCCTATTAATAACACAGATTGTGGGATCAATGTGAGGGCCTAGTGAGATGTATGAATTTTAATGAGTTACATTTACTCATATGGTGAAAATAAAAAGTACAAATACACTTTATTTATTTATTGACTGATCTTTTGAACTTTCAATTCCACGGATGTTCGCTGTAAACTTTGGGACGCAAGGCTTTAGGAAAAACTCATTCAATTATTATTACATTTTTTTTATTGGTAATTCAAGTACAATAAGATGGGTCAAAACAATCCATGAGGAATCCATCTATGTACAGGATCAGGCGTAATTTAAAAGGAGGAAGTAAAGAGAAAAAAAAAATAATCAAAACAGAAAAAAAACAAAATACAACAGAAAAAAACATAACTAGGGCTTAGTCACTTACAACAGCAGGGTTATCCTCCAGCCGCTAGGTGGCGAAGTATCAGCGCAACATCCATCTCCAACGATGCCAACTGGATAACCCCTACTGACTGCGATTCAATGAATGACGTGGATATTGGGCTTTGCAATGTCCGTGTAGTAGCGACTCTGTGATTCAGCTTCTAGTATTTTTACGCTAATAACTATTATTTAGGTCATCGGTCTCACCAGTAAGCTGCGGACAGTGAAGGAGGTAGCCTAGGCAATCGCAACATACATTTAGCTCAACTAGAATTTGCCACCAGAAACTCTAAATAAGAAGCTAGGAGCTGTATGCGTGTTTTTCGTAGCTAGCGACAGCTAGAGTAACTAACTAGCTAGCAGCCTACTGCAATCTTGGTTTCAAAATTTATTTTCATAGCCGACCTGAACAATGCTCAGACTTTTGTGGATTGACAGTCTTTACATCTGATCGCACTTCACATTTCTAACTTACTTAACATCAGAGCTTTACGAACTATTCAGAAGGTGACGCTGACTACTGCAACTTCACAAAATGAGAGCGAAAGCAAAGTTTGAAAATATTCGGGACAAAATTGATGGCAATGAGGTAGACCTCAGTCTTTGCAACCTCACGGATGTCCCCGTCAGAGAGCTGGTGAGTATGTATTGTGTATTTTGTGTAAGCGAGCCTCTGATCTGATTAAAAGAAACAGTCTTGTGGAAGTTGCCGCTAGTTAGAACTGTTTTGATGAGTAACAGATACAGTAACAGATTTGATTAGAGTTACATCGGATCTCTACTTCTTGTGTGTGTGCGTGTGCGTGTGTGTGTGCGTCAGTCAGCAGTTCTGTTCACTTATTGTGTATTGACAGTAAATGTGTGCTCTTGCTTTAATGTCACACAGGCGGCTTATCCCAAAGCCACAAAACTGGATCTCTCCTGCAACAATCTGATCACACTCCCAGTGAGTAGGCCTCCACTGCCTTCCTTTAATGTACATTGCCGTTTTTATGCAGAATTCCCTCTTGTTCTACCTAGCCCTGTGTGTGTGTGTGTGTGTGTGTGTGTGTGTGTGTGTGTGTGTGTGTGTGTGTGTGTGTGTGTGTAAACCCTATTTCTAGACTGTAGAGTGCCCTGGTTGTGTGTCTGTGTGGTGACGTTGTCTCTTATCTGTTCCCCCAGCCCGAGTTCTGTGGTCTGACTCATCTGGTGCGGATTGACCTAAGTAAGAACCAGCTGACGAGCCTCCCTGAAGACCTTGGCCTCCTCAGTAGCCTGAACCACCTGGACCTCTTCCAGAACAAACTACAGACACTGCCTGTCAGCTTCTCACAGCTCAGGGTGAGACACACACAAACACACACATACAACAGAACCCTCCCTGTGATGATCTAACAGAATACAGAAACAAAGGAACCCTGCTCTACTAGAACATAAACACACTCCTGATAATGACCTTCTCGTGCAGAGAGAGCGAGGTAACCTCCTGGTAGTGGTTTACCTGAACACACAAACAGTGTTCATAGCCCTGTTCTCTGTCACCTACTATAGAATACAAGAACAGATGAATGCTTCTGATAATGACCTCCACACACACACACTCACATGCACTTGAAGATGTATACAATCACTCATACACACATGTGCGCGTTCAACACACAGTCTTGCATATGTGTTCATGTAAGTGAGCACATACATAAACACACACGCTGATGCATAGGATAAACACACGTCTAATCATTGACTGGGATCATTATTCCTCCTGTGTGTGTGTGTGTGTGTGTGTGTGTGTGTGTGTGTGTGTGTGTGTGTGTGTGTGTGTGTGTGTGTGTGTGTTTAGAGTCTGAAATGGCTGGACCTAAAGGATAACCCTCTTGAGGCAACTCTGGCCAAAGCTGCTGGTGACTGTCTGGATGACAAGCAGTGCAGGCAATGTGCTGTCAAGGTGAGTAACACACACACACACACACACACACACACACATACAGTACAGAGGCAGACACACAAGTATATTCTCATAATGTTGTATTTATGAGGAACCTGAGTATCACTGAGTCCTTTTCATCAGTAATCAGTAATCTATGTGTGTGTGTGTGTGTGTGTGTGTGTGTGTGTGTGTGTGTGTGTGTGTGTGTAGGTACTGCAGCACATGAGGGTCCTTCAGGAGGAGGCGGATAGGTTGAGAGAGAAGCATCTGCTCAGACAGAGAGGTGAGTAGTATCTCCAATCTCAGCCACTAGAGGGCACCAGCACAATGAGTTTAATGTGGGTTCTTGTTATTGTGTGTAATGTGTCTTGTTGTTTCATGTTGTTATTAATGTGTGTTATTGTTAGTGTGTGTAATGTGTGTTATTGTTAGTGTGTGTAATGTGTGTTGTTGTTTCATGTTGTTATTGTGTGTAATGTGTGTTATTGTTAGTGTGTGTAATGTGCGTTGTTGTTTCATGTTATTGTGTGTAATGTGTGTTATTGTTAGTATGTGTTATTTGTAAGTATGTGTGTTACAGAGAGGTTACACCGGGCGCGTAACTGAAGCGGTCCGTTCGCGTTTAATTAGCTTCCACTATAATCAGTAGAACTGGCTACACCAGACGTGATAGTGGTGATATGTTAGAAAAAAATTAGACCAGTCTTCTGAAAACAATTTTTACGCTACGTGATCGGAGCGCTTCAGTTGCACACTTGATTTAGCTTCCCTGTTAATGTGTGTGTGTGTGTTATTGTTAGTGTGTGTGTTATTGTTAGTGTAGTTGTTGTGTGTAATATGTGTTGTTGTGTGTAATATGTATTATTGTGTGTTATTGTTAGTGTGTGTGTGTGTGTGTGTGTGTAATATGTGTTGTTGTGTGTAATATGTGTTATTGTGTGTTATTGTTAGTGTGTGTGTGTGTGTGTGTGTGTAATATGTGTTGCTGTGTGTAATATGTGTTATTGTTAGTGTGTGTGTGTGTGTGTGTGTGTGTGTGTGTAATATGTGTTGCTGTGTGTAATATGTGTTATTGTGTGTTATTGTTTGTGTGTGTGTGTGTGTGTGTGTGTGTGTGTGTAATATGTGTTGCTGTGTGTAATATGTGTTCTTGTGTGTAACGTGTGTAATATGTGTTGCTGTGTGTAACGTGTGTTCTTGTGTGTAACGTGTGTTCTTGTGTGTAACGTGTGTTGTTGTGTGTAACGTGTGCTCCTGCTGTTGTCCAGAGCTGGAGCTGAAGCGCGAGGCCAAGCAGAGGGAGCGGGAGGCGAAGGAGAAGGAGGTGCGGAAGCGAGAGAAGGCGGAGGAGAAGGAGAGGAAGAGGAAGGAGTACGAGGCCCAGCAGGCCGCTCTGGCCGCCCAGGAGCAGCAGAAGAAGAAGAGGGAGGAGAAGAAGAAGCGAGCCGCAGCCGCCGCAGGTGAGTTGGCGGGGTGGGGTGGACACACCTGGGGGGGAGAACACACCTGAGGGGCTCCAGGAGTCAGGCAGAGCCAGACGTGTATGTGGAAAATCATGCAGGGTGCTAGTCAGGGGCAGAAAGGCCTTAATGTCCCAGTCGATGTAAAATTCATGGGATAAATTGATATAACATCATTGCAGGTCACAGGGATTTTGACTAACCAGGGGGGTATTCCAAGTTCGTGGTTTATCGGTAAACCTCCTACAACCAGGGCCCTATGGCATTGTTTTGTTAGGATAATGAAGCCATACAGCTCTTCTATTGGGAGGTTTACCACTTTCTATGAGTTAACTTACCCAGGTTTGTTACTAAACCACATACTTGGAATACCCCCCAGGGCAGGGCTCTACACTAACATTTTTTTCCAGGAGCACTTGTGCGCCCAAGTTAAAAAATTTAGGAGCACAGACAAAAATTTGGGCGCACAGTCAGTTCTGTACTTAACTTACACATAATCTAACATTACACTGCAGCTAACAGTTAAATATGCCAGTGCACCAATTGCGAATATTAAGAATGACTGACAACATTTAGGCTACAGGAAACAGGATTTTAAAGATCAGTGCCTACTTTATTTTCAGTCTGTTCTATTTTCCTACATTTTGTTAATGTAAAATAATATAATACATTGCCATATTTGCATTTAGCCTGTATATCAAGTATCCTGCCAAATGTAGGCTAATTCATTTATTTGTGAATCCCTCTGTAGCTAAACCAAATATGCCCATGGTGACCTATCTGACTACATACTGCCTAATACTACAACTAAAACAGTCCATTTTCTCTTCCACAAAACCCAACATAGGCTATCAAGGATATATATTTTTTTATCCTTTTATTTTTTATTTGAAATATCTGCATTGATGGGGGCAGTAGGCAAACGCCTACTTTCAAGGCAAGGCCTACTTTCGTTTTGCACTTCAGCTTGTATTCGGTGTAAACAAACAAGCATGCTTGGAAGCCTGGAGTTGTCAGTAGCGTTCTGCCTTTGAATAAAATGGGAGTATTACGGGAGGCTACTTTTGTGCCTGTTCGCTACAGCTATATTTTGCATATTGCAGCCAATACGTCAACTGGGCTAAAAGGCATGTTAGGTTACCTTTCCTTCTCTCACTGCATTCTCAGAATCTCATCATGTTCCTCCTATATCCAAAGAATTCGGTGGATAGAAGAACTAATTTCTTCAATCTTTGCATCTTGGCTGGCTAGTCTAACTTTCCGCTTTTTCTGCGCGCTCTTGGATTTGATAGAAGCGACTACTAGCGAGTCACATTTGCTGCATTCGCGACGTGATTCTATGGTTTGCACCAGTAATGTTTCTCGATGTTGCGGTGTATTTTGTAGACAAACATTGACATGGTTGGAAGTCATTCGCACCAGTGCGCCTAAATATTTTTTTGCACTCACACGCCATCATTTTTAATGCGAGTGAAATGGGCGCACTGTAGAGCCCTGCCCCAGGGAAATATATTTGGAACACTACAGCATCCTGCATTTAATGTTAGCTTAACATGGCCCCAGTTGTGGCTTCTGCACTGTACGCCGGCGATCCGGGTTCGATTCCCGCCCCGTGGTCCTTTCTGGATCCCACCCCGACTCTCTCTCCCACTCACTTCCTGTCATTCTCCACTGTCCTATCAAATTAAAGGCATAAAAAGCCCAAAAAATATTAAGCTGAAGATACAAATAAATATGAAATATGAGTCATATGAAGTCCAGTGTGCTCTGCCCAGCATTGACATATGCTTCCTGTCCTGTTTTGATTGACAGATAAGAAGAAGGTGGAGTCTGTGGTGGTGGTGCGTTCTCGTTGGTCAGTGTCGTCCATGCTGTTCCGGTTCCTGCTCCTGCTGCTGCTGGGAGTGGGCAGCTCGGTGGCGGTGTGCCACCTGACCGCGCTCCGCGACGAGGAGGTGTGCGCGCCGCTCCGGATGCTCCTGCAGGGGGCGCTACAGTGGGCTGAGGGCCAGGAGCTACTGCAGCCCATCCTACAGAAAATCTCGGCCCTCACTGCCTCCAGCCCAGCCCTCTGACCGCATCCCCCGACATCCACCACACACCCACTGGGCTCAGAGAGTAGCCAGCCCCTCTTCCTCCTCAATCTAATAAGGTACTTGTGTGGGTATCATCCGTATCAGGTTATCATCCGGCACAGATGATACCCACACTTGCATGCTGCTCAGACAAACCCCAACATTTAAAAGTTGGGTGGTGTTGGTTGCAGTCTAGAATGTTCTGATGATCAACTGATGAACAGCAACCAAATCCAAACAAACACCAAACAGTTGGGTCAGTGTGCGCAGTCAGTCTGATGGTGTGTGTTGGTGTTTGTTAGATGGAGTTGTCCAAGTTTGACATGTCCAAAAGGCAGTCTTGTCAATCACTGTCTGGTCAGAGTGGACATAGCAGTAGGTGTTCTGAACGTTCAAAAGACCGCTACCAACAACTTCCAACTTTAGAATGTTTGGGGTTCGTTGTCTGAGTAGTTGCCAAGCACCTTAACACCCCCCTGTGACATCAACAGCATCTCTCTGCAGCCATGCCCTCCCTATGCTCACCCATCTCCGAGAGACCAGCAAACCCCTCCTCCAGCCTTTGGCCCCAGCTAGTGACATCACATCCTGTCAGTCATACGCATTTCAACATGCCCTCGCCATAGGACATCCCAAGCCTCTGATCCCTCCCTCCGGCTGTCACTCAAAGGGCTCAGTCTGAGCCTGGCTAATCAGATTGGGGGCTTGGCTCAGTGGACGTGGCAAATTCTAGAAAGGTGTGGTTGTCAGGGAAGGAGGTGTTGCCATCAGCATAAATTCCTATGGAATTGTCTCTGCTGGTTCTTCCTCGTTCTGGTTTTAACCAATCATAGTGGACTTTTGCTGACACACGCTTCCAGCTTAGCAGTCTCAGGGGGCCAAGCCCTGCTGCCACTTCTGAAGTGCCACTATCAGTAACTGCCAATCAGAAACATTGCCGCCCAGTCACGTACCAAGGTCAACTGTCCGTGGCTGTGACTGCTACTGCTGCTTCTGCCTTTAACTGTGCTAAAAGTCCTCAGGGCGGTCCTACATCTCACGCTGATGTGTGTGTCTGTGTCTGTGTGTGTGTCTGTGTCTGTCTTGCCTGTAACTGTGCTAACAGTCCTCAGGGCTGTCTCACATCTCACGTTAATGAGTGTGTGTGTGCGCGCGCGCATGCATGCCTGTAACTGGTATCAGTCTTAACTTCAGTCTGATATGCTATACTATTAAGTGTGTGTGTGTGTGTGTGTGTGTGTGTGTCAGTCAAACTGACTGGGGACTGCAGCTTGAGTAAAAAGGTGAACTTGCACTTGTGTCTGAATGTTTCATTTTTACATGAACACACATGCTCGTTATGAATCAGTGCTCAATAAATGCCTGACAGAATGGGAACTTTCTAGAAAGAGCCAAAGTTTGTGTTCTGTTGTTGACATTTAAGACTATATGACATCAGGGGCCTATTGCACAAAACTAGGATAAGGGATTAAGCCGGGATATCTTGGTTATCCTGGCTCAATTTATCTGTGATCCAGTTGCACAAAAGCGGGATAGGGGGTAGCAGGATATGTTATGGTATAAGGTACCATGGCGATTTATTCTGTGGAGCTAGCCTGCTTCAGACCAGGCTAAGTTCCAGGATCTATTCAATCTCATCCCTTATCTCAATCAGCAGTCACCACAAACGGATACCAATAGTTATTCCACTGCCCACTACACATTGTTATCACGTATACTTAGACCCACTGTCAATATTTAAACGTTTGTGATCATTAATTAACTTAAATTACATACTCACCATTCCCGACCTGTCATGCGACAATGTGACGTCACGGGAGTTGCCTAACCATTTTGCACATGGTGGTCGCGGCACTAGTTGCAATATTCTCCTAAACAGAGGTGTTGCTGTTGTATAAAGGCTATCGCTACCTACTTCACACCGTAGAAGAAGCAATGAAGCCGCTCTAGTTGCCATGGTGAATCTGTGATCGGTGGCGGGGTCTATTTGAGGGAGCCATGAGCGCGCACTTATCCAGGATAGGTTTCACCTGGCTTGATGAATCCGTGTCTGCTCATCCTGGCTTGCTCGTTGTGCAACCAATTAAACCTGTACGCTCTTGTTTTGGATTCATTGACCGCAGCTCAGTAACTTATCCCGGATGTCTTAATTCTGCTTTTGTGCAATAGGCCCCAGATTATTTATATGAATGATATTAGTCAGGGTTCCCATGGGTCCTCTCAGAATCTTTGAAACTAGGAACAAGGCTTTGAAAATAGACATAAATAAGCATGGGTTATTGGAAATGCTTGAGTTTATATATTTTGTGCTGCAAAAGGCCACATACTGTACCATCACTGTTTGTCAGCACAACTGAGAAGTGTCATACACTCAAGTACCTCTTTATTTGTAATCAGAGCCTCTGTCTTTATTTGTAGTCATAGCATTTGTCTCTATTAGTCAGAGCTTCTGTCTGTATTTGTAGTCAGGGCTTCTGTAAATCTTGAAAGTTCTCAAATACATTTTCAGTGTTGTAACAGCAATTAACCATTATCTCAAACACTATTGTATATCCTTGAATTGAAGGGTATTGGGCCTGGAGAGTGCATGTACAAGACTTTGAATGTTTAAAGGTGTGGGAACCCTTTTTATTGAAGGTGCCATAAAAGTACATTTTAAATGTAATATTTGTTACATTTGTATTCCAAATGGATTCTGTGGCTTACAGAACAGGTACGAACATCACTGACCCCAGAACACACAGCAACAGTTTATGAAATGCCACAGAGACATAATTTTATAGGGGATCCATATAGCAATCTCAGCCATTGGGTGCGTTCGTCTTAATATATTGTATGAAGTCCAGCATGCATTGCTTTAAGCCAGAGCTGTAAGCGGTTACCTTAAGACAAACGCACCCTTTGCTTCAGTTCCAGTCAAATTCCTTCCTGGTCAGAAAAGGACACAGATCCTGTCCACCAATCTGATAGCCTGCAGTGTGCCATGTGTGGGCACCAGATGGCTTTGCACAGGATGCTCCAAATCAAGGATAATTGAACAAGCCCCCTGGAGAGATGATTGGTCACACCAGATCATGTGACCTCTATGAAGATGATGATTGGTCAATCCCTGAACATGTGAGTCCTGGCTAGGGGCGTGGCTCAGTGCCGGCTCTCCCGAGCCTTCCTGTAGTCATGCTCCTGCATGAAGTCCGAGTTGCATAGCAACAGTGAGTGTGGCGCTTCATCAACATTCATGCCCAGGGTCATCTCACCGAACACTTCACTGACCGAGAGCTGGGACAAACACACACACCAGAACACCAAACACTTGAGAGATCTGGGACAAACACACACACTTAAACACAACCTTCACAACATGAGTATCATCAATGATGATATACTGTATATATCCAGTACAACCAGTCCTTCACTTAGTCCTCGCGGTTGGACCAATGATCTGTGGTTGCTTGGGTTTTACTCTACCGCTTCAACAATGTAATAAATGACGATAAGTGTCATTCAAACTAACCAGAAAACCTAAGGCAGGACTGTGTGTGGCTTACCTCTCCAAAGCCCAGCTTTTTGAACAAGGCGATGCTCACTGTGTTATTCAAGGCAATTTTGGCCTCAAACTTCCTGACGCCCAGTCTGTTGACAGCTGCAGAGAGCAAGAGATTCCAGTGAAGGGCCCACACAGGTAGCTCATACATGAAGTAGCTAATGCATGCGAGTTCAGTTATTACCGTAGCACAACATCATCTGCGTCACTTCCTTCCCAAGTCCTCTTCCTCTGTAGCCGGGCTCTAGGCAGAGAAACAGGGAGGTGGTGAAAGAGGAGTTGCGACATGAGAAAAAAGCACAGTTGGTGATTGTGTGTGTGTGTGTGTGTTGGTTAATCACCCGCAATCATGACCTCCACCTCTGCCAGTGAGTGGTCATCAGGGTCCGTCAGGAAAATGTTGACGTCTCCCACCATGCACTGCTCCTCTGGGACGGAGGGCTCTGCCCACTTCTGCTTATCCAGTATGATGAAGGTGCATTCTGGGAACCAGGGAAAGGAGAGTATGACCAATCAGAGAGAAAATCAGGACATTGATTCTAAGGTAAGATGGTCTATGGTAAGATTAAGATAATATGTGTGACTTCAACCCAAACCCTTAATCATTCCTGATACCATAAATGGAATCTTGTATAGTTTTATGCCAGTGTCGGGAGCAATTTAATGGTTGGTTACCACATAATCAAATTAAAGTAAAATGGTAAAAATAAGGTTGAAGTAAAGGTGTTTAAAATTAAGGTAAAAATATCAACAGCACCTCATTCACACTATGCGGTGATTGGTATGAGACATGCGGGATGTTACGATGGATTTTCAAAATGTTTCCTGATATGTACACAGATTACACATTAGCCTGGCCTAATCATTAGGAAGCCAGCATATTCAGTTGCTTGAAACTGCAATTAGGCTATTCAGGGAACAGACGACATGCATAGTGTCATAAAATATCCATTATCAGAAGATGCGAAATGAGGACGGGGAAGGAGGAAGACGGCGGCTTACTGTCATCGTCCTCTCTCCAGCTGCACTGCATCTCAAACTCCTGTTCCAGCGACAGCGGCTCCGACGCGGTCAACTTCTGCAGCTCCTCCGAGCTCATCCATTCGTGGTACCTGACCGGACACACACAAATACACACATAGCTACTCAAAACACACAAGCGAACGGTCTGGAATATCCGGAACAGCCTACTAATGTTAACTTACCTAGGTACGTGGTCTGAGTTGTAAGGTACCAGAACAATGTTCTTTCCCTCCAGCAAAGTGTTTTCATTTATCCTCATAGCTATAAAGCGTGTCAACCAGCTAGTGCTGGTTTAAAAGGAGCCCGTGATTTACCGTAAACAAATACAAAAATGTCGATGAGGTATAGTCCTAATAGACTAGATAAGATAACGGAAATGTGATTTCTCTGTGTGCAATGTATTGTGATTCATTCCGGTTTCATTCCTGGCAAGTCAGGAAACACCAGGGAAACACAGGAAATGTTACGTTAGTCTTCCGTGTTACAATATTTCAAAATAAAAGTCTCAATGACATTTGTCATAATTTCAAAACAAAGGCATAGGTCAGACCAGAGCCATTCTACCGCTCTGGGTCAGACTAGGCATAGGTCAGATATAGGCTAAACAAATGCTGTTTAAGACTAGGCCTACACACATGTGACAGTGAAAGGAAATGGATGGTGTGCTTTTATCTAAACAAATGCTGTTTAATAGGCCTGCCCTACACACATGTGACAGTGAAAGGGAATGGATGGTGTGCTTTTTTTATTTAGGTCAGACATAGGCTAAACAAATGCTGTTTGTGACAGTGAAAGGAATGGATAGTGTGTTTTTTATTTTTCAAATTAATCTCTCAAACTAGGGTTTGTGTGAAATGCAGATTGACTTGTCAGTAACACCTCTTACCACCTTTTACTTTTTGTCCATTTTTTCTTTTTCATTTTGAAAGAACAACCATAGATAATGGAATGGATAGTCGTTGAGTGACTGGTTGATATGTGGATAGGGTTGCCACCCGTGTCTGACAAAAATCCTGGACATTTTGACCATCCAATCGACCTTTTTGTTTGTAAGCAACGGCGCCTTTCGCACATCTAACCCAAGATAAAAACCGTCATTCTAAGCGACAATTGTATAGCTAAAATTAGTAAGAATGAAAATTTCTAGTTATTTGTTTAGTTAATTGCTTTATTTAATAGCAGCTCAGGTAGAGGTGCGCACATCCAAAACGCAGGTGTGTAGCTCGAAAACGTTCACTTGGTGAAATAAAAAATAAAAGATAAAGCAAAACGGGAGCAAGTGTGCGGACATTCAACTTTATTTAATAGCAGACCTTTATTATTTTGTTATATTTTCAACAGTTTTTAGTTGTGGACACCTGGGGACAGTATTGAGAAAAAAGGGGGAATACATAATTAGGTTCTGCTTTTTTGCTTATGTGGAATAAAAACAAATAATGTCATTCAGTGTCCAGGATTTTTATTTTTATTTTCCTGGACAGACCATGAAAATCCTGGACAATCAGGAAAATCCTGGACAGGTGGCAACCCTATATGTGGACAATACAGTTTTTAGCAGTCAATGTTTTGGACTTGATATAAATGTCAGCCAAGAGTGGAGTTATAGGCTACACAGTAACCAAAACTGAACATGTGAGTGATATATTCAATCTCTGTTGCACTTGATTTACATACATTCTAAAGGATTCTAAAGAATAGTACAGTAATGTCCAGTTTAACAGTTCAATTGATTCCCTCAGTAGTCAGAACATAATTATAATTCAGCCTAGAGCATTCTGGATTAACCTTTTTGCACCAGCAGGTGGCAGTCACAACCCATTATTCATCAGCCTCAGCATCAATGTTTGATTAAGAACAACACCAATCAGAACATTTGGCACGGATCTAAAAGTATAAATATAGTTTAGATATTAGTAGACACACACCAGTACTGTCCATTGGTTTTCAAATAATAACATGCCAGAGCTTGATGTGGTAATAGTGGCCAGATTTAGCCTATACAGCCGAACAGGTTGATCAAATTGTAGCTTATGTTTTTTGTGTCAGTGGTTCTTTGAGACAGCTCCGATGCGGAAAGTGTTCTTTGGAATTGGATTTTTTTTGTGTGTGTTAACAGTTGTTGCAGATGCGATTTAGATATACTGTCATTGTTTGCTTTGAAAGTACTGCATGTTATTTGTTCCTCTTTGTGTTTATTTGCAGTGTACATATGACCCCACCGGTGCATGGATGATAACATGTGATTGAAGAGGTGTCAGGGGAATTAGTCTGTACCGGTAGTTCTACTGCTCTGCAAGGCATGCCACGAATTAGATCTACTGAGGTATGCTTTTATCGGGGTCAGCCCTATGTTCCCACAGCCCAATGGTCCCACAGCCCTATGTTCCCATATTTATAAGATTTTTCTCAAAATTCTCTATGTTTCTCTATGTTCCTACAGTTCCCATATTTCTAAGATTTTTCTCAAAATAAAACCCTATGTTTCTAGCCTGACGAGCCAGACCCACATCAAGATGTAGGATCTAGGAACTTACCATTGGCACTGGCACTGCTAAATCCGAGGGGCAGGATAAATAGTTGTCTTTCAAATTTCCTCTGCACACAATAGGATAGCGCCACAACTCATGAGTCCCATGCATTTTCCCACCAGCGGAGCTAGTTGGCTAGTTAATCAAACTTTTGCCATTTTAAAAAGAAACTTAAAGGAAAATTCCGGTTTTTATCACTTTAAAGCCCTTTTCTGGTTTGTTTTGGATGAACTAGAGCAGGGGTGGGCAACTAATTTCCCCAAGGGGCCACATGACAAACTGGGACTGTTGAGGAGGGCCGGACTCAAAATACCGAACTCAAGTCTGAACTCAATTCTGTTCAATTCTATTCTGTTCTTGTATAACATTAAGTAAATCATATGGTTTTGTTTACTAGTCGTAAGAACAGATGAAAATGTGAGGGAGACAAAGGAAAAACAGCAATATTTAATCTATGTCCAGTATTTAATCCTCATTCCTCAAAATGATTTTTTGACATTGACATTTTTTTCAGTTTTCAAACACTGATATAAAAAAGTACTACAATATCTATATAATTAGGCTAGGTCATGAAAATGTGAAGGAGTCAGTAGCCTACAACCGATAGGCCGTGCCACCATTTCATCAACACTCAGCAATATTTCATCATTAAATCATTACATTAAATTAACTCTATGCAGAATTAGACTACGAAAATGTGGAGCAGACAAGAGTAGGCTGTCATTAGTTAATCAACATGCACAAAGAAAACTATTTAAAAAATGTAGGCTATGTTTTTGCTTTAACTTTATGCACATAACTGTGATTGGTGAACTCGCTCTGTGTGTTGAGCCGGCTGCTTCAAGCAACCTGTGGGTAGTAGCATCATACTAGTTCGCTAACATAAGCTTTGCAAATAAACTCAGACATATTTTGGTTACAATTACGGGGTTATCCGATTGTAAACTGTCTATCTGCCAGTAACGTTTTGAAATGAACACTTCGTATCGCCAACGAGCAGCAGTAGGAGTTCGTTCTAACAACCTTTGCGGTGGTGAGCGACGCAGACATAAGAGACACAAAACTTTGAAAGGTTTACGCCGACGTAAAGGCAACTGCATTGTGTCGACGCAGAAGCATTTTTCTATTCACCAGCACATCAGTGAGGGTGTTTACGTCGCCGCATCCACGCACAAATGTATGGGCGTACAAATAGCAGTCGCTTTCAAAATAAAAACAACGATATTGATTTGCATGCATTATCTCTATGCTAGGCTCTTGACTATTGTTATTTCACGGACCTTACGCGGGCAGGTCAGGGAAAGCCCACGGGCCGGATGTGGCCCGCGGGCCGTATGTTGCCCATGTATGAACTAGAGTGTTAATAATCAACGAACACCACTAACCACTCGGTGAGTTGCACAGTTTTGAAAACGAATGTTAAGGGTTGTTTTAGGACATGTTTGAGTAGCCTACTACAGTATGCCCATTGCCAGCCACCCTGAGAAGTCAAAGGCGATTCAAAACGAGTCAGAAAAGTCGAGACAGGACCAATCGTCAAAATTTCGGTGTCCACCACTTCATCCAAAACAAACCAGAAAAGGGCCTTAAAGTGCTAAAAAACGGAATTTTCCTTTAACTTGAATCGCGATTCAATAAAAGCTGTTCGCCAGCAGCAGCATCCATCTTCATTGTTTTCAAGTAGCAGGAAATTCATGCTGAACCGTCGCCGACTCTATACGTAATGTGATTGGCCTGATTGAAGTTTAATTTTTCCAGCTCGCAAGCCAACGGGGAGTTGCTAGACTACCCTGGCTGCAAATTACATTTGCTGCCGCTAGGGTGCGTTTAGATTTCTAGGCTACTATGTTCCCACATTTCTAGGACATTTTCTAAATTAGGGTTAGGGTTAGAAATGGTTAGGGTTAGGGTGGAAACATAGGCCTGTGGGAGCATAGGCCTGTGGCAACATAGGCACGCTCCCCTTTTATCAGGTCAGAACCATCAACTTTACTAGGAAGTGATTCATCACCTCGACCCCCAGTACAAGAGCAGCGACTGATCTGCAGGTGAGAAGATGGGGCAGAGGATGTGATTTGTGTTTACTGTTTGTGCACAAAATAGAAGGTAGGCTGCTTGTTTTTTCAAAAGCTTATAAATGTGTAGAGTGGCGATGTCAACAGGATTCACTGACCTGGTCTTTGTGTGTGTGTGTGTGTGTGTGTGTGTGAATGAATGGAATCGTTTTCAAACTTAAACATAAAGGAGGGTTTGAATACTTTAGCGTTGTTGACTCGTCAACATCCCGCTAGCAAGTTTAAGCGGTGGTGAGTAGCCTAGGCTATTCATCGACTGGTCTGCCTTGTGTCAGTGTTCATCAACTTGGCTATGGCCGAGAAGCGATCAATCCACCTGCTGGTCAAAACTACTCACATCCTCCTTTATGTTTAAGTTTGAAAACGACTCCATTCATTCACACACATACACACACGCCCATCACACACCCTGTGCTGAGGGATAGAGTGACAGGGCTCCGTGCTGCGAGTATGGTGGTGCCTGCAACACACACACATACACACACGCTCATGTGACACCACATCTCATTCTGAAACATGGAGTCTCACATGCGACTGGCGCTCACACACACGCCCACCGGAGCCAGGAGAGCGAGGAATGAGACAAGAGGAGGGAAGGGGAGGGGAAGAAAAGATGAATTCTTTAAGCACAGGGGAATTCTTTCACAGAGTGATTACTTTTTTAATTAGTGTGATTAATATTCCAGAGTAGAATGGCTGGCTCTGGGTGTCCATGCCGTGGGACAAGGTGACAGGATCAGGAGAGAGGTAAACGGGGGAGATTAAGAGGGTTGACCTCCTCGCTGACCAAGCCACCGGCAGGTATTCCCTAGCTGCTGCACTTGCAACGTGGAGAACATTTCCTGTGGATCTCTAACGTTATTCAGTAGTCCTCTCCCCGTAGCTACAGCCAGGAGGTCAGGAGAGCAGAGCTGCCTCAGCAGGATCCTCTACTGGTGTGCAGGTGTTTCATCAAGCTATGTTTCTAGAGGCATCCACAGTTGTTACACTGGACTCTTCTACCTCAGCCATGGGTCGTGGAAAATGTGTGACTGATCAAGGTCAAGGGTCAAGGGAATTGTGTGCCAAAGAGAAACCCGGAAAGATTTCATCAGTCTCCCAAAAGAATTTACAAATTTAATATCCAGACAGTGTTTGCTTTCCGATAGGCCCCTTTGGATAACCACAGACACTCTACTAGTGTACACATAGATTTAATATCCAGACAGTGGTCCCTCTCCCAAAGGCCCCTTTAGATGACCACAGACACAAGGGTACACATAGATTTAATATTCAGTGTTCCCTCTCCTATAGGCCCCTTTGGAAAACCACAGACAATCTACAACTGTGTACACATAGATTTAATATCCAGACAGTGTTCCCTCTCCCATAGGCCCCTTTGGAAAACAACAGACACTCTACTAGTGTACACGTAGATTTAATTTCCCGACAGTGGTCCCTCTCCTAGAATGCTCTCAGCTAGGCGAGGCTTTTCCCCTCCTATTAGACTTTTTTTAAAGAGAATCCTCTTTTACACACATGCGCGAGATGAGATTTGGTTCTTAACTCCAAAGGAGTGCGGTGCAGTCCCATTCAGAGCGCGATGTGAGCGATTACGATTCATCGTTACCTCCTGAGATGGGCCAGATTACTATTCATCTTTAGCCCCAGAGCCACTCAGCTGAATCACAGGCTTCAAATTGAGGCAAAGTAGCGCGTGTCTCCATCCGCCTCTGTTTGCAAATCAAATGAAATGAAAGGAGAGCAAAGGCAGAACAATGGCATTATTATTCTCTCTTCCTGTTCCTAAAACTCTTTTCATCTCGTTCTGAACCGCTTCTCCCCACTCCCTATCCTCCTCCTCCTCCTCCTCCCTAGCGAGGCACTCGCTTGTGGAGACCCATTCAGGTTATAATGGAAGCTCTTTATTCCTGGATAATATTCAGTCTCTTTTCACACTGTTTTATGTCAAACAGTAATCCTCTGCTCTTTGCCCCTCACTGCGAGTCTGCGACTCTCATGTCGAACCCCTGATGTAATTAAGAAGGGAGAGTTTGGTGAGTGTGGAGTTTAGTGTTTAGTGTTAGTTAAGTAATTATGGGAGTTAGCGAGCATGTCGCATCCACAGGCAGATCCGATCATCTCAGTATAAACACAGAGAGAAAAGTTTCTTTATTTGGTCAAAGATGTTTTTGAAGAGTATAATTGTATCTTACTTTAACAAATATAAGTTTCATTAAACCGCTTTCAGTGAGCATAGCCTGGTGAACTATTTTCCAGTTAATGCATGTCAGAGCACTAGATATGAGGATTATTTCCTCGGTTCGCTATCTCACCATCAGTTGTTATTGCATTTTTATCATAAGAATACAATCTGGCTCATGAATTTTTTACAATGCTATTACCTTGTGATTGGCAAGCGGAGGATGAAAAAAGTGGAAGTCCTCTCCAACGACTCCATTGTAAGATTCTTCCTCAGACACATTATAGTGGGGAGAAAGCTAGTGCGCCAATAATGCAGATGATGAGGGCTATCCTCCAGCTGTGCTGCAGTTTGCTCTGATTTTAATAAGGGAGGTCTAATAAGTGAATTCTACCAAGCCACAATATTGAACCACAGACCGAAACATTCATTAAAGAAACCCAAACAACGCCCTCAGAATATATTTAATTATTTAGTCCTAATTTGCAAAGATTTAAATGAAGTCATTAAATTTTAAGAGGATTATTACTTTTGTATTTGCTGTTGCCGTTCCAGTGCCTGTTTCAATATTGTTCTACAACCCCCACAATGCACCCCTGTGATGCAATTTTAAGATAAATTATCCTTCAGATATTCCATAAAAAATCTCTTGTAGGTTCTATGGAGTTCTTGAAACTCTTGTACCATCCAAATTGCTGTAGTTGTCAAACTGTGAAAGACCTTTTAGACTTGAATGACAATTTTGCAGGTGCAAGGGTTTTTTATAAACAATGACATCAGATTTACAACAGTGGCAATCTATAACAGTGGCAGTTAACGCTGCTGTGTGTGTGATTCTTGTCTAGAATACCAAATCCTTGTGGCTATCACAGACACACATCTGCTGAGAAGACAGAATACTCTTCTCCAGGAGGGAACCAGCCAGTGAACCAACCACAGAGATTGGTATGAGACCGGCACTTTGTTTAACCCTTAAAGGTGTACCGTTACACCGGTGTGGCGGGAATGTTGGGAAATGAACGTTCTAAAGAATATCTGGGTTCATTGAATTCAACATAGAATTTTAGAACCTTCAATTGTTGAGGAACAGAATCTTATGTTAGAATGTTCAAAAACCTATACCTTTAAGGGAGTGTGTATGGACGAATGCGTGTAAGTGTGTGTGGTGTGCAGGAGTGTGCCACTGCGAGGAGTGTGTGCTGTGTGGATTGGAAGTGTGTGTTTTAGTGGCTGATGGTGTGTGTGAGCGCTGAGTGTGACTATTTGGGCAGGTGTGTGTTTGGGGTTGGGGTTAGACTGGTGTGTACTGCTGCCAGTAGTTTTTGGCAGTAGAATACAGAGTTCATCCACTGTTGAACTGAATGAAACGGTGCTTATCACTCTGTGTTTGTGTGTGTATGTAAGCATGAGCATTTGTGTGTGTTCTGCATATCACTACAAATGCTGTGAGGGTGTGAATATGACAGCTGTCATTGACTGTCTATGTGTCTGTGTGTATGTGCGTGTGTGTGAGAGCTTAAGTAGACTGCCAGCATGCTGACGTACATCCATGTGTGTGTGTGTGTGTGTGTGTATGTGCCAGCTGTGGGGCTGGTGTGTGGGCCCTGTAGAAAGAACAAGTGAGGTTGGCATGGATGTCTGGCACAGGGAAGCTTGGCACAAACACTTTGGATGAAATCAGATGGACCTAATATCAGCAGTGAGAGTGTGTGTGAGTTCACATGTATTTGTGTGTGTGTGTGTGTGAGGTGTGAGAGTGAGAGAAAGTGCATATGAGAGTGTGTGTGAATGTGTGTGTGTAAGTAAGCATATCCATATGAGTATGTGAGTGTGTGTGTGAGAGTACTTCTGTAAGTGAGTGTGTTTTGTGACAGTGGGTGCCGTATAACCTGGCATGTGTGTGTTTGAATCTGATCTGATGGACCTGGTGTCATCATTTCCCTGCATTATCTCACTATGCGCGCACACACACACACACACACACACATCGGATGTTAGATGTAGGTAACATATGACACTCTGTGTTAATGGGCCTGCCATCTGTCTCTGGTTGAGCTATCAGGGAGGGGACGTGGCGATGTCAACTTTATCATTAAACAGCCAGGAAACATGAAAGGCTCTTTCATGTTCTACGTGCGTGTGTGCGTGTGTGTGGGTGTGTGCGTGTGTGTGGGTGTGTGTGTGTGTGTGTGTGTGTGTGTTGCATGTGGAATAGGGTGACAAATTAAAAGGAGACACATCTATTGTCATCTGACAGAATCATTGATCAAAAAAACTTACAGCATCTTCCAAAAACTTACTGTCTTCTTAAAATGTGACTTATTTGGGCTACAGCTCATTTGAAAAACAAATCCCAGTGTAAAAAATACTTTGTAGGCTACCAGTCCCTTGGGAATGGTGAGATATAGGCTATGTTCTCTCCTAAAAGAAGAGAGGGCCAAGAGACCCCCCATCCAAATTCATTTAGCATACAATAAATGATAAGGTCAGTGTTGGGGTGTGTGTGCGTGTGTGTGTGTGTGTGTGTGTGTGTGCCAGAGAGAGGCAGAAAAAACGAAGGGGTTTCTTGCAGCATATATGACGTCTAAGCACACATTTCTTAGTGTGCTGTGTGTGTGTGTGGGTGAGAGAGGGGGGTGACCCCCTTCTCACTTTAGTCCACCCTCTGTTCTCAATGGATGAAGATAATTATTCTGAGTCCCTCAGTGTGCATGTTGATGCTGGTGTCTCATGTGTTTTATGCATGTGGATTATAAAATGTATAAAATGGAGATGAGCTCGGGTCCAGACTCACTGTGTGTGTGTTTGTGTGTGTGTGTGTGTGTGTGTTTGTGTGTGTGTGTGTGTGTGTGTGTGTGTGTGTGTGTGTGTGTGTGTGCGTACAGTAGGTGTGTGAAAGCACATGGGGAATGACGCCTGCATGTTTGAGATAAATTAGCCCATGTGAAGGCGTAATGACAAGAAGAGGATTCAGGATCCAGCAGCAAAGCATCCCATGGAGGACAGGCTGTGGTCAGGGGACCTGCTGACCGCTGAAGCTCCATCAGAGCAGTTCACTGCTAAAGGCAGAGGAGGTTTTGAAGCTGGTCTCAGAAGAAAGGACAAACATTAAAGACCACAATGCCCACAACAGTTGCCATTTTATATGTAACATCTGAAGAGTTGGTATTTTATATGTAACATCTGAAGGGGCCATAGGCAGGCCAATCTGAGCGAGAGAGCAAGAGAGACCTCTGTGTTATCAAGGACAGAGGACAATTTGTTTCTGTGCATGCTTGAGTATGAATTTAGATGTGTGTGTGTGTGTGTGTGTGTGTGCACATGCGTGTTCATGTATGAGAGCACCTGTCCTGATGTCCACGTCTCCGTCTGGTTAGTTTGAGTCTTTTTATGCTCATGATGACATGGCACCTGCTCCTGTTTGGCCAAAATGACAGTCTGCTCATGAAATGTGCTGTGTGTGTGTGTATGTGTGTGTGTGTGTGCGCACGTGTGTGTGTGTTGGGACTGCAGGAGGATGAGGAGGCAGATGGTTGATAAGGTCCAAGCTCAGCCGGGGGTGGTGAATTAGAAAGAGGACCATGACAACCTCACAGCCAGACACAGGACCACACACACACAAACACATACACGCACACATACACACACACAGGGCAGTGTGCCGACCATTCACCACCCCATATGGAAGTCTGTCAGACGCTGGGCTGAAGAGGCTGATCAGAGACAGGTGGAGATAGATGTGAGCTCTGAGCGTGCTCAGAGAGTATAGTGTGCAGTGCAGCTGCATGTTTTTGCCACCAGGGAGCGCGGTGGAGGTCAGAGAAGTAATACCCCCTTTTGATAGACTGTAATAAGGTCAGCTGACCTGCATGAATGTGTATGTGTACAAATGTCTGTCTGTGTGCGTGGGTCTGAAGTCCAAAGGTCACAAAGACAGGCTTAGTGTGATGTTGTGTATGATTAGAAACCCACAGAAAATGTCCGTCTCCTGCCGAGGCCGTGTTGTTTAGAGCAGAACAGCGCTGTCTCTGACAGGGAGCAGGTGTGAATAACATAATCCCCCATTACCTCCTGGACCACTGTAATCTCTACTAATGGCCTTGTGTCAATGGCATCATTCGCACTTCTCCTTAATGCGAATATTTCAATGCTATTACTATTCATGACGTTTGTGGTCACAAGAATAAGTTACTTTGCCTATTTTATAATGTGTCTATTTTAAATATTTTTTTCCAGATATACACAGTAGAGGTGTTAAATTCCTAGTGCTATACTATAGAGTGGGTATTTTCCACAGTGGCCAATCATCAACCAAGCCTTTTCAACAGCAAAAACAAAATCACCAACAAAACAAACTTTGTGGGCATAAAACATCACCAACAGAACATCCTCCGAGGGCATTTCAATGGGGTTATCAAGCAGGCCCCTTCCTTCATCTGTGTTTAATCCAATTAGGCCAGAATCATTAGAATCATTTAGGCTGGATTCAGTGAAAGTCACATCCTGTCACTCTCATTAGTTAGGCCATTGATTGGCGGCTGAGTCACACCCAACACTCTGCACTTCAACACCACATCACCGCAATATGGAATACAGACTGCGTGCTTGGCAGGTGCATGTCTTTCTGTGGTGAGGTTACCAGTGTGAATGAATGTTCATACTGTAGTCTGTCTGTGTAATATCATGGACAGGTTGTGTTCATGTTAGAATTACAGTATGGGGATAAATCAACTGATATTGTCACACCTGAGAGTGTTTTGAGCCGATCAAATGAATGCAACTACAGACTGAAATGGGTTCTCCAAACGCTTCAATATTTCTGATAAAATACCCTCTTCATCTATGCATGCAAGGTGACCCTGAGGCTGAATATGTTTCTGTGAAATGGCATATTTCTTTATTTACCAGATCCAATGTGCTATAAATCCAATGCCCAACATATTGTGAATCCTCGTGTCAAGCGAGGGGCGAGGAGTGCACACCCTCTCTGCAAGAGTGATCACTGAGGCCACTGTCCCCCATCACAGAGCCAGTCTATGGAAATCTGCAGCCTTTAATGAGATATGTTAATGATAATTATGATTATGACCCGTGAGACTTGAGCTTTCTCAGAGTAATTACTGATAAAAACTCAGCAGGAGCTGGAGCAAGCCAGGGAGAGAGATAGAGAGAGAGGGGGACTGAAGGATAGAGAAAGGGAGGGAGAGAGGTAGACGGGCAGACAGAAAGAAAGACAGAGAGGAGACAGGGGGAGGGAGCAACAGAGAAGAGTCAGAAAGAAAGAGGGAGAGAAGGGAAGAAAGAGAGAGGGGACAGAAAGAAGGGTCAGATAGCTACTCCACCAGACTCAGTCCACAACAATAACAACAACAACAGCAGTTTTTTTATTTAACAACAACAACAACAGTAGTATTTAATTAACTATTTAACAGCACACAGATTTCACCCAAGTCTTCACTCTCTGCATTATTCTGGTCAGACTTCAGTGAAGTCAGAGGAAAATAAAGGAAAATTAATGAATTTGTAATTGTATTAGATTGCATCATATCACATTGCACCGAAACAAACTGCACTGAATCGTATATATTCATATTGTCCCTGAATCGTGCCGTAGCCATATGTATCTGAATATGTATCACACCATGGTGAAAGGAATGTTATGCCCACCCCTACAGACCTCACGGAAGTCTTCACTCTATTGCTCTGTGCTGACAGTAGCTGCAGTTTGCCTCCAATTTTCTCAAGCAAATGTCTACTATTGGACTAGGGAATCATGAGTTGAAAAATGCATAAAATATTAGTCAAATTAATGAATTCACAACAGGAGGTGGATTGGCTCTAGATTCACACAGGTATACTGCAGCTAAGGTTGATGGAAGGTTGTCCTGAAATTTTGAACGCTTAGTTGAATTTACAACACCTCCCTTGATTAGGATTAAGCTCATGAATGTGCTATAAAGATGCAATTGAGTTGGATGGAAAGCTTGTGAGCTGAGTGTGTTGAACTCATAACAGCTAAGCATAATAACAATTTGCGATTTACCTGTGTTCCCAAGGAGTGGCTCAGAGCTCAGAGCCCAGCTAGTGCTGCCCTGTAAACAAAGCCAACTAGGTGGCTGCCATTTGCAATACCTCTGGGGCCAAATTCAGATAATTTATTCTGTTGTGTTCTGATGGGACACACCAGAAGTGTTGAAGTGTCAACACTATCAGAGTTGATTTCACACAAGGTGTTTTGCTGTGGTAAACAACACAAGTTCACTGGATGAGTTTGATCTGCTTTAAGATGCTGCTTTGCCACTGCAAATGCTTGCTTAAAGGCCTACGCTTACGGCCGGTGCCGCAACAGCGATTTATGGCAGGCGACCGGCAATGGAATAGAATCTATTGAAGTGAATGGTGCAACGCACACAGCAAGTGGAACGACAGGGCGACTCTCACCGTCGCTTGACCCTTTTCTATTTTTCGGGGCGATTTTGATACGTCATAATAGAAAACAGCTGTCTGGCCACTGAATCGATGGGTGATCGCGTTGCCAGCAGTGTGTGTAGTAAAGCAATTGCAGAATTTCACCTTCGTGTTTGACTGTTGTATCGCCCGCCATGTGCGGTGGGCTTTAGAGATGCACTGTGACGTGGGACAGACTGGACATACTTTAAAGGGTCCTCATTTGATGAGCTAACTCAGAGCAGCAGGCGGCCTGTCATACTGCACTGCTCATGTCTCGTGTGAGCAAATATTTACAATCAATTTTAGAAATATTAAGCAGACTCCCAGTGCCCGCCAGAATTATTGGTGAAAGATATTTATTTATTTTATATTCATTTTTCTCAAAATACATTTGCTTCCCTTCAATGTTGGATTTTCCAACATAGTTTTCATTGTCAGAGAAATCACCAAAAAATGATTTACACCTGTTTCTAGTCAACTTTACCTGGGGTGCCAATAACTCTGGGCTGTACATATGCCAATCCCTTGCCATTATCATAATCTAACTGCCTGGTAACCTTGTGCACAGCCTGGTCTGAGCAATGATGCATAACATCAGTTCTTCATCACTCCCAACAGTTATTGGTGGTTGGCTGCTTGTACATGGCTGCAAATCAGAATCTAATTTGACTTGAACTACAGTACTAGGAAGAGTTTAGGGCAATTCCATGGAAAATTATGTTTTTTGTAACATCCATAACGCCAATAAAATGTGATGGTATGGTATGATGTGAATGATTACATGAAATTTGAGCTTTTGCTATTTTTGGCTGAAGAATGTACATGAGAAAAAATGCACAAAAAATGAATCATGACATCATACAAATGCCAAGGCATTTCACTGGCGTTATGGATGTGACAAAAAGTCAATTTTCCGTGGAATTGCCCTTTACATTTATTCTATTCCATTAACAGACATTTTTATCCAGAGCGACTTGCAACAATGAGGAATAACATTGAAGCCATGCTGCAGAGAGGAGACCTTAACAATTAAGACTACAACAATACATACTACTACCAGAGGAGACCTCAGGTAACAATCAATACTACAACAATAAATACTACTGCCAGAGGATAAGGATGAGTGCAGAGGTTTAGTACTCGTCAAAGTGTAGTCGAAGTCAATAAATACTACTGCCAGAGGATAAGGATGAGTGCAGCGGTTTAGTACTCGTCAAAGTGTAGTCGAATAGTGGGAGAAGAGTAAGGGGGCAAAGTAGAGTGAGGGAGGAAGGGAAGTGCATGTTGTGTGTTGGGTTGTTAGAGTGAGGGAGGAAGGGAAGTGCATGTTGTGTGTTGGGTTGTTAGAGAGAGGGAGGAAGGGAAGTGCATGTTGTGTGTTGGGTTGTTAGAGTGAGGGAGGAAGGGAAGTGCATGTTGTGTGTTGGGTTGTTAGGTGTGTTGGGTTGTTAGGAGGGTTGGGTTGTTAGGAGTGTTGGGTTGTTAGAGTGAGGGAGGAAGGGAAGTGCATGTTGTGTGTTGGGTTGTTAGAGTGAGGGAGGATTGGAAGTGCATGTTGTGTGTTGGGTTGTTAGAGTGAGGGAGGAAGGGAAGTGCATGTTGTGTGTTGGGTTGTTAGAGTGAGGGAGGAAGGGAAGTGCATGTTGTGTGTTGGGTTGTTAGGTGTGTTGGGTTGTTAGGTGTGTTGGGTTGTTAGGAGGGTTGGGTTGTTAGGAGTGTTGGGTTGTTAGAGTGAGGGAGGAAGGGAAGTGCATGTTGTGTGTTGGGTTGTTAGAGAGAGGGAGGAAGGGAAGTGCATGTTGTGTGTTGGGTTGTTAGAGTGAGGGAGGAAGGGAAGTGCATGTTGTGTGTTGGGTTGTTAGGTGTGTTGGGTTGTTAGGAGGGTTGGGTTGTTAGGAGTGTTGGATTGTTAGAGTGAGGGAAGAAGGGAAGTGCATGTTAGGTGTGTTGGGTTGTTAGGAGTCGTAGTCGAACAGGTACTCTCGGAAGAGTTGGGTCTTCAGGAGTCTCGCATCCTATTCAAGAGTTTAGCATCCACCATCCCATAAACAAACAAACAAACAAACAAAAAACAAAAACAACTGTACACTCTGCACTTAATCTCTGAATGGGCAACATGTCCTTTAATAGGAAAGGGGTCAGATTGATTGGTCTGCAGTGCAGATCGCAGCGCAGGCCGATGTGGTATACGGAGCACCTTGTCTGCACTTCAAGGGCCACTTTGTCCAGTGTGAAAAGCCTTTTGTGTGCCGGGCGAGCGGGCTATTGACCGTCCGGCCGTTGACCTTACCCAGACACCCTGAGGGATGCGCGGGGGTGGCGCTCATTCCCTGTACACGTCCTCCGCTCCAGGCGATGACCGAGGCACGGAGCGAGAGCTTGAGGAATGGGGAGAGCCTGCTCGGAGACACTCTAGAGGGCTTTGGATCGATCGAAGAGGTGGCTAGTGCTAAAGAATGCATCTAGGGAGAGGGAGAGAGAGAGAGGGAGGGAGGGAGGAAGGGGAAGTGTCTGTGATCACAGTAATTGTGAACGATTTCTGGAAACTCTGTTACGTGACCACCAAACATGAAGCAGTTCATTTGGTCTAAGGAAGATATGCAGAATTATTTATTACTGCACCATATATTTCCTTTATGTTTTATTAGAAATACATAATAACATATTAATGACTAGTTACAGCACCTTGGTACACTAGACATTAGCATGCAACCTTATTGGAAATGCATCATAACATATTAATGACTAGTTACAGCACCTTGGTACACTAGACATTACTTTTCATATACTTACTTTATATACACTAATTATACATACTCAAAGATGTATCATTTACGTATCCAATTTGTCAGATGTTATGTGCTTATAATGTTAATTAATATGTGTTTTATGTTTATTTAATCTCTGTGAATTAAGACCTGTGAGTGCAGTAAGGGCTGTTGTGTATGTCCACAATACAGAGGAAACAGGGTACCATTCTACATGGACAACACGTCCGCACTATGCCGTGAATGACAGTGAAAAAACAAGACAGAAGTCAACAAAAACACATATTGCATTCAATGTATGTATGTATAAATGAATCTGCATCCATCCCACAGCTGATGCGGATCTGGTCCAGATGAGGCCTGCGTCCGGGCCACAGCCGCCGACTCATGGGGGAAACCCCTCCTGTGTGCTGGACCTCCATCCAAGAATACCGATCGCGGAGCAGCATCCTTCAAAGCGAATCCATCACGTCGGAGAGAGGGGACCGGGGCTCTCTTCAGTCAGTGCTGCCAATCATCACCGCAGCTGCCGACGCCTTCTCTCACCGCTGCACTGACTGCTCCTGACAGGAGTATACACACACACATACACACACACACACACACACACACATACGCGTGTGCACACACACAAAGACACACGCTGACTCTTCCTGACAGGTTCCCGCTTGAAGATCATTCTGAAACCTCTCCCTCACACACTTACAAACAAACACACACACACACTGCATATGTACACTCATACAGATACATGCACACAAAAGCATCCACGTTTACACACACAGATACACAGGCACACACATAAGCACACACACACCCACACATGCTGACTCCACCTGTCAGACTTCTGCTCTGAGACACTCCTATCAGAAATCTTTCCCTATACTTAACCCTACTCCCAGGGCACCCACAGAGCTCTAAGGCAACACACACACACACACACACACACACACACATACACACACCACCAGGTTCTAACGCAGCACAGCTACCCACTATCGCTACAGGGGTAACAGCTGCTGATATCTCCCTCTGTCCCTCACACACACACACAGTTTTTAGACCCCACACACCACACACGCGCACATGCACACACACACACACACACACATCTGGCTTACTTGCTTCTAAACTAGATAAAAACAGCCTGATACACAGCGCAAACAAGTAAAAGGAAAGAATGCTACATAACGAAGTGACCAGACAGATTTGTTGATAGTTTGACTGATTGATCCAAAAGAGAAAACCTGAATAAAGATGTGAGAGAGCTCAATGGCATCCAGACTGAATAGTCCTTAGATGTGAGAGAGCTCAATGGCATCCAGACTGAATAGTCCTGAGATGTGAGAGAGCTCAATGGCATCCAGACTAAAGTTTCTCAAGCCATTCAGTGCACTCTCTAAGGGTTTCCCCCCATGAAAATGCATTAGCCTGATGACTGATGAAAGCTTTAAGCGTTTTTTCAAACACATGTCTGTAAGAATGTTTGCTAGCTAGCAATTAGCATTCCCTTTCCACTTGTTATGCATAAATATTCAGCTGTTAGGCACAGTGCTGTTTTAATTTGGGGGCAACCTCAACACCAGGCAAGTGGATTTTATAGTCGTTCTCTGATCTAGCTCAGATCGTCCTGTCCCCGTATATCCTTTCCTTTTTCTGTCCTTCTCCAGAGTCAGTCTCTCTCTCTCACACACACACACACACACACACACTCAACACACATTCTGGGCTGGGTTTTGCACCAGGTGAATATCATAGAAAAACAGCTTTCCTATGCCACTGTTGCTTGTGCTTGCAGTGTTTCAGGCCTTGGATTCTACCAAGCAGACTTGGACTTCCGAAATGCTTAAAAAATCATATTAAGTCAAATGTTCTTTACGTAATATTTTAAGTCAAGATGTATAATAGCACAGTGTATGTTTTTTCAAGCATCACATCATGACAAATTTGAAAGAAATCCAAAATTTCACTATGTGCAGTACTGAGCGGCAGTCATATTTTGTACCGCTATGTGGTACATTTAGTTATTATTATCATTTGAAAGGTAGAGTTGTCACAATTTATTTTCTTTTTTTCCCCCTCCATACTCAACACCTAGTGGCAAACCTACCAGACAGGACTGATGAATATGATGAGGACTTTGTCTCCAAATATTACAGAAACCTGCAGTTTGCTATGATGTGATCAACATGTCGATAACTGTCATCTCCAAAACAGCAACATCCTAAAATCATACGACTGGTAACAAAGATTCAGGCTGACACACACACTCTCCCACATCATGTACTGATGTCTGACCCCACACCCTCTGTTATGTAGGGATAATGGCTGTCAAGGTGTCCCCATATACGGTATTAACGGACGAGGTGGAGACAAAGAACTCCATGGCGTGAAGTGGTCTAGAATTAGTTAGTGATAACGTGCTTTTAAAAATAATAATAATAATTAAAAAATGATCCACCTTAAGATCAAATGACCAAAGATTTTGGAGATTGGGACAACCATGTCAATCGTGTTGCAACAAGAAGTGTACATTTCTTTATACATCAAATATCTTTTTTCAATCTCTTGAGTACAACCTCATATATACTGTACAGTCTATGAGTACAACCACATAGACGTATCCAATCACAGAGGGACAAAAGGCCTGAAAACCTGGGGGAGGGGAAGGAGGGTTAGGGGGAGCAGGATTGTGATTGTGAGAGAGGATCAGAGGGGGTGAAACACTGGGTTCGTCAACACATTTCCCACCCAATAGTTTATGTATGGTGTGGTGATGTGTGTTCCAGCAGAGGTCCAGAGGTGCAGACACTGTATTATCTCCTGGGATCCAGAGATAAGGGATTGGGTTCAGTCTTTTGTTTTCCCCAAGAACAGAGAATCTCAGGCAGCTGTCAGATCCTTACATGTGAGTCGGTCTTTTCTGTCCGGCTGTATACGGCCTGGGTCACAACAGCTTCACCTATGACTGAAGCCCAGGGTAGAGTGTGTGAGTGAATGTGGTCTGAACTTAGGGGTCCAGAGAGATCATTACGTGTGTGATACTTAATACGTGTTGAGATGTGATCTGTGAAAGGGTGTGTGCATAGCTTTTCTAAGAGCATATCTAATATATTTGAATCACAGTAACTCCACTGCTGATTTACGTCCTAGCCAAAACCCAGGGTAAAGTGTGTGAGTGAATGTGGTCTGGACTTTGTGCAGGAGGGTCATTGCTGTAGAAAGCCAGTGTTCCTGCCCGGTGATCCACATACACTCCTATTCTGGAGCTGCTCACTGGAGGCAGTTTAGTCTCTTCATGACTGGAAATAGGAGCAGGAGCTGCTGAGGTCCAGACTCCAGGACTGATCATTAAGTCCAAACAAACACTGATTACCCCACCCTTTCCTGCTGATGCTTTTATATAAGACTGCTATAAGAAGCTCCAGGGCTCGAATTATCTTTTTGTTTTTAAGGGGGTCTCTCTATCTCATAAAAGTTGCCACATCCCGCGCATAGCCTAAAGGCGATACAGGGCAGTTCCAGCGTTATGGATGTGACAATTGGACTCATATTGGTAAACAAAATGCCTTAGAGTGGGGGCAAAATTAGTATCAGTGAATTAATTTGCATAACTTTTAATGTAACCTCTGTCCTCTGAATACTGAGAAATCCTCAAATTTCATATAATCAATTTCATCCTAAGAATACAAGGCATTTTATCAGCGTTATGGATGTGACATGAAATGGACACACTTTGTGACACTTTGTGAGAGATTACAGGTTTTCTACAAACTCTGTGAATTTTGAAGGAAACTGCCGAAACTATGATATATGTAGCATGGAGGAGACTTGAATGAACACAAAAAGTGTGTTTTTAAAACTATGCGTAATTTTCGTAATGCATTATGTAGGAAAAACTGGCGTTATGGATGTGACGGTTTCACGTTATGGATGTGACGTGTCTGAACCAGTCCTCGACAAACTACATAAAACACATAATTAAGTAGTGAATTTTGATATGAAACAGTTGAAATAGTAATCATGAAAAACTAGCAATGAAATTATTGCTTCCTCAGTGCCCACTAAGAGACACAGGAAAAATCAGGACAACAAGTAATTTAAAATATAAAAAAGAAATTTATTTTTTTCTTTTACCTTCATCAATTTTGGTCAGTGATTCCCGGGTTACTGAAACACCCGGGAACATGAAACTTAGTGGCCACTCCCTTAAATAACTAGCCCTACCTGAACCGTTGCACCCAAGATGGCAAAATATTTATGGTATGTTAGTCTCAAGAGCCCGCATCAACCTAACCCATACCCACTCATTTGTGATTTTTAACACATAAAGTACATGCACGCGCACACACACACACACACACACGCACGCATGCATGCACAGTCGCATACAGACAGGCAAGCACACACACACATAAACACATACAGACAGGCAAGCACACACACACATACACACACACACACACACATACACACATGCACAAACACACACCCACATGAATGCAGACACATAAACACACACACACAGGCACGCATACGCATGTGCGCATGCAAACACACACACACACACACACAAACATACAGACACGCATACGCACATGCACACACACAGACACACACACACACACACTTATAAACAAAAGCAAACTCACATATGCACATACTCATTTACATGCACATGAGTTGCAGGAGTAGGAAATGGAGACAAATTGACAAGCGTGATTTATTTTTGCGAAGAGAATATGCAGGACTGAGAGGCGGTCATATTTTGCACCGCTATGCGGTACATTTAGTTTATTGCTGCCGTTACTTATGTTACTCTGTGGGTATTAGCTACAGAGGACCTGACACTTCAAATGCTGGCATATAAATGCGTCACATTTAAAATTAAACTGTGTTAAGCAGACGTGAACGGCAGGATGAACAGATCTGCAACAGAAGGAGGTTGCTATGTAAACTCCAGCTGCAAAGTCAGCCATCTTCACCAGCTAACACGATAATCCAGTTACTGTACAACAACAGTATGACAGTCACAGGAAGATAATCGCTCAGATTTTCGTTATTAGGCCACTTGAAAATAGGCTATGGCTAGGCTAATCACTGGAGGTATTTTAATATTATGTTTGTTTTGCTAATGGTTAGGCAAGGCCTCCCTGTGGTTTTGATCAACCTAATAATCTTTGAAATGTCAATTGTAAACACTAAGCTGAAATGCGTTGAAACTGACATGCCACCAGAACAGACGTTTTATCGGCTTTGAGGTATAATAAAGTCTCCAGTCTTGTAAATTCACATTATGTAACATCCATAACGTCACATCCATAACGCACCATTAAAGGTTTTAAAAGTAAGAAAGGGGCACAATTTGGTCATCACACTTTACATTGATATAAATCAGCTTTGCACAGACACTATGGACATTGTCGCATCAACACTGTATGTGTAGCATAAACTTTTCCTATAAAACGTTATGGATGTGACATGGCCATGGAACTTGCTGACTTAAAAACAAAAGCCTTACAAATGTAAGGAGTTGTGCTCTTAAAGGCAAGCTGAGTATAGACATTGCTCTACCATTCCCTTGTCAATCTGGAATTTGTCAAATGACACAATTTGTTTGAACCTTGGGTCCATTTATCCACTTTTTAAATATGTATAATATTACCATGTGAAAAATGTTGTTTCTGTATGGTTGCACACCATATTTATGATGTAAAAAGAGTGTAATTCTCCATCAAATTCAATCAGATCAGTTACAAACAATAAAATATAGACCTAAATGAAGATTTTAACAACAGTTCTATTTGCGTATGCACAACTTTTTTTCCATGGTTAGGATGACCTTTGCATGGAATTGCCCTACATTATAGGTGCGAGTGGCGCTTTTGCGCAGTATGCGCATAGGCCTAGGCTATAACTTGACACGCACACAACAGACAGATATTTTTCATAGAAATTGATTCCTTTTAGTTAATTTCAACATATTGATTGCAATAGTCCATATTTCATTTCACAACGTAACTCATTTGAACCAGACCACCATCTCAGATAGGCTATCCTCAGTGTCAAACACAATAATGCATTTAGTCTTTAACTTATACACAGGGAAAATGCACTAACTGGCAGAAATGAATAAAGCCATTGCAGCCAAACTATGTTCTATAGGCTAATGTACACATTACTAGGCAACACAGGTGTTCAGTCGTCTCGTGTGTTGAACTGTGGAAATAAAACGAACAATTTTGGAATTTGTACTGAGATGTTGTCGGGTAGCCATTGATCCGCCATCAGAGATTGCTAACAGGTGTTTCAAAATATCTGGGAACTTTCCGGAGCTCTAAATGGCAGAGGATAGCTATCAATTCACACAATCATTGAAGGGGGCCATAATTTATGGCTTTGTCAATAAACATAGAAGAGGTGAAGCAAGTTCAACAGCAAACTGGACTTTTTCAGCACATATCAAACCAGGCTAGACCAATGAACGCCTACGCAAAACACTCACATCAAGCAGGGTGACTTCTTCGGACTTGCGAGTGCTGCTGTCAAATCGATCGTATGCGGATTGCTCATATAGTCTAGTGGTGTGGTGGTGAAGTGCTGTGTTCAAGAATGCTGCGTTCAAGAGCGTAGGGTAGGTCTACGTCCAGTAGTAGCCTATATTTTAATTTAACGTCTTTAATGGTAAGATATCGCACAGGGATGGATAATGAGCGTTGTTTAAGATTAGACCCCCTCATATTTTTGACTTTGTTGTTTTCATGGGAGCCAGTCCTCACTCTTAAGAGAGCTCGGCTACCTCTGGCTCCCACGTAATTCGAGCACTGCGAAGCTCCCCACTCCTCTCAACCTCCTAGTAGCAGCGTCTAGACACACCTTCTCTACACAACACCTAATGATGCCGATCAAATCTCTCGGGATGATCTCTCTTGATCTCATCTCTCCTCCCCACCCTCCTGTTCCCCTTAGACAGATGGAGGTTTCTGTATGCTGTGTTTGGATCGAGTGTGAAGGGACAGCAATCTGATGAAGGAGAAGAGAAAATACGACAAACTTAGACTTTGTGTATTACAGTGTGTGTTTGTTGTTTGTTTGTGTACACAAGTGTATCGTGTGTGTCTGTGTACATGTGTGTGTGTGTGTGTGTGTGTGTATGTGTGTGTGTGATAGAGATGTCTGTGTATAAACGGTATCAATAGGATATATTTTATTTTGTGTTAAGTGTGTGTGTGTGTGTGTGTGTGTGTGTGTGAGTGAGTGAGAGAGAGAGAGAGTGTTTTTGTGTGTGTGTGTGTGTGTATTTATATATAATAATATAGGTTTTCGCTTTGGACAAAGGCGTCTGCCAAATCCCATAACCATATATATAGTAATTTCCTGTGTATTAGCTGCATTGTGTATAAGCCACAGGACAGTGTTTCATGCAAAAGAAAGAAAACCATATTAATACCATATTAACTGACCCGGTATATTAACCTCATATTTGAAGAAATTTTGCAAAATCAATGTATAAGCCGCGGCTAATAGTTGGGAAATTACGGTACTTGCTTCTTTGTGGGAGTATGTACATGTACATTAGTTTGTGTGTGTTTATATATGTACATCTGTATGTGTCTCTGTGTGTGTACTAGGGGTGTAACGGTACACAGAAGTCACGGTTCGGTTCATACCTCGGTTCGGACATCACGGTTCGGTACGAGTTCGGTACAATGGAGGGAAAAGCAAAACAAAAATGCAGAAAGCATTTTTTTTTTGTACATGTCTCAGGCTGTACCACCTAGTGTCATACAGTCTCTTCCCTGAGCTATCTGAACAGCCTGAAGTGTGTAAGATGTAGTCTAAACAGTACAATAAGTACCCAGACTCCATCTGTAACTTGTAAACAAAATAAGACAATCAGCTATAAAACTGAAAATAGGCCTACAGCATCTCTTATTTCTGAAAGTGCAAATTACATAGAAAAATGATTTTTAAAAATCCACTTAAGCAAGACCTTCAACATCTGTGTTTAGTTGTATATGGAAGGGTCTACAATTTGCCTCAATATTTTTTTGTATTGTGTTTAAAGTAATAATCTAGCCTACTAACTGTGAAAATATCACAATATTTTGCCTTTTTTAAAAAAAACGAAATTGCTCCTTTTATTTCATAAACAGACTACAACTAGAAGTCACGTGACTTTGCCCTTTGACGTTAACTCACCGTAGCATGGTTTGTTTATTAGCCTGGTTAGCGTTGTCACTTTATTTTGCTGTCTATGCACTTAACACTACCAGCTCCTCATGTGAGAAGTTACAAGTTACCCCAACATAAAGGTAATTACCACGCGATTTAAATAGCTTTCTGTCATTACGAAATCATTTAATTTAAGCCATAGGTTTTGGCCCTATTTGTATGTGTATCCAAAGGCTGCTGAAGCGCAGGGTAAGTTTTTTCCCCTCGTTTCAGTGATTGGTAGCCTACATCATCTGGGTGATGGCTTCGAATATGTGTAGCATTTTTTCCACTCACATACCCAACAACTGCTGATCAACGCCGACACACAGTTTCATCTTATCCACCACTCTTTCGCCTGTACTAACGTTACTGTAACTGAAGTTCTCAAACTTGCGATCTTAAAGAGACCAGCGGATCCTCTAACTCTTGTGGGTCTAACCTTAGTGCTGCTAATGACTGATGGACTCGACCGACGTCCTGACAAAAAAAAACATAGGCGCCAATCAGAGCTTCAGAGCTAAGGCGAGGCTAAAGATTAGCGTTAGGTGTCGCTAAAGAACTCCCGTAACTCTCGCTGCTTAACAGTAATTGCGCATGACATTAATTAATCCGCACACGAGTTTTATTTATTTTTATACCGTGTATTCTCCGTGTAAATTCATGCACCGAACCGTGACGCCCGTACCGTTTCGGTTCAATACGAATACATGAACCGTTACACCCCTAGTGTGTACTGTATGTGTGTATCTGTAGCTACTGTATGAGTGTGGGTCTGCATGTGTGTGTGTGTGCAACGGTGTGTGTGTGTGTGTGTTTATTTGTTTGTTTGTGTGTCTAACTTACACCGTAAGAGCTCCTCTTGTCACTGATTCAGGAAAAACAGCCAGAACATCAGACACTGAAACAGAAAATATCCCTTATAACACATATTTACATTATATAGTATGAAGATAATGATGACAGCATACTCATTTTCAAATCACATCAGCAGAGATGTATAAAGAAGGTTATGTGGCAGTCCCCAGATGCTTAAATCTTAAATCCCCCAGAATCTTAAATCTTTGAGCCTTAGTCTCCAGCTATGTCAGCTGTGATCAACAGTTGATCTTTTTTTTTTTTAAAGGAACTTAAACTCTGGGGCCCAGTCACACCTCCATATCTCTTAGGTTTGGCAGTTGAAAGAAGGTTTAAAAGATTCAGTAAAACTATCATTCCTTTGCTGGAGTTACTTTATGGTGGTCTATATTTCTTACTGTCAGTTCAGGATCAGTACCTGGGAACAAACACAGAAACACTTATTCACACAGAATCTACAAAACAAACAAACACACATTTGCTTTGTATACATGTACTCCACCTTTGGAGAAATGTTTGTTTTTAGAATCTGTGACAGGCCTGCTCTAAAAGGAAGTTTTTATCTCAACTGTAGAAGGGAATGCAACTTGATGACAGACTCACATTTTAAAGACTGGATGATCTGGATATGAGTCACTGTTGAGAGACACAGAAAATAACAAGAACTAGAACATTACAAGGTCTCATAAAAGTAGTTAATGATTGCTTCCATTCTAGATGTTTGTCCAACCTGCTGCAGATATCTTGGCTACATCCTCCCTGAAGATGCCACCCAGTTTCTCCTCCCGCTACACCTTCATTGCAGAGACAGATTCCTTCACAGCCTCAAAACAGAAACTCTGCTTGAAGTTCACGCTGGATAAGTCTTAAAAGCAAGGAGACTCTCTGATTGACGGGACATTTTACAAAGAAAAATACAAAAGTTGAGAGAGTCTGTGTTAATATTCACTCAGGGCTGTGTTGTATCAAATGCTGTATCATGAGTAAAATCTGTTGCTTTTGGTTTATCGTGAATGTTGTGCTGGTTGGAACTGTACTGCAAGTAGCACCAATGACTGACACAACATTCTGCAGAAAGAAACACACGCACACACGGTGAGACAGGCCCCCTGAATATTCAGTCAGGGCCGTTTCCCCCATGGCTGCAGACATACAGTAATGTTAAATCAGTCAGTTTGGTGTGTGTGTCATTATGCATTAGTGTGTTTAAGTGTGCGTGCCTGTTAAATACATAGTGTACCTACTGTAAAGCAATACAGCACACATCACACAGCACACATTTTATTACACACCGTTCATTTTCAAATATGTCAAATGTTGCACAGGAAGGTATCCACTAAAAAAAAGTTGACTGATATTTAGCAGGCCATCCAAAGTGGTACAGACTCACAGCGACTACGGAATCAAACCCAGTCAACTACCAGTCGATGACGATACACTTTATCTTTTAGTTAACACTTTTATTGATTCATTTCAGTTTCAGGAGTGCAGGTTAATGTCACCATGAGGAAACAGATGTGATCTTCTGTGTGTGAAAGCTTTTCCAGCTCAGCATCTCTCCTCTTCAGCTCAGCAACCTCCTGCTCCATTTGCTTCAGGAGTTCTTCAGCCTAGAACTTTTTAATGCCAATTTCTACTCATGCCTAGCCTGGAAAATCCAGAGCGTGGTAATCTAGAACAGTGTTTCCCAAACTTTTTTTCTGGGGACCCACTTTTTAAAAATGACAGACAATCGCGACCCATTTCACTTCAGATCTAACATGCAACCTGCATGCAACCACCAATATTGTTTAAGGCCACAGGTTCCCAAACATTTATTATGACCGCCGTACAGGGAAGCGGCGGTCATATAGGTTTAGTCAGATTTTTTTTCTTTTTTTTTTTCTTTTTTACAGGCAAGGTGGGGTTGTATAAAATGAATTTTACATGTGAAATCTATGAACTAATCATGTTTTGGTACTTGTTGTCTAGCAGATACCAGTGAGAATTGAGTGTGCATAGTGCAATTTAGTGAGACAGTTAGAATCATATATGCCTTTCAGCGTGATTTATTTTTGTGGAAAAAATGTGCTGGACTGGGCGGCGGTCATATTTTGTACCGCTCTGCGGTACATCTAGTTGGGGATATTCTTGCATGCTACGCAGTCATCGTCACTCTTCAGCATAGTAAGCTGTTCCTGTATTTCTAAAGAGAGATGTTGTAGGCTATGTTGCGTTGCAGACAAATGGATCCATAACACCGTCAATTCCTATGTAAACATGCAGCAAATAACTCAAGTCGTTATATTGTAGCCTACTGTATTTGTGGAGGTTTCTTTATTTGGAAAGTTGAATCCACATTTCCCTCTGGAGTTAAACATTTGTTTGTAGGCCGTATACCAAGGCTGTGTATTGATGTTGTGACAAGCTATGTTGTAAGAATGTGAAATGAATACATATCAGAACAATGGCTTTTGCACGATAGTCAAAAGATAATGCGCCTTTACTGCCTAGTAGAGTTTGCGAGGTGGAAAACGAGAGGAAATAATAGCGTTTAAAATGTCCATTTAAATTGTAGCCTACCTAATATAATACACTAGCCTGGCGGGCCATCCTATATCATTGACATGTATAGTCTGGCATCGAATCATTCACCTCGCTTAATCCAAGGGGCGGGCAGAGAATTGTCTTTCAAACTGCCTAGGCATGCAATAGGCCAGCGCTACGACCATATCCGTATCCGGTCGGCAAAACGGCAAATACATCCTTCTTCGAAAGGAATGACTTAAGTGCATGGTGTTGATCTACTTTCAAAGAAAAGCACAAGTCCAACTCCTCCAAAGTTGACGCCAACGCCGATTCAAACAACCGCTCTTCGTTTGCCATAGCCACCTTCCTTGTTGTTCACCGTCGCAGGATGTTGTTATCCTGTTAAGCCCGCCTTAAGACTCTCTAACGAAATAGAGCGATGTGATTGGCCGTCATCCACGGTGTTAAGCCAATAGAAATTCCTATGGTTCGATACTAGACGTACAAGCTGAGCAAATTAATTTGCCCCCGCTAGGGTGCGTCTAGATTTCTAGGCTAATAATACACTGTTAGGCGTTTCAAATCCGAAATAATAAGGATGTGATGAGGTTGCTATTAACTTTAAAGAGTGCATCTACAATCGAAACTATCTACAGCCTATGACGCAAATTGAATTGCCATGTCCGGATGTCTGCTTTAGTTGACTAGATTTTAATCGGTCAAGTTGAAGAGCTGGTTTCCGTTAATGTTCGTGCAAATGGTTTAGGCTGATTCATGTCCTCATTTTGCAACTGCCAGGCCGCAGGCGCCCCACAGAAATGTTTCATTTTGCGAGTGAGATGTCCATGCTGTCCCCTCTGCGATGCGTTCGCCCCCCAATTTCAGAGCTATAAATGCAAGATTGTACAGAGGGCCGTGACTGTGGTAAACAAACTATATCCTAATAGAAAACTGATAGCTTTCCTGGCTAAATTGTATAAGTTAGACCTATTAGACAACATTAATTGTGCTGGTGGCCCAAATAAAATCTCCTGCGACCCACCCGTGGATCGCGACCCAGTCTTTGGGAAACACTGATCTAGAAAGATTAAGGGTCAGGCCACGAATAATGAAAATGGCCCAACTCAAGGGGTGGCACCAAGCATGCATTTGAAAATCTCACTGCACGCAATTGGATCACACTACAACCAATGTTTACTGACTGATTCCGGACTTTGACACAATTGGATAACACTACGACCAATGTTTACTGACTGATTCCGGACTTTGACGCAATTGGATAACACTACGACCAATGTTTACTGACTGATTCGTTGCAGCACTGTCGTCATCTGTTTAGCTCGCCTCATGACCCGCCTATATCAGATATACCGTTCCTCGCGATGCAAGGGGTAAAAGTAACGTGCATTATTACTCATTGCCAGTGTCTCGCAGAGACAATTCAATTGTGCTTTCGTGAGAACTCTGGATTTCCAGGGTAACTCATGCCACTCCCTAGCCGGGGTGCCAGCCGAACTTAGTCCCGCCCACAACATTTGAGGTCGGGAAGTTCGGTCTGGCATTGCTCCGTTGTGGAGCAACTATGCTCGCCCAAAATCTGGCGGACCAATCAAATCGGGTTTTACGATGATGGACAGGTGAGCAACAGCGCCTCGTCTATCACGTCATCTGAGCATGCTTAGGTTGATTATGTTTGCAACAAAAACGCTGTGGCTAGAAGGAGACAGATGGCTTCTAAGACCCCATATGGAAAATGCATATTATTTCAATGATGTTTTATCACTGAAAACGATTATTTCCGAAAACTTTGGCCAAAGTTGAGATGTGGGAAAACTCATGGTTTCACTTTCATCAAGGGAAAACAGCGTGTTGCATTGTGACATGTTCCCTCGTTCGTTTGAAATCTCTGATTGACCACCTGTTCGAGGGATTTGCGACAGCCTTTCCCAGCTGTTTATAACATGTTTGTAGCATATCAGTATTCAACAGAATTATTTTTAAAAACGGAGGGCATATAGGCTATCATTTTTTTCCTAATAGCCTACCCTACTACATATCTCTTAGATTTCGCTAATAAGTGTTGTAGGAGATATTGACGGCACAATAACTTTTACAAAAGACCAGAAAACAATGTTAAGGCATTTGTGGAGAAGAAGGATGGTTTGTGTGTTCTTCCTACATCTCACGGTAAGTTATTTCAATGCTCTGATTGGTTAGGTCTATCCAATTGAGTGCAGAGGCATTCCCCCCCTGTATCGGTTGAAACATGCCCCATAATTACGTCCCACATACTGATGACAATAACATTAGAGAGCTGAAACCTTCATCGGTCTGCTGTTATCTTCTCACCTTGAGAGTCTCCACAGCCTTTTTTTACCTCCTGCAGCTCCTTTTCTCTCTCCTGGATTCTCTGCTGGAATCTCCTCTGGGTCTGCCTCAACTGCTTCTGTTATTTAAAATTCAGACATGTATAACTATGCTTCCTATTCATTTGTCAAAGTAATGATTACAAATAAAACGTAGTAATGCCTTGATGAGCAGGTACTGCTGTAGAAACAAGTTGGAGAACTGGTATTAAACACTAAACAAGTCAAGCTGGCTCAGAGCTTGTAAAAAAACTGGACTTTTTGTGTAGTACTTAGGTGGATGCTGCCATGTCAATGTTTAACAGATTGTATACATTTTATATAAAACATTTTGTACTTTGCACCTGATAATGATTTCCTTTGTGTATTTTCTAATGAGAGAGTCTGCAGATCTATAAGAAGTATAATGTTCTTGTAATTAATTAAACACATTGTATGTGTATAAGACCTGTCATATTAAATCAAGACACAAGTGTAGCTCCAGTACTCACCTGTTTGTCAGTCCACTCTCCAGCAGCTGTGACTGTGTCATGGCCTTTATGTTTATCCAGTGTGCACACAAGGCAGATACAACTCTGATCAGTCCGACAAAATATCTCAAGAACCTTTTTATGACGAGAGCAGATCCTCTCCTGTAGCTGGCCTGTGGCATCTATCACTGAGTGTTTTTTCTTCCAGGAAAAGTTCATTGTGAACTTTATAGTGAGTTTCATAGTAAGACACCAAACACTCCAGACAGGACTTCACAGCTTTGAGTTTTCTCTCAGTGCAAACTTCACACTCCACATCTCCAGGTCCAGGATAATTGGGAGTAGCAGCTTGGAATCTGGTCCTCCTAAATTTCTCCACCATTTCAGAAATTAGACGATTTTTGTAGAGGACAGGTCTGGGGGTGAAGGTGTGTTTGCAGGGACAGTTGTAGACTCCTTTCTGGTCCTCCAGATCCCAGCAGCCCCTGATGCACCCCAAACAGAAATTATGTCCACAGGGAATAGCCACTGGATCCTTTAGCAGATCCAGACACATTGGACATGTGAAAGACCCTTCATCCTGAGAAATCGCTTCCGCCATTTTCTAGCTCTAACAAACACCAAGTGCACACTGAGAAAAAGCAGCAGAGTGACTGATTTGCTTCATCAGAACTCTCAGGAGGAGGACAGGTAGGGTAGGTGAGGGAGGGTGGGGATAAGGGAATAGCCAATCAGATACCTGTGTGTCCGAGTGAGTGAGAGACTGAAAAAGCATGAACTGAAGTGGACTCAACTCAAAACACTGGCTGTGTCTCAGATGGCGTACTTCTGCACTTACAATACCTGAATTGAGTGCATGAGGGCATTCACACCGAAAATTCCGACAACACAAAATGCCTTGCTAGTCCCCCGATGATGCACTCATAACGGTGAAAAAGCTGAGTGTGGAACGGTGGACACTTTTCGTCCTCAACAGACGCCATCTTTGCTACATAGCAGGGGGGGGGGGGGGGGTGGCTTTTCAAACTCGTAATAATCACGGTTGAGAAACCTCGAGCAGCAGCAGTGGAAAACACACTTTACAAGCAAGTTATAACATAATCTGTTCATGTTTTGACACAGTACAACGTCACTGTCAAATTGAGGACACTAATAAAGTTATATTTATATGTTGCGATCGTCATTTCCATTAAGTGCATGGCGTTGGTGTTCGATATAAGATAACACTTTGTTTATTTTGTTGAAATGTATGCACTCCACGACTTAGCACACAGGGCACTGCATTAAAGTGTACTGAAGTACACCATCTGAGACACAGTGACTGTGATCATGTGCAGTAATAAAATAGATTAAGAAATTCTAGTTCTAGATTATAGTTAAGAAATCTAAGGACAGTCACATACTGATGACAATAACATTAGAGAGCTGAAACCTTCATCGGTCTGCTGTTATCTTCTCACCTTGAGAGTCTCCACAGCCTTTTTTACCTCCTGCAGCTCATTTTCTCTTTCCTGGATTCTCTGCTGGTTTTGTAGCAGGACTCTCTGCAGTTCAGATCAGTGTGGTGTGTGAAGACCCATCTGGTCTGGAGTTAAAGCACCACTGGTCTGTGGTCATCCAGTCAGGCAGCAGATCAGTGTGTTTAATTATGACCCACCGACACTAGAGGCAAACTTTTCGGTTGACAATTCCTAGGACACCAAAACATGTGCTGGGCCCCTAAAAGCCAAGTAGGCCAAGTGTAGTTTAACTAGAGAACTGTTGCACCCAAGTTCAAGAAAGGTTTATGGTATATTGGTCTGAAGGGGCTGCATCAATCTAGCCCAACCACTTATTTGTGGGTTTGCAACCCCCAGTAAAAAATGAAAATGCAAAAACATGGGGCTTTAATCGCCACCCATAGCAACTTTGATGTGTATTATGTTTGGAAAGGAGCAGAGACACATGGAACACATTTTACACTTTTACTCAACTCTTCACTTACACTACATCGTATGCGCACACTCCTAAAACCACACAGCTGCTTCCATAACCACCAATACTGCTAGACTCAAACTTCATTATAGTAGTTCCCTTACTTCTTGCTCTAACAGTGTGTGAATAAATTCGTTTTTGTTAATTAGTATAGTATAGAGTCTTTATTGTCCTATAAGGATATTCTTTTTCACACACATCATAACATTCCATGCAGGATATACACAGCCTCACACATATCACATATAACATAACACACACCATACCACCAATTATGTGTACACAACATGTGCCTTGAGTCTATCCAGTGGCAGTTCCATCTCCCGACCCAGCATGAGTGCTGGAGGCACCGCAGTTGAGGCATGTTGGCTGACCCTGAGGACGGTACATCAGGGTTTGGTTGAGTGCTAGGCATGTACACCCCTGAGTCAGACTCTGGTAGAACCACATCACACTGCCATTTCCTACCACTACCAAGTGTTTTATTCCCTTATCAGAGGAACTGGGAAAAGTCTGCAGAGGCACACTGGAGCCCATTATCTGTAGTGATGGCGCAAGGCATGCCGGACAGTAATGGAGTACATTTACTTGAGTACAGTACTTGAGTACAATTTTGAGGGATCTGTACTTTACTCGAGTATCATTTTTGGGGAGTACTCATGACTTTACTCAAGTACAATTTGAGAGGCAAATATTGTATTCTTTACTCCACTACATTTCTATCCATAACCGTGAGTACCCGTTACTATGGGTAGGAAAAAAAGAAAAATCTAAATTTGTTGTTTCCCTCTCAAACGTGATTGGATTGTTCAGGCGCCACTGATTGGGACAGCCTATCAGCAATCACCTTCAGCTTTCCGCCAAAAGTCAACTCCATGGTCAGATTTAGATAAGAGACGAAACCATGGACGAAACAATGGATGAAGACGCAGCAGGTCCATCCCGGGAATGTGCCAACCTGTGGCCCCACCTATAGTATTTTGTATTTGAAATGCGTATTTTAAATACATGTATTAGAAATACTGCCCATCCCTAGCCACATGGTAAAAAGATGAAAATGACTTGATTTTTCTTCCAATTCATTTTACATTCTCCAAGGTATTAACATTAACTTTTTTCATAACTCCATGTAGGACGTTTCTGTACATAAATGTAAGCACTGTGGCAGTAGTAATGCAATATTTAGAAAATGTAGGCTACTCTTGTACTCTTGATACTCAAGTACTTTTAAAAACAAGTACTTTTACTTAAGTAGACATCTGACTGTTGTACTTTTACTTGTACTTGAGTAAAATTTAGCAAAGGGTATCTGTACTTTTACTCAAGTAATGAAGCTGTGTACTCTGTCCGCCTCTGGTGAATGGCATGACCTCATCGGGAACCTTTGCGGGCCATCCAGAGCGTATGTACGTGCGTAACGTGGACAGTGTGGGGTCACGCTCTGATTCGTGTTGTAACTCCTCCAATGACAAGGCCGACTGCAAGGGTGCATCTGGATAAATTTTGTCTTTGTGTCCTCGTCAGGGGAGACAATTGGTGTGGGGGCATCTATGGACTTAACTATGGATAACAGTGGACTTTCAGTGGACCATAAAGGTAAGAGTTCATTGTCATTAAGTCTTTTTTATAGTTTTATAGTTTAAGCTGTGCACAGGGTTTATTTTTTGGTGCCATCATAACTTGGCATATTCATGTGTGAAAATCTTAATGTCTTGCTTGCTATGAGATTATACATTTTGAGCATAGTACCTCACTGGACTCGAACCTGCAACTCACCCTGTATCTATAACCTCAACCATGCTAGGCAGCGGTGTTAATAAAAACACCACAATTCATCGTATCGCTGATATTACCTCTATGTGTTTTAAAGTTTGCCAATGATGTTGTCTCACTTTATCGACTGATAAGAGTTTTCTGCTGGTAGAGATATCATACATCCCATTCATTTTAGCTTGTTTACACTACTGTAGTAGCCTTCAACATGTGGTGCATTTGTATTTGTGCTTAAGAGCACAGGGAAAGACGTCAGTCAGGCATTGAGAGGCATTGAGAGGTAACGTTAGGATAATGTAAAGTCACATATCATGTCCCCAGCACTTGTCAAGCCAACTGCATGAAGATGTTTATGTCCCCAGCACTTTTCAAGCCCATGAATAGGACTGAATGGTACACACACACACGTATTTCATTTCATATTTCACTGTTTCTCTTTGTGCATTGTCTCTTCCTGTCCTTCAGAGGGGTGTACCAGGACAGGGGGACACTTAGAGGCATCCTCCTCCTGTCAAAGTGACAGTTCTGACAAGGCTGTGATTGCTCAGGGTGTTGGCATAAAGCGCCCACTTTCAGGCGATTTCTCTGCTCTCTCCCACCATCACGCCATCATTTCTCTCCTCCAATGATGAGAATGTAAATCATTCTAACATTTTTAGCAAGGACACTCCGTCTTCTGTCAAGATACCACTGAACATGAGTTTTTGTGCTGTTTATTGAGAGAAAGCTATTGAGAATTTCCTTGTGCTGCTGTACAGTGACTCAAGCATGGTATTTATGTGCGGTTTAGAGACAAGTCCAGATTTACATGGGCTGGATCTGGATCTACACAATCTTGATCATATCAAGCTATGCAGAGAGAGAGAGAGAGAGAGAGAATCATTGAGTAGAAGTGTGCGGATGACATCTTTAAACTGTGCTCTAGTTAGGCAAGTGAGTTTGTGTGAGTTTCTGTGGCAGGTTGAGTCGCGTTAAACATGTGTGATTAACTAGGCCAGAAACAAAGTCGACTCTCCTCATTTAATTACATTCATTAATGTGAGGATGAGACTCTGAATGAGGACACACACACACCAGGCACACATACTCACACACACACATTTTTGTACTTTATGCATTTATAACCGTGCTAATTAATTCAGACCTTAATTAAGTGGTTTGATTGGAATGTTTTCACTTGATTAACGATGCTCAGGGTAGTCATGGTGCAATTACCTGGCTTCCTGGAAAGAGTCGCAGGCAGTAGGGTGCTTTGGCACCGACCGGGAGGCAACACACGCCAGTGGAACATTTCTGAAGATTCCTCAAAGCCTCTTTAAAAAGGTGGAAGATCCATAATTGGCATTGTTTAAGACATTCAAACTAAAAAGAAACAAAGAGTGATCTCAGAGATTTTCGCATTGTTTAGTAAAACATATGTATTTAGTATGACATACCAATAAATGATGCATGAAGGTATGTATACAATACATATAAGTACATGTAAGTATGACTATGACTGTTTACGTATATCTGTTGACAGTTTACTCATATCTGGTGGTATTTTATTCATCAGGATCCGCTGGCATCAGCAGCCTTGGCTCCTGTAACGGTGGGGACTAAGTTAACACAGCTGTAAACAGAAGGGGGTTACTCTGCATGAAATTGGCTGGATAAGGAGGCCTTCATCTCTCTGCCCCCCCCCCCCCCCCATGCTAGCACAAAGGAGAATTAAACTCCGGCGCACTGTTGCACAAAGCTCTGCTCCGAGCCCGTCACCAGTAATGACAGCATGCGGATCGGAAATGCACCAGGTCTAGGCCAGAGGTGCGTTCAAATCCGTAAACATAGCCGTAAACGTTTGCAAATGTTTGCCTTGAGTTCTCCAAGGATGTTTGCAAACACTTTCAAACTATTTGAGAAGGTAGTCTCTTAGAAACATACAAAGGAGCTGTTTACGCTAAATCACTCGAATGGAACTATTCAGAGAAAACATTTCCGCTACAGTTTGAACGAACGAACCTCAGGCCTGCTCTGCATTGAGCCGCTGCCTGGCCCAGTTCAGCTTGGCCTTTGATAAATGTGTTTTGTCTCCGTGCATCACACAGCCAATATGCATCTCAGCGGGGGGAGATGAGAGTGACCTTTTATTTATGGGGTGATTTATTACCAGCTCCCGGTCTCTATACTGTATGCACCAGCTGCGCAGCGTGACTGGACGAGTGGGGGGAGGGGTGAATATGAGCGAGGACGGACATTAGGCTATCTGGACACTGGAATGTAAAGTACTGTATAAGTCCCACGCTTATGGGATGTTTTATGAGGCCGTAGATGGACTGGACCTCCTAATTCATTTATAAGGTCATTATCATTAAGACTGAAATGCAGCTTTGTTTTACGTCTTCCCCCCTGACAGAATTATACTGAGTACAAATTAGGTTTGCTGTTTTCATGGTTTGCTAGGCTGTTTCACTAATCACTCTGTAATGGAGAAAAGCTAAAAAGCTCTCTTTAGAAATAACTCAGTTTTCAGAGATGAGCATGTGCCTTTGAGAGGGGGTTCTGAACAGCTTAAAGCTTGTTGTCAGTGTAATCTGTTGTGGAAGGGATATAGTTAAATCACATCACAGGACATCTGCTCAGTGCAGACGACCACAGGCCCATGCGTTGTGTGTGTGTACAAGCTTTACAGGTGTGTCCATTGGCACAAGACAATAACACAGGTGACACACCCACAGAAAGGTTCAAGGTCTCTGTCCAGGAGCCAGTCATTTATCAAGCTGTGTGTGTGAGGGACACCCATCAATCATTCATGACGGCCACTGGGCAGGTTTGCATCTCCGTGGAAACCATCGCAGACAAGGGATTGGCCAGACAGCTGGTTGTACAGATGGGGGATCTGGAGAAGAGCCAACATTTATGGAAGCTATAGATGCATGTGTTGTCTATGTGTTTGTGTGTTATGTGCGTTTGCTTTAATATGATCGTTTATGATGGCTCCACAGATGTCTCCATTCCGAAAGGGGCTATTGAAGATAAGGGATGTCATCACTGGTTAGGCTCAGCCACACTTGAGAAGGACCCTCTGCATCCATACCACCATCAAACCTGTTATTGCCTCCCTCTGGGGAAAAAAAAAACCCTTCATCTTGATTGCTTTTTATTTGACACTATTTTTAATTACACTGCATAGTTGGTATTATTGCTTTACTCACATATGTTCTCTCTCTCTTCAACACACACACACACACCAGTGCGCTCACCAAATCTCATGTGGGTTCATACTCACTCACACACACAGAATTTTGGCAAAGAAGACGCTTGGGCACATAGACAAGACACACACATACAAGGATACCGGTACTCACATAGAAACGCACAAAAGCATGCACACTTAAGACACACTAATATACACACTCTCTCTTTCTCTCCCTCTCAGAAACACACACAAGGACACACAGTTGTGTGATGTAAGGCTCATAATAGCATCAGTAGCAGATAAGGTGTGTGTGTGTGTGCGCGCGCGTGTGTATACGCTCGCTGCTGTCATAAGCCGTGTTGCCTGAAGTGTTGCCCGGCTAGCGCGGCCCCCTCGCCAGGCGGGGCACAGATGTAATCGGGGTGTGTCTCGGCGGGAGGGTGACGGGCTCATTAAGCGCCATCAGTCACGCAGGGCGCCCCCTGCTGGTGCAGTAACACCTCGCGCTGAGAGCATGATGCCCACTCCCTGCAGGCCCCACATCCGCAGCAGACGGACAGGAGCTGCCACAGGACAGAGAGAGAGAGAGAGAGAGAGAGAGAGAAAGGAAAAGATGAAGAGAAATGGAGGGAATGAACAGTGAGAGGAAAAAGAAAAGGGAGGAAAGGATATAAGAGAAAGGAAGGAGAAAGTGGGGGGGGGGGGGTGGAGATTACAGAAAAGAGATGAAGAGACTGAGAGGTGAGGACAGGATTGTAGAGAAGACCCACAGTGATAGGTGATGAGAGAACAGGAGAGAAAGAGAGTGAGGGCACAAAGAGAGGGGGGTGGGGGGTAGATGGGGGGAGGGAAAATGGCTATCCACTGACAGCAGATCAGAAGATGAGCTCAGTGAGAGGGCAGTTCTGCTCAGCACCAAGTATGAGCCGGCCAGCCAAGGAAACAGGCTGAAAGAGTGGAGGAAAGCTGAGCTTCTCTGACTGAATAGTTTCTGAACATTATATAGATTCTCTCTCTCCCTGTGAATAAATGAATGATGCCACCTTATGGTACTTTACAGCTATCTGTGTTTAACCCAGGGGCATTTTTTGCTCCCCTCTGTGTGTGTGTGTGTGTGCGTGTGTGTAGTGGGATGTTTTTTGGCAGAACTGTGAAAGAAAAAAGCCCTCACAGCAACAGCATTGTTAGAATCAGCTATTTTAGGGGTTTAACTGCTCCACACACACACACACACACAGCATGTGAGATCGATGGGGAAATAAATAAATAAATGAAATAGATATCGCCAGCATACCTATCTGCTGCTGCTAGTTTCTGTTAGCAGGTAATAAGATGTCAGCGAAGATTGATAGCCTTTAGGGTGTTGTGTGTGTGTGCTTGGTGGCTTGAATATTTTCACCACACTAATGTGGAACTGGACTGGAAGAAGCCAAACAAGCCAGCGACATCAGGGGTAAGCAGGAAGAAATCCAGGGTTGACCAGGAAGTAATTTAAAATTTGGCATTACTATTTTTTGGTTACAATTTACTTGACAGTATCTACATAAGAGTGACACTCTCATAAATGTGTCATAAACATTATAAACAAGTCAAACATTTATGACATAACAAGGACGAATCTTTGAAGGCTGCTTTTTTATGGAAGGTACATCATCGAATTTTGCACAGTTCAAATGTCAAGCATCCTTCAAATTCTACCAAGGACAAAGTTATTTGTTTCACAGAATTTTCGAGAATCCCTTAGCCGTATCCCTAGTGTCCTTGATTCACCCACAATCCTGTGCTCACATTTAATGCTAAACAAGGCAGTTGACTATGTATTCAAATATAAATATTGTCTGTTTCTTTGTAAATTGATTGTCATTGTGTTAAGTAGGCTAAGTTTAGTAAGGGCTCAGGTCATTTTGACAACTTTGAACTCTCACACCGAAATTGTCTAATGAAGGCATTTAGCTAACCTAAACTCATCCATCCTAACGCATTTAGCTCCACTCATCCATCTGGAACCGATCCATTGAAGTGTTGCTTCAGAAGGCTGGGCCTAATCAAAAAATGCTTGCATATGATTGAATAAGCCACTTGTCCGTCATCTATTGACGTGCTACTTCAACCACTCACATCGAAGCCAACCCGTGACACTAATAACAGTCTCACAGTCGCTTCTACGCTATGTCACATCTATGAAACTCCCGCCCTGCGTCCTGATTGGCTGTACCATAAAATCGGTTGCAGAAATCACTCTCAATGGAAGAGGTCCCAGATGGATGTGAGTGAAGCTAGGCGGAGCTAAGCGGAACGGCATTCATCTGGCTAGGGTCAGGTTAGCATTTAGCAGGGATGTTTAACTGTGTTCCCTTCAGCAAATTTGTGAACTACTAAAGAAACCTTTTCTCTATAAGGTTTTGCTTATTGGTCACTGTTCTGTAGTTGATTGTAGGAATCGGATCAAGGATGTGTAATTTAATTTATTTATGCGGGAGAATAAGTGGTGCATTCATTGTTTTTCAAAAACGAGTGGGCAGGATACAGCTTCCTGCACACTCGCTAGTCTGTTCCATTGTGGGTTCCGAATGCTCGGAAGAAGCCTTGTGTTGTCTCAGAAGGATCTGACTCAGCATGACTCCGTTTCACCAAAGAAGGATCCTTGACCTTGAGAAATAGGTAACATACAACATTTTCTGAATTAATTTCTGTGGCAATCAGTCCTTCTTTATGTCTAATTCATCATGTTTACATGTGAAAAGGTTATTTAAAGTCTGAAGTCTAAAGTGCTTTTAGTTCTGAGGTAAACAACTTCACTCATTCTTCCAAACCATTTCCCATGGACTGGATTCTGTTTTGGACTGTTTCGATGTTAGTACACGCAGTGGCCATTTTAGTTGTCTAGTGCCAAGACCCGCATAATGTAACATCAAGTAGCATTTCAAGTGCTGTCCACAAAAAGGAAAGTGTTGCCCCTCACCCCCTCATAGCTTGAGAGTATCTACATAAGAGTGACATGACACTGTCATAAATGTGTAATAAACATTATACACAAGTCAAACATTTATGACATTTATGACATAACGCTTCTGTTATTGAGTGTCATTCGTTTTTTGTCATGACAAGTTAGGGTTAGAGTTAGGAGTAGGGTTCATGTGTCATTAGAGAGTTGGAAGGTAGGAGGGTACAAGATTATGTTGGGCTTTGAAAACAAGAAGAATGATTTTGAATTGAATACGGTATTGCACAAGGAGCCAGCGTAGTTGATGTAGGATTGGAGTGATTTGTTGCCAGGGCCTGGTACGGGTGAGAAGATAGTTCTAAAGTTGCAGTCTAGGGCCTTAACATAATACAAAAAAGAATATAAAAAATAGGAATACAAAAAATAAAAAAAGATCAAATTGAAATCTTTACAAAATCAATTTGAGTTTGTGTATATATACTGTAAGCATATAAAAACTGATCATAGTTAACTTTTTAGAGTACTGTGAACGTTTAAATGAGTGGACAACTGTGGACATTTGTTACAGAACACTGAAGCTTCTAAGGATGAATGTTGACCACTGCTAGTCTCAGCCTCTGACAGTCAGCACCTTAGTTTAGGACAGCCGTGTTTGATAGCAGACTCTGCTACAAAAACCCTGTTTCAATTTATCTGACAGTCACGTCAGCCTCTGATAGCCATGTTTTTCAATAGACCCTGCCTCTGACAGTCACCAAGTTAGCCTTTCGCAGCCATGTTTGTTGATTAATCAGTTGACACTAATTAAGCAGACGATGAGTGACTGGCTGCTCCTTGCTTGACTACATGCTGGTATCCTCGAGCTGGGAGCATCCGGTGCTAATGAAACGGTCCTCAGTCTGGCACAGAACGTGCCAGAACACTCACAAGTCACAACAGATGGGTCAAAATATCTTTATATATATATATTATAAATCAGCTGGTACAGTATTGCCATGCCAACAGGATGTTATTTGTTTGATATTTTACAGTTTTGTGGAGGTTTACTAACACATTGTGGGCCTTTCTGAGAAGGTGTGCCCACACAAAAAGGGGGGCCCCATATCCCTAACTGTATCCTTGATAACAGGGTGCAAATTGATACGGTGTGGGATAGCTTAGCTGCACTGCAAAAAATTATATCTTACCAAGTGTTATAATCTTATAATAGGATAAAAAAAATCTAGTTAGTATTGTTTTTAGTATAAAGATACTTACTTTGAGCTTTCTTGTAAGATTATAGGTTTAGTCAGATTTTTTTTTTCTTTTTCGCATGGCCAATTTTCCTTCAAGGATTCCCGGGACACTGAAAGACCGGGGTGCACGGAACTTGGTGGGCATGTAGCCCCACAAGGATAGCATGGAACCATTGTTTTTTCGCTTTGATCTGTAGCTCCCCCGCTGGACTGAACCCCCTGAAAGGAGGGTAGGGCGGACACAGTTTTCTGTGAATATCTCGAGAACCGTAGGGTTTAGGAGGACCACATTTTTTTGTATGTTGATCTTAAGGGGCCATGTCAACCCATTCCATAAACACTCATTTCATGTATAGCGCCCCCTAGTTAAAAACAAAAAGTAAAAATGAGATGTTGTAATCGCCGGTATCTGTGACCTAACATGGTCAAAACTGCACGAAATTGGAAGTGTAGGATCATTATGACACCATCTAAATGCACGCCAAGTTTCGTGGAATTCCGTTCATGGGGGGCCATACAATAAATTAATTTATGTTACTGTACGCCAACTGGCCTGTAGGTGGCCGGACACAGTTTTCTGTTAATATCTCGAGAACCGTAGGACCTAGGAGGACCACCTTTTTGTATGTTGGTCTTAAAGGAAAATTCCAGTATTTAGCACTTTGAGTCCCTTTTCTGGTTTGTTTTGGATGAACTAGAGTGGTGGACACCGACATTCTGACGATTGGTCCTGTCTGGACTTATCTGACTAGTTTTGAATCGCCTTTGACTATTCAGAGTGCCCAACCCTTAACGTTCGTTTTCAAAACTGTGCAACTCACCGAGTGGCCCACTGAATGAATGGCAAGTTTTGTGGACTTTCGTTCATGGGGGGCCATACAATAAATTCATTTATGTGTACATTTAGTGACCGTACACCAACAGAGTTTTCTGTGAATATCTTGAGAACCGTAGGGCCTAGGATGATCAATTTTTTGCGTATGTTTGCCTCCAGGGGTCATGTTAACCCATTCCATATGCACACATGTGCATAAACAGATATTCACACACACATTCACAGTAATCATACGTATAACACATACACACACACAGTAGACATATGTACTGTACTCATGCATGCACATGCACACACACAGGCACACCCACAAGCACATAGACACGTACACGCACACATGCATACAATTCAAGAATTTCTCAGAATTATGAACAGGCAAGATGGGGGGTGGGGTTGTATAAAATGTATTTTACATGTGAAATTTATGAACTAATCATGTTTTGGTACTGTGCATAATGCAATTCAGTGAGACAGTTAGAATCATATATGCCTTTCACCTTTTGTTTTTAGCCAGCAGCCAGACCAGCAGATACCCTGACTTTGCTGAATTACTGAAGCTAAGCAGGCTTAGTTAGTACTTGGATAAGAAACCTCCTTGGAAGTAGGAGTAGGTTCCTGCTGGAAGTGGTGTTGGTGGCTGGCCAGTAGGTGACACTCTTCCCTGTGGCCAAAAGCCACCAACGAATATCAATCCCAATGTCCTATTGCAGTGACACTGCACTGCAGGAGATGTTTTCCTTTGCATGAATGTTAAATTGAGGTCGCTCTGCGGTACATCTAGTTTGACTTAAAATAAGTCAAAATCTTCTTAAATTAAGATTTGCCAGTGGAGTAAGTAAAGATAAAATTACTTACTTCACTGGCAGATACATTTACTTGTTTTTATGTCTTAATTTATAAAGATTTTGACTTATTTTAAGTCAAATAATCTTACAAGAGACCTCAAAGTAAGTATCTTTTTTACTAAAAACAATACTAACTAGATTTTCTATCTTAATATAAGTTTATAACACTTGGTAGGATATCATTTTTTGCAGTGTGAAAAATGGTCAAGCGCAATCAGACGTGAGATCAATTCAACAGGCAGTGGGAAAGTTGATAGAACAGGCTGTGCGTTTTGTGGAGGTTGTTTTTTTCTTCAATTGACCTAAGATTATGAGCTGTGTGCATGATTCTGCGGTGAAAAAGTACTAAAGCTGAAATGTGCAACATGATGAAACGGGTATTAACAGTGTTAAATGAAATGCAACATCAATGACGAGCCTAAGTCTCTGTTCTGGTGTCTGGTGGCTCAGTTTCAACTGGACACACAGTGGGTCTTATCTGAGGCCTGTCTGATGAGGGATGAGGATGGTTTAGACCCCTGTGGTTGCTGGGTAACTGCGATGACTACAGAAACATGGATGTGATGAAGTTTGGAGGTGTAAACAGCCTTCAGATGTGCCAAGTTCGATTTAGAATTAGCAAAACATTGTCTCTCCATTTACTCTCTACTCATAACATTTTCTTTTTTTTTTTCCCCACCTCTTAATGCACAACTTTATTTCCATGATCTGATCTCTCTCTCCTTCCCCATCTTCTATCTCTCCGCGTCCCAGTGTCCCTGTTCGCCTGCTCGAAGTCCGCTTCACTGACTGACCCTCTGGCCTCACCGCTCCTCTCGGCTCACGCTTGGCATTCTAATTCCATCTCCCTTTGTAATGAAAAAATAAAATAATTATTATAATGAAAACACATGCACAGCATCTTAATGAAAGGTCCTGACTTGTGCTCAGGGAGTTATTGCTATCTAACAAAACAACCACAACGACCACAAGTTCAAGTTTATTTATATAGCCCATTATCTTACACAGCAGTGGTCATTCAATGTGCTTTATATTTTGTGCATAAGAGACTAAATTAAGTTTTAAAGACTTGATTAGGACATATAAAATAAATGGCGGCACAGCCAACAATAAAAAGGATATACTTAGTAGTCAGAGACTTTCTAATGAGGAGACACAGCACTCAAAAAATCCTCCATAGAAATGCATGGGGTTAGTTTGTAACCCCATGTAACAGTAGTTTGTAACGCATATCACACCCCTTCCGCGGCAAAACGTTGACATGTGAATACATTGAGCCAATCATGTTGTGTGTTGTGAATACATTGAGCCAATAATGTGGTGTGTTGTGAAGACATCGTGCCAATGATGTGTTGTGATCTCGCCGCTGGAGCAAGAATGGTGTCATGAAACCTTGCGCATGCGCATTTCTGCCGAAATAGATGCCTGATAAGTGCCCAAAAAGCGTTGCAATATGGCCGCCGAGTAGAGGGACTTGCCTAAAAGGACTTTGGTACTGTTGCTTTCTATTAGAGAAATGTAAATATATATTTCCATGTCAATGCAATACTCAAATACTCCTGTTCAATGAGTGCCGTTATGGCAGACTTGGGGAGCCTGGGATCCCGGGACCTCTGAGAAGGCAGTTGTGTGGGCTAGTAAGGACACATACAAACAGTCTTAGTTGAGATGGTGAGGACTCTACTAAGAGACAAGAACCTGGTGGGGAGCTTCCTTAAATCACAACCCTACAGAGCTGACAACCAGTTCTGCTGAAGTCATCAGTCAGAGAATTAGTCCTGTGGAATCTTAAAGAGCTCCAACTGAACCCGTGGACTGTGTGCTGGTCGTCCATTTTCAGAGTAAGAGCCTCATTGTTGAAGCACTTTTCGTTGTTTGAGGTATTAGCTCACCGCTGGCCACCCCATCTCTTTCAGGCTGTCATTACTGTGCTTGTTTGGGGAGGAGCTCCTCTCTACATACTGTATGTCACTCATATCTGACATTCAACCAATCAGGAGGTAAAACTCTGTCAGGTGGACAGGGCTACTAATGAATGCTCCATTCCGGAATCTGTTATGTTAAACATACCTCGCCAAGGCAACCATCTGTCAATTTCAAGAGAATCCCACCCAGTCTCGCTTGAGTGAAGCTCACTGCGGACGATTCTGTGATACAACCAACCTGCGCTGGCTGCAAATACACCCCTGGCTCCGTAACACCGAACAGCTGTGTTTTAATTTGGTTCTGTGCTTGTGTGAAATTAAGTGTGTGTGTAAGTGTGAGAATATGTCAGTGTGAGAGTCAGTTCACACATTTGTGTGGAAAAGAAAAGTGGAAATGCTAAACAGACTTAAATCTCTCTCCTCTCCAATCTTTCTTTCTCTCCTCTTCTCCAAGCTCTCTATCTTCTCCATTCTCTCTATTCTTCTCCTGGTCATTACTCTCCTCCTCTCCAGCTAATGGGGGTTATGGCATCTGTCTCGGTGTCATACACACACACTCACTTCACCAACCATTCAGCCATGGTAGCACTAAATCATGTAGTCCAGGACACACACATGTACACACAGAGTACAACACACATTCCAGCACAGAAACACATTGTTTCCATGCATACACAACCCCATCTGTGCCAGCATACATGGATTTACACATTAACAATCTTAGTCCAATTTTAAAAGTGCCAAGCAACAGTACATTGAATATTCACGTAATGTGACTGTATCTTGTGTTGATTAATGTTCCACAAGTTCAAGTTCCAACACAACTGGCTTTTTGAGAAGCCAGAACCACTGATGTGCATTGTGTGGTCTGGCTACAATGTTTTTGGTAGACCCCAAATTCTAAAATGGATAGTTCCAGTCCTTGATTATGTGTCTCACTGAAATCCAGCCCGAACTTAGCCCTGCCCACAACATTTTAGGTTGGGAAGTTCGGTCTGGATTTGTTCCGTTGAGAAACAACTATGCCCGAACAAGAGGTTTGAAACGTTGAAGGATTGTTCGAAGATTGAAACGTGGGACGAATGAAACATTCCAGTTCCCTATCGCAGAGACTGCGATCTAACACATGGGACGTGACGTAGCCACGGATCCAATCAAAGCACTTTTCAATCACGCCGATAGGCTGAGAAGGCGTCAGTCAATCCCTGAGCCCGCCCCCAGGGCTACAAATATTCATGACGGACACCGCCTCCGCCTCTTTCTATACTTCGCTTCGAAGTGATCCATCCGAGTATTTCACTAACTATTCGTATCACGTCCTCAGATTGGAGATTGCTCTCAGACTCGAGAGTAGCCTATTCTTATTCGACTCTGTGAGCCTTACTCACTTAAGCCGGTGAGTGGATTTTCGCTGGTCACTGGTTTTGAGTGCCACGAGTTGGATCAAACTAAAGAAGTTAACGTTAACGTTAGCTGGCAAGCCTGCTAGCCAAGTAGCTTGCTAGTTTCTGTCAGGCCTGAGTTTGTAGATAACGTGAACTGTTGCTTCGGTCGCTTTACTGTCTTGGTGAAGTGAACCGAGCTTGTATTTGTTGACTAAACTTTTCTTCTCTTTCTCAGAATGTCGAGACAGTTGCACAGCAGGGATAAGGGGGACCGGCACTGACGGTGCATTGTTTGCCTCGACAGAGAGCACGCCAAGGCAGCTTTATCTGGCGGCCCCCCCCTGCGACTTTTGTGCCACCTTAACACTTGCGAAGGCGAACAAACGTCTCGCTTACTGGATTCGCAGGGAGGCGAGGGAGTCACTGTGGCTCTCACTGGCTCAGCTCTCAGATCGAGAGAAGACCCCGACCAAATATTCAGTGTGAAGCCCAACCTAGCAGGTTGTGTAGAAAGCTGGCGCGCATGCGCGGTCTCCCCGTGGGTGCTCAAAACAGTGTCAGTGGGTTACACGTTGCAGTTTGCTCGCCCCCCACCAAAATTCAGCGGGGTGATCCAGTCTGTAGTCCCGGAGGAGCAAATCCCCTTTTTGCAGTCTTGCTAAAAGATGCAATTCAAGTAGTCCCACAGGGGAAAGAGAATGCAGGTTTTTACAGCCGCTATTTTCTGGTCCCAAAATAGACGGAGGCTTTCGGCCAATCTTAGACTTAAGAGTGCTGAAAAAATCCCTCATGAAGAGAATATTCTGCATGCTGACCAACCGCCAACTCTTTCAATTCATAAAGCCAAGCGATTGGTTTGTGACACTAGACCTGTTGGAGGCCTACTTTCACTTCCGGGTGGTCCCCAGACACCGGAAGTTTCTGCAGTTTGCATTCAGAGGGACAGCGTACCAATTCTGTTGCCTACCGTTCGGGCTAGCGCTCTCACCTCGTACCTTCACGAAGTGTGTGGAGGCGCCCCGCTGCCCGTCTGTTCAATTTCATCGACGACTGGCTGCTATGCAGCAGCTCTCAGGAGCTGGCGGTGCAGGAGACCCACTTAGTGTTGTCACATCTGCATCGCCTGGGCTTTGCGGTCAACATGAAAAAGAGTGTTCTCCGACCCAGTCAGACGTCACGCTATCTGGGCATGGTGTTGAACTCTGTGACCATGACAGCCACCCTCTCTCAGGAGAGGAGGAAAGCCATAATGTCGTGCGCTGCCCAATTCAGGCTTGGTCAGAGGGTCACTTCTCTTCTCTGCCAGAGGCTTTTGGGCATGATGGCGTCCGCAGCAGTCGCCCTGCCGCTGGGGGCTGCTACGCATGCGGCCTTTTCAAAGGTGGTTCCTCAACCCCAGAGACAGGCACCGCAGAGCGGTGGTGAACTCGAAATGCAGGAAAGCCCTGGCGATATGGAGGTCCCCTCGGTTCCTCAGTGCCGGGGCCCATCTGAGCTTAGTGACGCACCGCATGGTGGTCACGACAGATGTCTCATTGACTGGATGGGGAGCTCTATGCAATGGGAGGTCAGTGAACGGGTGCTGTTCAGCTGCACAGGCCAAATTGCATATAAATGTATTAGAGCTACAGACGGTTTTGCTGGCGCCGCGCCATTTTCTTCCCATGTTGAGGGGTCACCATGTGCTGGTCAGGACAGACAACACAACGGCCATGGCGTATATAAATCTCCAGGGAGGTGTGCGCTCCTTGTCTCTACATCTCCTAGCGAACCGCTTACTGTTATGGGCTGCGGAACACCTCCTCTCTCTCAGGGCGGTGCATGTTCCGGGCCATCTCAACTATGGCGCGGACCTGTTGTCCAGGGGGAATCCTCGAGCGGTGGACTGGCGTCTCCACCCGCAAGTGGTCGGTCAGATATGGCTGCGTTTTTACAAAGCTCAGGTGGACCTGTTCGCCACGAGGCAGAACACTGACCACTGTCAGCTGTGGTTTTCTCTAGGGGGCGACGATCCCCCGCTGGGCGTGGACGCATTGGCTCACCCATGGCCAGACATGCGTCTTTATGCCTTCCCACCAGTGCCTCTTATTCCACATGTGCTTAACAAGGTTGTGGAGGAGAGGAGAGAACTGTTGCTGATTGCACCCTTCTGGCCCAGCAAGCCGTGGGGTTGCAGATTTGAACCCTTCTGGCCCAGCAAGCCGTGGGGTTGCAGATTTGAACCCTTCTGGCCCAGCAAGCCGTGGGGTTGCAGATTTGAACAAGATGTCGGTGCAGCCACCCTGGGAGCTGCCTCTCAGGAGAGACCTCCTGTCACAGGCAAACGGGACTGTGTGGCACCCCCGCCCAGAACTGTGGCAGCTCAGAGCCTGGCACCTGAACGGAGCAGGTTGCTAGCCTCAGGTCTGTCAGACGCAGTGGTCAATACGATTCAAAGTGCGAGAGCACCTTCAACCCGCTCTCTTTATACTGTGAAGTGGTGTTTATTTGAACGGTGGTCTGCCCCACGGGGGCATGACCCCATCACATGTACATTGGGTGTCATATTAGAATTTCTACAGCAGATGTTTAATGAGGGCAAAGCCGCTTCGACCCTTAAGGTTTATCTGGCGGCCATTTACGCATGCCACGTGGGCATTGATGGGAAAACCCCGGGGAGCCATCCGTTGGCATCACGCTTTATGGCTGGTGTGAGGCGCCTTTGGGTGCCTCATAAATCTCTGCTGCCTATGTGGGATCTGTTGGTGGTCTTGCGTGCGCTTACAGGGCCTCCCTTTGAGCCCCTGGGAGAGGTGGACATAAAATGTGTTTCATTAAAAGCAGCGCTCCTACTGGCGCTGGTGTCAGCAAAGCGTGTAAGTGACATGCAAGCCCTGTCTATCAGCCCTTCATGTCCTCAGTTCTCTGGGGATAGAGATAGGGTGATTTTGCGCCCCAATGCTGCTTATACACCCAAGGTGATCACGACACCTTTCCGTAATCAGGTGATTGAGCTTTCCCCCCTTTGCATCAGCGGAAGATGAGCAGATGAATAAACTGTGCCCAGTGCGTGCCATCCGGTTTTACATGGAGCGCACAAAGAGGTTCAGACAGTCAGATCAGCTGTTTGTGTGCTTTGGCTCGCAGGCTAAAGGCAGAGCTTTGACCAAACCAAGTCTATCACGTTGTATTATCCTACAGGAGTCTGTCTTTAAAACCTCCTGAGGGGCTGCGTGCTGCTCACTTTACTCGGGGGGTGTCTTCCTCCTGGGCTCTCTTAAAGGGAGTCACAGTGGAAGACATTTGCCGTTCTGCATGCTGGAATTCTCACCACACATTCATTCGTTATTACATGTTGGATGTAGCCTGGCCATTTGCCATCCCCTTGGTACGCTTCGCTTCTACAAGGGTCTGGGATCTCGGCTATTGACGAACGTTTGCAAGCTGGATGCGTGGACTCTGTAGAAGTTTGAAACGATTGGATCTGATTTCACCCAATCGCTAACGTTTAGCAGTGACGTATGTTATGCTCCAGCTCGATCGTGAAGTAAGCTACACTACAACGCTCAGAAATTGCCCACAACAACCATTCCCCACAAAAGCGAACAAGATGGATGTAAATGACCATGCCAGCTTTGCGATACAAATGTAAGAGTTAGTGGAAGAATAGCAAATAGCAGATTACTATTCAACAGTAAGGTTGAAGATAACATATTGTAACGCCGATGAGAAGTTAGGAGACGGGGAGGCTGATATATCGTTCCAAAACTCCAAAAAGTTTTTTTCCTATACAGGAGGTGTCCACTACAAAACAACAAACTGATCGCTGATAAATCACGGTCTCAATCCTCGTCATTCACACTCATCGGCCAACAACGCAACACAACTCACTCGCACGTAATCCACTTCTACTCTGACTAAACTTAGACGTCTTAGAACCCCCTATTCTATTCCCTCCCCTTATCAATCGCTAACCTATCTGAACCCCTAAATATTCCCTCCCGGACACCTCCCCCCAATCAAAACACATCAGAACTCATTGACACATTCTATGACACAGGAGGGAGAGAGAGACACAAACACTCGCACACGCCGGGAACACAGAAGACACAGGGGAACACAGGGGAAAGCCCAACACGGGGGCAAATAGCCTCGGCGACACAATATCATCACAATTGTCAAAGCCAGATGTGATCATTGAAAACTCGCCGCTTCGTTCATACCGGGTCTGCCGCACATGCTGTAATTTAATATCGAGGCTACTGCGCGATACAAATCAAACGTTTCCCAAGTCCCATAGGAGATAGGGCCACGACATCTTTGCCCGAAATAAAATGTGTTAAACACTCCTTTTGTTCGGACTTCAGTTCCTGAATATTTGGAAGCGTAGCCAGCACGGACTGAATTGCTTCATTAACTTTGCCAACTCCTCGAGGACTACAATTCAAACACAGCGCAGAATCTCGACGTCGTCTCTCACAACTCCCACCTCCTGCTCGCTGATTGGCTCGGAGCCGAATTCTCCGTTGCGAGCGAGGCCAATAGCCGGAATCCCAGACGGAGTCGTGGAGGGAGATGAAAATCAAGCAGAAGTACGTAGGAAGGCAATTAAGGCCAGGCTATGTTGGATGTGGCTGGGCCTAGTTTTTTACAGGAGGTATTGGGGCGGGGACTCAAACGTCACCTGGAGCCCTGTAAAAAAAAAAAGAGAGAGATATCTCACACTGTGCATAAGCAAACCACACTGTGTATAATAATCTCGCCAGGCATGCTGCCAGAGGAGGGCTAGCCCTGTGGGTTAGTGCTCTTGGTCTCCACTGTAATCCATGCGTGAGGGAATACGGTCCCATATGTTAAATCGCAGTCTCTGCGATAGGGAACGTCTGGGTTACATGTGTAACCTCGGTTCCCTTAGCAGGGACCAGATCTAACACAACGTGGCGTTTACAGTGTCTTCCTGAGCATCTGCGCTCAGTATTGCAAGAGGCGGAGGCGGCGTCCGTCATGAATATTTGTAGCCCTGGGGGCGGGCTCAGGGATTGATTGACGCCTTCTCAGCCTATCGGCGTGAGTGAAAAGTGCTTCGATTGGATCCGTGCCTATGTCATGTCCCATGTGTTAGATCTGGTCCCTGCTAAGGGAACCGAGGTTACATATGTAACCCAGACATTTTCTCCGAGTGCAATGGAGATAGATATCATTTGGACAAAACAGAGCATGTTAACCTCCATCTATCAGCCAAATATCTTCCTGTTATGTATTTTTATCACAAGTTACAGGTGATAAATGATTTTAGATGGTCAAAAGTAAACTTAATTAGCGGTTACATTTTTTTTATTATTAAAGAGTGTTTTTCATTTAAAGGTTTGACGTCAGCAGACCATTTGGTGTCCACAATCCCAGACTTTCATATTGCATGCTTGTTTACAAGGGATGCAAAACAGGCTATATTGGCTAAGGCGAGACAAATGAAACAGCTGTTTCAATTGTTCAGACCTGTCAGTAAACCCATGTATTCTAAGTATATGCACAAATACCTGTGTTTATACTATATTTTATGCAGGTGAGACATGGACAAGCAGTTTTAGAAAGATGTAAATATATTTGTGGTTATCAGGTAGGGGATCGAGTTTTGCCATGTTACCCATGGAGACTGAGGGGCTGTGGGTCATGAAGGGCACTTATTTGGATGTACAGTGGCCTAACCCACATATAAACATAGTGAAATAGTATTTTGCACTTTAGAAACATGATCTAGCTGTTCTAGCTATAAAAATGGCAGAATAATCCATATGTGCATATTTCCATATGCTTCATGATGACTGCAATGAGTTGTTAACAGACATTCATTAAGACGTATAGCCCCGCAGCAATCTATCTAAGATGACACTTTTGAAGTAGGCCTATCATTCATGATACAGTGTATTGTGGGAAGCTTACATAGCTTAAACTCAATGTTTCTTTCATCCCCCCTCATGTCTGTTTCAATCATCCCAACCAGGATGGACGAATGAAACAAAACACACTATTTCAGCTTGTGTAGGACTATCAGTGCTTCCTGAACATATTGAACACACTTTTAGAAATACCGTGATAATACCGAAAACCGTGATCATTTTGGTCACTATAACCGTGAGGTTAAATTTTCATACCGTTACATCCCTAATCGTGACTAAATTTAAGATGGCGGCGAACGGTAAACATCATGAAGGTACTGTCTGTATAAATCGTCTTGTAAATAAACTACCAGTGTTTTTTCAAAGTTCTCAATGTCTCGTTTTAAATGTCAAGGCCCTCGGAAGTCTACCAATGAAGTATGGAGCTACTTTGAGCCTCGTAAATGGTGTAAAACAGTGATTTATTTGCATGGCTAGGTCGATGCCCGATGCACCCCCTTTGAAAAACTGTTGGTAGCATCGGCTAACTAGCGCCCCAAGTGCAGGGGACAAGCCGAGATGAGCTATGAGACATACGTTCACACTCGGTATCATGTTTCAACACACTGCAGGTCAATATCACACCGGAATTCTCCTTTAAAATGACAAATGTACCCAACACTGCATTTCTCTTCTATGCTATCTACATTTGGAAACTACACAAATATTAACCCTCACTGGTTTTTTTTTAAAGTTTTGAACAGTCATGTTTCAGGGCTTGTCTACTGAACTACTTGGTAAGAACGTGATCTTGATTCATAACTCTCTCTTCATTCATATTTATCCATTTGTATACTAAGCACATTGTAAGGGTCCTGTCTTGTTTTGTTTTCCCTGTTTAGTGTTTTTTCCATCTTGTCTGCTCCTCATGTGACTTCCTGTTGTCTTTGTTACTTCCTGTGTGCTGTCCCATTTGCTCCTTTGTTTGTTTTGTCATGTGTTTCTGTTCCCTGTGCCTGTGTCTCCGCACCTCACCTGATCCTCGTTAGTCTATTAGTTTAATTATGATTTCCAGCCCTGTGTTCACCTGTCTCTTGTTTTACCTTATTCCTTGTCCACCTGTGCCCTGTTAACCCCTGTGTATTTGAACCCTCTGTCTCCCCTCAGTCTTTGTTGTTGTAATGTTGATGTATGTGGTTTGCTATGTTCTATTAAAGATTCCTGGGGGGTATTCCATCAACCTCGCTAATGAAGGTGGCGCTTAACAGAAATAGCCTGGCTTAAACTAGCGTAGACTTTCACTTGGGGCTGAAGCCGTTCCATTAAGTATATATACTCTTTTGATCCCGTGAGGGAAATTTGGTCTCTGCATTTATCCCAATCTGTGAATTAGTGAAACACACAGCACACAGTGTACACACAGTGAGGTGAAGCACACACTAATCCCGGCGCAGTGAGCTGCCTGCATCAACAGCGGCGCTCGGGGAGCAGTGAGGGGTTAGGTGCCTTGCTCAAGGGCACTTCAGCCGTGCCTACTGGTCGGGGTTCGAACCAGCAACCCTCCGGATACAGGTCCGAAGTGCTAACCAGTAGGCCACGGCTGCCCCCAAAAAGGAGTGTGTGTGCTCCTTTGGGCCTTATGGTGGTGTGAATGGCTAGCCAGGGCCAAAGCCACTCTGACTGGGGAGAGGAAGGAGTGCCTGGGTGTGTATCCATTAACTCAAGTTAGCGGCATCTTGGCCTCGATTATTCAAGCGAGGTTTAGTTCAGCTTCATCTCTGCTCGTGCGCAAGGTAGAACAGTAGACCAAAACAGTAGATTGACGAAAAATGATATGTCGTAAAATTAAGACAATACTATTTCTGTTCGATTTGGCAAGCGCCATCTACAGGATTTTCATCGAAAGTCATCAAATTTAACATCGACAGAAAAAAAAATAGGTTGCCTACAGAAATTGCAGAATAATGAAAGTATACATTTAAAACAACAATGCTAATAGTTTGAAATCAATTGCGAGTTTGATTGGCTTCACTCTTGCACACAGACTATACAGTCTATGCTTGAACAAAACGAGCGAATGAATAAATAGTATAAACTCAAAAACAACTTATGGATATGCATAGGGATATTCAAAACGATCTATAGCTTACGTTCTTAGAATAAAATAGTTCACTCCAAATTATTGTCTAGGTAAAATAAATTAGTATCAACATAATAGCCTATTGTCTCCCATAAGTCCCAAAGTTTGAAATAAAATTATCTGAAATGCAATGGCTTTCAATTCAATTTATGCCTAGTATTTAATCTGTGTAGCACATAGTTGATTTGACATTCATGAACAATCGTCGACACATGAAGCAGTTTTAATTATTAGCTGCCTAGTCTACAGAATTATCCTTTAGCTTGCATCAGATATAATATAGTCCACTGGCAAAGCTGTCACTGAACAGCCTACTAAATGTGCATGACCCTTTATCAGCAGTAGACATATGTCTTCCATCAAAGATTATAACTAAAAAGGCCATTATCAAGGTGTAGCCTTAATACTTCGTATGGGAAGCGAACCTGCGAAAACGCAAGAATAATTACTTTCCTATGCCGTCTCGCTGCACGTTACACCACCACCGAACGTAATTGACGCAGAGTAGCAAGATTCCTAGAACCACACGCATGTGAAGTTAAAACATTTTAAGTAGCATAACCTTCATACATTTTTTGGAGCTAGTGAATGTGTAAATCCATGCATGGTGACACTGTCTGGAAAAACATTTCTAGGCCTACTTCTATTTTTGAAGTTGTAGGCTACAGTGATGAATGCACAGGTTGACGGAATCATATTTTTGAACTCGTTTTCCGACTGACAGATTTTTTTTTGCAACACAGCTTAATTTAGCTTGAAAGTTAACCTGCTATGGAGCAGGCTAGTTCTGTGGCATAAATTCCCATAGTTACCAAGCTGGGATTCATGTTAACCTCATTAATGGAACGGAATTCTCACTAAAATTAGCGAGACTTATCGAAATAACCTAGGTTTGGCCTTTAGCGAGGTTGATGGAATACCCCCCTGGTTTGCTCCCAAGTTTTCCTCGCCTCAACTTGCCCTGCCCTAACCTGACTCTCGCCAGATGAATTTCGTGCCGCCTAGCTCCACTCATCCATCTGGGATCGATCCATTGGAGTGGTGCTTCAGAAGGCTGGGCCTTATTAAAAAATCCTTGCATAAGATTGCTACTTCAACCACTCACATCAAAGCCAACCCGTGACGCTGAGAACAGTCTCACAGTCGCTTCTACGCTACGTCGCATCTATGAAACTCCCGCCCTGCGTCCTGATTGGCTCTACCATACAATCTCGTGCTGAAATCACTCTCAATGGAACCGATCCCAGATGGATGTGAGTGGAGCTAGGCGGAACGAAATTCATCTGCCGAGAGTCTGGTTAGCCCTGCCCTACTTCGGTCCAGCTATTCCCTGCAAACCGTGACACACGTAGTGTAGGAAATATTAAGTTCATTATTATATTTTTTGACACATCAGATATATATTTACTGGAAACAAAAGTTCCATACTGATTTCCTAAGCTGTATGCGCGGTCTGCTTTTTCAGCCTCGCTCCAGGGCTGGCCTTTTCCAGAGGGCAAAGCAGCAGTGGAAGGCCAGCCGGCCAGGGAAGACGGGGCTGCACCGACTGCTACCCACCCTCCTCCTGCCACATCTACTGCCACCTAGCCTGCTTCCCTGGTTGCTTAATCCGATCCGGAGCCCCGGTTATCACAGTAGGTGAAGGAGATGAAAAAGGTGGCCTGAGAGTCAACAAAAGAACAACTGCATCAGTCTGCTAGCCTGATGAGCCAGACCCACATTAAAATGTAGGGTCTGGGGACTCACCATTCGCAGTGCTCAGTCCGAGGGGCGGGATAATCGGTTGTCTTTCAAATTCCCTCTGCAAGCAATAGGATAGCGCTACAACTCAGGAGTCCCATGCGTTTTCCCACCAGTGGAGCTAGTTGGCTAGTTCAAACTTTTGCCAATTTAAAAAAAGCTTAACTCGTGTCACGCTGTTCGCCAACAGCAACATCCACCTTCTTTGTTTTCAAGTAGCAGGGAATTCGACTCTATACATGTGATTGGATAACTTTGATCACATGTGATGTGATCAAAGTTACATTTTTCCAGCTCGCAAGCTAGATTTCTAGGCTATCAGTCTGCTGCTTCATCAAAAGTTGACCATAATGATGCCGTCTGTCAGAGATACATGACATTCTATTCAGACACTTCCGGTCGGCTAGCTACGGCTAGTAAGCTTCATTAGACGCAGCAGAAGAAGATCCTTATAAAGTGCTTTCTTTATTTTTACCTAAAACCCAATGCATGATCTGATTATTTAGTCTAAAATGCTAAAACCAAAACACTTATTGACCTGGCCGTATTACAGAAAACTTCTTAACTCGCAAATCCTATCTTATCTGTTTGGTAACCATGGTAAGTATGTTTAGGCTCTGGTTTAAGAAAATAAGGTGAATACAGTCTTCTATCGACTTAAGGCCTTCCTATCATTTGGAGGTCTGATGTTTCCACTTCGTAAAAGAAGGTCTCGATAGGAGGCAGCACACAAGGTTTTCTCAAACACCATTACTACTGTATCTACCTAAGGCTGCTTAGGAATGCAGCCAATTAGCATGGTGTAAAAGGTGAGACATCTGAGGGTGTATTAGAGGAAGTGTTGGGCAAGTTACTTCAAAAACGTAATACATTATATATTACTTGTTACTGTCATTTCAAAGGATTTTTTATAATTACGTAAGAGATAATGTATAGAACGTTTGCAGCGGTAATTAGGTGAATATATCGTAGAACGTTGGGAAATCCCATTCAAGTCAATGGAGCGTTCTACTGGCATTGTGAAGAGCTGTGTAAAGTGCTTTAAATGAAATTTAAGTGCTTAGGTCTACTGGGACTCATAAAATACAGCTCAGACATATTCAGTCAAACTTCACACAAAAAGTTAGCTTGACTATACAGGAAAATATGAAAATAAAAAAATAAAAAGTTAATTTTCAGTAGCCTACTATTTCAACTCATTAGTTCAGAAGAGTCACGAGATGTTGCTGTGACGTCTACTGTGTGTGTGATATAATTAGTTTGTGTCATTCCATTTGTGTGTGTGATATATTTTAGTTTGTGTCATCTTTTGAAGATGACTGCAGAGTCAGCAGTCGAAACTGTCAAGGTATGACAAAACATTTTAAGCCTGAATAGAAAAAGAAAGAAAAAAAAATCTAGTCTAAACCGGTTACTGCCAAATATAGAACCGAGGTAGCATGCAGCCAAACAAGGCGGGTACAATGGAAATGGGAACACAATAGCTAGATAGCTGATAGCTAGACCTTTGGCTATTGGCTCTGAGGAGATAGCCACATCTTTCAAGATTATAAATAACAAAATCAAAGTGCCTTAACATGAACACGACAAAATGATCTTTGCCTGCACTGGGAGTTGAACTTGTCACCTCCTGTATTGCAAGCACTTATACTTTACCAATACACTACTACATACAGTACATAGAGCATAATCAGTATTATACTATTAGAACATAGGATACACATTCAGTGATTCTATGTAATATTACAAAATATAAGAACTTACGCATTTAACCGGTCGGCCATTTTTTGCCAGGCCTTCTCCCTGGCTTTATTTATGGCCTCTGTATTGCCTTTTTTGGTGATTTCGGCCTTGAACTTCTCGCTATGAGCAAACTCTGCTCTGCACCCGAAAAAAACACAGCCCTCGGTTTTGCAGTCATCATATCGCGTTTTCGACAATAGCATGTTCTGGGCTGCTTATGTACCTCGTGCACGCGCGTATTGGATGATTAAGTTAACCTGGCTAAAGTTAACAAGGCGCGGCTGAATTGTGTTAATGGAACGACTTCAGCCTCAAGTCAAAGTCTATGGTTAAAGCCAGGCTATTTCTGTTAAGCGCCGCCTTCATTAGCGAAGTTTATGGAATACCCTCCTGTTACTGCCAAATATACAAACAGAGGTAGCATGCAGATAAACAAGGCTGGTTAAATTAACCTATAGCCTACTTAAGGTTATATATTGGGGAGCTAACCTATTCCACAACCAACGCCTATACTTGACTGAAATATCTGTTGAAGCGCATCAGGAGAAGGCGCTGAAAGCGTCCATCACAAGACTTTTGCGTTTTGGGGTGACTCCTGAGACCGAAAAGTCTTTCTACTGGTGCGCTGGATGGTGTTGGTGCATTATAACAAAGTACGATTTTTACCCAATTCTTGGAAAACGGTGGAGGCTTTCCATCACAGGGGCAGAATTCAAGTGAGACTTTACCTCTGTTTCAACCGACATGGGTGCATTACCAAGTTGCAAGCCGAGACATTGACCTGTTCATCAAAGGAGAAAAGTCCTTCTCACTTGGGGTGACAGCAGCAGGCTGAGCGGCACCGGGCTGCAGGCTCCTCTATTGTTAGCCAGTTTTAAATCTAGACTTAAGACCAAACTGTTCTCAGATGCTTACTGCTAACTGCACTGAGTTACAAATTCTGAATCTGCCTTGAAAATTATTCTACCTTGTGTCTTTTTAATCATTCTCTACTTTAAAATTATTTTACCTTGTGCGTTTTATGTTTTTTTTTTTTTTATTACTATGATCTTTACCTTTTAAACTATTCTTTCACTATTGCCTTTTTATGCTTTTATTTGTTATTGCTGTTTGCTTTTGTTTATGTAAAGCACATTGAATGACCTCTGTGTATGAAATGCGCTATATAAATAAACTTGACTTGATATGGAACAGTGATTAAACTTTTTTGCCAGATCTACTTCATAGGTGTCCTGTTATTCAGAATTAATAGCCACCATATAGCCAATCAGAAGAGGGTATGTTTTATGTTATGTTATGTATTGTAATGTAATTTTATGTTATCTTATCTTAACTTAATGAGAAGACAGGAATGACCTTAGAGGGTTTTAATTGCATGGAATGATAAATGATCATAACAGATGAAATGTATACACTGAATATGAATCACTAACTAAACACGTTTATTTAGATGTAACTGTTACTTTTAATGTGTGTTCCAGACATCATATAGCCTAACATAATATCAAATGATGTCTGTTGTATACTGTCAGTCAGTCAGGCAAGGTGTTATTTAGACCTTAACCAGAGACTTTTTTAATGTGGAGACACAGCACTCAAAAAATACTCCATAGAAATGCATGGGGCTAGTTTGTCACGCCAATATGGCCGTTGTCTACACATATCCCACCCCTTCCTCGGCAAAACGTCGACATGTGAATACATTGAGCCAATCATGTGGTGTGATGTGAATACATTGAGCCAATCATATGGTGTGTTGTGAAGACATCGTGCCAATCATGTGTTGTGATCTCGCCGCTGGAGCAAGATTGGTGTCGTGAAGCCTTGCGCACACGCATATCTACCGAAATAGATGCCTGACGAGTGCCCAAAAAGTGCTGAGTGGAGGGACTTCCCTAGAATGACTTTGCCTTTGAACTTTGAACTCTCTCACAGCTGAGACAAAATTGGTAACAAACTGCATGTAGTTGTGAAAGGTCATTTTGTTACTGAGGTCTTTTTTCTGTCCGTCCCAAAATTCTTGCATTGCGCCAGCATTCTGTGTACCCTAGAGGAGAGGCAAGGAGATAGAAAGAAAGAACGAAAGAGTTAAACAATATAATTGTGTGTACTCAAAGTATTTCCTCTCATGCTGTATATAAAGCATAGTCACATTAAAGAGCAGTGATAACAATATTTCCAGTACGGGCACATTTATTTATGCACAGGTGTCTCTGTGTGCTTCAATGAAAAGGCAGTTGAATGAATGTGATGAAATAGTGTCTTACAGTCAGATAGTTTCCAAGCTCATTCCGAACTAGATCATAGAACTTATCCTGATTGATAAGGTCATCTTTTCCAGCATACTTCTGAAAGGTGCTCAACAACATTTTAATTGCCTTCTCCAGATCTGGAAGAGCTAGAGGAATAGAGCAAGAAGTACATTAATGTAACTGCTTTGGGGTCAATTCTTAATGTAAACATTAATATTTATATTTGTACAATGTACAACATCAGTTCTTTGACAATCTACACTACAGCATTTCATATTGAAGCAAAATTGGTATTGTAACTGGAATATCCCTGAAATAACAGAATCGTTATTGAATTTAATCAAAATAGAATTGGAAAACAAAAGAAATTTGAACCTTACTTTTATCCATTGTTAAGATTTCTGTACTTGAAATGTATATTATTGCATATTTCATAAGATAATGGATTATTTACATAATGTATACATACTATTTCAGAAAACTTCCAAAACAAGTTTTTTGACATAATGTAAATAATGCTGTGGAAGATTCCAGCTGTGCAAGTTTTGTGGGGATATGTAATAATTAAGATATTTAGCCTATTCACCTGTAATATATCCCTGCATAAGCATATAATAGCCATAAACAGGGTGATAACACACTGAAAAGCTATTCCCAGTGCAATTCTGTGAAAAATTATTTTCAAACTCTAGGGTGGTATACCTTGCCAGAAATCACTGAGACTTATTCCCCTCAGATGGTGCCGACCAACCCCTCCGGCTCAAGGAGAAATAGCATACTGTATCTCCAATATTTCTTAAAAAAAGGCATCTTATCACCAGACCACATACTGTATCCCACAATACATTTACCCATAACTAAAATCCATACCCAAATTCATACTTTTCCAAAACTGGAAAAATGAAAAGCTATGACTAGGAAGAAACAAACTTACCGTCAGTACTCATACTGATTTTCCTACTGTTAATATTCTGTCGTGGTGTAAAAGTTCAGTTTGCGATGGAACGAAACGAAACAAAACTTTTGCATGAAACATTGATTTTATTATCACAGGGCGTGGCTGGCAGATGAAAAGAAGAAGGTGCATTGGTGGAGAACAAGAGAGGAAAAAAAAACATTGTACACTTTCGGCTACCACACACAAAGGCCTCCATCCACCCGAAGCAATTCAGGGAAGGAAATAGAGCATGGCAAGACAGGAACATGATAAAGATGTTAAAGAAAGAGACAAAACCTGTGCATGTGAGGCACACCATAACAGGTATTTGGGTAATTCCGTGTCCAATCAGATAAGGTTGTTGCTGCGCCCTCTTCAGGTTTTGTTCAAATCTTGTCTATATCAAGACTGGCTCCCAAAACCAAGGCATGTAAAAATATTTCTGTGTCGTGTGACGTGTCTCACCCATTTTTTAAAATTGTTAGTTTGGACCCCCCCCCCCCCCCCCACACACACACACACACTTTTGCGGTGCGAAATACCAGTGCTGTATTCAGCATCTGTTTAGTGCTTCGTTGTCATTGTCATTGGATTCTCCCATTTGCGCGTAAATCGCAAGCTTTTCGTAATTCTCCCATTCCGCTTGTCACACACACAGCGACAAGTGCCAAATCCCCCGCAGTGTTGAAGAGATCAATCGTCCCCCTTACTTTTGATAAGGAAAAAAGCCTTATAGGTACGCCAAATAAATAATATTCTATAGCAGGGGTGGCTGACCAGTCCAGCATGAAGAGGCAAAAAACCAATTCCACACAACTCAAAAGAGCCGCACAACAAAAAAAGATGCCCACACTACAACAGTGACTTAGGCCTACAGTTTAAATAGATCTTCTCTTTTTCATTTAAAGTGAGACACTTGGCAGATGCTACAAATTATCGTTTTCAGGAATGAGTAGCAAGCAACAAGGATATCTGAAACACATCACAAATTCCCCATCACTGAATGACTTATTAGCATGAGAAATGCTCCATGTAACAATGCCAAGACCGTCAAATGTTCCATCGAGTGTCTGCTTCTCTGACTGACGTCTATGTATCCTATCGTTACCTTGTACTTGCAAAGGTCAGTGCCTTTGGGAAATGTTCAGGTTCGAAGCTTTACGCATCAGTTAAGTCTGGCATACCAAGTACCAAACTAACGTGTTGAACACGTTTTTTAACAGTGTTATTTTGGTTACATTGACATATCAACCAGAAGGGTTATGCTAGCCTATAAAAAAGATTAATCCTCCTTTTGAATGTCCGTGTTCCTCTTTCTATTTACGCTTAGCGTCAGGGTTTTCCTGATTGCAACAGTAGCATTACACCTGGCTCAAGATACTATCCATAGATTACTGTCCATAACATGACAGTAAAATTATTTTAATTTAAACATTGCAGCCTAACTATTGGCAGTACTATCAACTTATGAAAAGCATTTTCATTTACCAGAAATATAGGCTATTTCAAAAAATAAAAAACTATAAATCCAAGGAGAACTGAGAACATCAGTTGAGCAGCCGCGAGCCGCACGATAGGAGGCAAAGAGCAGCAGGTTGCACCATAAGCTGTATTCTAGTACTTATGTGAGTTTTATTTTGAGACAGATAGATAGATAGATAGATCTATAGATCTGGAAGAGCTAGAGGAATAGAGCAAGAAGTACATTAATGTAACTGCTTTGGGGTCAATTCTTAATGTAAACATTAATATTTATATTTGTACAATGTACAACATCAGTTCTTTGACAATCTACACTACAGCATTTCATATTGAAGCAAAATTGGTATTGTAACTGGAATATCCCTGAAATAACAGAATCGTTATTGAATTTAATCAAAATAGAATTGGAAAACAAAAGAAATTTGAACCTTACTTTTATCCATTGTTAAGATTTCTGTACTTGAAATGTATATTATTGCATATTTCATAAGATAATGGATTATTTACATAATGTATACATACTATTTCAGAAAACTTCCAAAACAAGTTTTTTGACATAATGTAAATAATGCTGTGGAAGATTCCAGCTGTGCAAGTTTTGTGGGGATATGTAATAATTAAGATATTTAGCCTATTCACCTGTAATATATCCCTGCATAAGCATATAATAGCCATAAACAGGGTGATAACACACTGAAAAGCTATTCCCAGTGCAATTCTGTGAAAAATTATTTTCAAACTCTAGGGTGGTATACCTTGCCAGAAATCACTGAGACTTATTCCCCTCAGATGGTGCCGACCAACCCCTCCGGCTCAAGGAGAAATAGCATACTGTATCTCCAATATTTCTTAAAAAAAGGCATCTTATCACCAGACCACATACTGTATCCCACAATACATTTACCCATAACTAAAATCCATACCCAAATTCATACTTTTCCAAAACTGGAAAAATGAAAAGCTATGACTAGGAAGAAACAAACTTACCGTCAGTACTCATACTGATTTTCCTACTGTTAATATTCTGTCGTGGTGTAAAAGTTCAGTTTGCGATGGAACGAAACGAAACAAAACTTTTGCATGAAACATTGATTTTATTATCACAGGGCGTGGCTGGCAGATGAAAAGAAGAAGGTGCATTGGTGGAGAACAAGAGAGGAAAAAAAAACATTGTACACTTTCGGCTACCACACACAAAGGCCTCCATCCACCCGAAGCAATTCAGGGAAGGAAATAGAGCATGGCAAGACAGGAACATGATAAAGATGTTAAAGAAAGAGACAAAACCTGTGCATGTGAGGCACACCATAACAGGTATTTGGGTAATTCCGTGTCCAATCAGATAAGGTTGTTGCTGCGCCCTCTTCAGGTTTTGTTCAAATCTTGTCTATATCAAGACTGGCTCCCAAAACCAAGGCATGTAAAAATATTTCTGTGTCGTGTGACGTGTCTCACCCATTTTTTAAAATTGTTAGTTTGGACCCCCCCCCCCCCCCCCACACACACACACACACTTTTGCGGTGCGAAATACCAGTGCTGTATTCAGCATCTGTTTAGTGCTTCGTTGTCATTGTCATTGGATTCTCCCATTTGCGCGTAAATCGCAAGCTTTTCGTAATTCTCCCATTCCGCTTGTCACACACACAGCGACAAGTGCCAAATCCCCCGCAGTGTTGAAGAGATCAATCGTCCCCCTTACTTTTGATAAGGAAAAAAGCCTTATAGGTACGCCAAATAAATAATATTCTATAGCAGGGGTGGCTGACCAGTCCAGCATGAAGAGGCAAAAAACCAATTCCACACAACTCAAAAGAGCCGCACAACAAAAAAAGATGCCCACACTACAACAGTGACTTAGGCCTACAGTTTAAATAGATCTTCTCTTTTTCATTTAAAGTGAGACACTTGGCAGATGCTACAAATTATCGTTTTCAGGAATGAGTAGCAAGCAACAAGGATATCTGAAACACATCACAAATTCCCCATCACTGAATGACTTATTAGCATGAGAAATGCTCCATGTAACAATGCCAAGACCGTCAAATGTTCCATCGAGTGTCTGCTTCTCTGACTGACGTCTATGTATCCTATCGTTACCTTGTACTTGCAAAGGTCAGTGCCTTTGGGAAATGTTCAGGTTCGAAGCTTTACGCATCAGTTAAGTCTGGCATACCAAGTACCAAACTAACGTGTTGAACACGTTTTTTAACAGTGTTATTTTGGTTACATTGACATATCAACCAGAAGGGTTATGCTAGCCTATAAAAAAGATTAATCCTCCTTTTGAATGTCCGTGTTCCTCTTTCTATTTACGCTTAGCGTCAGGGTTTTCCTGATTGCAACAGTAGCATTACACCTGGCTCAAGATACTATCCATAGATTACTGTCCATAACATGACAGTAAAATTATTTTAATTTAAACATTGCAGCCTAACTATTGGCAGTACTATCAACTTATGAAAAGCATTTTCATTTACCAGAAATATAGGCTATTTCAAAAAATAAAAAACTATAAATCCAAGGAGAACTGAGAACATCAGTTGAGCAGCCGCGAGCCGCACGATAGGAGGCAAAGAGCAGCAGGTTGCACCATAAGCTGTATTCTAGTACTTATGTGAGTTTTATTTTGAGACAGATAGATAGATAGATAGATAGATAGATAGATAGATACTTCATTGATCCCCAGGGGAAATTCAAGGTCTCAGTAGCATACAGACAATACACACATTCACTAACAGCAGAAAAAGTAATTAAAAGTATACACAACTAAGCAATAAGGACAGTAGAAGATAAAGAATATACTAAATATATTAAAATACAAATTATACTAACTAACACTTAATCTAAATCAATTCTAAAAACAGTATCCACATAGTGGTGATTAATCAATCAAGAGGTGCTTGCAATGACTGAGGCAGGGACTGAGCCTGTGATTCTCTGTGCATAGTAAGGTAAGGTAAGGTGCTCTGTGTGAGTGAGTGTCATGGTGATAGTGCAAATGAGTAAGTCCAACAGTGCAAGAATAAAGTCTATATATCTATATATATATATAACTATTTTAAGAAAAGGTATAAGTGTGGCCACAGTTCGGCTGTGGCATGGAGGGAGGGGTTATGCATATGTGCTAGCACGCAAACAGTGAGGCAGAAAGACAGTGGTAAAAAGTGGCTAGTGGACAGACAGTATCCAAACATGGAGGGGGTGAAGAGGCAGACAGACTATGCAGAATTCCATCTCTCCTCTTCCCTTAAGTGAAGCATTGAACAGTTCAATGGCCCTGGGGACAAATGACATGCGTTTCTTGGAGAGGCATACTGGTAGGCTATCAAAAGCATGACATTTTCGGTTAATGGCGGCCTTACATTGTACGATTTTGGTCTGTTTTCACAGTCGCCGACTAAATTTCCAAAGTTGGACAGAAATCATGGGAGTTGTACTGGAATCGCGGCGCGCTCCCGTCAACTAGATCGTTAAGTGTAAGGTGCCAATCTTAGCGGTTTTAAGTCAGTCGGAGTCAGTCCTTTTCTAGTTTTGCCGTTACGACAATATCAAACATGTTTGATATTATCGCGTGGTGAAAATTACAAATGACGTGGAAACAAAACCGAACTGAGATATGTTAACTCGCAATAAAGCTGTTTTCGGGAGCTTTGTCCTAGAGTGCCAACAATCTAGACCATTGTTGATGATTTTTGTACAGCCACAGCATATTCTGTGTTATAGCTATGAACACATACAATGGCTCGATTAAAAGGTGAGACTTTAAGCTCTCGGTGGGTGCAAACCGTGTATTTCTATACGCCTCTGTTCCTGAGAAATCCCAAGCTAAACAGTGGCTAGTTTTTTTCTAGAAATGGAGATATAACGTCTTTCATGAAATATACAAGGAAGTTTATTGTCACATGCATATAGTTACTGGAAGTAAGAAATGCAGTGAAATTATGTCTGGTGTCAGCCTATTTATGCATTTATGGGGGGGGGGGGGGGGGTAAAAAGTGCAGTAGAAGAGGGGTTTAGTAGATTAAGTGGCAAGGGCTGCATAAGAAAGGTGGGGGAGGATTGGGATTGGGGCACCAACAAGGAGCACCCAAGAGCAACAGGGGCAAGGAAAAACTCCCTTACCAAGGAAGAAACCTTGGGCAGATCCACGGCTCAAGGGGCTAACCCAACTCCCAGGGGTCTTGGTGTGTGTGTTGGGGGGATGACAGGGGAGATGGGATAGTGTGCTGTGTATGTGGGGAGAGGGCAGTGTGCAATATGTGTGTTGGAGAAGTGTTGCCTGTTACTTACTTGTGTAAACTTTCCGGGAAGTGATCAGCGAGACCTGGCGAGACTGCCACCTAGTGATAGACCCACGAAAATGGCCTGGTTTTGACCTGACGTGCATGCGTCACTGATTCGACCCAAAGCGGCAACAGAGTTATGATAAAATGTTCAGATAAAATGTCCAGATTGTGCGTTTTCATGAGTTTTCGATCGTCATATATTTCATTTCCATTCATCACAGAGTTCCCAAAATCACATATAAGGTGTGTTAGAGTGTCTAGTTTCGTAATTTAAAAAAAAAAGCTAAAAACGTAATATTACGTTTTTGGCACTCAACGCATTGGCACTCAATGAGTTAAGAAAGGGAGACGCTCCCAGGTTTATTACAAGCCGGCTCGGAGGAGAACGTGAAACAAGTTGCCTTGTTCAAGTCACCTCACAAACTCAGATGTCACAGCCTTATATTCTGTTAGTAGGCTCCAGTGGAAAAGTTCAGACACGCCCCGGACATATGCGTGCTTAATTGGCGCCGACCACCTATGGTGAAGTCTGGCATAAGACAAAAGCTGGGCCGTCATACATGACAAAAGACTTCATTTGCAAATGGTCGAGGTGTGTCTTCACCAGGCACAGCAGTTAATGCAAATATGAGGGAGACAGGCTGATGAAGTTATTACATTTGTGTACAGTATGTTCTTACAAATAATTTTTACTACATTATTGCAAGTCTTTCTAGTCGTGGCTCATGCAAATAGTGACGTGAACTATCAAAACCAATAGTCACCTCGCTCCAACACCAAACAGGAAGGGGCAAAGTAGGCGACAGCTGTAGCCTATATGATTATTTGTTTTCTTATAATATTTGTCATTTCTTATACATCATTAGTCGGCTCTTCCACGTGACAGAACAACTCTATCGGTTAGGGATGTCACGCATGAAACAATGCCTCAGAAACACGAAAATACGACTTTGAGTTTAGTAAACTATCATTTCAGTTCATGTTTATCTATTGCACGATGGGTAATAATTTAAAGCAGGGGTCCCCAACCTTTTATGTACCATGGACCGGTTTGATTCCCTTTTTTTTTTTACGGACCGGTGGGTGGGGGGGGGGGGGGAACACATGTTCCGTGTTGTGCATGCATTACTTGAAAAGAACTAGCTCCAGTTATGTATGAACAGTGAAGGTAACAAACCCTTAAAAATGTGAAAAACGTGAACTTGAAGAAGTGAAAATTGAACAATATGAACTATGAAAATTGAACAACTTGAAGCTACATCTATCATGTGTGAACATGCTTAACAAAATGTGTAACAAAACATGGGAACTAAACGTACATTACGAATATAATCAGTGGGAGCCCTGTGCTTGTTTCCCTGAAGGTTCCATCTGGGGGTGATGGAAGACAGTGACACCCTCAGTGTGTTTGAAATGTCCAGTCGATTGCGCAATTTGGTCTTAGTTGCAGTCATTGCCGAAAACCTGGCCTCACATAGATACGTGGTGGGAAATCGGCTATCGGGATATTCTGCTTTGGTTTTCATCCAAAAACCCGCCAGAGAGGTTTCCTCATAGCCTACACACTCTTAAGACCACCGTCATTTGCAATTTCGATCAACTGCTCTTCCTCCTGCGCTGACAAGTTAGGACTATTCGGGATATTGACAAATGGGTTGCGGACCCACACATTGGTTTGCCGTGGATCTTTGGAGGATGGGAAGTAACGCTCAAACTCATTTGAAAGCGCATCAAGGTGATCGCGCACCAGCTGCGAGAGAAAGGGCCCTGCCTCAGTCTCTCCCAAAACCCCCACTACTGTTTGGAACATATCAAATACACACCGATCCACTCGTCGTACCCACAAATCAAGCTTGGCTTTAAATGCAGCGACTTTATCTGCCAGTATTGCCAGTCATTCTCCCCTGCAGTGACAGGTTGAGGTCATTAAGCAACCCGAACTAGTCACACAGGTAAGCGAGTTTTGACACCCAGCCTTCATCACTAAAATATGCAGCTAACGGTGACTTTTTTTTCTGTAAGAAATCTCTGTAGCGGCTCTCGCAACTCAAACACTCTGGCCAGTGACCTGCAACCAACTTGGATAGCGTACCACGGTGACCCATTCACCCTCTCTAACAACTGTGCCTCAATATCCTCTGACATATCATCAATTCGCCTATGCACAGTGCTTGCAGAAAGCGGTACCTGAGCTATTTTTTTAGCTGCAGCCTCCCCAAGGAGTTCATTGCACATGCCTTTACCAGCAGGCAGAATTAACTCTTCCCCAATAGTAAAGGGCTTCTTAGATTTAGCAATCCGACTAGCCACTATGAGGCTTTTAGCGCAGCCACGTTCACCGATGTGGTTGCTTTACGCACTAGTTTTTTGTCCTTCTTGCTCGCGTTTCTTACGCTCAAAGAACTCAAGGGGTTTGTCTTTAAGTGTAGGATGCTTGGACTCTAGATGTCGAATTAGCTTTGATGGTTTCATTGCTTCGTTTGACAACTTATAGCCAAATACCACACATAAAGGACTTGGTGCATGCGAGTCACCGGTGTCTGTGAAACCATATTTTAAATATGACTCGTCATATTTCGTATTGAATGACCCCTTCTTTTTCTTTGAGGTATCTGGCTCACCATCATCAGTGGGTATTATTGCGAATTAAATTGAGTTTATTTAGTTTGCATGCATTTTTTTTAAACTCTTCAAAGTCAAAGTCAGCTTTATTGTCAATTTCTTCACATGTTCCAGACATACAAAGAGATCGAAATTACGTTTCTCACTATCCCACGGTGGAGACAAGACATATTTTACCAATTTTAAGTCCACAGACAAACATAACATTCAAGTAAACAAAAAAGTAAGTAAATAAGTAAATAAGAGGGCACATATAATGAAAAAATAAGAGCAGCAAAATGTGGTTGAAATTGTGCATAGACAGTCAATAAAATAAAATACTAGTGCAAAGTCAGGCCAATAAAAGGCTGAGGTAGTTCTGTTTGACCTAAGTAAGAAATAAAGTGGCATAGTGGTGCAAATTATGTAAGAGCAGCAGAAGTGTTGTGTTTTCAGGACAACAAAGTTGCAATTTGCAAAGTGTACAAGTGTGCAAGTGGAGTGGTGCAGGCGGCCATTGTGGGTCCAATGTCCAGGATGTTATGTAGCTGAGGGTGGAGGGGGGAGAGGAGGGAGAGAGTTCAGCATCCTAACAGCTTGGTGTATGAAGCTGTTGGTGAGTCTGGTAGTGCGGGAGCGCAGGCTTCTGTACCTCTTCCCAGAGGGTACCTCTTGTCGTAGGCTACTTTCAAATATCTTTTCCAAATCTTTGCAAATCTTCCCAAAGCCTGTCAGTGTAAGGAGGGCTTTAGTTTGATTTTTAATTTACTTTTGGACTGTTTGATTATATTGCTAAATGTTGGGACTGATGTGCACTGAAATCTGGGGAGGTATTTGATTATCACTATTACGTTCCATGTAGTTGAAAGAGTGTCGGGATTTCCACCCGCTTGGAAGGCAAACCATCCGCTTTCATGCGTTCATTGAACGTCCCCGGTGCTGTAATGGAAACCTTATTGCGTAGCCAAGTAGCCTATTGAGTTATTTTTAAATTATGCATGATTTACTTTTTATTAATTTCGTAGGCTGGAATGCCTCGAGTCGCAGCAACAATTGTGTTTAAATGTAGTAGCGTGCTTCAGCCTCTGGCAAGCTCTGGCAAGGCGGCAATCGACTGTACTTGAGAGCGACATGTTTTTACTTTACGCATGCACTTGGGTTAATTCCCCTCTTAGTGTTTTGTTGTGCCTATACAGTGTTGGGAGTAACGCGTTAAGAAAGTGGCATAATGTAGGCCTAATGGGCCTAATTTGCTGTAACGTGGTAGGCTAATGTAAGGCATTACAAAAAAATTATAAGAAAATATTTTACTCGGGAGTCGGGACAAACTTCAGTAACACGTGTTAATGCATTTTAACACGAAATTAAGTGGTATTTTGTTTTTATAAGCCTATACAAATTCGCCAACAATGTCGCGAGATCAACAGATAGAAAACAGATACACAGATAGAAAAAATCTGTGTAAATTGTAGAATGTTATCTCCTGTCAGCTTGAGCATATGAAGGCAGAACATTCATTCATATCACAGAGAGTAGGCCTCTGACTCTGGGTGGACTTTAAAATGCCGCCTAGATTCAAAAAAGTTAAAGCAGATCGGCTACATACCTTCCAAAATTGCTGCTGGACTGGACGGTGGAAGAATAAAGTTTTTTTTTAACTCATTAACTGTCACCCTGGCGTTCGTTAGGACCGTACCAATGGAGGAGGGACCGCTCATAAACTCCCCTTAATTGATGTAAATATAGACTAGATATAGTTGCGATTTCCGAACAGTTTATGTGAGTTAACGGCCTACCAGGAATCCTCCCGAAGCTCCCGATAGCCACTCCGGGGTTGCATTTAAAGCATTAAATAACTTAATTTAACATATTGCAACTGCATAAAGCTGGTTCCAAATTAGTCATTGAATTAATAGCTTTATTTTGTTATATACGTAGAAGTATCTAAATAACCTGTTAAAATGTTTGCGTCTAGTCCAAAAAATGTTTCCCTCATTTTAGCATCTTACCCAGCGCAGTCTTCCTGCTTTTCACATCACTGCACGGCTACCCCAATCGCAGTTGGTGTCAGAAGCAAAGGGAACTGCCTCATCAGGAGACTGTGCTGAAGATGCCTCCAAAGCCCAAACCACATCCTGCAAGATGATGTTCAAGATGGGGGAAGTGTAGCACCGGATTAAGCTGGGGAACGTATAGCACCTGTACCTGCAATAGGTGGCTCAGCAGATGGCGCTGTGGCTGAACTGGCAGGACTGGTGAAGGCTCTGCTAAAGTCCCAGGCAGCCAGGGATGACTAGATGGAGCGGGAGATGGAACGACAAGACCAGTGCTGGTGGAGAATGCAGCACCAGTTCCATCTACTCCAAGGCCAGGTTGGGGACATCCGAGAGGGCATTGAAGGAGCGAGATACAGGGCAGCTGAAACTGGAGATAAGTTTTGTGGCTGATCCGAAGCTACACCTAAGGAAGATGATGTTGAGCACTTCCACAACGTTTGAAAGAATGGCTACTGTGTGTCAATGGCCGGAGGCAACATGGAACAAGGTTGGTGCCCTTGCTCACAGGGAAAGCCGGCAGTGTTTTTGTAGCCTTAAAGGTACTACATACTCGCCACTCCCGACCGGTAGCGCGACAATGTGACGTCAAAATTGCGTCATTTCCTCTGTTGCACGAGAAATTTCAGCCTCACGCAGGCATCTGATTTTTTTTCAGATGCACGCGACAAGCAGGATGAGCTTGAAGCAAAGATCATGGAGCATGCGTGTCTCTATACAAACATCAACTACACTCGTTTCATATAGCCTAGCCCACATCTTAAATAAACACGATGTTTGAATAGTCAGTTTGAGAAGAGAGGGAAATTAACCTGGCTAGGTTACCAGCGAGAGTTCGTGAATAGTTTGTAAAGTAAATATAGTAAATAGTTTGCTGGATAAGTTAATGAAGCTACCAGAGAGAGATGTAACACAGGGACTTAAGATGAAAGAACTAGGACCCAGGGACATGCCAATAATCCAGCAAAAGGTAACAAAGATATGTATTTTCAACCAAAGGATATCTAAGACCCGAAAAAAATCTCTTTCCACCTTAGGAAATTAGGCTACACAAACTCATCTACACCAGCCAGCTAGCTAAAATTTCCCTCGGGAGGAATAAAGTATCTATCTATCTAGCTGCACACACTTTGGAAACTAGATGGTAATGATTGTAGTTGTGAGTAGCAGCAACCGAAGTCTGAAGTATCATCACAGAGGGTAGTTTTGGTTACGGCGCTCCCGTGACGTCACATTGTCGCGCTACTGGTCGGAAGTGGCGAGTATGTTGAAGGCTATAGACAGCGAAGACACTGAGGACTTTTGACAAAGTGAAAGATGCAATTCTGAGAAAATATGACATAAATGCAGAGACTCACCGTCAGAGGATCCGAGCCACAGAAATGCTGCCAGGAGAGTCTCCAAAAGAGATGTATGTGTGCCCCCAAGACTGCAGACGACGCCATTTGGGCTGCAGGGGGAGCCAGCAAGCTTTCAGTGGCTTATGGACCAGGTCCTGAAGGGCACGAGTGGTTTTGCCGCAGCGTTTTTAGATGATATGGTCATTTTCAGTAAGACTTTTCAAGACCACAAAACACCTTAAGTTTTTCCCCTGAAGTATGACCCTTAAGGCTTAATTTCTCCTTAGGTAGGGGGTTTATTTAAAGGTGTTTAAATTGTTTCTTTAGTTAAGGAAAAACGTTAAGGGATACTGCATTTAAAGGGATTTACCGTCACGAAAATTCTATTGATTGTTTAACAGCTGTAACTAGCTGGCTAGTAGGTGATGTCGTTAGTTAGCAACCCACCGAACACAGTGAAGTTTAATGTTCTTATCATTCATCTCACCTTAAGAAATTATCCAGATAGCAAGTAAAGCATGTTATAGACAATACTAGCTGGCTAGTTAGAAATGATCCTGACTGTCATCAGTGCACCAAAACAAACTTTTTGGTTAATGTTTTGCCTAGCGAACCGAACCGAAGCTCATGGCAGGCTAACAAGACATCCACATCCACATGAAGTTAACGTTAGCCTACCACTAACGTCATGTAAACCACACAATAACATTAAGGCATGTTTCTGATAGGCCTATTTGACAGAGTAAGCATATTAGCAGAGAGGTTTTATTTGAAATTGTATAATTTTCAAAAAAGTATAATTATTGCAAGTTGCACTACTTTTTGTATTGGTTTTATACAAGATGTTTGTGAAATTTGCACAGGAAAAGTTCTGTATTTTGACTGCAAATGTTTGCATTCTGATTAGATTCTTCATTAGAATCATGAGTGGCTCTTTGTAAACAGCATCATTTTCTGGGGCCATGCAAAACTGCATTAGCCTACCACTAGTGTGGAGTTATTCTACATCTACAGTAAAATAGACCATCCTTAGTCAATGTACTGCAGCAATTCCTCTCTCAACCTGTAGAAAATGCTGTGAACATCTGATTATGCATGAAAAAAAAATACCGTCATATAACGTGAAACCGTTAGAATTTTGAAAAATACCGTGATATACATTTTTGGTCATACCGCCCAGCACTTCCATTCCGGAGCTGTTCTCTGCCCAACCCCAAGAAAAAGGTAAGATCATTTTTGGGGGTGGGATGGAACAGAAGGTTCATACATAATTTTTCGGCAAGAGCTGCTGTACTTTCAGATCTCACCAAGGCGGTGGCACCCAACAAGGTAGTGTGGACGGAGCAGAGCCAGCAGGCGTTCCAGGACCTGAAAGAAGTGATGTGTTGAGATTCGGTGCTGCTGAGCTATTCATCCTCCAGACCGATGCTTCAGGAATTGACCTGGGAGCCATAGTTGCCAAGTCCGCTTATAATACGCGACTTTGGGCTTGTTTTTACAGAAAGTCGCTTGGAAAAATGTGGAGTAGTGGTTGCTTAAAAATAAAAATAATATGCGACTCGTTTTTTTACATTTCAATTGACTTTATAATACGAAACTCGTTTTTTTACATTTCAATTGACTTTTTACATTTCAATTGACTGGAACATTAATTCCAGGCATAGGTTTGTTTGTGAGGTTTTCAAAGCAGTTTGCTTGGTCCTCTCCCTGACTTCATGATTGCCCATACACGCGCGAACTGATGGGTCGGGAGAGGGGGCAGCATGTTTCGTCTGAGCCTGTGTGAGTGAATCCAGTGAGACAATGCAGCCTGCTGCGCCGACTATATCCCTCATTCACCTAAGATTTCGCCTATATGGCCTATGCTATCAGGGTAGACTGTGATGTGTGTGATAATCAGAGGCGATTTTCCAGACGTTTCATCATCGTGTTGTGCTTCACTGCCAATAATGCCCTTAACTCTGCATTAACTTTGCTTAAACGACTCCAATTTAGTTTGTATGAAATTTCTATCATACACATCATGAGCGCAGAGTTAATAGAAAATCTGTTTCTGGATGTTTTATTTTTTATTTGTAAAACGCTTCATAGTGTAGGTTAAATTAACAGCTATTCCGATTTGCGCATAGGCCTATCCTAATCAATCGCCCATATACCATAGCATAACATTTTCATTTGAACAACCTGTTGGGACTGTCTAACCCATTTATTTCCATGCATGGTCGTTTACCTACATCGTGAGATTAAGTGACAGTAAGGCGAATTCAAAGAATTATGGACTGACGTGCTGTCAAAGGAGCTGCCCATGCAATTCGCTGTAAATTGCGCACAGTCAGTCAGTCTGAGGATGGCAGCGCGGGCTAGTAAGAGTTCATATAAATCATAGGCTACCTCCTTGTTCTGCTCTGCGTGGACTGGAGTTGTTCTCCATCCCGGCAAAAGACATCACAGTATTCCGACTTTTCCAGGTAAACGAGCTGTCTTGAAATTACATTCTGATGATCAGGCCAAACCTTTGCGTGCATCAACCATGCCAAACGAGCGACAGCGCTGATGGAACTTTTCTAGCATGATATTTGAGGGTGCCATTTGCAGACTCTTAATAAATGAATAAATGGGCAGCCGTGGCCGTACTGGTTAGCACTTCGGACCTGTAACCGGAGGGTTGCCGGTGCGAACCCCGACCAGTAGGCACGGCTGAAGTGCCCTTGAGCAAGGCAACTAACCCCTCACTGCTCCCCGAGCGCCGCTGTTGATGCAGGCAGCTCACTGACCCGGGATTAGTGTGTGCTTCACCTCACTGTGTGTGTGCTGTGTGTGTTTCACTAATTCATGGATTGGGATAAATGCAGAGACCAAATTTCCCTCATGGGATCAAAAGAGTATATATAAATGATAGCTTTGGCTTTGGAAAGTAATTGTTTCACTCATTATACAAATAGGCGCTGTTAAGGCTGTACCTATGCGAGGCCGGGTTTTCGGCAATGACTGCAACTAAGACCAAATTGCGCAATCGACTGGACATTTCGAACACACTGAGGGTGTCACTGTCTTCCATCACCCCCAGATGGAACCTTCTTGTTGCAGGGAAACAAGCACAGGGCTCCCACTGATTATTCGTAATGCACGTTTAGTTCCCATGTTTTGTTCCCATATTTTGTTAAGCATATGTTCACACTTGATAGATGTAGCTTCAAGTTGTTCAATTTTCATAGTTCATATTGTTCAATTTTCACTTCAAGTTCATGTTTTTCACATTGTTAAGAGTTTGTTACCTTCACTGTTCATACATAACTGGAGCTCGTTCTTTTCAAGTAATGCATGCACAACATATGGAACATGGAACCCCCAAACGCCACTCCCATCTTGCCTGTTCATAATTCTGAGAAATTCTTGAATTGTGTGCGTGTACGTGTTTATGTGTGTGTGTGCCTACATGTTCTTGTGCCTGTGCATGCATGCGTACATATGTCTACTGTGTGTGTATGTGTCATACGTATGATTACTGTGAATGTATGTGTGTGTGTGTGAATATCTGTTTATGCACATGTGTGCATATGGAATGGGTTAACATGAGCCCTGGAGGCAAACATACGCAAAAAATGTATCATCCTAGGCCCTACGGGTCTCAAGATATTCACAGAAAACTCTGTTGGTGTACGGTCACTAAATGTACACATAAATTAATTTATTGTATGGCCCCCCATGAACGAAAGTCCACAAAACTTTCATGCATGCATTCGAAGGGTGTCGTAATGATCCTACATCCTAATTATCCTACACTGCTAACAGTGCTAACATGTCCGGTTGTGAGTGAACGCTGGCGCGTCTGGCTGCCGCTGCTCCTCGGTGTCATTCGTGTTTGTTTTGCGTGTTTGCCTAATTAAGTGATTGTGTCCTTGGGTGACTTGAAAGGCGCTTTAAATAAAATGTAATATTATTATTATTACACTTTCAATTTCGTGCAGTTTTGACCATGTCAGCCAGAGATAAGGCAACACCTAATTTTTTGCTTTTTAATTTTTAAATAGGTGGCGCTATACATGAAATAAGTGGTAATGGGATGGGTTGACATGGCCCCTTAAGATCAACATACAAAAAAAGGTGGTCCTCCTAGGCCCTACGGTTCTCGAGATATTCACAGAAAACTGTGTCCGGCCACCTACAGGCCAGTTGGTGTACAGTAAAATAATTTATTGTATGGCCCCCCCATTAACCGAATTCCACAAAACTTGGCGTGCATTCAGAGGGTGTCATAATGATCCTACACTTCCAATTTCGTGCAGTTTTGACCATGTTTGGTCACAGATACCTGCGATTACAACACTTAATTTTTACTTTTTTGTTTTTAACTAGGTGGCGCTATACATTAAATGAGTGGTTATGGAATGGGTTGACATGGCCCCTTAAGATCAACATACCAAAAAAAGGTCCTCCTAAACCCTATGGTTCTCAAGATATTCACAGAAAACTGTGTGTGTGGGGGGAGGGGGGTACAGATCAAAACAAAAAACAATGGTTCCATGCTATCCACGTGGGGCTACATGCCCACCAAGTTTTGTGTACCCCGGTCTTTCAGTGTCCCGGGAATCCTTGACAGAAAATTGGCCATGCGAAAGCGAAAAAGAAAAAAAAAATCTGACTAAACCTATCGCTTGGCGGCGGTCATAAATAATGATAGGCCTAGTCTTGCACGCTGCCCTGTTTGTAACAGTGACTTTAGCATTGCCCATGCCGGGTTAAATGATTGCAAAAGACATGTTGAGGTGAGTTTAAGTGACAATTCATGTGCATATTATTCAGGCCTATAGCCTGCTAGATGGCTAGTGGCCAAGGCTACATGAAAAAACCAAACTACCAAAATCTACATATTTTCACAATTTCTATCTATAGGCCTTCCTTATTTGGTGTACTGACTCAGCAATAAATGCCCATTTTCAGTGTCTGGGCTGTTTGCTTTTGATGCTTGCTGTAAATATCCCCTTGCAAAAACTAACTGCAGTTTTTTCAAGTACAGTTCAGTTATACCACAGTAGGCTACAGTGCAGTATAGTATTTTCATGTCCAAAATACAGCATTTCTGTAATAAAGTACAGTACTATGCAGTTTGTTGTGTCTAAAATACTGCATTCCCTGCATAAGAACTGCAAATATTTTCTCCAAAACTGCGGTTTTCATACTCAGAAATCTGCAGTTTGACACTTGAAGTAATGCAGTTTTTTTGTAAGGGTCTGGTTGTGCTAGTAGCCTACTGGCTGACTGTTCTTCACCTGTGTGTCTGTAGAAGGCTTGCCAAAGACATAGGCTATGAACTGGCTCCCCTGATTCTCTTATTATTTCAAAGGTAGACTATTTTAAATAATCATTTTAATACTTCATATAGGCCTAATTTACGATGTGTATCTATTGTCCATGCAGCACAGCGAATCAAAGTTAATACATTAGGCTAGGCCATTTTGCATACGTTCAGTTGTAGGCTATAGCCTAAAGCTTGACTGAAACATTGTAAAACAATTAGTTAATGTATGAGAAGAGTGAAATCAACTATTAGTTTCGACGGGTCCTCGCATGTTTCTGCTGAAAAACTGCTAGTTTCATCCCGAGCTGCACGTTATGAACGCATTTAAAGATGCGGTCATTTAAAAAAAAAATTTAGCCAGTCGCCCGCATTCAAACAAACGGAATATGCGATTATATTTCACAACTTTGCGAAGTACCGTGACTGGAAAAGGCTGACAAGCAAGCCGCAGACAGATCAGGGGATTCACTTCCCTGTTAGGTAGGCCTATGCTAGACCAGCAACACGCGCTGGAGAGACGCATGTTGACATCAAACCATGGAATAACGCAAGTTTACCCGACTGCTGTTCCCGCTGTCATTCTCGTGGCGTTTCTTCCGTTTTTCATGCCCTAAATGGTATCGGTTTCATGTTCATCTTCTTAATGTATGAGGCTATAACTGTATAGCGCCTACTGACTTGTCTGTCACTAGCTTGACTGAAGAGGAGACGGGGGAGGGGGCCTTCATTAGCTTGCGGGGCCCTACGCAACTTGCGTAGTGTGCGTATAGGGAGAACCGGCCCTGAGTACACCAAATAAGGAAGGCAGGTTGGGATGTCTGCGCAAGTAAACTCAGTTTATCCACCTTAGAAATTTATGAAATAGAGTTTATCTACCAGCAACTTTTAACATTGAAAAATCACACTGTATTATCCAACTTCACAATATACACTCATCAACACATGAACAATTTGATACCACTAGTATTCCGTCCGACAAAGATTATAGAAGCCCAGAGCAACTCCAAAAAAGACAAATGAGCATCAGGCTTGAGGCTGGTGGACAGGGCGTTTAAAAACTGGACTGTCCGGCCTAAATCCGGACCTATGGCCACCCTATTGCTAACTGGCTTACCAACTCTTTCTCCCGCTCGCATATAGGCTACCTGCTTATCTCTCAGGCCTCGGCTACACGAAAACGGCAGGCATATTTGAAGATTTTGGTTCCGAAATGAGAAGTAATTTCAGTAGAAATGTAATTGGGTATTGTTATTTGATTTATCTTTACTCAATCAAATCAACAAAACTGCAATTTGATTGATATTACCTGAAATACACAATTAAACTAATGTTTTTAAAATAGGAGATTTAGCGTTTTGGAACTAAATTCTTCATTTTTTCTTACCGTTTTCACACCTTTAACGACACCCGTGAAAAACATCTTCACTCTCCAGTAGCCTTCTAGTTCTTGATCTACGGAATGCAGATGACACCCGCACAGAACAAATGCTTCCCAAAAGGTCACTTAGAAAATTGCGGTTAAAAAAATACACAAAACCAGATGGACATTTCACTTGCTCGTGGTCCCATAAAAAAATGTAATACCTCCGTTTTGAAAATTCAAGACATTCCAGACAATTTAAGACTTTTTTTAGGCCTTAAAAACCGAACGTTGTATTTAAGACTTTTTAAGGATCTGCGGCAGGGCTTTGAACCGGTTCAAGGAACGAAAACGAAAACCGGGAACTTTTTGTATTTTACAGGGAACAGAAACAAAACCGGAAACGTTATTATTTTTTATGTTCTGGAACAGGAACACTTATTTAAAATAATGGTAACCGGTTAATACCGGTTTTATTTCGTTCCTCAAAGTTTTCGTTGCCTAATTAACTAAAAAAAAAAAAAGTCATTATTTTCCTGCGCACATTACCATGACGGCTGAGGTTCACTTCCTGTGTGACATCACATCAGACATTCGCTGACTGAATGGAGAGAGAGCGATGCTCCACATCTTAAATAAGAGGTGAATTACGATCCATCGTTAATTAAAACGCTCATTCCAAACACAATATCAATAGCTATATTTGTCGACTCCACGTTAATAATGGACTAGCGACATAGGCCCAGGCGCGCCTGCAGGTGTACGTCCGTACGCACTGTGCGTACCATCAAGCTACTCAACAACAGAACATTTCCCTTGTGTGTGTGTATTCACACCAAATTGGCCTACCATACCTTCCCAAATATGCACAGTATCCCTTTAGCTGCATGCCATTGGGCTATTTACCATCTATTACGTAAAGTTAGTGAACTTCAAAATTAACGTGCACGCATTTTGTTTGAGCAGGAGAGAGAATACGCACGCAGACACGCAATAGGCTACTTGTTGTTTTCTTTTACTCGGCTATCTATATATGGTTATCAGCACACAATGTTGAGCTAATTCACTAACTCAATATTCATCATGGATATCACAAGTTTAAACAACGAAAACAGAAAGGATGGAGGCAGCAAAGCTAGGAGTTATTCCAGATGGGCAAGGTAGGCAATTGGTGTGCTTGTCAGAACGTTAGACTGTGCTAAAGCCAGACGTCACGTTACGCTAGAACAAAACTAAAGGTAACTTTAGCCTGTATAGGGCTGTATCAAGTTGTCCAAATGAATAGGTCATTGTAGACATTGTCGTTGTATTATTGCATGTGGATGTTGTTATGTTATGTAGGCTACTTTTTTGCTGACCAATGCACGGACCTAAAACGGACAAATATTGTTCACGAGTGATTTTTTTTTTTGCGGGGAGGTGATGGGTGTGTGTACCATAGCATTAATTCCTGCAGGCGCCCCTGATTAGGCCTACTGGATGGCCTTTCCCCCGACGACAGTTGCAATTTGTTGTTGCCCGAGTGACATAACCATGTGTCTTAATAATGTCGTTACGTTTGTGTGGAAATTTTCTCTTTTAACAATAAACTACACATTTGAAATAATTGTAGGCCTATTTAATTATTATTATTATTAATAATATAATCATTATTATGTAATAATGGTTGTAATATTATTACATTTGGTTTAAGCTGGATGAGAAAGATGTGACATAATTCTATAGCATTAAACAGCTGACAGGAACGAAATTAACCGTTCTGGGAACAGTATTTTTTTGTTCTAACCGGTTCGGGAACGTCAATTTATTGGTGGAACTCATAACCGGAAACGTTATAATTACGTTTCTGTTCGGAACGAACCGATTGGGGAAAAAAATCGGTTCAAAGCCCTGATCTGCGGGGACCCTGATTGGAAAATATCTGACCAGTAAGATGACAACTTTGTGCAAGGCCAAAAAGTATGAGCAAGTGTTCCCTCCGAAACCTTACATCTGTTAAAAAGTGGAGAGAAACAATATATTTAAGCTCACAACATTCAGACTGGCCCAAAACGTTAAGCCAATCTGGGCCTGCATTCAAAACATTAAATAAATGAATTTAACAGATATTGCAACTGCATGCAAGGTTAACTAGGCCTATATCATGAAGCTGGTTCCGAATTAGTCATTGAATCAAAAGCTTTACTTTGTTAGATGGAAGTAGCCCATCTAACAACCTCTTAAAATGTACCAGAATTCAGGAAATTCCGTTGTCCTAGACCAGGGGTCCCCAACCTTTTATGTACCATGGACCGGTTTGATTCCTATTTTTTTTTCACGGACCGGGGGGGTTGGGTTGGGTTGGGGGTTCAGGGGTTCCATGTTCCATATGTGTTGTGCATGCATTACTTGAAAAGAACTAGCTCCAGTTATGTATGAACAGTGAAGGTAACGATCTCTTGTGAAAAACGTGAACTTGAAGAAGTGAAAATTGAACAATATGAACTATGAATATTGAACAACTTGAAGCTACATCTATAAGTGTGAACATGCTTAACAAAACATGGGAACTAAACGTGCATTACGAATATAATCAGTGGGAGCCCTGCTTGTTTCCCTGCAACAAGAAGCTTCCATCTGGGGGTGATGGAAGACAGTGACACCCTCAGTGTGTTTGAAATGTCCAGTCGATTGCGCAATTCGGTCTTAGTTGCAGTCATTGCCGAAAACCCGGCCTCGCATACCGGTAGATACGTGGTGGCAAACGTTTTCAGCGCTTTTACGGCTATCTCGGGATATTCTGCTTTGGTTTTGATCCAAAAACCCGCCAGAGAGGTTTCCTTATACACACTCTTAAGCAATTTTGATCAACTGCTCCTCCTGCGCTGACAAGTTAGGACTATTCGGGATATTGACAAATGGGTTGCGGACCCACTCATTGGTTTGCCGTGGATCTTTGGAGGATGGGAAGTAACGCTCAAACTCATTTGAAAGCGCAACAAGGTGATCGCGCAACAAGGTGATCGCGCACCAGCTGCGAGAGAAAGGGCCCTGCCTCAGTCTCTCCCAAAACCCACTACTGTTTGGAACATATCAAATACACGGTCCACTCGTCGTCCCCACAAATCAAGCTTGGCTTTAAATGCAGCAACTTTATCTGCCAGTTTAAAGACAGTCGTCATTCTCCCCTGGAGTGACAGGTTGAGGTCATTAAGCAACCCGAATATGTCACACAGGTAAGCGAGTTTTGACACCCAGTCCTCATCACTAAAATGTGCAGCTAACGGTGACTTTTTTTCTGTAAGAAATCTCTGCAGCGGCTCTCGCAACTCAAACACTCTGGCCAGTACACCAGTGACCTGCTAAAGATGCTTGTTTTTTGTTGTTGCTCATTCTAGCAGTTTAGTTACCTTCGTGTGACACTACCGTTCGCCAAGAACTGATCAAGTGAAATGAGCTGACCTGAGGCTGCGCAGCGCTGAAGGCAATATGTAAAAGTGTTGAAGGCGGGACAGACAGACGTAAGAAAATAGACCTTGCAAAATGCAAACATGCGTGCAATCAAACAACTGTATAGGCCTATGCCATGTAAAAACGTGACATTATTGCGAATTAAATTTAGTTTAGTTTGCATGCATTTTTTTTTAAACTCATGTCGTAGGCTACGGCCCGGTTAGGAATGTCCTGCGGCCCGGTGGTTGGGGACCGCTGTCCTAGACGACTGTTAGTGGCATCCTAGCTTTCCTCTCCTTTCATCACCCTGCCAGCTTCCAGCCGCATCCTCTGGGACTTCCCAATCCTCACACTCCTCTGTCTGTCCCCCGCTCTCCCCCTCCCTCCAACCCCTTTTCTGACCTGCCCATCCCTCTGAAAACTTGGGGAGATTTTTCAGTTCTATAGGATCAGGATCTCTCTTACTGTCCTCTCTGTCTCTTTCCTTCGCTCTTAGTGTCCCTCCTGCTCCCTTATTGGCATCTTGTCTTTTTCTTCACAGTTCCCTCTCAGTCTTTCTCTAATTGTCTTTGTGTCTCTCCTACCACATTGCAAATCCTAGAATTGGCACTTAATTATATTCCAATAATCTGTCAGGCAAAGAGTTGGGGAGAATCGTTAACTTGACAGTGCAATAAATGGCTCACTCCTGCAAGAGCAGTTATACATTCTAAAACTACGGAAAGTATCGAGGGGATAGAATACAGTACTTTTTTGCTCTCTTCACCGGATATTATTCATGTGATACAAGTCTTTTAAACTGACATCAAAACAAGGAAATGTACGCCTACTTGCCTATGACAACAAAGGTATTGATCTTACTTACTTCGATTTTGAATTCTAGGATTTTTTGCAGTGCACCCCCCAACCCCTTTCAAACTCAGAATAGACGGCTGTTGGTGATGTGGGAACCAGACCTCCTGTGAACACTGGTCCTGATCCAGAATGATCAACAGAGTGGGTCGTGACTGGGAATGAAGGTCATCTACCAGCGGCACCAGTGACCCGTGCACACATTGATAGCTCAGCTGTGTGTCTGTGTGTTCATGGCCAACAGCATCACTGAACTGAACAAACAATGACACAATAGCAAAGCTAAAATAAGGACAGTAAACATCACAGAGTTTTGTCTGATAGAGGACAAATATTGTGGTGAACAAACAGTGACATGGAGTTGATTACTTCACAGCAAATTACTTCAAATGCAGCTATTGTTGTGGCATTCAAATTTCCTTAATATATGAGAAATTATATTTTTTATAAGTACATAAATTAATCATATGCTAATCAAACACAGCAGAAGCAGCATTAATGTGTTTGGCTAATATAGTGGGTTAGGTCATAGCCATGGTTGTTTAGAACTAAGTGCTGTGAGGAAATGATCACCTAGTGTGCGTCTCTGGAACGGAGATGGGTGCAATCAGAGCTCTTCCCCAGGGGATTCTCGGGGTGACCCACCAGAGGAAGCAAGCTTAATGACAGACGCCCCTGCAGAGGAGTTACGCTAATTAAAATCAACAAGGATGAGGTGAAAAGGGGATATGACCTGCACATTACCTTACTTGTGGGTGTGGGTGAGACGCATATAATGGGAGAAAGGGAGAGGTAAGAAGATGGGAGGATAGATGGAGGAAGAGACAGAGTCACAGATGTTTATGATCTGCATCTGAAATACTAATGGAGAGGTTTGAGCCATCAGTTGGCACTCAACAACAAAGGGATAGTTTGGATTGATGGTTTGAACTGTGCGATGAATTTCACATATGATCTTTATCAATTTAAAATAATTTTGCCATTTTTAGAAGTCACAGATTGAAGAGCAACTACACCAGGGGTAATCAACTGTAAACCTCAGTCACACTTAACAAATTTCTATTTACTCCACGGTCTGGAAGATTTTTTTTAAGTAGGTTACAGAACTCCAAAAAGAGCCGGTAAAATCCACTTAAACTACACAAAACAATGTGGTGTTGATAGAAGTGACCACCAGCCATTCAGAACTGTGTTGCTGTTTATTATCTCCATGCCTTCAGTAGGAGGACCGGGCAAAGAAAATGTCTGTAGCAGTTTGAGGATCACAAAGGGTGCATTAGATCAGGATGATCAGAGGGTCATAACAACAGCACCCAAAGAGAATCGTTGATAATAGCACAAGTGATGTAAAATAAAAAGTCTTTGGCAGCTCGCGATTAACGTGTTGTGCTCGGCCCTGAATTCACATATTTAATGCTGCCTGTCAGGCCTATTTTCCCGTCCCCTCATTCTTAAACTCTTTTTTTCACACTTTCAGAAGGAAAAATGTCAATCAGTAATTTTAAATGTCTACGCCTATGCAACTCACAATCATGAGAGATTACCATCCACCCGAGTGCTAGACAGCTAGCACATGCCGCCAGTAGTCTGACGTTGCTGTTACAGTTGCTGTGATTGACCTAACTCTCCACCTAACAGAAGGAGATGAGTAGAACTAAAAAAAACAGCGCAGAATCATACAATCATTTGCGGAAAAAATTTAGTTTAGGTAGGTTGAGTAAATCAGCATAGCGATTAGGTGACGGTCTGTATTTAATGTTGTTTTGGTCTGGAACTACACAATCTCACCGGCCACTATAATAAGTAGGGGAGAGCCGGGACAGTTGAAACACTTTTTAATTAAACGTAATTCACAAAGTACGGAAGCTTATTGCTGCCACACTAAAAGAAATAAAAAGGCTCAGTATTATGTAATTACGTGAAAAGTTTCTTGTTATAACAATATCTTTTTCATGTTTTAACAAGATATTTATCACGTTATTACATGAAATTATCACGTTATTTCATGATACTGATATTTTCACGTTATAACGTGAAAATATCATGTTATTTCAAGATATGATATTTTTACGTTTTAACAAGATATTTATCACGTTATTACATGAAATTATCACGTTATTTCATGATACTGATATGATCATCAAGGGAAAAAGAAGTGCTTGGTAGAGGGAACACAGGGTCCCCGCATTGATAGCTATTTCTTAAGAAGTGCATCAAGTCAGTCGGTTGAAGTCCAGCGACAGGAAGAAACCCACAGTTCGCAGGACATCAGTACCCCTGTTGTTGAGGTAAGTTCTAGCACTGAGGCAGAGAGAGAGGCCAGTCAGCCAAGGAGGGAGAAGATTAATGGTCATAGGCCTGGGGTTAGATGGCCAGGCGCAGCAGAATGTAGAATGTGGGAAGATGTTAATAGTGATTTGGTCAGTATCCTGGGTCAGCTCAAGGGGACGGCTGAAAGCAAATTAGAGAAAATGGGAGACATTATTTATAGCTATGGTAAGGAAAGATTTGGGACTATTGAGAGAAGGACAAAACGGCTACATGAGGTAGTTAAATCTAGGCGCCAGCAGGAGATAGATAAACTTATCAAGGAGAGGAGGCAGCTTAAGAAGCAGTGGAGAAAAGCTACAGATGATGAGAAGGAAGGTATTGACTGTCTACAGGCAGATGTGAGGGAGCGGTTAGTAGTGCTAAGAAGAGCTGAAAATATTAGGAAAAATAGGAAGAAGAAATCACGAGCCCGACTAGCATTCTATAAAGACCCATTTAAGTTTGTTAAGTCTTTATTCGTAATGCAGAAGAGTGGTAGTCTTTTGGAACCTAAGCAGAAGCTTGAGGAGTATTTAGAGGGAGTGCACAAAGATAGGGAGAGGTTCAGGGAGATGGTACTTCCTGCTGATATCCCACCTATTGGTGAATTAAGTAGCCAATGCGACGATAGTCCACCAAGGTGGAAAGAGGTGCAAGAAGTAATAAAACGTGCAAGGGCCTCTTCAGCCCCGGGACCTAATGGAGTGCCCTACCGGTTGTATAAGAGTGCACCAGATGTTTTAAGATTTTTATGGCAATATAGTTTGGAAAAAGCAGAGTATTCCCAAGGCTTGGCGGAGGGCTGGGGGAATATTTATTCCCAAAGAAAAGGACGCAGTGGAGATTAATCAATTTAGGCCAATTAGTCTACTGAATGTTGAAGGGAAGGTTTTCTTTAGTGTGGTGGCACGGAGACTGACAAATTACCTTGAAAGGAATAAACTAATTGATACCACGGTGCAAAAAGCTGGAATTCCTGGCTTCTCCGGGTGCTTAGAGCATACCAGCATGATTTGGCACCAAATTCAATTAGCAAAGCGTGAGAAGAGAGACCTGCACGTTGTGTTCTTGGATTTGGCTAATGCTTTTGGGTCTGTGCCGCATAGTCTGTTGTGGGAGGCCTTTGATTATTTCAGAATCCCAGGTAGCATTAAAAGCCTAGTAAAAGCATACTTTCTGGATATTCAATTATGTTTTACTACAGCTGATTACACCACAGGTTGGCAACAACTTGAGATAGGAATCATGGCCGGATGTACCATCTCCCCACTTGCTTTTACAATGGCAATGGAGGTCATTATTAGGGCCTCAAAATGGGTAGTGGGCGGGGAGAAGTTGCAGGGAGGGCCACGCCTCCCCCCGATTCGGGCTTTCATGGACGACATGACAACCTTGACGACAACCGTTCCATGCACCAACAGGTTGCTGGGTAAGTTAAATAGTAATCTGCAATGGGCCAGAATGAAGGTGAAACCAAGTAAGTCTAGGAGTCTCTCAATTATTAAAAGGGAAGGTAACAGATAAGAAGTTTGCTATAAATAAGGAGGTGATTCCCACAGTTCTGGAGAAACCAGTGAAGAGCCTGGGAAGGTGGTATGATGCAAGCCTTAGTGATAAATCACAGGTTGAAGACTTGAGACAGGTCACTAGGCAAGGTATTGCAAAAATTGACAAGTCGGGGCTGCCAGGTAAGCTCAAGCTGTGGTGTTTGCAGTTTGGTTTGTTGCCTCGGCTAATGTGGCCATTGACAGTTTATGAAGTTCCTCTGTCAAAGGTAGAGAGGTTGGAAAAAATTATCAACTCCTTTGTCAGAAAATGGCTCGGAGTCCCACGCTGCTTAAGCAGTGTAGCCTTGTATGGGAAGGGTATTGTAGAGTTGCCAATATCTAGTCTGACAGAGGAATTTAAGTGTGCTAAGGCTAGATTGGAATTGACTCTTACTCAGTCCAAGGACCCAGTGGTGAGGAAAGTTGCACCCTCAGTTAATGCAGGGAGGAAGTGGAACCCAGAGCAGGCAGTTAAGCAAGCTCAATCAGCATTGAAGCATAGAGATATAATGGGCCATGTGCAGCACGGGCGGGGGGGGTCTAGGGGTGGGTGCAAGTAAACCCTTGTGGAGTAAGGCTTCTGCAGGAGAAAAGAGGAAAATGGTAGTGGAGGAAATGCATAGACAGGAGGAGGCTGTAAGATGTACTAAGGCAGTGTCGCAGGCAAAACAAGGGCAGTGGGTGAACTGGGAAGGGGTGGAAAAAAGACAGATTAAATGGAAAGATCGATCTATGGGGCATGGAAGCTGGTAAGATCAGATTTATGTTAGGTGCTACATATGATGTGCTCCCATCTCCCAAGAATTTAAGTCAATGGTTTGGTGAGGATGATAAATGCATACTTTGCTCGTGTGTGGGCAGTCTCCACCATATCCTATCAGGATGCAAGGTAAGTCTCACCCAGGGGCGGTATACGTGGCGTCATAACCAGGTATTGAAATGTGTGGCAGCGGCAATAGAGGATAAAAGAAGAGAAGTCAATTCATTAGCAGCTAGTAAAGGGGTAAGGCAAATTAACTTTGTACGTCAGGGGGATAAACCTTGTTCCGCGAAGGCCAGGTGTAAAACCGGCCAGTTGAAAAATGGGGCGGGCTGGGAAATGAAGGTTGATCTTGGCCAGCAGATGGCGGTACCTCCACATATAGTGAGTACTAAGCTACGTCCTGACGTAATTCTATGGTCGGATTCAGAGAAGATAGTTTACTTCATTGAACTCACTGTTCCTTGGGAAGACAGAGTGGAAGTGGCCAATGAGCTGAAGAGAGCTAAATATACTGAAATAGCAGAGGAGGCAGCTAAGCGAGGTTGGAGTGCACGATTAAGGCCTATTGAAATCGGTGCACGTGGGTTTGTGGCCAGATCTGCTATTGGCTTGCTGTCTGAATTGGGCATTTGTGGTCGAAGTCTAAGGCAGGTGGTTAGTAACATGTCCTTAGCAGCAGAACGGGCAAGCGAATGGTTGTGGGTAAGGAGAAGTTACCCTTCCTGGGGCGCAAGCTAAGGTAAGCTAACTGGCTCATTTGTTTTGGCCGTGGGTAAGGAGAAGTTACCCTTCCTGGGGCGCAAGCTAAGGTAAGCTAACTGGCTCATTTGTTTTGGTGGTGGGTAAGGAGAAGTTACCCTTCCTGGGGCGCAAGCTAAGGTAAGCTAACTGGCTCATTTGTTTTGTGTTTGTGATGGACTGTGCCTAGGTTGATGGTACTTGGCTAAGGTTCTTTATGGTTTATGGTTCAGTCCACATCAACGGGACGGACCGACCTAGCCAACTTAGACCATGCCTAGGTTGGTTAAGGGTATTTGGATGCTTCTTGTGGTAATATGGGGCAGCATGGGGCGTAAGCTAACTGCTAACTGCTGGCTAATTTATTTTGTGTTTGGGATGGGGCCTAAGATAATGGGCTAAGCTAACTGGCTAATTTGTTTTGTGTTTGTGATGGGCTGTGCCTAGGGTGATGGTACTTGGCTAAGGTTCTTTATGGTTTATGGTTCAGTCCACATCAACGGGACGGACCGACCTAGCCAACTTAGACCATGCCTGGGCTGGTTAAGAGTATTTTGGGTATTGGATATTTCAATGTGGTAATATGGTGGCAGCATGGAGGGGAGTGTCTCCAGGACGCTGGTTTCACTGTTAAGCCTTCATGAGGTGTCGTGGGCCTAACTTAACGAAACATCGGTGAATGAGGGTGCCCACTTGATAACCCCAATGACATGCCGCATACTATATAGGCTACTCCTGTTGGATAGGCCATTTGCATTGTGCTTGTGACCATTTGTTGGCGGATTTGTGGGTAGTGTGCTTTTTAAAGTTAAACTTGAGCAGGGGCTTCTGAATGTGTTTTTACCTTGGATTTTGGCACAAGGGATTTTAACATCTAATCCTGTGTATTAATGTAATGATACTGATATTTTCACCCTTCCCCACAGCCTTAGAAATGACATCGATGACCTGACATGCAGGCTACCGAGCCAGAGCGGTCTATACATTCACCCACATTGCGTGAAGATTTGCATATTTATCAAAGCCCTTTCTCCCTCTTACGTCAAGTTAGCGAAAGTTTTATTTATTGTGTTGATAAGAAGATAAAGCAGAACTATCAGGCTGTGTGAACCATATATATAGTCTATGGTGTGAGCAGGCTATCCTGCACAGAACCTCTCTATCGGCCTCCTTTTCAGCAGCTCTCTGCCGATACACACACATCCCTCTTCGCTGCTCCTCAGTCAGCTGGGAATTGACCACACACACAGCCTACACACTCATACACACATGCACAAAAACAAACACTCATCAAGCAGCACTGTAATAGCAGTCAGGGTGCAAGTTCATAGACACTAGTTATCATTTATGCCAGTCATGAGCTCTCGTGGCCTTGTTTCGTTTAGTTTCGTTATTTTGAAATAACGTGATAATTTCATGTAAAAACGTGATAAATATCTTGTAAAAACGTGAAAAAATCATATCTTGAAATAACATGATATTTTCATGTTATAACGTGAAAATATCATTATCATGAAATAACGGGATAATTTCATGTAATAACGTGATACATATCTTGTTAAAACGTGAAAAAGATATTGTTATAACAAGAAACTTATAACGTAATTACATAATACTGAGCCTTTTTATTTCTTTTAGTGTGGCAGCAATAAGCTTCCGTAACAAAGCGATCGTACCACACTGAAAGCTAATATTTGGTCACTAGTAACCTACATCTGTCCTCTGTCAAATACAGATGCATTTTCAGCTTTGAACAAAACCGTTCAGGAATTATTACAACAAAAGTGGGACGTGCGTAATGTTTCATTCGTCCCTCGTGGTCGGGACAGTTTAAGCCATATGAATGTCCCACAACTTCAAAATTTTACTAAATATCATGAATGGTACTCCCAAAAGGTGTAGATAGATTGTTGCAGGGCTTTACGTCTTTGTGCATGTCTGTTAACACTCACATTGCCATCATCGTGAAGCGTGCATTTAACATTCTTTGAAATAGCATGCCCTGTGCATTATTCTGCAATGTTTATAGCTAGAACGTTAAGCTTTCCCATTTATATTGTTGAAAATGTCGTTTCACTAGGTTTTTACGTGGGTTAGGCCACTGCACATCCAAATAAGTAGGCTTAACGACCCACCGGCCGTCAGTCTCCTTAGGATAACATGGGGAAACTCGACCTCCTACCTGGTGGGCCCAAATGCATTTTCATCTTCCTAAAACTGCTTTTCCATGTCTCACCTCCATAACGATCGTCCCGACACAGACATATGTCACTATAGCTTGTTTTGTTTTCCATGTAAACAAGCATGCGATATGAAAGTCTGGGATTGTAGAGAACACTAAATGGTCTACTGAATAAGTATTAGTTTGAATCTTTAAATGAAAAACACTCATTAATAATTGAAAAAATGTAACCGCTTATGAAGTTTACTTTTGCGCATCAAAACTCGTTTATCGCCTGTAACCCCGTGATAAAATGACATAGCAGGAAGATATTTGGCTGATAGAAGGATGTTTAACATGCTCTATGTTTTGACCGAAGGACGTCTGTCTATCATCATTACACTCAGAGAAAACTGGAATGTTTCATTCGTCCTGGCTCTCCCCTACATATACCAGGGCTCTCAAGTGTCACGCATTGAGCGTGACAGTCACTCATTTCAGTCTTTTGTCACGCTCTCCCGCCACACATTGTATTTCTCACGCAGAAAAAATATTTATATATTTAATATGCTGCGGCAGCGCCCAAAATGTCTCTGGCCGCGCCGCTCTCACTATGGAACCGGCAGGAATCAAGCGCGTCTCCCCTGGAGTTGAGCCTGCCACTTATCAGCCAATCAAAAATAACGAGAGGGGCTACACAATAGCCAATCAGAAAATAACTGTATTGTATCTGGGTAAGATTTAACGCAACAACCAATGAAAAACCTGTATCCTGGAATTGTTGAACATGAATTATTGAACGTGAACCTGTTACCTACTTCTTCCAAGTTTCGTTCACCTTGGAGCTTCGAGCATCCGTTCATGGTTTCAGCACAGAGTAAGTCATCTTTTAATGTTACAACAAATCCACAACTTGTTTGACACAAACAATGACAACGTGACTGCTGCTATAGAGAATGTTTCCCAGATAATTAGCATCAGTTGTTCATGACTGTCTGTAACTTAGCCAACAGTTTCACAGTGTTCACTGACAACACTTGCTCAGAACAAGTAGCCTATGCCTAGTCATACTTTCGTTCACACGATGACTGACATATTGTCACATTCTAAACATCTCTCTCTCCAAATTTTATTAGCACTAAACAAATTAAAGTGTATTGCATAGCCTATTGTTATAGGTCACTTTTAAAATCATGTCATATTATATAATTATATCCTGGCCATGGATGCATTAATCATTGTATCTGTATTCAAAAATGTCGGGTAAAAAGCAATTAAGCATCCTCTCATTCACCCTGAGAGAAAAGCCCCCTAAAAGGTCCAGGTTAGTGGATGCTCAGAGGTGGTGAAAAGGCCCATTATTGAATTGTCAGTGCCATGTGTCATCATTTCTTTTGCAAATCTGAGCAATTTTAAATTATACCTTTGCCCCATTTTGAGGTGACAAAGTAGAAAAAGCTGCTGGGCAGATTGGCCTACACACTTCTGCCATCTAGTTTCCACTGGATTTTTTGATTTTCGGTGCCGTTTGAGTAGTATAGCCTATAGTATACTACTTAAACGGCACCGACAATCAAAAAATCCAGTGGAAACTATATGGCAGAAGTGTGTAGGCCAATCTGCCCACCAGCTTTTTCAACTTCGCTACCTACAGATGTTTTACCGGTATGATATTTCGAAACGCCATGTTATTCCCAATAGACAATCCACGCCCGGAAGTTGGATGGATACGGAAGTTACGGAGGCGGGACTTATTCTGGAGAGGTCTATGTCACTCTTGCCTGTCCTCAAAACTTGAGAGCCCTGATATACTCTTTTGATCCCGTGAGGGAAATTTGGTCTCTGCATTTATTCCAATCCACTAATTAGTGAAACACAAACAGCACACAGTGAAGTGAAGCACACACTAACCCGGAGCAGTGAGCTGCCTGCTACAGTGGCGCTCGGGGAGCAATGAGGGGTTAGGTGCCTTGCTCAAGGGCACTTCAGCCGTGGATGCGGGCATGGGAGAGCAGTGCTCAACCACTTCCCCCACCCACATTTGTCCTACTGGTCGGGGATCGAACCGGCTTACAAGCCCGAAGCCCGAACCAGTAGGCCACGGCTAGGGGTTTTTCAAAAGTTACTCAATGTTTACACTAGCGCTTGTTGTTGGGAAGTTACTTGTATTTGATTATCTGTGGTGTGCTACAGTTCTCAGGCTTCTCGCATGTAACATGTCACAACCAAGCTACTACGAAGCACATATGGTAACATCCAACTCTGTACGCAGTTCAGCATACAGCAAACACAATACATAAATGCAGGACTTATTGCACAGTAGCCTACTCTACAGCACACTATTGCACAAGGTGTGCTCTGACCTTTACAGACAAGTTACTAAACTATGTTGTAATGCCATAGCGAATAGTAGACTCAATAGTTACTCTATAAAACAGCAGCATGATGTTGTTATCCATGCCATGGACCCTGAGTCTTCATTCTTGAAGTAAACTGAAGTGCAGTTGAAGTGTATTTCCCAAGTTTTACTTTAAAGGAACCGTATGTAAGATTGTGGCAAAAACCGGTACTGCAATCACTTTCAAATTACAGTGTATCCCCTCCCCCTGACTGGCAGAGCTGGCAACCGAATGGATGCCGAAACACTGCTGACTTTGTGATTAGTAGATAGGTGGAGGGTGGCGCATCAGGCCAAAACACAACATGACAACATCAACATCAGTTGAGGGCTGCAACTTCACTTTTTAAATGACAATATCCTGGCCAGACTACTGTTGTCAGTGATATTTGAAATGAACATGATTTCTTAATGTCTACTGACATATCAGGGCCATTTTATGATTAATTGAAATACATTTCTTACATACGATTCCTTTAAGTTTATTAGTATAAATGTACTGGTGGTACACTTGTACATGTACTATGTTTATTCTTTTTCGGACTGAGTTGTGGCTTTCTCTGACATGTTAGGTCAGCAATCGGAATATCGGTGTTCCTTTTGAAAATATCCTTCAAAAGGATAAGCACCAGCTCCCGCCCTATCACTCCCGAGCCAGCCGACCGTGAGTCAGAAAAGAGGAAGAGCCTGTGGATCCGCTCGCGCTGCCTCCCATTGGTTACAAAATACTGTAACGGTGGAGGAGCCAGCCCAGCAGTGGCGCTGGAGTGTGATGCCAGGCCCAAAAAGCCACGGCGCTTTGTAGAGCTGTGGATGTTTGTTGACGGTGTGCCCAGGCTGACACTATACGGCCGAAACAGCACACATCTCGGCTGGCCATGAATGAACTCCTCAAGTGCCAGCTCTACCTGGAAAGCCTCCCAGGACCTCTCGTAGCCACCCATGTGCTCGGCCCTCATGTGCTGCTCACGCAGGTCCTCACACAAGTGCTTCAGCACACCCTGAGTGACGGTGTGAATCCCTAACCCGTTGACATCCCGGAAGGGCAGGAGCATGGCCTCGCTGGCCAAAAGGCAGAATATCTGCTTTAGCCACCAGGTCCTCCATGTGGCTCATGTAGTCCTCAGCACGAGCTGACATGGACTTTGTTTGCTTTGGGTGCAACAGCCCACATGCTGCAATCACCCCAGTCACTGGGTGACTGTAAAAGGGTGACTGGTGTGTGTGGGCCGAGTCACAGTACATTTGCAGGTGGGTCAGACGGGATGCTTTGTTTGAAAATTTGCCGATTAGTGAACCGACAAATTTGTGAACATTTGGCCCCTAGGCCCCGTCACCCGTTCTAGGCCGTACCTAGCCCACATCAGGTGAGTGATGGAGCCTAGGTTGCCCACAGGGTTTGTCCTGATAGACATGGCAACATGAACCGAGATGCTGATGACATCGGGGAGGTCAACAACATCCGACAGTCAGAGGGATCTTTCTGGCCAAATTGGCCTAGGGTCAACATGACCTTTAGACCCTCGGGGACATGGGTCTTTGTGATCGCCTGATCAAGCAGCATCATCACAAACTGCTGATCAGGCGGACAGACTGCCATATTACTCAAATTGCCGATGTTGGAACGTTGGCCTGGCCTTGGCAAAAGGATTCAGCTCCAATACCAAAACTTTGAAATTGGCAATGGTATCCTTATAGAACTGAACCATGTGAGCTTGCTTTGGGTTTAGACACCCTCACTTTGTCCCTTGGCAATAAAAATATATTGCGACTCTAGAGGGAGCTCTACAGTTGGCAAAAATACCCAAACCTGCATAGTGTAGCAAAAATAAGATCACTCTACCGCACACTGTTGACTTAACTCTATTTTATTCAGGCATAGTATAAGCAAAGTATAATTCAATTTAGTGTATCTGTGATTAGTACACTTCCTTAAATTAAACAGTAACAAAACCAAGGTCCTCTAGCCTGGCGAGCCAGACCCACATTATAATGTAGGGTCTGGGCACTCACCGTTCGCAGTGCTCAGTCCGAGGGTCGGGATAATCAGTTGTCTTTCAAATTCCCTCTGCACGCAATAGGACGCAATAGGATATTTGTTTTCAAGTAGCAGGGAATTCAAGCCAAACCGTTGCAACTCTGCTTTGTTAAGCCCAACAAACGACTCTACACGATTTCAATGCCAGATTTAGTTTCGATTTCTAGAGCTCACAAGTCAACGGAGAGTTGCTAGACTAGCCCTGGCAGCAAATGTAATTTGCTGCCGCTAGGGGCGCGTCTAGATTTCTAGGCTAGAGGTCCTCCTCATTGGCACCAAATCTACTCTATCCATAACCGACAGCTTTTCTCTTACTATTGATAACTCCTCCGTTTCACTGTTCCCCCAGGTTAAGAGTCTGGGGGCCAGATGTACGTACATTTGCGAACGTAGCGTTATCAGCATCATGGACACACCGCAGATTGCGGACGCTGTCAGACCCAAGTTTCCGTCGTATTTATCAATCGTTCAATCCTTAGTGTAAACTGCGCCTTTCTCTGCCTTTCTCCGCCCATAAACGCAATTTACGAACGTCCACAACTGAATGGCAGAGCCTACATACAAGCGCAGTTGAATGAAGTTAACTGATGACAACATTAAAAAGAATCAAATGTTTAGCGATCATGAAATAATACCATACATGATAAGATGTAAACAAGCAGGGAGATAATGAAGATCAGTAGGCTAGTTCTACTCAAACTACTTGTGCACGTAGGCTATGGAAGATTGGTCAAATCTAGCAAGTAGGAAAGTTTAAGTGAATGACGTGAAAGTGAAAGTAAGACATTCGAAAGGCCAACGAAAGTTGAGGTTGCTTTTGGTAGTACAAATACTTTCACCACAAAAACTGGTGCTCTAAATAGCGATTCTGTTGTCTTTGAAATGTTCTCTTATTGACGCATTGAACTGCAATTTGGATTAACACCTGCTTTTACAAGGTGGAAGTATTTAGGCGCAGAATAGACGTGCACTTTCAGGAGCAGTCTTTGTACATACCGCGGAATACATAATTAGGCACTCTTTACTCTTCCCCTCCCATCTTTTTACGCTAAACTCTCACTTTCCCCTGGATCCTCCCATGAATGCATATGCATGACATGACAAACGCAATCTGCCACTTTCAGCTCCCGCGACAGGCAGTTTGCGCTTTTACATCATTGCGGCGTGTTTGTACATACTTCGCAATGATTTTACACGCACATTGCGAAACAAATACGCCTGAAGTGGGCGCAAAAGCATTAGTACATCTGGCCCAGAGTGTCATCCTTGACAGCAAACTATCTTTTCAATCCCACATCAATAACATTACCCAGTCTGCTTACTTCCACCTACGTAACATCAATCACCTCCGTCCGTCCCTAACCCCCCACACTGCCGCCATCCATGTCCACAGTCTCGTCACTTCCCGTCTGGATTACTGCAACTCTCCTCTAGGGTTGTGCTGATCGTAATGGTTGAAGACATCACGATGGGAAGCAACCATCGTGATGCCACGCCCCCACATGCCAGTTACTAATTCCTGCTGTAACAGGCTAAAACATACAATGCACACACAAGTGTTCAGATTGATTGTCTATCCGTCTTTCACAATGATTTTCTTGGAGCAGATCTTCCACACAACTTCGGTAGCCTGGTCAGTATGAGTATGTCTCTCTTAGCTGTCCACTTTCATCAGGCCGTATAGCCTATATAATATATGTTTTATGTAGAAAATTATAAATGTATTTCTGTAGACATATGGTAATTAATTAGTGTTTACTACCCCCCACACACACACACACACACACACACACAATATCATCATCCATCACAATGTTTTACTGTACACATTGTCAAATGCCTATTTAGGGGACATCACCCAACCCTACTCTCTTCTCTTCGGCCTCCCTCACAAATCCCTCCATAAACTTCAACTAGTCCAGAATTCAGCTGCCCGCATCATAACTCCAACCCATAGAAATAAACACTAGAAGTCGCGTTGAGCCTCTTGGAATGCGTCGATGCGGCCGCCATCTTGGTACAGGGGTTCAGTGAGTCATTTGACTACGCCTGCGAGGGAAAGATGCCAGACTTCTGCGCCGCATACGGCTGTTCAAATGAGCGAAACAAGAAGACAAAGGAGAAAGGCATAACATTTCATAGGTAAGATTTTATTTTGTAGGACTATGATACTAAATGTTGTTTTTTGTTTGTGTTCATGAAAATAACGTTATTCACACGGTAACGTTAACGTTAGGCAATTGCATTTGACAAGTGAGGGTAACGTTAACGTTAGCTAGCGTTTGCACTAGTATCACGTTTGATGAAAGAAAACCAAAAACTATTTAGATGTATGATATCAAAATCTTGGAAAGGTGGTAAGAAACTTTTTTGTCGGCTATGTTTGTAAAGTAATATCTGATAATGTTGTTGCAAGCTATGGTCCACAACCGAGGCGCCTAATGAAATGAACTTGAGGCAAACTGAGCTAACGTTAACGTTAGCATTTAAAACAACTCGTTTGTGTTATTGTGAAGGAATTTAAAGACGAATAAAATGCATTTTTAAGTACTGTACTGCCACTAGATGTTAAAATATTGGCGTGGTACCATTGTATTGTAGCCTATAATGCTATGCTCCAGACTCTTCATTTAAGCTGCTCTAGATGCCAAGATCCATCATGTGCTATGCACTTGAAGGGTAGCAGCTAAAGTTAACGTTACTACAAATTGTATCAATATTGGGTGAACTTGTTCTGTGAAAATGTTTCTGTGCGTAGATTTCCCAGTAACGGGGAGAGGCGCCAGGCATGGACTCAGGCTCTGAGGAGAGAGGGGTTTGTTGCATGTCCAAGATCCTTGCTTTGCAGCTCCCATTTTCGTTCACTTGATTTTGATCGAACAGGACATACTGTAAGACTTCGAGAGAGTACCGTCCCATCAATTTTTAACTTCCCCAAACATCTGTCCAAGGTTAACCATGACAATTTATTACATTAAACCATATAATTAAACATGAGTTGTTCTTAGCAGGCTTACTCAAATAATTGACTTTTCTCTAGCTTCCACGTTCAAGAACAAGCAGGACCGCAACAAAAGCAGGTGAACTGTGTCCACCACCACAGTCACACACGCCAGCAAAAGAGCCCGACTTCTTTGACCAGCCAGCCACAGTGAGTATAATGGCAGCCTGATGGAACAGTGAAATAGTTAAATGTGTGGTGATGTGTTCTAGTTACTATAGTGTAAGTATTTTTCAGGATCATCTGTACTTCCTGGATCCTGTGAAAACTAAACAGAAGTTGACAGAATGCCAGGACCAGGTAGAAAAGTTAAGGCGGGAGCTGAGAAATGCCAGGGACCGGGAAAGGAGACAGAAGAAGACTGTTCAATGCCTGTTGGATGACTTAAGAGATAAGAACATGTTGTCTGAAGAACTTCAACAAAAGCTAGACTTTTACTCTGGTTGGTTGATTAAGGCTCTCCTTTCCTTGTCTAGGGGTCAGGGCTCTCTGGTAACATTTTTTTTGCTTTGACAGGGTGTTATCTCAATATCCCAATGTTGTTCTGAATACTTATCTGAGACATGCATTTTCAAATGATAATCACTCCACAGTTTCCATTGATTTAACTGATGCAGGTGGGTGGGTGGGGATGAATGAACAGAATTGAAAACTAAGCGCTAACTATTACTATAGTACTACAGTACACACTACAGTACATACTATTTGGTGTCTTAAAACGTTGTTACCGGTAGTTGGCAATGGAATTGTAATATAAAAGCAATATTACACGAGTGGGAATGAGGTTGTCCTTGGATATCCTCATGGGTGTAGTTACCTATGGCAGTCCGATTTTGACTTTTTGCCTGCGGCCAAACCACATCCATGAGGATCCTTGAACACAGAAATGTTCACTTGTTGTCGTCCTTAATTCCTTCAGATCTTCCAGTTGAATTGCTCAAAACGGATCAAGCCTTCACTTCAAAGCAAAGGGAATTTGCTTTGACCCTACACCTGCATGGACCTAAGGCCTATAAATACCTCAGAGAACAAATGAAGATACCACTCCCACACCCTCACACTCTTCTGAAGTAATTTTGTTTTCTACATCTTCACTACTGTCTGAAATGGATAGGAGATATGTTGATTTGTTGTTGGTTACCTGCTTTTGTTTTTTTTGTTGTTGTTTTGCTTTGCAATAGGTGGTTACAGACTGTTGATGCGAAGCCTGGCCTCAACACGTCTCTCTTAGACCTACTACAAAGGAAGAGCCTTGAAGATCATGATCGGTTTGGTCAAGTGTGTCTCATGCTGGATGGTATGTCGATCAGGAAGCAGGTGCTGTACGATTCTCATACACGTACAATGCAAGGTTTTGTGGATATTGGCATGGGTGTGGATGAAACCACTGAAGCCAGTGAAGCCCTTGTATTTATGGTAGTCGGACTAAAAAGTCACTGGAAGATGCCTGTTGCCTTTTATTTCATAAAATCTGTTTCACCAGATACTCAGAAGATCTTGGTCTTACATGCCCTGGAGGCTTTACATGAGCGCGGTATTAAGGTTGTGTGCGTCACCATGGATGGTCACATATCCAACATGAGCATGTGCGCCAAGCTTGGATGTCAGCTCAAATTAAACCAGCCGCTGAAGACATATTTCACCCACCCTTCATCAGGGGAAAATGTATATATAATCATGGACCCATGCCACATGTTAAAACTGGCTAGAAACATGCTTGAGGCCTACAGTTCCATCGTAAGCCCGGCGGGAACAGTGAGATGGCAACACATTTCTGAGCTGAACAACGTCCAGGAGCGAGAGGGTCTACATGCAGCCTGCAAGGTCACTAGAAAGCATGTCAACTTTTCCTCACAGAAGATGAAGGTGTCTTTGGCGGCCCAGACACTGAGTCGGTCAGTGGCACTGGCCCTCACCATGCTTAAGGAGGCAGGGTATCAACAGTTTGAGGACTGCTCTCCAACGGTTGAATTTGTTCAGGTACTGTATATTCTGGATAAGACTTAGAAAATGTAACAGACAACACTTGAAATGATAGATTGTTTACCTTGCAAAAAACTAAAGAACATGTTGTTTTGTGTATGTTTTCAAGGTGTTACAAGCACTCGTTTCCAAGCGATGGTTTCTGCTCAAATAACTATTTTCTTGCCTATCAGCATTTTTTAACATTAAGGGATATCGGAAGAATAGAGATTCCACTTAGATTTGCCAACTAACCAAGAGTTTGCTTTCCCCAACTCAGAGTTGCAGGGTTTCCTGTCATTCTCCTGAACAAGCAACCGACAACTAACATCTGCTTTCTCCTTACAGGTGAATCATTCCCTGAACAGTATTGTAAATTGCAGGGACTTGTGTTCTAATCAGGGGTTTATTCCGAGAAAGTGGTTCAGTAGCAAACCAGGTTAAGTTAAGCTGGAGGTACAGGTAGAGGTAAATCAACAAATAGAAGAGCCTGGAGTCCTCATCATCTAGTGACTGTGAATAACAATGGAATATTTGTGTTTAAGGTGATTGACAGGTTATTCGACCTGATGAACAGCAGAAACCCACGTGCTGCAGGTTTTAAATCTCCACTAGGTTCCCGCAACTGGGAAGAGAAGTTAGGGTTTATGACCGAAGCTCGAGATTACCTGACCAGTTTGATGATGAATGATGGCACTCCACTTCATCGCTCAAAGAGGTTTTGTGTTTTTTTTTGCTTGGTTTTATTTGTCAGGTAAGGTAAATACCTTTAGAAAAAACATGCATTGCAAATGTAATACTATTTAACAGCACTCCATTACCAGTGTTACAGTAATGTTTTTCACTAGCCTGACAAGGTATCCTGTAACATAAATGTATAAGCTGTGAATGTGTTGCCCATGGTGCATCGTTAGACCCACCTTTTGGGCAAAACTATTTGCTGAAGCGAGGGTGTGTTTAGGTTTCAAGGCTAGTGTTTCAAAGGAATTGGAGTGAAATATAGCTGTAGGCAATAATGGTAGGGAAAAGCAGCTTCATCAATTAGAGTTGGCATGCCCACCCACCAAAAATTATTCATACTAGGAAAAACTTCTTACAGGTATTTACCTTCACTTGCATTCTAAAAACTAAAGGCCAGTTCAAACCCAAGATCCACGACGAGACGAGCTGCAACCTTCTAAAACCCAGCATCTTTCTGCGACGTTCTATCTAAAAACTGAAGCATTCAGACCAATGCAACAACTCGCAACGGGACTTTGGTTTCTATAACAATGTCCAGATAAACTAGCAAACTGGTTTATCTTATGTCAAACTGTTCAAAACATTACGTTCTTTTTGTGATTTATGAAGCATATCCGTGTTAACTATAGTTGAACAGACACTGCTGTTTCTTTGAATGAAGATAATAAGCATTTCTCTCCCTCTCCGTTGACCAAAACTGTGCCTTGGTATTTGCTGGACTAATTGAGTGACATCGCGTCATAAAAGCTGTGAGGTAAAAATGTTCTAAAACTCTGCAACTGTGATTTGACATGTTGAATCTTTAGCGACAGCTTGAAGCTGCTTGCAATTGCTTGCAACTTTTGATTCACACCTCTGCAACTCCTCTGCAACCGTCACAGACCGTCGCAAATCTTAGGTTTGAACTGGCCTTAAGAACACAGGAGTTTTAAAGTTTGCATCCTCTTTGATCCAAAACATCCCCTAAAAGAGTAACTCTTTCAAACACCTGAAGTTCTATGTTCATACACTTTCCTTTCGACGTTGAGTTCAAAAAAACGTCTAATTGCTGTTCCAGTGTTGCCTTTGTTGGTTCCTTTACTGACTTGTTTGATAGAAACATGTGAGGACTTCATATACGAGAAATATTTGGGTAATGTATTGCTGTGTTCTCATTTCAATCATTTTACAGCATTAGGTTTCCTGCATTATCTCTCTCTGGCTTTTACTGCTATTTCCATGGCTTCTATAGTTGTGTTCGCTGTTCTTACGACTCAACAAGGTTCCATAAATTCACTTTTACATACAAAGATATGTGACAAATTAAAGGGAAAACTTTCAAAACATTTATTTTAAGTCACACAATGTTTAAGTGCACTTAAAGGGAAACTTGGCAGGATTTCCCCCTCTGCTGGAGAAATTGTGCATTATGCTATTTTAAACTGTGGGAAAAGGTAACGATAAAGCACATGGATTTGTTTACAAGCTAGCGAAAGGTTAGCATACGTTTGGCATAACTATGTGGATGTTACAAGGTAAGAAACACGATTTAAAACGAGTTTATTGTTTCTCACTTCTCTTTCCGGGACTTTAGTCTCAATGTTGCAAGGTTGGTTTTCCGCCTGGGGACGCTAGGCGCAGCGGTGAAAGTCACCATTTTCACCGGAACAGGTCATTTAACCATCCAAATGGTAACCATGGAGGTCTGTTTGTACCGAGCTATGGTACAGTAAAGGTGATTCGCTCAGCTGAGCACTGCATCAGACGGGCCTCCAATATCTCATCTGCAGCACATCAGTGTTCAGAGAAACTGCTGAACAGAGTTGTGAAAGCAGATATAGGCTCTCAGGATATATTTAATCTTGGCAAACACAGTACTGAAACTCAAGATGGCATTGACAACCATCACTACGATTTAATTTCACATATCGTGTCTTGTTTTTACAAGTTGAGACAGCACCATGTGGCAAGAGTGCATACTTTAAAACTACAAAGTGGTAGTTTAAGGAAGAAGCTGTGTAAGATAGTATTGTTACAAGGCTATTAATACTAGACACTGAGCCTCTGTCCCACAACATAGAAGACATAGGAGGGAGAGAGAGAGAGAGGCTTGAGTATGGTGGAGAGAAAGAATGAAAGAGGAGATGGTTTTGAGGAGAGGGAGAGAGCACACACTGTATTTGCAGTACAGTTCATTTACTACTGTATATTAACATTACACATATAAACCATTTACAGTAATATCCTTTTAATATATATGATTTTACAGTACCTCTCATAATGTATCTTACAATACTTCTCAGTACTGCTACTATATTTACCGCTACAATATAAATATTTTCATAGTATGTGATTTAGTATGTGTTTTGCAAAATGTGTACATTGTACTTGCTAAAGTTGGAAAACTGATTAAAAACTAACAGCATGAACATAAATGTGGAAAGTATTTTCCTTGCCTGGAAAATGTATTGTGTAATTCATTGTCTTTGCAAAGCTGTACAAGATGCCTATGTCTATGACTAGTCCTTTCTAGTTATTATTTTTTTTTAAAGCAGGTAAAAAGATGTTATTTTTTTACTATATTAAGATATAGTATTCTTTGCCTGGAAAATAAATTGTGTACAGTAAATTGTCTGGAGTTCTCTATGCCTTTTGCGTATAGTGTGCTACCCCTGAGATTGGTGGTTGCAGGTAAGTAAACGGGTAATCAGGGATCTCCATGTCAGGCCCACTTTATCTGCCACAACTTGGGAAATTAATGGAAAAGGTTGTTTTGAAAAAAAAAATTGACTGACTAGGACTTAGAATGGTAACGCTGCGTGCGCTTGTTTGATTGCCAGCATCTTTAAATTTACATTAACATTTCTGGCCTATTTTGGAATGGAATCATGTCCATTAGATTGAACGTAAAAACAGGTTATGTTAACAAAAACCTCTTATTTTATTTTATTTTGACATTCGTAACGAAGGAAGAAAATAAACTCGCCGGTTTAAGGTATTTTAATTATGTATGAATAGCCTATGGCCTTGTCCCCGATTGACGTTCGAAGCTGCGTGCCCCTGTAGCAAGATGGCGGCTTTGTTGACGCATTCGTTCCAATAGACCGTGGTAGTCAACGCGACTTCTAGTGTTTATTTCTATGACTCCAACCCCCTCCATTCACCGCATCACTCCTGTCCTCCAACAGCTCCACTGGCTCCCGGTGCAATTCCGTATCCAATTTAAAGTCCTCCTTTCCTTTTTACTTTCAAGGCCATTCACAACCTCGCCCCCCCCCCCCCCCCAAATTTGTGTGATCTCCTCCATGTTCCCTCCCGCTCTCTAAGATCCTCTTCCTCCATACACCTGTCTGTCCCCTCCCGCTCTCTAAGTTCCTCTTCCTCCATACACCTGTCTGTCCCCACCGCCTGTCTCACCACCATGAGGAGCAGAGCATTCACACCTGTCTGTCCCCATTTAGCCGTCTCAGGGTGGTAATGAATCCCAAACTCAGAAACATTGATTCATTCCCCCATTTCAAATCACAACTCAGAAACATTGATTCATTCCCCCATTTCAAATCACAACTCAAAACACATCTGTTTAAAACTGCCTATACCACCCAAACTCAGAAACATTGATTCATTCCCCCATTTCAAATCACAACTCAAAACACATCTGTTTAAAACTGCCTATACCACCCAAACTCAGAAACATTGATTCATTCCCCCATTTCAAATCACAACTCAAAACACATCTGTTTAAAACTGCCTATATGACAATTGCTCTACCTTTTTATTCTGATATTTTTATTTTCTGCTGTTTTTTTAACAAATGTTTTATGTATGGTGACCTTGAGTGCCAAGAAAGGCACCTTTAAATAATATGTATTATTATTATTACACAAAAAGTAAGCTATACATATGTTTAGTTTAAAATAAGTAGACCAACAGTACACTTCCATAAACCTCTTTTTGCTTACGTCAGGTGAGTTTGTTCTGTGAACAGCGAACAGCTCACGTCTAGCTGCGTCAGGTGTGTTGTATTGTGTGTACTGAGGACTACTCAGGTGTAGCTGTCAGTTGTGTTGTGTAGGCGGGGGACAGCTCAGGTGTAGCACTGTAAGTTGTGCTGTGTTGTGCACCGGGGACAGCTCTGCTAGTCGGTGGCTTGCTCTGCTGCACCCCTCACCCCGTGGTCCTGTGTGCTGCTGTGGCGACCCCTGAACCTGTGCGACAGCAGGAACTGCCTCATGATTAATGTGATGTGACACTTTCTGTTCCTCAGGCACCGTGCGGAATCCCCAGTGTCCTGTCCTAGGCTGCCCCGCAGGGTCCATGGGCTTAACTGAGAGGAGAACAGAAGTACAGTTATTGTGACACTGAGAGTAGGAATGTGTTTGAGAAAATGGTAATTGAAACCTACATTGTGTTTTTCAGTTCTTAACACAACACCAAAGAGTTTTTTGTACCTTAATATACAGTAATGTTTCCAAATTTTTTTCAGTGGTTCATCAACTTGTAACAGGGTAAACGGCACTCCTGCATTCGCTTCACAGCCCTCTATAGGCTATAACCGCACTATGCAAGTTTGCCAGATCGGGTAGTGGATCTGTAGTTCAATGGAATGAGGCATAAAAAAATTACAAATTTGACTTGCATGATGTCGCAATACATCGTACTTTCACAAAATCATGCAGCATTATTCTACCTTGTCTGTGGACATTGTTATTTGCAAAGCCGGTGCTGGATGAACAAATAGCGTGCGTGCGACAGAGGATAAGTTATTTGGTGTTGCTTTAAGTAATTGTTGTCTTTGAAAACAGTGATAGTAAATGGAATTGTCTTTATTTCTAAAAATATCTTTTGCAGAAAACGGCATTTAAAACCATCATCTGAACTTGAAACGCCACTTTGGTTAACAAGGATACAAGGATACAAGGACGTTTATTGTCACATGCATATAGTTACTGGAAGTAAGAAATGCAGTGAAATTATGTCTGGTGTCAGCCTATTTGTGCATTAATGGGGGGGGGGGGTAAAAATATGTATGTATAACATGTATGGAAATGAGGTTTGCTGTAGTCTTCCATTAACCATGCTTTTGTTCTGTATGTCACGACTACATGTGATTACACTGGCTGAGTCTCACGTGCTTGGCGCCTTTAAATGCTGACGTTCATCCATTGATGGGTGCTTCCGTAGAGGCATGCTAAATATTGCAGCGGCTGTGCTAAGTGAGACATTTGCCCTAAATAAGTGACAGAGTGATCATGGGAATGGGAAGAGGGATGAGGAGGAGATCTGTGGTGGATTCACACACTCTCCAGACAGCTGCCACTGATGTTCTATATCAGGAACCCGCTCCTTAGACGTGAATAGGGCTGTGTAGCTTACTTCACACACACACACACACAGAGCAAAGTGTGTTGTATGCGTATGAAAGTGAACGTGGGTTTATGCTCACTTATACACACACACTCTGCTAAAAAGGCTTACGTATGTGTATGTATTTTTGTATGTGTGTATGCATTTGTGTAAAGGTATGTGAATATATTTTTTACTTTAATGTGATTGTGTGTGTGTGTGTGTGTGTTGTTGCAGCTCCTCAGAGAGAGCGAGAGGTGAGAAATCTGTCCATATAAGTGTGAATGTGCTGTGGGTGACACCAGCTGTGGAGCCTTTCCACTGCTCATTCACTGCTATCACTGAGCCTGCCAGCACACACACACACACACACCTGGTAATGTGTGTGTCCATACGTCACCCTCCAAGACTGACATACTGATTTTCTGAATAGAGTCGGAGGATATACATTTACTCTCTCTCTCTCTCTCTATATATATATATATATATACACACAGTTAAGAACAAAAATATTCATACCCCTGGTAAATATTGATTTAAAGTTGATTTTCTTGACTGTTTGTTCTGAAGCTCTCCTTAAGCCAAAAAAGTTCTGATAGGCAGAAATCAAATGTCTCCTGAAGGATTTAGGCTGAACCTTCAGAGACGGAATAGATGCGCACTTCTGTGTTGTCACAGTAAAGGCCACACGGTGTTGGTGGCAGTGGCCTAGATTGTTGGCCCTCATTGACTTAAATATGAAATGCTCAACTTGTTTTCAATGTTATACAATATCACATTTTCTGTCGTGGTATTACGTGTTTCTGCAGTAAACGTAACGTAGGCTCATGGCCCTATGTTCCCCGGGTCCTGTTTCCCGCTCGGGGTTAGGGTTATGGTTTTAAAAAAGGGTCCTATGTTAGATAGATAGATAGATAGATAAATACTTTATTGATCCCCAAGGGGAAATTCAGGGGGTCTCAGTAGCATACAGACATCACACACAACATGCACTTACAGCAAATGGTAAATATAAGTATAAGTATAAACATATAACCAAACACCACTGTACAATAGAGACAGTAGGAGATAAGAAAAGCTAACAAAACTAAAAATACTATATAAATTAAATGTAAAGGAAACAGTGTGCTTAAGGGTGGTCAAGTATGAGACGCTTGTAATGACAGGGCCTGTAGTTCTGTGTGCAAAGTGAGGTGCTCAAGAGAGTGAGTATCCTGGTGAAGGTGCAAAGTAGTCCAACAGTAGTTCTGTGTGTATGGTAAGGTGCTCAAGAGAGTGAGAGTGAAGGTGCCAAAAAAGTAGTCCAACAGGAGTCCCTTAGTTATGTGTGCATGGTAAGGTGCTCAAGAGAGTAAGTGTCCTGGTGAAGGTGCAAAAAGTAGTCCAACAATAGTCCTTAAGTTAAGTGTGCACGGTAAGGTGCTCGGAGAGTGAGTGTCATGGTGAAGGTGCAACAAGTAGTCCAGCATTAGTCCAACAGTGCAATAATAAGGTCTAGAGACCAGCATAAATAATATGGACAAATAGGAGAGCAAAGTATAATATAATGTAGACAAGGTAATATAAAAAACTATAAAAACTACGTCAGTGCAGAAACAGGTTGAGGTAATAGGGTTACAGCCATTCAGTATTATTGTAGCAGAAGCCATTGATCATGTGTGCTAATATAGCATGAAAAACATGAAAAACAGTGTAGCAGTTCCCCGGTCCCATACAAAGTGGGGAACATAGGACCAGGGGAACATAGGTACGCTCCCATCAAGAATGACTTTGGGGATATATCTGACAATGGGAAAGCAATGATTAAGCATCAAGCCACGAGAGGCCGTAGGTTACACTGATTATAGAACAGCTAAGGGGCGTTGTTAGGCACGACGCGCAGTAGGAGGGGCAATTTTACTTGTGTGTGTATGTGTGTGTTGGTGCAAGTTCATAGACTCTGGGATATCACAAATAAAAGTTGGCTTGCAAACGCCTCAGGCACATTTATATCCATGCCAGAAGTGATCAAATTAAGGAACTTTATAATGAGCAATCATTTGAATGGACCCTGGCCAGGAGCTTCACATTGATCACCAACACGACAGGAGAAAGATGTGCATTTGGCTAATACCTCCGCGTTCCTGAGAATGGAGGGGGAAACGAGGCTGTGTGTGTGTGTGTGTGGGGCGGGGGTATTTAGCTCCTCGTGATCACCTGTCGGGCCACATCCAGACTGAGTGAAATGGAGTGGTGTTGAGAAGTTGCCGTGGAGACGGAGGCGAGATGAGGAGCGCCCCCCCCATCTCGGAGCGAGCGCACGCTACGGGCGTCCTCATGAAACTGCGCCCTCATAAACACACATCCATCATGGCCGCCTGGCAGAGGAGAGGAGCGAAGGTAAGGTGTGTGTGTGTGTGTGGGGGGGGGACCATTTATTCCAGTTAGGTGCTGGCATATTGATTCTCAGCTGGTGAGCTGAAATCACGTTCCCTCAGGCCGGCCCAACTCTCACACATTCATCTTCATCGTCTGTCATAACGCATACACACGTGCAGGTATACACACATACAAATACGCAAATACATGCTCACATACACACACTTATATAAAACACTGCAAATATGAAGTGCAATAATCTCATGCCCATAGCGAATAAACATATAAGCCCACAAACACACACACTCAAAGCTTAGATATGTTCACACACACAATCACACTTGCACCATCACGCTTCTCATATGATCAAGCAAACAAAGACACATATTGACTATCACGTATAACATATAAAGCAAATATCAACATTCACAGCACACACACACACACACACTGTATATTTAGTTGAGTGTGTAAACTAGAGGTGGCACTTGGGTGCAGAGAACTGTTCCTTCTCTTCTCTCTTGTGATTTATTTTTATAAGCAGATGTCACCTTTGTTCAGTCTCGTCTCAAAGCGACAGGAGTACACAGCTCTCAGAGCCGTGCAGCCCAGCGAGCCTCGGAAGAGAGAGACGCAAAGACAAAAAGACGGAGATGAAAGCCATGTGGCTGATTATGTTTTCAAATCAAACACCCCCCCATCAGACACAGGCAGAGCGGCATGGTCTTAAAACAGACATGTGCGGCCTTGTCTTCAATAGAACCTGACGCTATTTATAGTGGCTGTTGAAACACGCACACACACACACACACTTCCTCTTTTTCTCTCAACTCAATTCAATCATGATTTATTGGGATGACAAATCATACACTGTATTGCAAAAACATTCTGAAACAATGAAACTAAAATGGGAAAACAAAATAAGAACAATATTAAGAGGAAATGTATATTGTTATACTCATAAGTACTTGAACACATGAGGCAGGATGTGAGATGAGATGTTTCATTTCTATCAGATAAGGACCCAGTTGCAGACTTAGGAGTCTTTTTCTTTAAGGAATTAAACATAAAAACAGGCAGAGGGATCCAAAACTAGAAAATCCTAAAAAGAACAAGACCAGAAAAGAACAAAGAACAAGACCAGAACAAATAGAAACAGTCTAAAATATCTATTTAAGACAGAGAATGCAAACAAGGCAGGGTAAGAAAAGTCAAACTCAAAAAGACTTTCAAAGAAAACGTACATTGGACAGACAGCACAGAAGGTAAACAAACAGAAAAGATGAACCAGCAAGGACTGCCCAAAAGACAGGTTAAAATACAAGGGCTAATGAAACACAATGACAAACAGGTGTGCACACAAAATGGTAGGCTCATTCAGCTGCTTGCAGCGCTGCGCAGGTCTGGCTGAATGTGATGCATGCTGGGCATAACAGTGCATGCTGGGTAGAAATTATGTTCATCCTTCTAGCTGCGTCTGTGTCATCATGTCTTTGCGGTAGAAAGACGTTGCCGCCAAATCCTGCAGTTTCCCAACATGAACTGAATGAGCTAGAACCTGCCCTTAGGTACGTCAAAACATCTCCCTCCTTAAAATAGAATGCGCCAACATTTGTAAAAATTGAAGAGATGCCTTACAGTATATGAGATTTCTGCAACAGTGGTACCGAAAACTAATATTCTGTTATTTTATGCTGTAGTGTAGACTGATGACATTTATTTCAATCATCATGTTCACTTAAAAAAAGTTGGAAGAGGATTTAAACTGTACACAAAATTCAAACAAAATAAATGCAAAAAGATTTCTGCAAACAAATGCAAGCAAAATTCCACAATATCTCTTGTGAGTCATGTTACTCTTCTAGCTCTTCCCAGGTGATCACTAGGTAACAGGCATGTTCAAAATCAAAACATATACTGTAGCTCTGTTTAGCTGCCGTTTCCTGATTGAGCAACATGTTTGGTTGTAACATTGTGTAAAGATGTGCAACAGGCTTTTGAGCTGAAACGTTTTCTCGCGTTGATGTGTATACAAAACCTATATTAAAAAGGCAGTGAGCACAGCATAAAGTTATTTACAGATAAAACATAGGTATATTTACATGGATTTCATCAAGCTCAGAAGACATTTAAAAAAATAAAAAATAAAGCAGCTTCTTCTTGCTGAGCACTCAACACATCAAATGCTTTGTGTTTTGTCCGTCTCGAACACGGCTAAAAGTTGGATCTGTTTTCTGGGCCTCTGTTTCATTTTTTTCTGACTACTTTTCTCTGGGCTGTCATGTCATATAGATTTGTTAAGCTGGTGCAGAGAAACATTGTTTTTTTTCTGTGGACCTCTGTGATTGTTTTGTTTGGCAGACTTAACTTTGTATGAGGGTACCCCATACAAAATGTATTAAACCACAACATTACCAGACACAGCTCTGTGCATGTCTCTCCTCTGACGTGGCCTTGAACACAGTGGTGATGAGTATTTTCATAAACATGCCCTCCATGCAATTCAGTTGCCCCTGGCTTTCAATTCACTTGTGTATCTCTCTCTATTGTTTGCTAGTCTTGAGCATGTCAACTTTGCTAGTTCAGCAAATTGTAGGGTTGGGGTGACACACATCTCTTTCAGAAACGTGATGATGACCTTACAGCCCTTAGGCTTACAGTTGGGATGGCATACGTTTTCTTCAGGTGTGCGATGATGACCTTAAAGTCCTCCATCAGCTCGGTCAGATCCACTCTTCTCCTGTCCTATATGTTTCAGGACAGCATTTAGTGCACTGACTGCAAGCCGCAACCAGTGTTTTTTTTTTTTTTTTTAGGGCTGTTAGTAAATCAGAAGCAGTTTTTTATCTATTTCAATCCCACTGGAAGACAGCTCCTCATTTATCTGTTCAGGGATGTTCACCCAAGTTTCAGGGAGTGGTGTCAGATTTCATACTTTCTAGTTGTCTGTCACACAGTGGCATGTCAGAACAGTGTACAGTGTAGGTCCTCTTCTTGTAGTTGTCAGTCCATATATCAGTAGTCATGGCAACTCCCCCTACTTTTCCCAAGGGCAGATTTAAGGGTCTCAGGCGATGCGTCTGTCTCAGATGTGGCCTGTTTCTTCTGGAATATCACTTGTCTGTGAGGTATAACATCAGTGCCTTTGGCTGCTCCATAGTGCTCTCTGATGTCTGACTTTCTGGACCACTTTATAAACACATCCTCGAGGTCTACTGCATAAACACATCCTCGAGACACTCTCACAGGTCTACTGCACAACAGAAACCAATGCAGTCGTCCACAAATTGGCTTTTGACTTGAAGCAGAGTTCTCATGTGGTCCACACGCATTTCACTTTTTGATTTGAAATGGAAGATGTCCAAAACCAAGATGCTGCCACCTTAATTTAACAAGTCAGTGTTACAGTAAAGGCACCCTTAACTCTGACTTGCTCTCGGGGTCCCTTTACAGTTCAGAAGCGCAATAATAAACAAACTTAACATGCGTCTTTTGCAGTATTAAGTATAAGTAAAAACATAACTCCGATATAATATAGAGGGAATGCACCGACATCAGTTTGCAGAAAAATATCTCAGAATTCCTGTAGCATAGCAGCTCTTTTCCTTTCAGTTTCGAGGGCGGAAGGGGGGAGGGGGCGGCAGTTTCCTATCTGAAACTAGAAAGTTGCAATGGCAATGCCAGAAGTGCCGTTCGTCATGTTATGAGGTTATGTGTCATCAAAATGATTTTGGAAATGTTATGTTAAGATCAAAACACTAACATAAGTCAGTATGTTTTATTGTTCCACCTACCTGCCCAGGGACTACGAGGGGAAATTAGCAATATTTGCTACAATTTGGCACAATTCATAATTTAATGTTTTTTGTGCATTGTCCCTGTTTATATAAATGACAAACCCAGACTATGCAGTATAGTCTTGACATATATGGGTTGTATTCCTTTGTCCTCAGTACTTCTTCACATTTTAATTTCATTTTATTGGAATTTCACTTCCATTCATGTAATTGACAGTAATGGTAATGGAGTGCTGCATATTGTCACAAACTAGATATTGATATAAAAATATTAGCCCTTAGGCGATATGTGACTAATCTGCAAGAAATTTGTTTTGACTGAAGTGCCCTCAAATTATCTGACTATCACTCAAAATATTGTTGTTTGAGTCATAATTGTTGGTGAGCGCAGGTGCCCTCTCATTTCGGATCAGGCCACACACAAAGAATATTGCTCTCTGTCCTTATGCAACTTACACACACACACACAGTGACACACAAGGAAATGGTCTGGATGTTTAAGCCCTGTCAAAGACTACTAAAACCCTCTTCTCTCTCTTGTTCTCTCTCTCCCTCTTCACAATTCTCTGGCGCTGTTCAACATCGTGGTTTATATTTAGCACATTCCACAAAACTAATTGACCCTTAAAAGTGCCTTTTTTTCCCCCCTCTCATGTCGCATTTATTTATTTATTTTCCGGCTAGAGGTTTGAGGAGCAGTAATTTGTGTGCGAGACCTGGCCGGCCCTGAGGCTTGCAGCAGCGTTGTCTCCTCTGCGTCTCCTCGTACAGACGGGTGGACGGACGGTCAGAGAAGCGGACGCACAAGGACGAGGGTCGGTGGGGAGAGGTGACCATGCTGCTCTGGCTCTCTGGCAGGAGCCGGCCGATTAATTGACAAGATCTAATAAATATGTATTTCTGCTCTGGGGCACTTTCAGCACTCACACTCAGACATGGACACACACACACACACACAGAAATACACAGATAGACGTACACACACACCCACACAGAAATACACAGACATAAACATACACGCACTCACACTCAGACATGGACACACACACACACACACACACACACACAGAAATACACAGATAGACGTACACACACACCCACACAGAAATACACAGACATAAACATACACACACCCACACAAAATACACAGACATAAACATACACACACCCACACAGAAATACACAGACATAAACGTACACAGACACATACACACAGAAGTAAACAGACATAGATGGACACACATACACAGAATTACACAGACACACACACCCCTCGCCACCTGATGTGTTTGGCCAGCATCTCCACTCTGCTGTGTGGGTGGTGGATGCGCTGAGATAAAGAAGATAGCTCTGCCCTGCTGGTGGCCTGTGTCCGCATCTGGGCCCGATATGGGCCATACATCAGCGGTCATACTCTGTGAGTGTGTGTGTTGAGGTGGTGGCATGGTGTGTGTCTAGAATGTTTGTGTGTCTGATAATCAACAATCCCCATCTCAAAACCCAGTCATGCTCTTAAGACCCCCACCTGGCACGACTGGAGGGCTGGGGGGTCAACTTATCTCAAACCACCAGGGTCTGTCATAGCAGAATGACTAGAAGGGACCCCCCCCCCCCCCCCCAAACACACACACTGTAAGCCCACTCTTAAAGCCCCATGATGATCTCAAGGTGCCCCGCTTAGAACAGTAGGAGGCTTGGGTCAGGGTAGGGGTATTCAGAACCTCAGCTTACCTCTCCGTATCCCGTGGGCATAAGAAAGGAAAACAACTGTTTGGATAATTTAGTCTGTGCCGGACCTAGTAAGACAATGGAATGGAATTGTACCAGACCTTCCGAATTTGTGTATGTTTTGGACCCCGCACTGTTGTTGTTTGGATGTGTATTTGTTTGTATAGTGTACAGATATATGTATGTGTGTGACTTTGTGGTTGTCTGGGTGTGTGCTGTCTTTATGTCTGTGAGTGTGTATGCTGTCCTTATGAATGTGTGTGTGCATTTCTCCTTAATGCCTGGAGGGGTAGGCGAGTATGCACGCAGCTCTGCTATATCTCAAAAGCTGTGTGTGAGCGGCTCTGCACGATTGAAAATAATAATGTTGAATTTTCAGTGGTGTTTTTGGAGGCCCTGTTGACGTTGATGTAATATTGCTTGCAGGGCAACATCTATATTGTTGATTACTCTTTTCTTCAGAAGCCGCGCATGGTTATTTTTACCAACTCCATTTCGTTCAGCCGCTCCACTTGTGCGGTCCATTCCAGCTTTGATATTCTTACTACTGTAAGAAAAACCTGCCCAGCCTGAGCGTGGGATTGCTGATGAAATATCACACTTCATAAACCATTCAGGGCAGCTCTTTATATTACATATAACACTTTCTATCAAATACATAATACATGTAGCTCTATATTTAAAAAAAATAACATTGTAACACATTTTTTAAAATAATAGTAACCAGTAATTACATGTAGATTTATAAATCACTACTACTGTATAACATGTTTTTTTTGTACTAACATCTTGAAAGTTACTCGTCACCAACTTGTAACGTCACCAACCACCTGGCAATTGGTCAACCCAAGTTCATTTCTGAACTCACTGATTGCAAGTCTGTGTTGCCACCGATAAAAGAGTCAGCTAAATGCCAGTCAATTTTAACTTCCTGTTTATTTTTCTCATTCATACGGTGTGTATTACGCTGCATCCCTGCGCTGCTCTAACGGCTCCCACACACAGCTGCGTTCCGTCAAGGCATGCCAGTGGGTGTTCCCGACGGTAGCTATGCAAATGACTTGAAGTAAAACCGTAATGTGATTGGTTGGTGACGTCCGTAGATTGGCTTGATTGGCCGGTGCCGTCTGTTGGTGCAGCAACAGCTGAACTCCTCAATGCGAGCGGCGGGAGAAACGCGACGCGACGGACCCACAATTCAGTTCGGCAACGGATCACGTGAGCCCATGTAAAGTGAATGGGATGCGTCTCCAGCAACGCGAAGCACGCAGCTGTGTGTGGGAGCCGTAAAAGGCTGAGTCCTATAAAGTGTGACTCCTGTGTCGTTCCTGCTCTGCCAAGGCAGCTGACAAAGACAAACAGCTGCTGCTATATTGAGACCGAAAGCTGTTATTAAACATCTGCAGACTGACTGGACAAGCTGCCCAGGACAAGCTGCAGCGTCACCGCATAATGCTTCTTTAATTGGACTTTTTATGCCTTTCTGAGTGTAGGCCAGCAGACACGGCGTTTGGTTCCGGGCCCGCCGCCCGGCCAGGTTCGAGTGCCTGAGTGCTTTCTCAGGTGGCGCTGTTTATTACGCCCACCTATTTGCTTTCAATCTGTCAGTGGCACTGCGGTGAGGTGAGGCGCGACATTTGGCGAGCCATCTTTCACACGCCAGCGAGACGGGAGTCCCATCTGCCAAAGAGACGCCCAGACTGGAGCAGGATTTGGCAGCGGTCCATCCGACTCGCAGCCCTCTCTTTCTCTCTCTCACTCTCTCTCACACTCTCTCTCTCCCTTTCTACCCTCCCCACAGAGGCGTTTGCTCTTTTCTATTCCTTCCTGGTTTTTGAGGAATTATTTTAATTCGGCTTTGGATGGTGCCCCGCGGTAGTTGTGTTGATGAGGTCGTCTCCTGTGTTGACTTCTTGGCAAGACAAAAAGTGAGGGAGAGAGGGAGAGAGAAAACAGAGAAAGAGACAGAAAGGGTTTGTTCTATTTTTAGGTCTCTGTTTTAAGATGGCACTTTTAGTGCTTCCACATCATGAAGGCTCAGCTTCCTGAAGTGTCCCTTTCATGCCGTGATCTTCTGGATCTTTCCGTGCAGAGGGCCGCAAGCATTTCATTGCTGCACAGTGACACTGGCTGATTATTCAGCCCCCAGTGAATTATACTCCTGCGTCTGAAAGCAACACGCTCAGTTTTAATTTCCCCCGTCGGGTGGCTGAAGGTGGCTGGCGATAGGACCCTGGGGACTCCTGCTCCCAAGCAGCACCCTAATTGGGTGGCGATTAGCAACTTGTCAGCTGTCTGTCTGTCTCAAGTGAGCCAGAGGGGCCCACCCATAGATATTAGAAAGCTAGATACCGCATTGGGCTCCCGAACGTACGTAAATAGCGTCGCCATCTTGGTGGGATCAACAATAACTGGAGGCCAAATGGAGAAACACGCGACTCTGACTGGAAATCAAACAGGTGTCTCTGATTGCAGCAAGTGTTGCTGTCACTCCCCCATAGACAGTAAATGTGCTGCCCCCAGCAATATGGCCGCCGCGTTTACCTATGCCACCTAATAGAACTCGTGCCCAATGCGGTATCTAGCTTTCTAATATCTACGGGCGCACCTACCTCAAACTTCCACAGTGAACCCCTACACAACCCACATCAGTCAGTCTCCCTAAAACCACTGCAGACAGCCACACACACACCCCACTCCTCACATTCTCAAAGTAAACCCCTACATCCCACACATTGTCCAGTCCCCCAAAACCACCCACACTAACACAAACACACGCCTATACACACTTTCTCCCCCCATAGGGTTCGGCTCTCAGGCAGATAGCCAGAATTTATATTGAGCTACTTAAGCAATAAGCCCCGAGAGGCCGTAGGTTACACTGATTCTACAACAGCTAAGGGGCGTTGTGACATGCTAGCAGATGCCTAAAACCCCCCTTAGCTGTTGTAGAATCAGTGTAACCTACGGACTCGAGTGGCTTATTGCTTTTCTAAAACTGTTACTATAAATACCTGGCAAATTTTCATAAAGTAAAGGCACAGCAACTAGAAATATAATAAGTTATTCCTAGATAATCATTCTTCCGCCAAGAAATATATTTCCTCTATCTGAATGGTTGCCAAGCAACGTTGAGACGCAGCTACTTTAACTTTTGTATCAAGTTATGGTAGCACAGTAATATAGAACGAAATGCGTTCAAGGTGTATGTTTATGCTGCATTTCACAACGGCATCGAACGTGATTCAGCCAATCACAATCAAGGACCGGAACTATCAGTTTTAGAATGTAAATTATTCCATTTTTATTCAGGAACACACTCAGCTTGAATCCAGTGTTCTGACTAATATGCCGACCCATGAATAAATGGGTCGGCTATCCTTAATGTATCTTGCCTATGTGTTATAATTATTATTATTATTATTATTATCATCTTTATTGACAGACGAGGTCCAAATATAAAAGTGACACACAGTATACGGACATAAACATAAAATAAATTACACATAGCACACAGCTGGTAATAATACATTCAAATGTTGGCTCCAATATTCCCAAAAGCTGGAGGAATATCTGTCTCACTTATGTTAGGGTCCGTCAGAGACATTATAATACCATTATATATATATATATATATATATATATATTACAGACAATATACCATATACTTATAATACCATTCCTAGACTCAGTAAGCCTGCACATAAATGTAAACATTACTGCTTTGGGCCACATTCATGTAGGCCTGCCTGTCTTTTTGGCTAAATGAGGTACTCAAAAACTTTCTTCAAGGTTGGCAGGTTTGCATATACACACACACATATATATATGATGCATGCACAACACTCATATGCACGCGCACACACACAGAATGGATGAAGCCTTATAGGTGAGGAAAGGGGTGTGTGGAGGAGAAAGCAGATGATCATGCAATCCAAAATCAGATTAAAGAGATACATTAACAGTAAACAGCTTGACATTAAAATTTGCAAACAACAAACTCTCTGTGCTTAATGCGGCTTTCAGATGTAATGCCTGAATTTCTGACAGTGAACGGCTCTAATTACAGAGAAGCTGATTATCACACAAAGGAGTAGTGGGAATCGAGAGAATGCACGCTTAGAACCGTGACTTAGGGGGACCATGCAGAACGTTCAATCCTCTTAGCATGTCACTGAGATCTGGCAGAACCTCTCAGACATCAGGCTGGGTGGTGTCAGGAGGTGTTTGTAGAGGGCCAAGACCACAAGTGTGTGCGTGTGTGTGTGTATGTTATAGTGAGGAGACTAAGACAAGAGAAAGGGTTTTTTCTTTAGAAACTTTTGGTTGTGCCACCTGACAAACTTTTGGTTGTGCCACTTGGGTGGTGAAAAATGTATTAAAAAAAAACCTGTAAATGTTGCACAGCCATTAAGACTTGTTTAAAGTAAAAAAGCATTCTGTCCATTTTAAAAATATATTTTTTTAAAACATATTTTTAACCCCTTCAGACACAATTTTTTCCTGTTGAGCAAAACTATTTTTATTCAGCTGATTGTTACTCCTCTCCAATGTAGAAATAAAGGGAAATATATATATTTTTTTGCTAAATCATGTCTTTTAGTATTTTTTTATGTCCATTACAATGGACGCCTCGACTAAATAGGCGTAAAATGACATGAAAACTTGAGTGTTTTTTCCCTGTTTTTAACATAGTAGTCTTGAAACAAATAATCACACATGACTTAAACATTTGGAGCTGAATGTCTGCATTGTATGCACGTGTCTAAATGTTTTTATATGTCTGTGAGCAGGTCAAAACATGCACATTAACTCGAACAATGTATGATTGTGTTTAATATCAATATTGCCTTCAGTAAAACTTCATGAACCAACTCATCATATTAACATAACAAATAGTGTAAAGTTGAACCCCCAAATTGTTTTGGTCACACACACACATTAACATTATATTAGTGTAAATGGAAGTTGAACACTTAAATTGAACAGTTCTTGTCTTTTGGCCACACACACACACTCACTCACACGCTTGCACTCACACACCCTCACACACACTTTGATATGACGCTCATTATCGATGAGCGGCCTTGAAACAGTTCCTGTGAGGCACAAAGCACAGGAGGGCATTGCATGTATCGCAAAGCTCGTGTGTCTTTCCTGTGCAAAATGGCCTCCTGCATCTGGTGGCCTGTTTCTTGTTATCATAATTTGGCATATGGTCCACCATATCGAACTGGACTTCAGGTAGGGGCCTCACATCTTGAATTTGTGTTTTTTTTAGGGGCGTGCTGTGGCTCCGGAGACATGCTGGGTCTCCGACGTTTGGCTGCCACTGGTTGATGGACTCTCACCAGACACTGTGTGGAAAAACAGACTGTGGGTTTTAATTCCACCACTAAAGAAAAACGGGCTTCGCCACAAGTAGCACTATTGTGCAAGGATTTTTATTTTCAATAGATGAATAGATTTTCAGATGTCACAGGCAAAAAAATTGCACAGAAAAGTTTGCAGGAAAAATATACTTTCAAAAAATAATTCAACAATTCAAACAAAAAATACTGTCATAAATTATCTTATCTTAAACTTGTCGACACACCGGCAAGATTACGAGAGCCTTTGCGTTCTCGCTGCCTCTCTCTCTTAGAACCAACAGGGTTCCCCTTTTAGGCCCTAAGGCCCTCCCCGGACCACACTAACCCACAACAATAATCAATCAAGGTTACACATATTGCAATACATGAAACGTACAGGATACATCACACATCCTTAGTAACACTGCACATTAATACCCCCCCCCCCCCCGCTATGGTGGCACGCAAACTATTCAAACAAACACTAATTAGTGCAATCATTTGTGACAAACACAAACACGGTGGCACCAACAATGGTAAGTAAAAAAAAATATGTTTGTTAGGAGGTTATTGTGTTATGTGTGTTTCATCTATATGAATGGAACAAAAATGAATTAACGTGTGTGTGTGTGTCATTGTAAGGTTGGGGAGCAAACTAGTTAGCGTGTGTGCACGCCGTTGTATGAATGGGTAGTTAGCGTGTGTGAGCTACTGGTGTCATCCGCGAACTGGGACAGAGCCCTCTGTCACACACTGGGCCACATTCATCATGAAATGGAGGAGATCCAGGGTGTCTTTTGTCAGCATGCCAGCCCTCTCTGAGTCCAGCCTATACTCCAACCAACTGTTGTTGACAAATATCAGTATGGTACAGACTGACAAGTTGATCAAGCAGGTCAACACCGCCCATTGCTTCATTGTAGAGCGTGATCACCTCTGGACGGGGCACCTTCACAAATCTAGCCTCCTTTTTCTCCCACCGTTGCACTTCATCCATTGTGTAGAGGAGGCCTGGCAAAGCAGCAGACCCTTGCTGTCCCAGCAGCAAGAAGTTTCTTCTCACCCAGCAGCTCCAAAAGATTAAACGATGTGAAAAAAATATCAAAATACCTCTTGTGATTGGCATTGGTGATACGCTGGGTGAGATGGTGCACTACTGTAGCTCCAAATCTCCATTGAAGCACTTTGGTGCAGCAGAAAGTCATAGGCCATGCCACTTTTGCCTCACAGCAAGTGTACTTTCACCACCCATGGGTGCGGCTTGCCTTTGACTTACTGCCTGACAGACAGAAGTCCACGGAATGGCACCATTTGCTCGTCAACACAAAGTTTTCCTCTAGTGGAAGCTCCAAGCATCTTCTGCGTATGGCATCATAGAAAGGAGGTACCTTGAAAAACATATAATTGTTTCCCGCTGGCTTTTCCAAATTGTTGACTAAATCCAAATGTGACCAGAGCTAGAAGAAACACGAGACATGGAGTTTCGAAAAAATACCAATGTCCATCCCAGCTTTCCAGTACGTGGAGACTCATTGGCATTTCCATCACTCCCACAGCAAGGTGGAGACCAACTAGAATTCTGATTTCTCCTGAACTAGCTGTTTTGTACCACTTTGTAGGGCAGAAATCTTGGTGTTGTCCATCATCAAATCAAAGATCTCATCTGGTATGTACTGTTTGAAGTAGTCATAAGGGATCATGGGATATCTCTCATAAATCAGAGGATTCTCAAAGGGAGTGTCAGTGACAGGAGAAAATGGCCTATGATGCCATTTAATCTCTTTCTTCTTCATTTAATTTATCCTCTGTCACTACACTGTCTTCTATCTCTTCTACCTCAAGTTCTTCTGGCCTGCATGGAACCTCTCCATCCCCATCTGTCCTGTCCCTCTCTGAAGCTAATAACAAAACCTTCACATTTTAAACTCATTTTTAATCTAAAACTATTATGTGTTTGCTGCAATTCAGCGCTTAAATATAAGGCTTAACATAGATAAAGGCTTCATACAATGAATTAAAATTACCCTTAACTTCTAAACGTACAATCTATTTCCATCTGCCTCATTTCCTGAATTCAAGCAGTCAATATCAGATAACTCCATTTACAAGGTGTTCAAGGAATTTCTCGACTTTATACTCTAAAAGAACATAATTTAAACAAATAGCTAAATAAATAGTGCACGATTAGTGCACGGTTGGAGTGCGCGATTAAGGGCTATTGAAATTGGCGCACAAGGGTTTGTGGCCAGATCTGCTATTGGCTTGCTGTCTGAATTGGGCATTTGTGGACGAAGTCTAAGGCAGGTGGTTAGTAACATGTCCTTGGCAGCAGAACGAGCAAGTGAATGGTTGTGGGTAAGGAAAAGTTACACTTCCTGGGGCGCAAGCTAAGGTAAGCTAACTGGCTCATTTGTTTAGTGTTTGTGATGGACCGTTCTTAGGTCGATGGAGGTTGGTTAGGGTTTTTAGGATTATGGTTCAGTCCATGCCAACGGGACGGACCAACCTAACCATCCTAGACCATGCCTAGGTTGGTTAAGAGTATTTGGATATTTTATTGTGGTAATATGGTGGCAACATGGGGCGCAAGCTAAGATAAGCTAACTGGCTCATTTGTTTTGTGTTTGTGACCGACTGTGCCTAGGTTGATGGTGGTTGGTTAGGGTTTTTAGGGTTATGGTTTAGTCCACATCAACGGGGCGGACCAACCTAGACCATGCCTAGGTTGGTTAAGTGTATTTCAATGTGGTAATATGATGGCAGCATGGAGGGGAGTGTCTCCAGGACGCTGGTTTCAGTGTTAAGCCTTCATGAGGTGTTGTGGGCCTAACTTAACGAAACATCGGTGAATGAGGGTGCCCACTTGATAACCCCAATGACATGCTGCATACTATATACTGCTGTTAGATGGGCCATTTGTCTTGTGTTTGTGACCATTGGTTGGCAGATTGGTGATTAGCGTGCTTTTTTAAAGGGACATTCCACCGGTGGAAACATGAATTACGTATTGAAAGTGAGCCATATATGTAGTAGAATAGTAGCATAAATTTCTAATTTGGTGCCTTCTTGATCGAGAAAAGGCAGAAAATGACTTTTTAGTGCTTGTGGATTGCAGACAACAATCCCCATAGTGCATTGCAATGCTCAGCTCCACAGGCCACTCCCACTGTCGAACTCAATGGTTGAACTCCGCCCATCAATCTATCAACCAAGGATCGAGCAAAATTATTTCACACAATTTCTAGTGAAGAGTTAGTTTGCGAACTCATTAGTGAATTACTCCTCGTTTGTGTTTCAAAATAGTGTGCAGTTGCATGGTACCGGGAGGTTCAGCCAGCACAAAGAAAATACACAGAGGAAGTTTTCATAGATTACCCAAAGAGTTGGACTTGTGCAAAAAGTGGCTACGGGCTATCAATAACCCGAAGTTCGGAGAGGAGAGCCATTGAAGCACTAAAACATCTGACGGTGTGCCTGTAGGAAGAATATCCCACTTGCAAGTTCAGTGTATCGTACCTGCCAACCGAAGCAGGATCAGTTTACATCCTGCATACAGCGCAGAGGCAGGCTAACGAAATGCTAGCGATTGTTGCAAACGTGTGTATAATGGCAGAGCCAGCGAAGAAGCAGCGAAAACCCTTGACGGAAGATGCAAAGAAAAGGAAAAGAGCTTCAGACCGAGTAAGTGCGAGTTTCGTAGAGAAAAAGCATCAAGCTTACCTGGTGTCCCTTTAACACATGTTCAATAGGATATGTTCAAAACATGTGGGTAAAAAGGGTGTCAGTTCTTACCAGTATGTTTGAAGAGGGCCATCTTCTGAAGATCTTTCAAAAGCCTCTTATCAAAGACTAGCGACATCAGGTCCTGATATGCCACTGAGTCCTTCTTCGCTCCTCAGCTGTTAGATGAGCATGGTCACAGTAATGCTACTTTCCATCCATGTCAGTCCATCAGTGTTCATTGGCCACATGGTGTGGAATGCACTTTCCACCTGTTTTGTAGTGCCTTTGGGAAAGAAAAGATTCTCAATAATACTACTGCTTAAAAAAAAATCAGATAGAAAATGTATGGCAGCTTTTGATTCCTTACGTCAATGTCCCCCTTTCTGGTGCCACAGGAAAGCCACATGTGGTTTACGACAGACCTGTGAAAGATATTAAAATTGTAATTTTGCACCTTGTAAATCAATGGAAGATTCAGGGTTGATAGGAAGACGAAATTATCTGTGTCTGAAATTATCAAATACATTCAAAGACACCATAGAGAATTGCCTTTCTTGACAACAATTAACGATCTGGTGGTGACTGTTGACTCAAGCTGATAGCTTTCATCTGTTTCACCAACTTCAAGGGTGCTGGCACTGGTATCAAGGCCAGGTGTACTTGGGCATGGTGACTATAAAACAAACAAGAGGTTTCTTTTCAAACTATATTCCACTAACTATCAAGAGGTGGATAAACTATTTCTGAAATTTCAGAGGTGGGTAAACTGTGTTTACTTGCGTTTAGCCTCCACTGCATCCATGATTAGAGATAATATTTATGTAGGCTACTTACAAACTGTGCTTGGACAGAGGGAGGAGTCTTGACTGGTGTTGATCACATTGGTGCTGGCGCTAACTGGGATTCATCCTCTTTTGATGATGAGGAGGACAACAACGCTGCAGATGTTGACGTTGTTTTAGTCTGAAATGTCATACGTTCAGTAACGTTAAAAACATTTGAATAACGTCAGACTAACACAGTAAAACATGGTGGATTTACATCGCTAATAGCAAACTTATATAGAACGTATAGCAAAGTGTCTAACGTTACATTGCTAACTTTTAATTTAACATTTAATTAAATAACTATACAAACAATACAACTGTTGAATGACTATATACAAACAATGAAACTATAACTCCTCCTGAGCGTCCTCCGCTTCTTGGTGCCCGCAGTACTGGCCGTCTGGAGCTGGGTATTTCTGGCGGATAGCCTGCACGACACAAGCAGGTAACATGACATGACGACCTCTGCCCAATCTCTCTCCTTGCAGGACCCACTCAAGAAAGTGCCGGTAGGCTGTTAGGCGAAATTGTCTGGTCAAAACATATTGAGCACAAAGTGAGTGATGGTCTTTGAGCCTAGCGTTCCACAGTAGCTAGCATAACTGCAAGCTATTTGTGCAATGAACATGCCACGTTAGCGTGTTAGCAAGAATACTCCTTGACATAGTAACAAAGCAAATAAACGTACTTTACAGAAAGACGTCCATTTGGCCCTGTAGGCTTTGTCTGCTGTTTCCAGTTGACCTTAGGTATTCTAAAGTAGGTCTCCAGGACGCCGCTATCCATATGGGGTGTGAAACTCGGGTGATCAACAACACACACGTCCGTGTCATCCTCCGATTCTGTGATTTCGTCCAGAAGAAATTGGCACCGCTGGAATTCTCGGCAGCAGACAGACTCTTGTTCTGTGTCCACTGGCGCACAGTGAGAGCAGGCACCACCAATCCGCCCCAGCTCGAGCCATTGCGGGCTCCTCGTCGGCGGCAGGCAGGTCGTCTGCCTCGGCTGTTGTGGCAGCAGCTTCAGCCGCCTGCTGTTCCTCCATAGCCCTCAGCTGCTCGTCGCTATATTGTGGCTCATAAAGGTAGCCACGAACATCCGTTTCTAAAATAACTTCTTCAAAATTCCAATCCTCCATATTGCATCCGTCTGCGTATTCAGTACCTTCGGCCATATTTTCTGAAGGTTTCTGCCGGTGAAGTCAAACTATGGCGAACGAAGAGCGGTTGTTTGAATCGGCGTTGGCGTCAACTTTGGAGGAGTTGGACTTTTCTTTGAAAATTGAGCAACACAATGCACTTAAGTCATTCCTTTCGAAGAAGGATGTATTTGCCGTTTTGCCGCCCAGATACGGATATGGTCGTAGCGCTGGCCTATTGCATGCCTAGGCAGTTTGAAAGACAATTCTCTGCCCGCCCCTTGGATTTAGCGAGGTGAATGGTTCGATTCCAGACTATACATTTCAATGATATAGGATGGCCCGCCAGGCTAAGGAAGTGTAAGAGGTGAATACGGATTTCTCCCGTCTCAGGGGAAAATGAAAGTGTTGCATGACCATTCAAAAGTATGACTGGGTTTCTAACAATGCAAAGCCTAATGCAAATTGGTGGAGTGTTCCTTTAAATTAATTTAGGTAGGGGCTTCTGAATGTGTTTTTACCTTGGATTTTGGCACAAGGGATTATAACATCTAATCCTGTGTATTAATGTATTAAACAACTAAATAAATCCATACACAAACAAACTTTGAATAGCTATGAATTGCTTACAGATATGTCCAAACATTGCCTAGTGACACTAATTAACTGAGTGTTGGCTAACATCTCCCTGATGTCAATTGCGATGGACATTGAACTTTTTAAAAATCCTGTACTACAGTACATTGTTATGAAATATATTCAAACTAACTTCAAATATTATCACCTGACATGGTTAGAATTATACTGAGAGCAAATTGTTTAGGCTATTATATAATGAAGTTTGATATAGAACTACATGACTTATCAGACTTCATTAAGCTATATAATCCAACTTCATTTTTGTTTATATACATACATATACATTATGTACGCGTGTATGTTACAGTATATTATGTATAACTGTGAGTGTTAGTGCTCTCGTGAGGAAGCTGCTTCCCTCCAGCTGATGTCTGATGACTACTCTGCCTCTAATGAGGATGACCCAGGGTCTTAAAGCCTGCTTGGCGCTTGGGTTATTCATTCCCGGGAGACGGCAGCAGCGGCCGCACTGGCAGTGATGGCGGGTAAATTTGGCATGTTTATGGGTGCATGTCGACCGAGGCTCCCCAGAGCCAAGCCAATCTAGCGGAGCGTATGCAGAGTCTCTCTGCTGGAGCAGTAAATCTGTCCCCACACAAACACACCACAGTGAGAAAAACACACACACACCAGGGACACTGGGGGAGATGTGCGCAGGTGAGTTGTGTTAAAATGAGTCAAATCCAGACGAGTTGTGTACAGGCGAGTCATATTCAGATGACTAATTTTCACATACTCAGGGTTGTTACTAAACCACATTTTTTGGAATACCCTGCACAGAAAATAGACTTGGAAAAGTTCAAAGTTCCACACAAACCCGCAGTACCGGTACATCACAAAAATATTAGCCTGACGAGCCAGACTCACATCATTTGATGTTGTCTGTCTGTTTTATCAGGGTCATCATCTTTTGACGCCAAGACTTTCATGCTGAGCATCGACCAGGAGATTGTGAAAGACCACATCACCTCCTTCATGTCTGCTTTCTGCCTCATGTTTGGGAGTTTCTACTGTTTCAATATACACTACCCAATGGAATTGCGCTCAACACTTGAGTTTATCCAAAGGTAGTTTCTTTGGTGTGACAAGGTCATTTACTGTATTTCATCCCAATGCAACGTCTGGAGGGATCTGTAAATGGTATCATTGTGGCACTCTCAAATCCCATTTTCAACTGCTCTCGCTAGTCTGAAGGTGCACTGGCTGAAATGTATATGTAAACTATATGTATGAATATAAGATTTTTATATTCTGTGTATTTTATCTGTCTTGTCTTATGTGTGTATTTATGGACTTAAGTCTGCTAAATAAAACTTCATTCATTCATAATCTTGCGTCTTTCACACAAGTGTTATGGCAGTGAAATGAGGCAAACGTGCAACAAACTAAGTGCAATAGAACAAACACAGTTTGCAACATTGGCTGCCAGCCTCTTTAAGTCTGTTCTGTACCTGGAGGCTAACTTTTGATTTTGAGGATCGTCTAATGCGAGCTGTCTGCAACGGAGTGCTCCGATGGAATCAAATGCACTTGAGCGATTGTCCGAGAAATTAGCTCTGGACATTGACATTGACAAACTGTATTAGGACTACACTGTACTGAACAATGTCTGAGCCGGTCCCGCCTCCGCCCGAGCCCTTCTCTGTCCCTGTCTCCCCTGTGTTGTCCGTGCCAGTCTCTGTCCCCATCTGTGTCTCTGTTCTTAGTCCCATCTCTATGCCCATTATTATCCCAGTCACCATTCCAGTCACCGCCCCTGCTACAGTCCAAGTCACCATCCCAGTCACTGTCCCTCTCTTCGTTCCTGTCTCTTCCCCTGCCCCGTCTGAGTTTGTCCCATGGTCACGGTCTGTCCATTGTACAGTTTAGCTCTGATATTTTCCAGAAGAAAAAAATTGGCTGTTTCTGTGGAATGATGTTTGCGAAAACCAAACTGCATAGGATGCAATGAGAAGGAAGATGTGTTCAGATGTGTTTTATCTGATCAGCGATCTATTTTTAAGCAACATTTGATATAGTTGGTAAGACACTAATTGGTCTATAATTGCTTATGAACATAGGATCCCCTGATTTGAATACTGGTGTAATTATAGCTGTTTCTCATGCACCTGGAAACAATCCTTCCTTGATGGACAAATGAATGATGTTTTCTAAACAATGTTTGGGAGGAGCCCACAGGGATGATTGATAGCAATTAACTCACCCGTCTTCCGTCACCATGATATTTAAGACGGTCTCCTTATCCATATGTCACTCGCCCCGGCGTTTGCAAAATTATTTTTTCTTTGCTTTCCCACAGGCAAGACTCTACCCTGATGGAGCTGGATATCTACAAAAATTTTATCCCAAAGACCCTTCCGCCGCCTCCCCACGATGCAGCGTTCGAGCCACCACCCGTCTCGTCGTCCATCAGGAGCTGCATTTTGTCAGGTGCAGACATCTACCTTTCTACCATTTTACCTTCCCTCCCTATCCCTTCATATCACCGGGATTTAGCAGTGATCTCATTCTGTCCCTAAAATCCTCTGGCCCAGCTACAAAATGTTCATGTCATGTCATTCCCGGAATTCGCAGTAGCATTCTCCAATTACACAGAAGTAATTTGTTCCGTCTTTCCCAGCAGATGTAAGGGGCTATCGCAGGCCTTGCTTTGTTTTCCGCTAAATGCGCCATCAGATTGAGCCTCTGGAATCAAACCCCTTACTGGGGTGTGCTCGATATGGAGCTGCACAATTGAGTGTTCCTCGAGCTTAAGCCAGCTTGCCCTCTTTGCAGCAGTTCCAGCCACAGCTGAGTGTCCACTGGTTAGCTTCGAGCACCGACGTCCCAGCGCCCCCAAATCCTCATCTTACGTTCCCCGCATCCCTGATGCCGTGGCCAGAGAAGCCAAGGAAGAGGAGGCCCGTTTTTGGAGAGGATTTATGATCAGTCCCTTCAGCAAGCCACGTCCAGTCTTCAGAATCAATCCCATAGGCGTAGCAATGCGCAAAAAAAAAAGAGATTAATTATTGACCTTTCAGCTCCACATGATAGCAGGACACCTATCATCAACAGCTTAATTCCCCTCAAGGAGTTCTTGCTGCATTACCATTCAATTGATGACACTATCACAATGATTAAAAAGGCAGGAAGACATTGCTGGTTAGCTAAAGCCGATATCACTTCAGCTTTCAAAGTAATTTCCATCAAACCCGATTTGGCACATCTTCAGAGTTAAATGGCATAAGAAATATTATTTCGCAGTCCACCTCACATTGGATTGTCGCAGTAGTCCCAAAATATTCAATATGTTATCTGAAGCACTGTGCTGGATTCTCCATAATAATAAATATTATTGAAGAAAAGTCATGTAGTTCCGCATCTACAGTAGACTTGAATTCCTCGGCATCATTCTAGATACCAACAACTTCTCATCACCACTCCCAAAAGAGAAAAAAGACAGAACCTGCCGCTATTCTGAATGAAATTAGTGTCTATGTCCATCTTTAACTATTATATGACTATTGCCCTTCTATGCTTTTATTAGCTATTCCTGTTTGCTTTCGTTTATGTACAGCACATTGAATGACCTCTGTGTATGAAATGGGCTACATAAATAAAGTTGACTTGACTTGACTATTGTGTCTGTCTGTGTCTGTGTGTCAGTTTTTAACTTGCTGGCAGCTGTGTTGCCTCCCCGCCCCTTCATACTCATTCCACATTGTGAGTGAGCAGAAGAGCTGGGAAGGTGCTCAGAGAAGTACTCTGATCTGAACGTCCCAGAGAACATAGGAGATGAGCAGGCTTCATCAGAGCATGGCCACCAGTAGGTATGGCGATGTGTAGATCAGCCTGAAGGCCAGACCTCAAGAGGGTTGGCTCTGGTCTGGGAACACCACTCTTCAGTACACACACTTGGGTTATCTAGAGCCTAGCAGTGATGGTCTCTGTCTTAAAGGTTGTATCAGCGATTTCAGGCCCAAACATAAATGATCACATTCATCTAATCTTTCCTAACGATCCGCTAGCTGTCTGCCCAATAAGCAGGCCGTCAAAAAAACGCGTCTCTGTAGGCAGCCTAGGCTCCGAGATCTGTACACAAAAACAATTGCTACCAACAAGGGCACTCAAAAACAAAATAAAGTGTTTCAACCAATAACCGACGAGATGCGCCCTTAGGAGTGTTTTAATTGCATGGGAGGGAGGGGGAGGAAGTAGCGAGCTAGCTCTCTGTTTTGTTTGAACATCAACAAAGGTCGAACGTAAGAGACAGCATGTTAAGAAGCTTCCTAAGGGACACTTGGGGCAAAGAAAGACAACACGTTCTATGCAAATGAAACATTCCTCAAATTATTCCAGTAACATTTATTTGGGGTTCACCCTTTATTACGACATCCCGTTATTACGACAACCCTCTATTACGACATACCGTTATTACGACATGCCTCTATTTAGACATACCCCTACTATTTTTTTTAGTACCGCTATTCCGACATTACCAATCCTCATTTTCAATTTATCTCTGCAGTTCCTGTATCCTATCAAATTCCAACATCCTAGATGCATGGATGAGCTGTAGTCATGTCATCTGCACCTGCAGCTACATCAACAATCCACCCACCATCCACTTCAAACAATGTTTTTCCCAATAATTGATATCGGCACACATTTCAGTCAAAACCTTAGGTGATTTTGAACTGGCCATGTGAATAAATGTTACACATTATGTAAAAACACAGGTAGCTCTCCTCATTTTATTCTCTAAGCTCTCAGCGGAAAACAGTCGGAAACTCCATGCATCAAACAAACTCTGTGCGTGCAGGCCACCTATATTAATTAATTAATGGCCGTCAATCAATGACCAATTGCGCAAAGACGGGCGGAATTCTTACGCTCCAGTAGCCTAAACCATTTCAGTGAACGTTCAAATAACCCCCAGAGTTCAGTGTCCATCAGGGTGTTCAAACTGGATGTGCGATATATTCAAGTTGCTTATATTGCAGAGGACAATGATAAAGCCATGTGCAACGCATTTTGGCTTGCCAGCAGGTTGGATAAACTCAATTTACTACATAATAATGTAGGCTAAGCTTATATCTTTTATATGTCATGCGTGTAGTTGTTGAATTGCACATAACATGTCTGCATATTTATTTAGTCTTCTTTCTCTCGACTCTAGGCTAGCGCATGCATTATCATGGCCCTATAATTGTGCAAAGACAGGTGGGATATCCGACGCTCCTTTTACAGTAAACCACTTCACAACGAACGTTCAAATAACCCCCAGAGTTCAGTGTCCATCAGTCCCAACATTTAGAAACATAATCGAAAAGTCCAAGCGTGAATTGGGTGTGTTTTGATTTTGAGAGAGACTGGAGAAGGGCCATATGTCTCACAGCAACTGCGATAACCTTGTTTCTTGAAGGCTATCCTTACCTCCAAATATCCACATCTAATGAGGGTCGGCGACTATCCAATACCCAATACTATTTGCAATACCCTATATTGTTGGAAAGCTTAGTTTATGGCCGTTCGTGTGAGTACAATAACTTAATTTTATACATTTTACCAAAACGACTGGTTTCGCCTTGCAGGGTCACATTTCATTTGTTGTCTTGTCTTTTTTTATTCAAAACAATTCGTAGGTATCCATACTCAAGTCTAATTACCACCAGACACAAATAATCATCACCTAGGTTAAATCCTCTCTCTCTCGCCAAAATCTCTTCCTCTGAGATGCACGCGCTATAGGCTATAATTTAGGCTACCCGACATTTCAAATGTGACTCTCTAATCAACTTTTTTAGCTCTTAAACACGAAAAATACACTGTTCAACGGAGCTGGTGTGTGTGAGGCGCACTCTTCGACTCCTTGAGACGCGACTAACCTTTCGGTTGAAGTTCTTGTGCATTGGCTATTATAGAATCCAATCCTGTTGCCCCTGCTATTTATCAATGTAGCCTTTTATTGTTTTTTTTCCATGAATCTTCTGAGCTGTGATAAAATTGTGTGTTGTTTAAAGTTGGGACGATTACTGTAGGCCTATACTGCCCATATTGGAATAAAAAAATAAAGGCTCACCCTAGGCCTACTTCGCAAAAGTCCACTCTGTTGAAAAATCCTGGCTACGCCACTGTTAATGACCTCGTGTCGGAATGGCAGGACGTTTGTAAAAAAGGTCAAGTGTCGCTACTCCGACAATGGAAAAAAAAAAATGTTGCAGTAGTGGGACGCTTGAAAATTAATGTTAATGCCGCCACTTCGACAATTAGATGCCAATGTCTAAGTAGCGGCATGTCGGAATAGCAGCATGTAACCTATTTATTTTAGTTAATAGTTTAAGTTATCAGTAAAATATAAACCATTAACTAAATTGTCAAATTGTCAGTAATATGTTTACACGATATGTTGTGTCGGGTAGACTAACCGGGTAGGCCTCGCTAATCATCCACCCTCCTTATCCCATTGTGCCACTTGTGCCGCTTCTTGACATGGGTTTAACGACTTCTAAAAATTATGTAATACACTTTTATATTAATGGTAAGGTACCTTACAATTAGAATTGATTGGCACGCAGCTGCAGTTACTTCTGTTAAATGCGGTATTGATTGCCATTGGTTAATGTTTTCAATAAAAAGCAACCTATCTACAATGAACAGAGGGATTTAGATACAGTATGGTGGGGAAGCAACGTAAAAAAAGGGCACGAAGCTTCTCGTCAGAGGAACTTGAAGTTTTGCTGGACGAGGTGAGCTTGCACAAGGTGACACTGTTTTCCAACTTTCGGAATAACGTGTGCAACAGCAACAAAAAAGAGCTATGGAGCGACATGGACTACACAGCTCCGCGGCCGGCGCCGTTTTTGATTCAATACAAGGACACGTTGGATCGCTGCCATGTGTCAGCAGTAATAATTTAAGACTGTCTGTTCAAGTGATATTCCCTTTTTATGTGTAAACAGGATCTTCCAGCACAGGAGAGTGGAAATGATTGTAGGCCTATTTATGGTGATGGTGATGTTGGGGGCGGGGGCAGGCTACATTACAATCATGTGTAACATAATGATACTAGTCCTATAGCATTGCCTAGTTCCCTTCCACAGGTATCTTAAAGGATTCAAAGAGACTGGTAAACAAAAATAATCTCAATTTATTATTGCTGATGGTTTGGTTAAAATATTGACGGTTGGCAACCAATACAGCCCGAGGGCACACAAATGACCAACAGCACGGCCTCACTACCACACAAAACACAATGTATCAGACACCTTAATCTCAGTTAGCACTGCAACCACAATAAGAAAACTCTGTATAATCATGCAAGCTCAACACTGGGTAATACATGCGAAGCCACACCACATCTATGTTGGAGGCTGACTGCGGACAAGTGTTGTGCGATGTTAAAATACTGTTTTGGTACAACCATTCAAAATAACAACCATCCCTTTAAAAAAAAACAAGAAAAGAAAAGAAACAAACAAAACAAATATACAAAATGTACGATGAGTCTTGGAGGTACAGTACAATAGGGTATTATAATTAGGGTTATAGATTAAAATTACAATAGGCGAAAGCGGCAATTACACCTAGGAGCACTCGGTGTCTGCAACAAATCACAAGCATACCATAAGCACACGTAGCATACAACCAACTGCACAGGTTTCTTTCTATTTGTATCGTCCTTCCCTGGGTTACAAAATAGTGTTCACATGGTATAGTCCCACTTACAACATACCGCACATAATACATATATAAAATCTATTATTTTACCCACAGCAATAGTGCAACATGTTTAAGCAGGGAAAACACAAACAAACAGCACAGTATATCCCACATTAATGAACTGCTACTTTGCACTAATGGTCCCCGCTCTATTGAAGTGCGGCCTTGGTGACCGGGCTTCTTAAGTTGCACGCAACAGTCCATAAACAGATGCTTACCGTTCCTGTTTACAGCATTACAGCAATTCGCCAGTGTAAAAGAGAAACTCTCGCTGCTCCAGCTCACGACTGAGAACAAGGAGAGAGACGTTAATGTGTTACTTAGCTACAACAGTCCAAGGCATCGTGCTTTGTAAATGTTGCCAATAATAGGCAATAATACTTTTAACAAGTTGTGCTTGACACTGAGAACAACGGCTATGCGCAGACCAGTATGAATTAACTGCTCTCGTGCAACTTTTAACAAGTTGTGCTTGACGCTGAGAGCAAAGGCTATGCGCCGACCAGTATGAATGAACTCTCGTACAACTTTTAACAAGTTGTGCTTGACGCAGAAAACGAGGATTCTGACTCCAGTATAAATTAACTTTTAGCAGCTCGCACTTGACGCGCACTGACCGGCCCAACCAAACAATTAAGACTGACAATTAAGCCACTCTACACGCTGCTTCTTATCTACTTCCTAGTCCCAACCACGCCCTATAGTACCTGAGTGGAAAACCAAATAGAGGAGGTTAGCCTACAACGGACTCCCTCTGTTGGAGGGGAGTAGGTATAGATAGCCTACCTAGGTGTCAGTCTTAACACACTTCATCCGGTTACACATGCACTACCATAACCACAATTTGCACTAATTTTGCATTTTTCAGTACGCCTGGTACGTCGTTATGAAGGCCAACTTTGACTTCTCTATTGTAAGTGCTACATGTCATGTGAAAAGACATCCCAAAAAGTAACGGTTTCCGTTCATGGGTGCTACACATTGGAGCGGTTGTAATGTGGTTCCCCTAGAAAGTGCTTTCAAAAAACGGTGTAAAAATGTAGTAGGGCTTGTTGTTATATCTCTATAGAAGGACATGCCTGCCCTGATGCAATGGTGGTGGTGACCAGACCATCCCACAATCCATGTTTTTTCAAGTGTTTGCTCACTACACATTTCCTGTCACCAGTCAATCGGCACGTTTTCATGCCGGCAATAAACCGTTTTGAATCAGTTTATTGCCCAAATTTTGTTTATGTCGATATTCCGTTTAACCTGTTTACAAGCAAGTAGAATGTCACATTTTGAGCATACCGGTATTCCTGTTTACATAGCAATCGACATTATTCCAAATAAGTCAGCGCCTACAAATAGGCTCCCAACATCATGATATAAATCTCCGCTGGTGGAGTTCCATCTCTTTTGGCTGCATAATACAACACCTTCAGAGTCTTCCACCTGTATTTTACTTGTTCAGGCGTTAGTCGATAGCCAGCCTCATTAAGTTTTTTACAAATCTTTAAAAACGTCGCTATTACGACATTTTCTCCCGTCGAGGAACTTCCTGACATTTGCATGATTGCAAGACATAAATTTGTCTCCTCGTCTTTCCAAAAGTGTGCGTGTTGTTTCGCCATGATTACGAAAGTGTGTGAGAGACAAATGGTTCCTTTTATCCTAATTCTGTGTGAATTGAATATGCGCAGGCCTACAACACTCTGGGAGCATATTCCGTTTAAGGTGTTTTTTATGACCCAATATTCCGTTTAAAACAGGCATATGCTAGGGTGTGCAAACGGTTTATTAGTAATGGCGGCCTTACATTGTACGAAGTCGGATAGAAATCATGGGAGTTGTACTGGAATCGCAGCCCGCTCCCGTCAACTAGATCGTTAAGTGTAAGGTGCCAATCTTAGCGGTTTTAAGTCAGTCGGAGTCAGTCCGTGACATAACAACTCTATATCGGTTAGGGATTTCACGCATGAAACAATGCTGCAGAAACACGAAAATATGACTATGAGTTTATCAATCAATCAATCAATCAACATTTATTTGTATAGCACTTTACAACAACCAGTAGGCGCCAGAGTGCTTCACATCAGAAGCTATATAAAAACAGCATATCAAGCAGTAAAAAGATTGACATGTAAAATTAAATAAATAACTAGAATTGTCACACCACTACAGCATATTAAAAGCCATTCTAAACAAGTGAGTCTTTAGTTTAGACTAAAGACTAAAGCTAGACTGAAGACTAAAACTAGTTTAGACTAAAGACTCACTTGTTTAGAATGGCTTATACCAATGTCCGTTATTGTCCGAATATCAGGGGGTAGCTTATTCCAGAGTTTCGGGGCCAAAACCGCAAAAGCCTGCTCACCCCACCGTTTATACCTGGACCTTGGGATCTCTAACACACCTCTAAAGACCGGTTGTGCTCACGCAGGGTCAACATCTCGGATAAGTATTCTGGGGCCAGGCCATTAAGGGCATTAAAAACAAACAATAAAATCTTGAACTCTATTCTAAAACGCACAGGGAGCCAATGTAGTGTATAAAGAACAGGAGTAATATGTTCGCGTCTAGGTGTGTTTGTTAAAAAGCGGGCAGCAGCATTTTGCACAAGTTGCAGAGGTGAGATGGACGTTTGACTCAAGCCAGCATACAAGGCATTACAGTAATCGAGTCTTGAACTAATAAAAGCATGACTCGCCTTTTCTAAATCATGCCTGTTAAGAAAGTTCTTAACTTTAGCCAGGAGACGGAGCTGGAAAAAACTTGTTTTAACCACATTACTGATTTGCTTGTCAAATTTCATGTTGCAATCAAAAGTAACCCCCAAATTTCTAACAGCTGGCTTGAGATAAGTAGCCAGAGTTTAGTAGGCTATCATTTCAGTTCCTGTTTATTGCACGATGGGTAATAATTTAAAGGAATCTAGTTGCAGTCTTGTAAATAGTGACCCTGCAAAATCCCTAGTCATTGCAAAATCATAGTCTGTGACTTAAAGGAGAATTCCGGTGTGATATTGACCTGAAGTGTATTGAAACATGATACCGAGTGTGAACGTATGTCTCATAGCCCATCTCGGCTTGTCCCCTGCACTCTAAAATCTGGCGCTAGTTAGCCGATGCTACCAACAGCTTTTTCAATTGTGGTGCTTCGGCATCGGGCTAGCCATGCAAATAAATCACTGTTTTACACCATTTACGAGGCTCAATGTATCTCCACACTTTATTGGTAGACTTCCGAGGGCCCTGACATTTAAAACGAGACATTGAGAACTTTGAAAAAGCACTGGTAGTTTACTTACAAGACGATTTATTCAGACAGTATCTTCACGAAGTTTAGCGTTTGCAGCCATCTTGAATTTAGTCACGATAAGTCGAGCGACGAGTAAGAATGAAAAGGTATGATAAGGGATCAGATTCCTAAACTAATTCAGTGGAAATGCATGGATTCCAGTAGCAGCAACTTACAAGATGGTGTAAGGTGTAAGGAGGCTACACCAAACAACTTTGACAAGATTTGGGAAAGATTCTTAAAAGATTGTAGTCTTTTAACTAATGCCCCCCATTCAAGCTTTACTCAAAAGACTCCAGTCTTTGAAGAATCTTTCCCAAATCTTGTCAAAGTTGTTTGGTGTAAGGAGGCCATGTGAGAGGGTCTGAGACTGTAGTCTTTCAAAAAATTTTTCCAAATCTTTCAAAAGTCTGTTAGTGTAAGGAGGGCTTTAGTCGAATATGGCCTTTTTCGGTTTATTTCAATCAGAATAACACACGCATATTCGGATTATTCCCAATAAACTGATTCAAAACCGTTTATTGGCTGCATGGAAGCATGCTGATGGTTCGATTCAGTCCAGGCCATATGTGGTGCATGGTAATCAATGGTTTGCATCAAAAGTCATATTTTTGTGTTTCTACAGCATTGTTTAATGTGTGACATCCCTAACCGATATAGAGTTGTTCTGTCACCTGGAATAGCCGACTAATACTTTATAAGAAACAAAATAACAAATTGTCATATTTATGGGTTTCATCAGGTCCCTTGCCACAGGTGTATAAAATCAAGCACCTAGATTATAAATGCTGACTGCATGGTGCTTGATTAATGCACCTGTGGCAAGGGACCTGATGAAACCCATGATTAGGCTACAGCTGTTGCCTACTTTGCCCTTCCTGTTTGGTGTTGGAGCAAGGTCACTATTCGTTTTTACATTGTTCACGTCACTATTTGCATGACTCTCGATAATATCAAACATGGTTAACACTTAAGTACAGTAATCAAGTAAATGTACTTAGTTACTGTCCACCTCTGCCTGTATTGATTCATGAATGAACTTAGCAAAAGTGTGATTGATGCGTGTAGACACACCTGCTCCCTGATATTGGCCTCTAGCTCGTCCTGCTTTCAATCAAGACGCCACTACATATGACATTGAAAAAAATTATGCTATGCAGGAGCTGCCTGCACGAGGCTAAAATTTGTCGCACGCCAGAGGGATCGATGTCACACTGGTGCGCAACAGGTTGAGAATAGACCTCTGAAGTTCCCCTACAAAAAAGAACCAAAGCTGCCATCTTTGCCCATATGGAATACCCCAAATGTTTTAAGATAATCCTACTACATATGTAAGGATAGTTTATCAACCATCTCTGGGTCTAGAGCCTTTGAACAGGTGGTTGTGTCTTGTTCCAACAAGAGCTTTGCTCAGACAGTGACAGATCACAAACAAAGTTATTTTCCTCTTTATTTATTTAGTTAGTTTGAAAACACAATTTCAATGTTAGGTTCATATTTCACAATTTCACATTTTCAATGTTAGGTTCATAACTTACATTGCTGTATGTAGGGTCATAACCTGAGATAATGTTTAGCTAGCACTCCACCAATCAGATTGGTCATCGAGTCCTACTACCCACTGGCCGAAGTCAAATTGGCCAAAATGAACGCCGGCGGCTTCTTCCGACTGGCAATGGCACGGAACAGACTCGTGTCACCGACCTCGCCAGACTGTCCGACGGATGTCGATGATCGTGTTTGTGTGTCACGGCCTTTACGAGTCAGCAAATACCGCCAAGCAATGAGCCAGCACACACAACCAAAGATCTTAGTGCTCTAGAATCTTTGCGCACAACCAATAACGTTTGTTATGGACAGAAACTAGGCTATTAGATAGCCAGCTGTTGTAACATTTTAAAAACACAAAAGGCCACTAAACATTTCTAATACTAGATATCAAATAAAACTGAAGTGAAGCTTAATGCAGTGGCTAGTGGTCTGTAAATCATTTTCTTCTCGATGTTAATTAAATCGATGTGGCAAGTACATAAGCTAACTTCTGATCTTTTCTCCATTTGATAGTTTTGAATTGGAGGTTGCTATGAAATGCCATTCCATCTGGTCCCCTTTGAAAATTAAATTCAGATGTGACTTAAAATGGACCGCTCCACACGATTTCTATATGATCAGAGTCTAAAACATGTGATGATCAAAGAGCAGGATCAGTTGGAGGGGGCACGTTGGTCTTTACATAGTCATCTGCTGATGGACTCTCAATGGACTTGTTGATGTATCTGTGCTTTCAGAGGTGGTGGTTGTGTGCTGTGTATCTGTACTGTACCTGAAGTGCTGGTTGATGGTAGTTGATCAGGGATGGCCTCTCTTTCGGAGTCTACAGGCCTGCTGGTCGGGTAGGGTTGATGTGTGACTGAACTGTTGATAGATGGTTGCTCATTGTCTGTAGAGGGACTATCCAGCTTGTTATTAGTGCACAATTCAAAAGCCATCATCTGTGGTATGTGGGTGAATTAGTGCCAATGGCATGGGCAGCTTGCACATCTAGAAAGGCACAATTAATGCTGAATGATATAAAGAGGTTTTGAGCAACATATGCCGCCATTCAGATATCTTCTTCATGGAAGACCTTGAATATTTTAGGAAAACAATGCCAAACTGCATTATGCACATATTACAACAGTATGGCTCCGTAGTAGAAGAGTCTAGGTCAGGGGTCTCAAACTCAAATGAGCTGGGGGCCAATTCTGCCAACGTCATCTGATTGGAGGGCCGGCTATTTCTGAAAATGCAATGTTCTTTTTTTCAAATACCACACAAAACTGCAAACAGCAAGTGCAAGTGTTTTTATCTAGTTTTAGACACCTGTGCTAGCAACCTTAGCTTATAAATAAAATAATGATAAAATAAATATTAATACAAATTATAAAACAAATGAAAAGCATAAAAACAGGTATGTGTGTGTTTCACACCAAATAAAAATATTTTCCTCTCATAACTTTTTTAAACCTGGCAAACTGTGTCAGGGTTAAGAAAGCAACACCATTGGATTTTTATATCAAAATGTCAAAAGGCCATGGCTTGAAAGTGGTCAGAGATAAAGTCCTACTGTAAATGTAAAAATGTTTGAGTAAAACAAAAAGTTTATGAAGGGGGTAAATTTACCCATCTAATTTGCCTCTGGATGGCAAGCACCTCAAATTATGCACCTTTCAATAAATACTGGATGAACATATTTGAGCAGGTTTACTTTACTTTTTTCATATTACTAGGGTTGGATACCAAAACACGGTTCTAATATGGCACCGGTGCCGACACAAACGGTAGTAACTGCATCGAATAACAACGTGGATTTCGGTGCCTCATTTCGGTGCTTAAATAGCGTTTAAAAAATAAAAAATAAAATTATACGAGGCATCACTGCATGTCATGCGCCATCTCTAACGTCTTGCTCTGATAGCAACACATCCAGATACAGTTAGCTAACATATGATAAACACTGGATGTATAAACCAGAGGGGTGCACCACATAGGCGGGTGGACAGTGTTTGACAGCTTGCGTGAGCCCAACTTTAAAGCGACATGCGAGCTCCTGTCAAAATCTAGCAGTGGGCCTCCTCTCTGGCCTAACTACACACAAGCAAAAGGCTATGAAACAATGTCAACAGTAGGCTAGCCTATACATTACACAATATCCTTGCTAATGCGCTAACTGACATTTATTTGAAATGTTATCAGCATTTGTAAGGTGAAAACTTTATTTCACGGTGTGTTAAACAACATAATGGCATGATCTTAATCTTTCATGTGCATGAGGCCCATATAGCATCACAATGAATATGAAGATCATGTTAAAAGTTAGCTGGCAAAAACATAAATATGTAGGTTACATACCTGATGTCACTGAGCTGTCAAAGAGGCTACGAAACCATCTCCGTACGTTATCGCTAATTAAACTCAGCTGACTGGTGTTAGCGAATAGTCTAAACACTTCAACACCGACATGTAGCCTAACATGTTCAAAACTACTGCGTGTTATGGGTTAAGACAAGAAATTTCTTGAAGCATTTGGGAACACACTGAATTAACTGGAAAATAGAGTCCCTGTTAGATTAGCTTGCTTGCAAATGCCGTTGTCCATGACCTGGCAGTTTTATGGCAAGCTGTTTTAACATGCATTATGGCAAACCGCCTACACTGGGTAAACTTGAAAGCAGAGCTCACCATTGTGTGTGCATGCATGGCAAGCTGTTTTAACATTTAAATGTATTATTCGTAGGAGCAATGAGATATTGATAGTAAATTGAACATAACAGTTCAATTTCATGTTCAAAATTGTCTTATCAATAAAAAAAAAAAGCAATTCATGCTTTAGACCATTTTAATTTAAAACATTTTAAAAACAAAGTACCGGTTCAGGCACCGTTTCGGCACCGGCACCGTTTTAAAAGTATTGATTTAGCACCGGTATCGGATAAAACCCAAACGATACCCAACCCTACATATTACCCACATAACAAATTAACAGGAAAACACCTAAGATGTATATGGTTTCTAAACCACAAGGCCTACCATAAAGTATTCTGGTTAAATCAGTTCCTATCGCGGGTAATCTGAGTACCCAGAAGTTCGCATCATATTGCAGGTGACTTTGTAGTTTAGAGCCCTATTTCTACTAGCCCTGCTGTCTGTACCACGTCCATTACGGACACTATCATCACGATTACCACTGCAACCTCCAAGCTATGTTGGGCAGAGGGTCGAAATAAGCATGGTATGCTTAGTGGACACCAGTGTTGCGCGGGTTTGGTCACAAGCGGCCCGCGGTCGCCCGATATTTTAATCAACCCGACCTCAACTCGGACCGCGAATATTAATTAGGACAAAATTATACCCGAACCGCAAATTCAACCCGCTTATTTACAAAATGTGTGCTTTTGGTTATAGGCTGCATGCAGTGTGACAGTAGGCCATTTCTGTAAAAACAAACTAATTTATTTACGAAACTTGATGCAGTAGAACTACACGCAGTAAGCATGCAGGACATAATGTTTGCGCAGGAGAAAGAATGAGAATAAGAGCGCAAGCACGCACGCAACGCACAAAGGATAAGAACACTAGGATAAGATTTGAAGGCCATGGACATACATCTTTCTTTCGAAAACAGAAATGGTGAGGCGAGGTAGGCAAGAGAGATACATTGCTGGTCAAAACGTTAGCGTAAGAACTGGTTTATAATGCTGAATGAAACACAAAGCTTTACTAAAGCACATCCACTGTTTAAAGTCACAAACACAACGAACTAAGGTAACTTTTATGCATGCGCGAACCTATACATACCGGTAGATATGGCTGTGTAGTCTGTGCCATAACATTTATTCCTGCAGGCTGCCCGTTTTGGCTGTCATACTTTTAAATGGCTTCGCAAGAAGTAGGCCTAGACCATAACCATAGCCTATATCGCTTTTCCTGAAGGGGTGTCTTTATTATTTTAACTCGCGTCTTGCTTCTTTACTGTTGACTTTACTGTATTGATGCTTTACTGTATTGATGCTAGCTTTCTCGTGATATTTTAAGTAGGCCTATTTGTAGAAAATATATATTTAATTAATTTTAACTGACCCGCCCGCAAATGACCCGAATATCATTAAAATATTTTGTTTATGACTCATAACCGCGGGTGACCGCTTAATTTCGGGCAGACCGCGCAACACTGGTGGACACCGTCGTATACACGCAGATGCACCTCCATTCAATAGACGATCGATCATAATCTCCAAAAGGATATTCTCCTTCAGATTTAGAATAGGTGAATAACATAGCCTACCTAAGACTTTATCACACGTAAACGTTTTTCAACATTTGGTGTAGGCCTATTTCTGCTTAATTTCTGCTTCAATTTATGCAACACTATGACCTGCATCGCTTCCGCGTCATTACAAATGCACGTCTTTGTGTTTCTCGCGTGTAATACAAGTATTTCCTGAAAACTTTGCGCAGCGATTTTGGGTTTGAATGAAGCTCTGGATGTCTAGCACATAGTGGAGCAGAATAAAAATGAGATGTCACCGTACTTGGAACTATCGTCTATTTTAATCAGTATCGTTGTTTGTCACAATTAAAAAGTCTCAAGGGCCTGATTACATTATTATTTTGACATACGTCGCGGGCCGGAATTGGGCCGGACGCGGGCCGGATTTGGCCCGCGGGCCGGGTGTTTGAGACCCCTGGTCTAGGTGCTGAAATGGCCTGCCTGCAGATCAGACCTGTCACACTGGGTGCATCAAGGATCGAAAAACAAGATTAAGAAGACTCCAGACTGTTGAGCAGCTGAATATCTGGCAATAATTGTACAACATTTCAATCTCAAAATTCCAGCAATTCCAGTCCTCAAACGTTTACAGACTGTTGGTAAGAAGAGGTAGCGGTAAACATGCCCTTGTTCCAACTCTTTAGGTGTGTTGCTGACATTGTCATTGTTTTAATTTTTTTACTTTAATTTTACACAGCCTCACAACTTTTTTGGAAACGGGGTTGTATAACCACACTAGACGGTGGGCCGTGGCCCCATATCTGTTAATAATATTAAACATGTTTGATATTATCGCAAGTCTTTCTAGTCGTGGCTCATGCAAATAGTGACGCGAACTATAAAAACCAATAGTGACCTCTCTCCAATACCAAACAGGAAGGGGCAAAGTAGGCGACAGCTGTAGCCTATATGATTATTTGTTATTCTTAGAATATTTGTCATTTCTTATACATATTTAGTCGGCTCTTCCACGTGACAGAACAACTCTATATCGGTTAGGGATGTCATGCATGAAATAATGCTGCAGAAACACGAAAATATGACTTTGAGTTTAGTAGGCTATCATTTCAGTTCCTGTTTATCTATTGCACGACGGGTAATAATTTAAAGGAATCTAGTTGCAGTCTTGTAAATAGTGACCCTGCAAGATCCCTAGTCATTGCAAAATCATGGTCTGTGACTTAAAACTCTACTACTTGTCTTTAGATGTGAGAGGGTCTGAGACTAGTCTTTCAAAAATCTTTTCCAAATCTTTCCAAAGTCTGTCAGTGTAAGGAGGGCCTAAATTGTTAAGTGTAAGGTGCCAATCTTAGCGGTTTTAAGTCAGTCGGAGTCAATCTTTTTCTAGTTTTGCCGTTACGACAATATCAAACATGTTTCATATTATCGCAAGTCTTTCTAGTCGTGGCTCATGCAAATAGTGACGTGAACAATAAAAAACAATAGTGACTTCTCTACAACACCAAACAGGAAGGGGCAAAGTAGGCGACAGCTGTAGCAAGGGACCTGATCGTTTCTTATACATCATTAGTCGGCCATTCCACGTGACAGAACAACTTTATATCGGTTAGGGATGTCACGCATGAAACAATGCTGCAGAAACATGAAAATATGACTTTTGAGACATATGAGTTTAGTAGGCTATCATTTCAGTTCCTCTTTTCAGGTAATAATTTAAAGGAATCTAGTTGCAGTCTTGTAAATAGTCCTTAGTCATTGCAAAATCATAGTCTGTGACTTAAAACTCTTACTTGTCTTTAGATGTGAGAGGGTCTGAGACTGTAGTCTTTCAAAAATCTTTTCCAAATCTTTCCAAAGTCTGTCAGTGTAAGGAGGGCTTTAGGACATCCTCAGCTGTCAGACATCAGATTAAAAGGCATCAGGTCTCAGGAAAACCGCTGTCAAGTTTACGAAATTACAGTCATGTCTCAGGCATCAGATGAAAAGGAGTCAGGTATCAGGAAAACCACTGTCAGAAAAAGGGGAGTCAGACAAAAAGTTCTCAGATGAAAAGTTATCAGAGTCAGGTCTCAGGAAAACCGCTGTCAGAAGAAGCGGAGTCAGACGAAATGTTCTCAGATAAAAAGTTGTCAGAGTCAGGTTTCAGACATCAGATAAAAAGGAGTCAGGTCTCAGGAAAACCGCTGTCAGAAAAAGGGGAGTCAGACAAAAAGTTCTCAGATGAAAAGTTATCAGAGTCAGGTCTCAGGAAAACCGCTGTCAGAAGAAGCGGAGTCAGACGAAAAGTTCTCAGATAAAAAGTTGTCAGTCAGGTTTCAGACATCAGATAAAAAGGAGTCAGGTTTCAGGAAAACAGCCATTTCTGTTAACTGGTACAACAAGCAAACTTATTTGTGATATAATAGGCTACGAAATAGTTACTAGTTCACTCGTGTAGGCTAAAGTAAACCCACGTTTAGTACGCGTGTGTTGTTCTGCCTTTTCACACCACAACACAGATTTGTGGATATGAGTGTCGCGATTTCGGTTTCGCATCGCATATCGTTACTGCCCCACACATTGCGCCTCGTTGCTGGTGTAGCATTGTTATTCCATTCTAAAAGGCAGGGTACCGCTCCTTGAACAAGTTGTCTACATACCCATACGCACTGTCACGAGATATAAGCAACTCCTCTGCAGGATAAATGTTGTTTTATTCAGTCATTTGAACAATATTAGGGTAAGTGTTGCTTTTTCCAGCCTATGTTTTCGATGGTAACCCATTGTCAGTCAATAGTGCACTGCAAAAAGTGATTTTCAAGAAAGGGAAATTTACTTATTTTGGGGAAATTAATCTGGGTTTTTTACTAGTTTTAAGCACTGATAGAAAACATATCTTGTTAGTGGACGAAAGCCAAGCTTGTTTTTAGAACATATATCTTCCTTTTTCTAGGCAAGAATTTCCAGCTCATTTTGAGTTCAAATGATCTAGAAATGAGCTCAAATAGTGTGCAACATCTGAGCAGCCAGGTTGTCTCCTTATTTTAAGACATACACATTCTTGATTTAAGAACAATATTTTCTTAAATCAAGAACACAGTGAGCAATTTCAAACATTTAACCTACATCAATTTGGTTTGGTCTTGTATCTATTGATCACTTTGCTGTAACATCTCTTGCGTGTTGATCATACCTCCTATCATTAAGCAGAAGAGCCTGATCAGCTGGAGACTTCGCTCACTGCATTGCACAACAGACAGACTGAGAAAGTAATTTGTCCCCAGGGCCATTGAACTGTTCAATGCTTCACTTAAGGGAAGAGGAGAGATAGACTTCTCTGCATAGTCTGTCTGCATCTTCACCCCCTCCATGTTTGGATACTGTCTGTCCACTAGCCACTTTTTACCACTAGCCACTTTTACCAGTCTTTCTGCCTCACTGTTTGTACGTGCTATATTAGCACATTAGCACATGCATAACCCCTCCATGCCACAGCCGAACTGTGGCCACACTTATACCTTTTCTTAAAATAGTTAAATATATAGATATATAGACTTTATTGGACTTAGCCTACTCATTTGCACTATGACACTCACTCACACAGAGTACCTTACCTTACCTTACCTTACTACTGTATGCACAGAGAATCACAGGCTCAGTCCCTGCCTCAGTCATTGCAAGCGCATCTGATTGATTAATCACCACTATGTGGATACTGTTATAGAATTGATTTAGATTAAGTGTTAGTATAATTTGTATTTTAGTATATTCTTTATCTTCTACTGTCCTTATTGCTTAGTTGTGTTTTTATATTATATACTTTAATTACTTTTTCTGCTGTTAATGAATGTGTGTGTGTGTTGTCTGTATGCTACTGAGACCTTGAATTTCCCCTGGGGATCAATAAAGTAGGCTAGTCTATCAGTCTATCTATCTATCTATATCTATCGTTAGAGCCACCGCCAAGCCAAGTAAGTGACGTGACGCAGATTTTTTTTTTTTTTTTAAGTAAGCGGGATAATGGATGAGTCCAAACAAATGTGTTAGCAAAATTAATGTGTCATTGTCCATGGTCAAAAAATAAAAAAAAATGCATTATATAACATATTTGAAGTTACAGTGCTAATACAATACAATGAAATCAATATCAAGGAGGAATGCAAAGTAAATTTAACATTTATTTGGATTACCCACCCTCCCCCTTCCAGTGGGAAACCACTTGGTACATTCCACCTGTTCGGTTTGGGCGCGCGTATGCATTTGGATCGTGTTTGAAGAAAGAAGAGAAGTAAGTGACCAAGAAGAGGAAAGTGTTTGTTGCCACAAAATCGATCTGACATGGAAGATTTTGATGATGTAACGCTTGCCACGCTCAGAGGTAATATTGTTTATTTCAAATTTCATTTAAGCTATTTCAATCGGCTAGTTCGTCAAGTTCATGCTAAGGCGCTAGTCAGCATGGCTAGGTATCGCTAACTAGCATATTTACTAATGTCTCTGTTGCAACGTAGCTTGAATGTTATCCTCCCTTGTAAGTCGTTTTGGATAAAAGCGTCTGCTAAATGACTAAATGTAGATATTGAGGTTAACCAGAGAAATGTAAACTAATGTTTGTGTTTGTGCTTTATACTCAACAGCAGCTAATATCAGCGAGGATACCCTGCACACACTATCTAGAGATGACATTAGGGATCTCTTTCCTGGTCCTGAGCACTTTCTTCGACGGAAAGATATATGGCTCAAAATCCACGCCGAGGACCATGTAAGAAAACTACAGTGACTAAAACACTAGCACTTAACCAGTGGAGGGCGCGCCAGCTTTTCACTCACCTAGGGTCTCGCATGCCTTTAAGTCTTCTATCTCTCTGTCCCTTTCTGTCCCATCTCTCTTTCCCCTTTCTCTCTTCCTCCTTCATCTCTATCCTTTTATTTCTCTGCCTTCTCTTCTCCATCATCTTTCTCCATCTCTCCCCCTCTTGCTCTCTATCTTTCTCTCACTCTCCCTTTGATCTCTCTCCCTCCCTTTCTCTGTCTCATTCCTCCCCCCTCCCCCAGCCTAATTGAGCATCATGGAGATTTTTATTTTATATTTGTTGTTGTTGTTTGCAACAACATGTTGTTTGCAGCCCAAGCATAAAAACCTGTTGTGTTTGTTTGTGACTGGTAATTCAGCAATAAACACTTTTGAACTGCATTTATGGTAGCCCATATTGTCTTATTTCAAGATAGCTTTACTTATCGTGTTCTTCTCAATACAAGAGAAAAATTCTCAGTGTAAGCATCATAAGTTATTTCTACAGGCTGATATGAAGCAAAACACACTTATTTACAGTTTTTTGATTTAAGACTTATTGTCTACAATAAGCAAATATTCCTTCTTTCCAGTTATTGAATATGAGCTATATGGCCTTATTTTGAGTTATAGGTTTGCCTAGTTTTAAGAATGCAGGTAGCAAGAATTTCTTACTAACTTTGAGATTTCTTACCAAGAAAAAAATGCTTACCCCATTGGCAGATTATATGGCTTGAAATGCATGATTTTAACCTCATTTTAGGGATTATTTTTCTTGTTTCAAGTGGGGCATTTTTTGCAGTGTGAAAGTAACTTACAGCATATAACTGTCTTGTCATTGACTGACACCATGGTGAAGTTTGTTTCACTTTGCCAATGAGTTCAAAAAATAAACGAGTGCAAATGCGTGAAGGCTATGCTAGGTTTTAGTAAAGCATGGTTTAGTGGAATGACTATTCCATACGGTCTCACGCAACCAGCCTCCTTCAAATGCGCCATTGACTGTCAAAATACCGATGCATTCTTTGACGTTGCGCTTTGCGCTGTTAAAGGGAACGACAAATGTCATTCTCATTGGTTTAAACAATGTTATGCCCCAAACACAAACCCTTGACTGATTAAGAACACCTTGTTGCGCCATGCGCTCAACGTTTGATAACGAAAACACTCCCAATGTGGACTGGACATTCTACTAAATTTGAATACGCTTTTGACGAGTGACGATACGCTTTAAACTGTCATGATAGGGCCCTCAATCCTCTACCTTGAAATGCTGACTACAGACATTACATTACATTTAGCAGACACTGCTTGACCAAAGTGACTTACATATGTCAGCTATATTACAAGGGATCATATTGTCCCCGGAGCAACTTGGGGTTAAGTGCCTTGCTCAAGGACACAACGGTGGAAACAACTTTCAGGCTCCTGCACGCTAGCCCAGCTCCTTAACCACTACACTACCACAGAGTATTATCAGTGGGAGTGAAATTCTCTCTACTTATCTTGACTAGCTACACAACTCGCACCTCAGGATCATGCAGGAAACGATGAAAACTTACTTTTGAATTGTACCTCGATGAAACCGTGCATCGAGGAACACTACAAAGTAATTTCAAGTTGCTAATTTGATATTGATAATTAAGGCACTTTTTGCATTATCTTAAACATTTTATGTAGAATCACTGATAGCTTACCGCCTAATTTTCAACAACAATCTTCAAACGGAAGTATAGTAGTAGTAATGTGTAGTAGTACCCTAAACTGGAACTAGCAATTCCCCCACACAAATTTCAAACGTTAGTCATCTTGCACAGAGGCAATGGGTGGGGGGTTACACAAAGTTAATGACGCCGGTGTACTGTAGGATGCATTTGTAAGACATGGAAGCACCACAGATTCTGAATCACGACTGCACCTACACGCCTGCGTGTGTGTGTGCAAGTGGGTGAGTGTGTGTAGATGAAAACGGAGGTCAGGTCTGTGTGTGTGTGTGTCAGCATGGACGAATAGGGAGGCCAGGTGTGTGTGTGTGAGCATGGACAAATAGGGAGGCCAGATGTGTGTGTGTGTGTGTGTAAGCATGGATGAAGTCAGGGCAGTTAAGATGTGCAACAGATGTGTGTGAGGTGAGAGGGCAGGACACACACTCAGTGTGAGGCCTGTCGTACTCTGGCTGCCACTGGTTCCAGCCCCCCCTGGCCATTTAATGCAGTTTATCTGCAGCCTCCCCGCGGACACCTCGTCTATTTTAATGACACGCCATCAAACACACTCATACACACACACACACACAGAGAATGATCCCCCTTTCTCCATATCCCCCACCAGGTTGCCCCTGTGGGCTTCCATCTGGAGAAGAGCAGCGTGTGTGTGTGTGTGTGTGTCTGTTGGTGGGAGGGGGTGTTGGCTGTCAGAGGGACAAGGCAAAATTATTTGTGGTCCCCTGTACTGATGGGTGTGGGTGTGTGTGTATAGTTTTCTGCATGGATGTACGAGAGTGTGTGTGTGTATGAGAGTGTGCTTGTATAATGTTGTGAATTGATTGAATGTGATCCTCGATAATGATGTCCTGAACAGTGGGAGCTTAGACAGAGGAGACGTCCCTCTCATTCAGGACGTGCTTAGAGAATACAAACACACACACAAACTCACACTTACACATACAGACACACATAATGAGGTTAAACCATGTAGTAGAATCCAACCAATTACAGTCTACAGGATACACCTTCACTATCAAACGTGCAAGGTCCTTACACAAAACTATAAAGACACGCACCCACTATCAAATGTGCAAGGTCCTTACACAAAACTATAAAGACACGCTCCCACTATCAAAACTATAAAGACACACCCACTATCAAACGCCCAAAGAAGGGTTTCAAGTGATTTCGGTGTGGAAGGGGCTGCATGCATATACACAACGTCACCATAGTCTAGGACTGACATTATAGTTGCTTGAACAATGGTCAGTCTGTTTTCTAAAGAGAAACAAGACCTAATCCTGTAAAGTGCACCTTATTTAATGTTTACCTTTTTTGTGAGATCAAGCACATGTGTTCTAAATTATAGTTTGTTATCTAGCCAAATGCCAAGATATTTGTATTGAGAAACTTGCTCAATTTGTGTCCCATTTAGGGAACAAATGTTATAGGCATCAAGGTCACACTTTCTCGATCTAGTAAAGATCATACATTTACTTTTTGCTTAATTCAGAACCAGTTTAAGATCTTTCAAGGATTTCTGTACATAATCAAATGCACATTAAAGATATGACACTGCTTGTTCTAGAGACATAAAGGATTGTCATCTGCATAGAAATGCACTTTACAATTTTCTACTGAAGCACAGATATCATTGATATACAACATAAACAACAGTGGCCCCAAAAATGAGCCCTGTGGAACACCATTATTTAGTCTCAATGGCTCTGAGGTTTCCTCAGTCACCTTTGTGTTCGAGTCCAGGACATTCCACTGATCGCTTAGGCTTCCTCGGTTGACGCCTTTTCTTTTGTGTGACCGCCGACTTCTGCGGGTTTACCAAAGCACATGACCAGGCCCTCTTCATTCACACGCACATCCAACTCGGACAGCGATATTACTTGGTCATTACATGGCCATCGTGAGCGCTGGAGGAAAGAGAGTTGTCCCTGACTTAATTGAATACCGCAGAATTGGTCAGGGTCATGGTGTGCTCCTCCCCGTCTCCCCCGATCACAACCAGGACTTGGGAATATGAGATGGTGTAAGAATTTGTGCACTGGAGGAGAGAGCAGTTGTCGCAGCGGTGAGTGGGCGACCTGGGAGCCACTTAATCCTGGCCTGCGTGGCACCACTGGCACCTCAGTTTGGCCAAGATTTGTATAGTACAAATGTATATAAGTATATACAAGTATGTATATAATCTTTTGATCCCGTGAGGGAAATTTGGTCTCTGCATTTATCCCAATGCGTGAATTAGTGACACGCACGCAGCACACAGTGAACACACAGTGAGGTGAAGCACACACTAATCCCGGCGCAGTGAGCTGCCTGCATCAACAGCGGCGCTCGGGGAACCGGCAACCCTCCGGTTACATGTCCGAAGTGCTAACCAGTAGGCCAAAGCTGCCCCCATTTGTCCCCCGTCACAGGTCCGCACACAGTCTGATTGCTCCTGGTGGACACAGACCTCAGTGACGTGGGCTGCCCCACATCCGCGACGCCCGTGATGACGGTAGATGGAGTGGTTGTTAAGACGGTCCGGTCCCCCTCCTTCCTGGTGGACAAAGTGGCGAAGTTGTAGGATCTCCCCTCCTCCACAGACAAGATCAGACGGTCCCACACAGTCAGCACTGTCTGTCCTGTGGGGTCGCAAATTTCAAAAGTTTTTCATTCGCAGGGTGTGCCATTGACAGGGACCACCCTGCTGGCCGTGGCCTTGACCATCCTGACCTCGATCACGCCCACCTGTTGAAAACACATGTACAAAGACAGGTTGAATTAGGGTACATCTCTTGTCAAATGCATTCTCATTTTCACTCTGCCCCCTTCTAAAAGGGCGACACTTACTCGCTGCCACGGACCCAGACCCAAGACGTCTGCAATGTTCAGCCTGTCAGGAGACCGAGGGTCCCTCTGAAGGAATGGCAGGTCCACCGCCACCTCCACTCTGCAGCTGTTGGAAAGGAGGACATCGTACCCGCCTGGGTTGCCGTAACCTGTGAAGACATAATTTAAAAAATGTGCGTTCAAAACCTGACCATAAATCATCTGTTGGCCTATTTTTTAAAAAAAAACAGTGGCGGAAGGGTAGAGCGATACTTACTCTTACACTCTTTCATGTCCCCACCAGCTTGACCGCCTGTTTGTGGTCCGCTGCTTGAATGAAATCATTCCTCCTCTCCATCGCAAAACAGACCACTCGATTGAATTCTTCTTGTCCCGTTTGCAAGGTACATTCGAAATATCGAACATTCTTACGGGATGTCTTGACCGGTGACACGCTGTGGGGATAGCCGACCACTGTCTCGCCTTCTTCCTTCACCTGCTTTGCTGGCTTGCCATTTTCAAAATTCCGTTTGACGATAAGACAATCATTGAAGTTGTGCAATACAACTTCAATGTTGCCTGCTTCCTCTTTGGAGTAAAGAGTCCAAGCTTATACTGAGGGAACATGTGACATGCATAACAGGCTGCAGGTGCATGTTGTGATTGAATGATGAGGTGAAGATGTGTAGGGTAATCAGTAAGAAAAGGTTCACTCAAAATGTGAACCTATTCATGGGTTTCATCATGTCCCTTTCCACAGGTGTATTGATCAAGCACCATGCAGTCTGAATAGACCTCTGAAGTTTGCCTACAAAAAGGCTGCCATTGTTGCCCATATATGGAGATCCGATATCTCGCGATTTTTACTATGGGAAATTAACATGGGGATTTCAAATAATTGCACCTGTTAAACTCTTGCGGAGCCGAAGGAATCGGAAATGCAGACGTTTTGCTCTACACAATTTGTCACCTGAACCCGAATGGAGTCTGTGATCTTTGATGCCTCTTAGAAAGTGAACGTACATTTTGGCTACCCCCCGGAGCTAACTGAGTGTATAGCGCACACTTAGGACGTCAGGGTGAGGGAGGGAGCAGAGATGGATATCCTGGTCACAACCTAACTTGTGACAAAGTTGACAAACTTGTCACAAACTAACTAATGTGTATTTGAGGCATGCTTTATGCAGGCCAGATACTTGTTTATATTATGCAACTGTGCGGATTGACTGAACGTCTCTTTCTAATCCTAAGCATTACAACTTTTCTGGTTTTGACTACGTTTACACAAAGCAGGGTATTTTCCTAAACGAATATCTGGCCATCTACGTTTGCAAATAAAACTGCATTTACACAAGACCGTTTTAAAAAAAAAAATGTGTTTACACGAACCCGTGTACATACATGCTGTCATGAGCACGCCAAACCACAGTGGCAGTCTAACGATAAGCTCAAGCTCACATTAACCAATCAGAATTCTTCTGTGCTCCTCCACATAAAAGAGGAGCTGAATTTGCAAATGCAAACAGACAAAAAGGGTCTGCACTAACATAAACGCAATGGCTATTATGAGCGCATCCATGATCACCTCAGCCCCAAAATGTGAAGTCGCACGTGAGAACATGTAAATGTAAACATTGGTCGCACATTTCGTGTACTTCTGTCGCATACTGTGACGTTGGCTGCCCAAAACTCCGTTTACCACAGTTGACAACCAAACCATTATCAACTGCAAGATGATAATTGACTGTACAGATATTAGAATTGCAATCCTCATGAAATTAATGTTCTAAAGGAGACCTATTCTGTGTACAGGGGCATGCACTCTTTCAAGTTGCTTCTGGGTGTGGCACCTAATGGGGCCCTAACTTACTGTAGTGATCTCTTCCCAGGGTCTACAACAGATAGAAACATTGTCCTTAGGTCAGGGATTCTGAGTCACTTCCAGTAAGGTGACCACATCTTTTACATTACATTACATTACATTTAGCAGACACTTCTTGACCAAAGTGACTTACATATGTCAGCTATATTACAAGGGATCACATTGTCCCCGGAGCAACTTGGGGTTAAGTGCCTTGCTCAAGGGCACAACGGTGGAAGCCGGGAATTGAACCGTCAACTTTCAGGCTACTGCACGTTAGCCCAGTTCCTTAACCACTACACTACCACCGCCCTATGTGGCCTGCCACATCTTGGCAGATAAAGGATTCCTGATCCAGGACATCATGCCCGCAGGTGTGACAGTCAACATCCCACCATTCCTTCACCATGGCAAGTTCACACCTAGTGAAGTCCAAACAACAAAAGACATTGCACAGAATAGAATACATGTTGAACGAGCCATTGGCAGATTAAAACAGTTTAGAGTTCTGGATGTCATCCCATCTCAACTTAGGAGCATAGCTTATGATATTGTCCAAGTCTGCTGTGCACTAGTTCATTTTCAGGCACCCCTTATCAGACACATTGTTCACTATGAATGAACAACTTCTGTCTGCAGGTGAGATGATGCAGTGATGCCGTGGCACTTTCATGGATGATTGGCACCTCTCTTCCTTGAGAGCCAAATGTGCTTGTTTTCAGGATGACATCTTAAATAAGTCAAACTCTTCTTAAATTAGATTATGATTTTACAAGAAAGTGGTAAATGTCTTTAAACTGAAAACAATACCAACTACAGTTTTTGATATTAATATAACATGGACACTTGGTTAGATGTTATTGCAGGAATGTTTTTGCAATGTGCAAATTCCTTCTTCACTAACCTTCCACTGAAATGGTTCATGTTATGCATGCCATCATTCTACATTTTTCATGTTGTCTTTAGATGTTATTTGTATACAATGTGTTTTGTTACAGAACCAGAAAACACAACAAAGTGGTGTTAAGTGTGGACAGATTTTTTATTCAGCATTTGTCTCCATTATTTTGGGGAGGAGCACATGTGTATAGAACTCCTCCAGCAACAAGAGGTTTGGAGACCAAGAGGGATCGGGACTGATGGACATCACAAGCGTGCCTTTTGTCGTCTAGGTTACAAAATAGCACACCTCCCTCTGGGTGATGTGCAGCTGCCCCTGCACTTGGTGCCAGTGAGGGTGGCTCTTCTTCAGATGGTACAGTCCATCCTTCTTCTCCAGAAAGAAGTCCTTGCTGTGCAGAGCCTCCTCAATGGACAAGTCCCGCACACTGTAAGGACACTTCACTTCCAGGATTCCGGACTGACCCACCAAACCATCAGGAGAGGCCCCAAGCATCCCTGAAGGTGAGAGCCACAGTCCTGAATCTGTGACCTCTAGCTGGGTGGTCTACTGGAAGGCTTTTCTTCCCTCCTTCTCATTGACTCGACCCCACTGGATCGAGTGGACGTTGCCCAGGGGCTTTTGGGACAGTAGACGCTGCATAACTGAGGGTGCAACTCTTCTGCCCTTCAGCAGAGCTGGCAACACAGCACCAAAGTTGCTGGCAGTCAGTCTGCCCTCCCGCAACTTATGCCAGAGGCTGTTTGAGTGTTGGCCAACAGTGGCAGCCTGAACAAGCCCCCGCTGATGGTCGGTGACCATCATTGCTACAACAACGTTCTGACTCCTGGCATGTGCACAGATGGACTGTACAGACAGTGAGTGCACATCCACCTCACTGGTGCTGGTGCCAGGCGTTGTCGGTTCTGGTGCCAGGATCCAGGCCATTGCACAGGAAGACCCCTGACGTGCATCACACAGGTTATTGATGTCCTCGGGTGTGGGGTCTCTAAGGAGAGGGTTGTATGCCTTCTGTGCATAGAGCTCCTTCACTGTGTGCTGTGTTTTCGAGGCCTTTGGAGCTTTCCAGCTGCACTCCACATCTGTGCGGCTGAAATTTTTGTAAGCGAACAGCACCAAAGCTGCTCCATGGCTACACTTCATAGCACCTCGGGGACATTCACAGCTGGTGTTTATTATGTCACCATCCTCCCTTAGAGTGACCTTAGGAAAGACAATAAAGATATCGAGAGAGTCTTTGGAATTTAAATGGTGTTCTTACCTTAATGTGTCTTCTCTATCTCATCTAAACTATGCAAACACAGAAAGTCTCAAGGTCAAACATGACATCCAACTTCATACCCAGGTGAACCCTGACAAACATATTAACAAATTAAATTTTACTCTGCAGGTCAGTCTGCACAGGAGGCCATTCATCTAGGTTCATGCAAGCTACAAACATCAAGTGTTATATAAGCACAGACAAACATAATTTCATATGAAATGTTGACCTGCATAGGCTATGTGTTTTTTTGTGGTGTTATTGTTATGACTGTACAGGTAGGCTTTACATAATAGGCCTGGCCAACTACAGTGGGCAGTGCTTCGACTTGGCCAGCTTCCCTCGCGGTCCGTGCGCGGGATCATGCGGTATCACGCTACTTTAATTTGTATTTGTCCAGTGACGCTGCAACAACCCAAACAACCGGCAGATGTCTCAAGTGAGCAGGGTGTCTCGTAAAAAGAAATGGAGCCTGGAATACCCTACAGACTTCACTACAGACTTTAGCAGACTGGTTTAGAAATAATTTAATAGCCAGAAATATGCCTGCCCTGCCCTAATAAAGAAATATTTGGTTAACTGCGAGTGAATCCCGTTTGTAGCCGTAGAAGAAACGCAGGACAAATGAAACATTCTGGTTTTCTCTGAGTGCAACCTAGCCTGGCGAGCCAGACCCATTTTAAAATGTAGGGTCTGGGCACTCACCGTTCACAGTGCTCAGTCCGAGGAGCGGGATAATCAGTTGTCTTTCAAATTCCCTCTGCACGCAATAGGACGCAATAGGATATTTGTTTTCAAGTAGCAGGGAATTCAAGCCAAACTGTTGCAACTCTACCATCAATCATTATGTTAAGCCCACCAAACGACTCTATACACGATTTCAATGTCCTGATTAAGTTTCGATTTCTGGAGCTCACAAGCCAACGGAGAGTTGCTAGACTAGCCCTGGCAGCAAATGTAATTTGCTGCCGCTAGGGGCGCGTCTAGATTTTTAGGCTAAGTGCAACGATGATAGACAGACATCATTTGGACAAAATATAGAGCATATTTACCTCCGTTGCTCAGCCAATGCCTTCCTGTTACGTCCTGTTATCACGGAGTTACAGGCGATAAACGATTTTTGATGGTCACAAGTTTACTTCATTAGGGACTGTTCGTTATTTATTTAAGGGGCTACCGGAGGAGTTTTGGGCGCATTAGTCAAAAAAGACGTGACCCTCCCTCGCCAGCAAGACATTTTTCTATGACCCTCCAAAGTGATTATGAAAAAACGCATGACCCTCCCCTTCAATTTATTGATGCCTTCTGTAGGCTACTGGGTCAATTTGGGAGCTTGCATGCTACCACTCCTTTCTTAAAATGCCTTGAAAAGGCTGTCGTTTGCACAATTTCATAAATAATCACCGGGACCGGAACATAGCCTACCTGTCAACTTTTTCCGGGTTTATCACGTACTGTATTTTAATTTTTTTCCCGTCATAGGAGGAGCTGCAGGGCCGTCGCAAGGGGGTGCGAGGCCCTGTGTGAACTTGACAGGTGTGAGGCCCTTTTCACCCTTTTCTTGCATGAAGATAGATAAATAGATAGATACTTTATTGATCCCCAGGGGGAAATCATGCGATAGCCTATTGACGGTGCATTTTAATAGTAGGCTAAAGGCTACACCAGCTTGTCTTTAAGAGGGGACATTTTATAGCCTATAACATTAGCCGAGTCTTATATTTGGCCATAAGCCGTTTATCATAGGCTATCACGAAACCAAACTACAAAGGCGAATTAATTGGGCATGAATCATGCTGAACGCTATTTGTCAATGAGTTGAAACACACATGACATTCAAACTATTGATACATTGTGCACTATGGAGACTGGTCTGTAGGCTACCATTGGACAAATAAATGACATTGACTCGCCATATCCTGACTCAGAAAAAAAACATCTTCTTGCTTTTTGCCGCAAACTCAGCAATGAAATCATAGGCCAGCTTGCAGGTAGCATAACGTCTTTTTCATTTCATAGAAGGGCGGATGGATGCAACCGCGAGGACGGCAATGAGTTGTGAACCAAGACATGAACCAAGACATATAGCCCAGCAGCAGTCTATCTAAAATAACACATACTTGAAGTACCATTCATGATATGTTGTCAAATATTGAAGTCGTGGGAAGTTTACATAATTTAAGCTGTAGGATGTTTCATTCGTCCCCCTTAAATAACTCTTGGATGGTTTTGTTCAGAGCATTTATTCTAGGCTACTGTCAGTGACTGCCGCAAGAGAAGCGGGTTCTGTGTTGCGTTCGTTTCAGTGACTGACGCGAGAGAAGCGAGGTCTGTGTTGTGTTGACTCCTAACTCACAGACCTATTCACAAAGCGGTTTTGTGGCATTTCGCCATGTTTTGAAATCCTATGTGGCTACAGGAGCTTCCAATCGTGAGGAAGCAATTTTGCATTGTAGGCATAACTAACATGCAATAACGCCACCGACAACAACGAAAACTAGGCTACTCATTGTCAACATGTAAATTAAATGTAACATTATTGTGAATCAAATTAAAATGTTCTCTTTTGCAAACGTAGGCATAGGCATAGTAACGGATTAATTTAATAATGTTACAAAGATACTACATCAATCCGTATGTTTCATTAGGCTACTAGGCTATTTGTTTTGCCTTACTCTTCATTCATTTAGGCTAGGCCTTTTTATTCAGTTATTCATCATCTTCCATCCTTGTGTAGCGCACGCATTCTCAGACCTGTCACCTGCCACTCAATCAATGTAAGGGAGGTGTTTGGAATCATTCCCGCGTTACAAACATCAGCCAATCAAGGTGGTCACTTCAGTCAAGCTCCTGCATGAGTAATAACGTCATCCATAGCAACGATGACTCACTCACTCTTAGTCAAAGATTCTAGAGCGCTCCGCTCCAGAATCTGTTCAGGAGTTGTCATTTTTCCTTACTAAGAGTAGGTCTGAAAGGCTTTGTGAATAACTTAATAAGAGAAACTCCTAGCTAAAATATTTTATTGCTATTTAGGAGTAGCCTACTCCTAGTGGTAAGAAAAAAGGCTTTGTGAATATGGCCCCTGGTGTAGTACTAGTTGATTATAAAGGCAACTTTCTGTTGCAATATTCTGTGTGTTCTGGACTGCAGGTAACTTGTTAAGCCAGTGGTTCTCAAACTTTTTCTTTCATTCCCCACTTTGATCAAGGGGGCATTGACTGATGATAGTGGAGATAATGTGTTATCCCGAGGCCTTTGCAAGTCAGCATCTCCGACGGTAGTCTACCCTATTAAAAATATAAGTTTTCGATGTCCCAAACGGAGAGCCACACTTTATTGTTTTAACGATCTCTATGCTACATGTACATTCTCCCTCATCCTTGACAGCTTTATTTCACTTGCTGAACCTCCCTTACTCCATTTGACATTAAGACTCGCATTCACTCTAAATCCCACTCTCACCACTTAATGCCCCTATTTTACAAGAAAAAACGTAATCACTTACCGATACACGATACATCTTGCCCATTTGTTCGTAGCTCGCCCTCACTTGGCCGTGAAATACGCACAAACCATGGGCGTAGGTTTAGGGTGGGACGCTAGTGACTAGTCCCAATCAAAAATTTGAGATGACAAAATTGTCCCCACCAATATTTTAGCAAACTCCTTTGTGCTATTTGGACTATTCCAACGGCAAGGACGACAGTAAAAGAAACACTGTCATTTGATTGGCTGAAACCAAAGGGGGTTTATCTGACACACACAACAGAGTCAAAGCATAGCCTAGGCCTAGGCTACTTTGTAGTGACACTGTCAGAAAAGCGAGTGAGTGTGTATGCTAAGTTATCGAGCGAGTGAGTGTGTATGCTAAATTATCAGGGATGTCTACCAATACATAACCCAAAAGAGGCCAGTGTAAAACATTGTAATATTCCCTTTGCCCTTCAGCATGCACATTTTGCCTCTTTTTGCGCTTTGTAGATCAGCTATGCCGCCAAAGAAGAAAAGGAACATTCGAAGCAATTTCATTATGCAGAGTCTAAGTAGGCAAAGTAACTACAGACTGTGGCAAGTGACAAGGTTTTCAAATGCGGATTTTACTAAGGAAAATAGCATTAACTGTTAGGATATTGTTACAGTTAACCTAGCTTCTGTATTCTTTCAACCAAGGTTAGGAGTCATGTTGAATAGGGGTGTGCCGCACAGACAGTCGCATAGCACAGAATAGAAGTCACCATCACTGACTGTTAATTGGGCTACCAATTAGGGGTGAACGATTTTGGAAAAAAATCTAATTGCGATTTTTCTCACCAATATTGCGATTGCGATGCGATATGCGATTATTTTTAAGCTCTTTATCTTCTGTCTTATTCAACAAAGACAAGCAATATATTATTCTATAGTATGACCAACACAAAATTAGATAAGTTAAACATGAACTGTTCTTTCCTGGAGCCCAGGCCTATGTTATGATGCCATTAGGTCATTGAATAAGATTGATGAATGAAATATTTTTTATTTAACTACTTTAATCACATTAGTAGACCTATATTTGTTGAACTTCCAGCCTTGTAAACATTTAATGATTCTGATTCGTTTCTATTTCATGTAGATATGACCTTCTTTCGTTAGTTAACAAATAGGTCTACATGTAGTGGCACTGACACGGCTTCTCCTTGTCCTGTGCTCTCCATACACGCGCGCACGCGCGCGCGCACGCACACACACACACACACACACACACACACACACACACACACACAGACCCGCTCCTCTCCTCTGTAGGCTACTTGCACGTGAATCGGAACAAACTACTGTAGATTGTTGTAGAGCAAATAAATGCGGTCGAATGACCGTTCGGCTCGGTATTAACTAAAGGTTAGCATCATCAACACCGCAGCGCAATACGCATGCATGCAAATTAACTAGTTTGTTCATATCACAACAAAGCCAATCGCGGAGACAAAACTCTTTAAACAGGCAAAGTTATCAGCAGTTAGCAGCATGTATGTAGCCTAGAGCCTTAGCTGGTAAGCTAATGTTAGAACAGCTGGGTTTTTGGTGGTTAGCTGTGTCAACTACTTGCGGATAACATTATGCATCAATTCATTACCTGTTAGATGAAATGTTTGTGCCGCCAACCCCCTTGGATATCGCAAATGCCCCCACGGTCACTGTACTCCAGTAAACAAAGTCCCCAGTGCAGTCTAAACAGTCGTGGAGTTTTAATCGTCAGCTGGACAAGAGAACGAAGTTACCAGCCAGAGTAGCAGCACAGGGGAATTATGAACTAGAACCAGGGACATGGTAGGTTCGAGCAAAAGGTAATGAAGAGGTTTGTTTTTAACCAAAGTAGCTCTACTGATCAGACCTTTCTTGACACTGTTAGCTGGTCCTCTTGTTTACGTTTTTTGCTTCTTCAGTGGTCGGTGAGAAGAGTCGGTGGCGCGTCGGCAAGCGCAAGTATAAATGCGTTTTGGTGACGTCACATATTACAAATCGCAGCCTTTGCAGTTTGAAAATCGTGTTTCATCATATCGCGATATTATCGCAAATGCAATAAATCGTTCAGCCCTACTACCAATCTTGCAGTCGCAATAAACAATGGATCCGAGACATTTTCCTGTTCCTATATTCTGTTCATGTAGGCTAATGTATTTGTGAATGTAGCCTGCACAATGCAAAGAAATAAAAGACAAACTATGGTGCATTTCCATACTTATCGAAATGAACATTGCGAGACACTTACGTATCTCCTTTTATGATCTCATTCAAGAAAGATTTTCTTTGACTTTTTTTGAACATTTATTTTATCTAATGACATAGCAAACATGATGAATTGAATCCACATATCCTTGCACTATGCGAAACTATTTTCCACTAGCCTAAAACGTGAGTTTGAAAGATAATTGCGTTCACGTTCTCCTTAAAGTGACAGGCACACAATTAAACTTGCACACCACAAATGTGATGATATTGAAGACAAGTGTAGACTAATAATAATTTAAATATCATTATGATGTATTGAAATGACCAAATATGTTTACAGGGTTTCTCCGCAGTATGGAAAACCTGGAAAAGTATGGAATTTGATTTTAGTAATTTCCAGGTCTGGATAAGTATGGAAAAAAGAAACAAGGGTATGGAGATATATTTGTGTTTCCAGACTATTGCATTTGTAGTACTAATCACTTCACTCAGGTCATAATGAACCATTCCTACTGTTGTGTAGCTTAACTTTCAGTCCCCATCGTCAAGATACAACTATGATACTAAGATACAACTAAAAATGACCCAGCTAAATGGACGAATATTAAGTGTCATTTTTTAATTCACTTCAGTTGTCCATACCTTTGTTTTCACCGAGTTATCCCAAACCAGAAGTGGCCGCAATGTCGAGAATATGGTCAGAAAAATCTACCGAGAAGTTTGGAAATTTGAGTATGGAAAAAGTATGGAATTTTGAAATGCAAAATGTGTAGGAACCCTGTGTTTAGCTATTAGTAATTATGCAGATCATAAAATGCTATAAATAATTAACAATATACAGTATATAAAGTTTATATGAATACCAAAATATGAAATAGAAACCTATGACAAACATCACTTTATGTGTGTGTGTGTGTGTGGAGGGTCAATCAAATTCTATGATTGCCACTGATGTGAATGATCACACAATATTCAATATTACTGATGCCGTCAAATAAAATTTTTAAAAATCACAAAGGTATCGAAATTGAGATTCTTTACTTGGTATTGGTATTGAAACAATAATGTTGGTATCGTGACAGCAGGAGTTGGGGATGTGTCCCCACCAAAGCTGAGACCAAACCTACGCCCTTGGCACAAACTCAAGGTGCAGCTCTCCACATGACCTGAATTAAAGTGATTTTTGCCCCTTTTCACTCTTGGCCTCAGAGCGGTAAGTGACACGACTGACATTTTGAAATTCAAGCTACACCTCCTAGCTTAACCCACGCGTTTCATTGACTATGCTGCAAATAAATAGCTTCCATAATCAGTAGAGGAACTGGCAACATGCTACAAATCAAATAATCAAATCAAGCAATCAAAGATCCCTCTCATCAACCCACCACCTTTTTGAACGTCTCCCTTCTGAAAGACGTTACAGATCATCACATTTTGTGGCAATACAAGTATTTTTACGCTCCGTGAACGTAGTTAATGCTACTAACATTGACATTTAAATTAAAGTGTTACCTAGTGACACCAACTCGTAATGTGTTTTTTTATCGCTTTACCTTGATCAGAAGGCGTCCTTTCCCGACCACAATAACAACCTGTCAAAACATTCAAAACAAATGAACACGTGTGGCCGAGTGTTGGCGAAGACAAACTATAAATCTTAACCGTTACCAAGCAACCTTGACAGTGAAGTTGTGACACTGTGCGCTACACCTTTAGCCTCAGTTAGCTCCTGGGTAGCCAAAATGTACGTTCACTTCCTTAGCGGTATGAAAGATCACAAACACCATTGGAAGTCAGGTGACAAAAGCGTGTAGGGCAAAATGTGTTCATTTCAGACGTTGTCGTTACCGCGCGAGTTTGCCAGGCACGATTACTCAAAATCCCCATGTTAATTTCCCATAGTGAAAACCGCGAGATACCGGATCTCCCTATATGGGCAACAATGGCAGCCTTTTTGTAGGCGAACTTCAGAGGTCTATATACCTCTGAAGTTCACCTACAAAAAGAAACCAAAGCTGCCACCTTCGTTCTGAGATTTTCTGAGAATTTTCGAGGATGCATGTGTGTATTCTCTGCGTGCTTGAAACACCCACAATCCTGTGCGCACATGATTTTTTAATAATGCACCTGCAGCTTCCTGCACACTCGCTAGTCTGTTCCATTGTGTGTTTTCCGAATGCTAGAAGAAGAAGCCTTGCCTCGTCTTTGAAGGATTTGACTCGGCATGACTCATTCTACCAAGCACGAATCCTTGACTTTGAGAAAAGCCCTAGATCTCCCTGAGAGAAGATCTAGGTGGGTGGGGCTAGGCTACCTTAAATGATGACTTCTGCGGGTGTTGGAGAGATTGAGATTTACAAATATGACACAACACATGTTTAAGGCATATTGCTGTGAAAAAAAAATGCCAATTACAAAGCATGATTATCACATCACAGCATGAACTGAGCTGTTATTTGACTGCTGTGGGGCCTCATTCAGATATCAGGGGAGAATAACATGGCCCATGGTGTATAATTGAGGGCCTCATTCAGATATCAGGGGAGAATAACATGGCCCATGGTGTATGATTGAGGGCCTCATTCAGATATCAGGGGTGAATAACATGGCCCATGGTGTATGATTGAGGGCCTCATTCAGATATCAGGGGTGAATAACATGGCCCATGGTGTATGATTGAGGGCCTCAATTAAGACATGTCACATAACCCGTGTGAGATACCCTGTATCTCAGTCCTCCTACATGATTATTTAGACATACAGTACAGGCCAAATGTTTGTAGATTGTAGATGTAGAATGTAGATTCTCACTGAAGGCATCAAAAAAGTTATGGTTTGCTGAATATGGTATTAAATGAAAAAAAAAAGAGCAACTATTTCCCACTTTTTTGATCCCGTGAGGGAAATTTGGTCTCTGCATTTAACCCAATTGGTGAATTAGTGAAACACAAACAGCACACAGTGAGGTGAAGCACACACTAATCCCGGCGCAGTGAGCTGCCTGCTACAACGGCGGCGCTCGGGGAGCAGTAAGGGGGTAAGGTGCCTTGCTCAAGGGCACTTCAGCCGCGGCCCACTGGTAGGGGCTCGAACCGGCAACCCTCCGGTTACAAGTCCAGAGTGCTAACCAGTGGGCCACGGCTGCCCCTTTTTTGTTAAGTACATAATTCCACATGTGCTCATTAATAGTTTTGATGAATCTACAATGTAAATAGTCATGAAAATAAAGGAAACGCATTGAATGAGAAGATGTGTCCAAACTTTTGGCCTGTACTGTCAGGGTCCATATTTTTGAATCTAGTCTCTAGACTTTCTTTTCCCTGGAGATAGGAATAAGGGTCTGCAGTGACATGACTGCAGATGAGATAACATCAACATGTCAGCTATATATTAGCCTAACTGATCTGCCCTTTGAAGAAGAAAAAGTATTTGGTGGCACCCTAGACTCATGTCATGGCACTGACCTTTGTGGGAGCTGAACTGGAGTGCATCACTTCAATAACAGACAAAAGGTCCCTGAACAAACTAATCAACATCTTGGACAATGACTGTAATCCACTCCACAGCACTATCATAAAGCAGAAGAGTTTGACCAGTTGGAGACTACGCTCACTGCCATGTACAACTGACAGACTGAGAAAGTCATTTGTCCCCAGGGCCATGCAACTCTTCAATGCTTCACTTAAAGGAAGAGGAGAGTTAAACTTCTCTGCATAGTCGATCTGCCTCCACACCTCCCTCTACACTTACACTTCTGTGACCTCTGACTGTACTGACTGTCCACTTGCCCACTGTGTTACTGCTTACACTGTCTACACTGTTCACTGGCTATATTAACCCATATGTACAACCCCTCCCTCCATCTCCCAGTCTGGACTGTGGTCTATCATCACATCATACTTGACCAATGGCTGATACCCTATTACTGCAAAGCTATCCTTGCACTGCTGCTATAATTCTTATATTACTAGGTTTATATTTTTCTCCATTTTGTCCATATAATGATACTATAACTGTTTTATACTATGCTTACATTTTTCTATTATTGTCGATATTTACACGCTCTCAAAACAGTTAACACCTGTGTCTGAACAAAAGCACTCTGGACAAAATGACACATTTTGCTTGCAAAAGGCTGTTACTCTCTCAAAACACTTAAAACATGCAGCAAAAGCAAATCTTCCCTTCAAACACTACAACTTGTTGCCAATTAAAAAAACACTCTATAATCAATCATTACACACTGGACAACAAAATGCAAAATCTAGTTCTCAAAATGAGCATTTTTGCTATGTCTGTTCCATTGCTTTCTCATTTTTCTGGTATCAGAAAAAAACTGTGAAAAGACAAAATGTACTGAATAAAAAAAATATTTATTCATTCCTCCCAAGATGTAACTGCCAGTGACATGTAAGACATACAGTAAATATCTAGCAAGATACAGTAAATTTCATTGAACTACAACTTGGTCATTTTTCATCGAAATAGACCTACAGTAAACACCTTTTGTACTGTTTTCTCCACCAAATAGGCAATACAGTACTTTGTCTAAATGTGCATTAGATGATACTTGCCTAAATAGCAACACAGAACAGACATCTCTAATGTATAATGAATGATTGCTGATTGAAGAATTGTGCAAAGGAGTTTCACACAGGTGTATCAGAGATTCAGACTTATGCAAGGAATATATACCACCTGTGAAAAGATGTTTTCCTTTTGTTTAGCATGGGAAAACCAATAGAGTTTGGGGCTTTTGAATGACACCTGTGTTAACTGTTTTGCAAAAGGGTGTGAGAAATGTGTGAACCCAATGAAAATGTGTGAACCCAATGAAAATGTGTGAACACATTCGCAAGAGATGACTTCTGCTGTGCAAACAAAGTAGTCATGAAGACCAAGTGGGTTCTAGTTTACTTAAGCAGGTAAAAGCAATCGAGAAAAACTGTAATACTGGTCTCTTATTTTGTCCATATTTATTGCTGGTCGCTAGACTTTGACCTTGCACTGTTGCACTGTTGGACATGCTTATACAGTGCAGTACATTCATGTGGATCCTTGTTTTAGTATATTTAGTGTATTCTTAATTTTAGTCATGTGGATTTGTTTTTTATCATCCTGTTTGTGTTGTTGTGTGTGGTGTCATAAGCTACTGGGACCTTGAATTTCCCCTTGGGGATCAATAAAGTATCTATCTATCTCTATCTATCTATCTATCTACATGGTAAGGAAGACTGTAGGGCACTACATCTCATTATACTGGGATTTGCTCTTTTCCATTGCAAGGGCACTTCATCGTACCCCAGTGCTATCTGAGAGGGCACTTCATATGTTTTTATTCTCATCAGAAAGGCACCTATTCCAAATAATACCCTTTGGATCACTGTTAGAGGGCACTCCCTAAAGGCGCCCTTTTCTAAGGGAAGGGCAAGTAAGGGGCACCTTGTAGGGTGATGATTACACTACTATAGAAGGGCACTCGTTAAGACATGTTCTTGCTTGAAGAGCCACTCTAGTGGGCACTAAAACATTTCTTCTAGTGTAAAGGCCAGCCAATAGAACACATTGAGGTCACTTTAACGCATTATGATGCCCTCTATATTAATTGGCACTCCTGGAAAGGATGAGTAAAAAGAAACAGAAAATCATCTTTTGCCCATTTTGTCCTAGTTTCACAATGACAACAATGAGGAAAAATCCAATCTTGGAGGGAAACAATTTATTCTTAGAGAAATGGCACCCATCGAAAATGTGATAATACACACACACACACACACACACACACACACACTGTTCACTGAGTAGTGTAGTATGTCAACAAAGATAGGCTAGACAGTTTTGCAAATCAACAATGACATATCTCCTCTCTTTTAACACAC